>NW_024870699.1:1280000-1915990 GCF_019054845.1 Dipodomys spectabilis | reverse complement strand
AATGTTTTTAGCAGTTTGTACAGATGAAGTGGAAATAGAGCAATCAAAAGGAACATGCAAAAAAGACAAAGGCACAAAGTAGAATGTGCCAAGGAAATGCTGATGTACAATTTCAATTAATGTGCTCATGTGTGAGGGTGTGTTCAAAGTACAGCGTCAGACAATATATTTGGATACTTTGAGAAAAAAACTGCATTAAACCCATTACGCTGACTCTCTAATCAGTCACAACATTATCAATTTAGGGAGTATTTTCCAAGAGCATACTGAGAAAAAGAGGGCTCATCACAATTAGTGTTCAGGTTGAAGTAATGACAATCACATAACATGTCTTATAAGTCTTTATTTATTTTGAAGCATTAAAGTGGGAAAAAGCCAAGTAAATATTTTGCATGTAACTAAATTAAGTAGGACGTATTATATTGATCTCTCTTTAACTTGGAAGTTATAGGTTATGCTTTTTATACTCTAAGTTGGGACAATGATCTGTTTTCAGTTATTTTCTTCTCTTCCCCTTCTTTTGCCCTTCCACTTAAAGAGACATACTTGAGCTTGCATTTCTAAATCCTTCAAAATTATCTGAATTTCTCCATACTTCTGGCAGGCTCCTATATCTTTCTCAAGGGAATATCTTCTCACTACCATTTTTATCCTACATGATATTGGATATCTTCCTGCCTAATTCAGTGCAAGATACACATTAGACTCATCCAGATATCTCAACACTTGTACCACCATAAAATCCTATCTTACTTAGAAACCATGATTTTAGTATGTCTGGGGAGGTGGTATCTGTCATTTTTTAATGTCCATAATTGATACTCACATGCAAGCATGTTTTAAACCAATATGCCTCTCAGTAGATGAATGAATCGGTGTGTCCATTGCAGTGCTGTGGGCTGTGGCAGGGACCAGGAAGGAAAATGGTTGGCTACCCTCAGCTATTAATTCTGGGCCTTGGGGATGGGCAGATGGAGAGTTTTCCTGCATAGGGTAAGCATTTTTTATAGGAATTCCTTTATTGTCTATTTTTGATCAACACATTCTTGCCCATTGCTTTCTTTTTTACATTTAGAGTTTCCCTGCATAGGGTAAGCATTTTTTATAGGAATTCCTTTATTGTCTATTTTTGATAAATACATTCTTGCCCATTGCTTTCTTTTTTACATTTAGGGCAAATTCCTGGTCATCTCTTGTTAACATCAGTAGCCTTTTCTTTTTTTACAATTCTTCTTTATATGTCCCGTTTGACCACATCCAAAACATTTTAGATTAGAGGGTTTGGTTTGTAAAGCATGCCAGGTAGTGGCCATAGTTTCAGCAAATAACTGCATATGCCGGGATTCGGATGTAATGTCTTTACACGCCCTTAAATATGTATTTACATCCCCAGATTCTTTAATAGGCAATAGGACTCGTCTACAGTCTTCATCAGCATTCTCATAAGTCAACATGCCTAGTAGTTGTTGCAGTGCAGCCTCTCCCACAAGAGTACATTCCAAGGACAGTGTCAATCTTGATAAAAATTCAACATAGGGTTTATTAGGTTTTTGAATTACTTTAGTCCAGGAGCCATAATGCTCTCCTACCAGCCGAATCCTCTCCCATGCCTCAATACCTATGTCTCGTAACTGCTCATGGATCTCTTCAGGAGAGTTCACTTGCATATGAGCATCTGCATATTGTTCTTTTCCACTCAACATGGGAAAGGTTATGACCTGCAGGCATGGATTATTGTTCTGTGCATTTTGTCTAATCCTTTCAGTATGTAACTCAGTAAACCACATTTGCCATTGTAGGTATTCAGGTTCCTTAAGCAAGGCTCTACAAAGCATCTTCCAGTCCTCAGGAGCAAAATTATTGTAATGTCGGGCAAGCCCATTAAGCAATTCCTTAACATAATGAGACTGAGGACCATACAACGTCACTGCCTTCTTACGTTTACCAATATCATGGACAGCAACACCCTCATATCTGGATGGTTGAGCTATACCATTCATAGGAGGTGGTCGAATTACAGGATAAGAAAAAATAGGCATTTCATCATGAAACTCACTGTCTGAGACCTCTGTTTTGTGAGGGAGTGACGAGGTAAAAATTACTTCTGCAAGCGGAGGAGTGGAAGGCTGTTTTACTTTCACTTTCTCAGATTCTCCTTTCACTCTGCTAATTTCTAACTCCATATGTTGTAATCTTGATAAAATCAATTCCATTTGCACAGACATTCTATTGATGCTTTCAGTTTGTTCCTTTTCAGCCTTCTTTAACTCTTATTTTTTCTCCGTTAATTGTGATGCATCCTTATCTATTGCGTCCTTAACCTCAGAGTCCAATAGTAAATCTACAATAGAAGGGGTGGCCTCTTTCTTTAAGATTGCTATTAATCTTTTCTCATTTAAAGCTTTAAAAAGGTTATGTAAAAAAGCCCAAATGGACCAAAATCTAGCAGGACTCCTTTCCCCTTCTCAAACAGCTCTTTCTACATTATACATTACTCATTTCCAATTATCAACATCTAACGTCCCTTCGTCGGGGAACCAAGGATTCCATTCCCTAACTACATTAATACACATTTCTATGTCAAAAGAAGAAATAGTTACACCATAAGCAGCAAGTAAATATTTTAGCATATGTAAGTACAGAGTAGACTTAACTTGTCCCATGACCTTGTAATTAAAAGTACTTACATGAATAACCCTTCTGAATTCAACACTGCAGGGTCCCTGTTTGGGTGCCAGTTGTCAACGTCTAACGCATTGGGGTCCCTGGGTAAGTGCCGCAAAATCACCAGGACACAGGGGTTCCAGAGTGCAAACAGCAATTGCCACTTCATGCTGTGTTTTATTGCTAGTGGGTGTTTAAAGACAAGCAAGTTTATCTTTGCCAAGATTTAGTCAGGAGACATTAACACAAAGAATTTCAACAGAAACAATTTTGCTTAAACAATGAGACAAAGTCTTTGTATATTTTTATCTGAACTATTTTAGAGCAAGCTCAAACCACTTCCCCGTACTCAGGAAAATGCTTGACTAGCTGTTGGTCTATGCTTAAGTAAGTAGAAGAGCTACTTCCTCAGCTCCCAGGAGTCTGACATGAGCTTTGAGTTAGGGAGAGAGAATATATTCCCTCTATAGTCCGGCACGCCAATAGCTTTCCACATTCACAAACACAGTCCTCAGATAATCCTGAAGCCAGAGCCTGCATAATTCTGGCCCTCTAACACAGACCCAGAGTCTTCACACAGATTGTCTCACCAACTCTTCTATTACTTTAAGCAAAAACAAAGCAAAGCAAAGCAAACAACATAGACTTTATGGTTAATTAAGCTGCTATTAAAGATTCCAGGCAGAATTATACTGTTAAATGATGTTAGTAAATATGTTTTGTAGATACTGATCTCACATGTGTCACAAAAATATCCATGGATTCATAACTAGAAACTCTGAAGTGTAATGTATATTAATAAGGTGAGTTTCATTAGGTAGCCAATGAAGAGAACACCACACGGTATTCAGTCAGGTAAAGAAGTTTATTTACTGAACTGCTGCCCATGCCATATATGGTGGAAAGGCATGTAAAAAAAAATGGGGTGACCCAACCTCAGGCAAGGATGTATCTATGTGAAGGACCAGATGAGGTGTGGCCATTTGGGGGAAACTCTGACCACACTGGATCTGGATGTGACTTCACGTTCTTGGACTCACCTCTGGTCAGATGGAAAGTGTGACCAGAGGCTGACCAGGTTGTGACTTAACAGGATAGGGAGGAGGTGGCTGCCTCCAGGTGTGCCAAATACTAGGCAACACATAAAGGGTTGAAACTTAGCCAAGAAGTGGAAAGGTTTCTGCATAGGGTCTACATTACCTGGAACAGACCTAACACCAAATATAGGTAGTAGCTCTGACATATGACTCCTGACTCCAAACAATTCATTCTCAATTATTTTCTTTCTTCTTCTTTCTTTCTTTCTTTCTTTCTTTCTTTCTTTCTTTCTTTCTTTCTTTCTTTCTTTCTTTCTTTCTTTCTTCCTTTCTTTCTTTCTTTCTTTCTTTCTTTCTTCCTTCCTTCCTTCCTTCCTTCCTTCCTTTCTTTTTTCCCTCCCCCTCTCTCTTTTTTGTATTTTTGGTCGGTCATGGGGTTTGAACTCTGGGCTTGGGCACTTTCCCTCTGCTCTTGAGCTCAAGGCGAGCACTCTATCGCTTGAGCCACAGCTCCACTTCTGGGTTTGAGGGGTTTATTGGAGATAAGGGTTTCACAGACTTTTCTGCCCAGGCTGTCTTTGAACCGCAATCCTCAGATCTCAGCCTCCTGAGTAGCTAGGATTACAGGTGTGAGCCACCAGCGCCCAGCTCGTTCTCTCTCTATCTCTCCTCTCTTTCACTCACCCTCCCTCTCTCCCCTACCTCAGTATTCTCAACTCTCAAATAATAAACACTTGCTGAGTTGAACTCACAGGCTGGGAGAGCAGCTCAATTGGCATATGTGAAATTTATTTAATGTTTCCTTATACCTCTACTACAAGTCACTGGAATCAAATAATGAACACTCAGCAGCATGGCATCTCAAGCAATTTGGAGGAGGAAAGCAAGCATGCTCACTGCATTCTGTGAGGTCCACCCTGGGAAGGTGGGGCAGACTCCTCCCTCCTCTTGCTAACTCTCAACTCAGTTTCTGCATCAGTAGAGGTGACTGTCTCCAAGAGTGCCAGTTACTCAAGTGACATAGGTATTAGGCAGAGACTTAGCCTCTTGTGGTGCTGAGATTAATGGCATGATTCAACATGATCCACTAGTTTGTTGAGATTGGGACTTCTTAAATTTTTGGTTAAGCTATGTTCAAATTGTGATCTATTTATTTCTGATTGCTAACCATGATTATAGATGTGAACCAGCACATCAGACCATTAAAAGTTCTTTATCCCACATGGAAGACATGAAGTTTATTTTACCAAATGACATACAAGTTGACAGACAGCAAAAGTAAGTCCTTAATTCTGGTCAAGATGTGTTATTAATATGAACCAAAATTACTTAGCAAAATATGTTACTACTGTGATTATACTTTCAAACTAACCCTACACTTGAATATCAAATCACCTATGTTAGCCAATGATTCACTCAAATTACCTGTAATCATTTATGTCTGTCCTATCTTCTAGAAGTAGGGAGAACTGGAACTCACACAATTAACTAAAGTGGGAGAATTTGAGATGATCACAGTTCTGAATCAGTCTAGGAAGCAAAGTATCACCCATATCAACCTACTAGGTAGGGATATTGGAATGCAATCATGATCCCTGCTTTTTGGGTTGGGTGCAAAAATTGCTACTCTATAAGCAAAGTAACTTAAACTAGAAAGGATTGGTGGAATGACTACAGTGGTGGAATACTTGTCTGGCAAACACAGCATCAAAACTCAAATCAACTTCCTAAAGATAAAATAAGAAAAGGAAAGAAAGAACAACTCATACTGAGCATGTGTTCAATGTAAAGATTTACACTAAATTATTGTAGTTATAAATGCCATCATTTATTTCTAGGAGCACACACATTTTGTGTCAAGACTAAATGAAAAAATAACACCATATATATAAAGCTTTGGTAAAACACAGGTCTAGCTTACAATGGTGAACACTTAAGTTTACATGTGCAGTGGTGTTGCAGGGTTGTTAAGGTTTATGGAAGTCCATCTTCTTGATGAACTTGACATGATGAAATTACCTAACCATACATAAACATACAGTTCACTGGACAGATACTGCTGATATATATATATATATCACATGTATGCATTTGTATATTAACTGACATGTAAATAAAAATAAAAAATTACAATGAATAAATTTAGTGAACAGATAACTTTCCCAAAGTATTACTTTACCTGAACCAGTTCATGTCTTAAAGTCTCCAATGCTATATAACACTTACATGGTTGCTGATCCTCTTCCGATTTTATATGATATTGTTTTTTCTTTGTTTTTCAGGTGAAAAGCCTGCCAATAAATATACTTTCATGACATTCCTTTCTTTAGAAAATGAAAAGCACGTTATGTTATCTGGCTATTTATGTACTATCAAAATATTTTTTTTATAATATCAAGTGCATATTGTCTTAGATCTCACTCATTCTCTTCCAATAGTACCTATGGTAAGGAGAAAATGAAGGATTATTCTGTTACTTTGGGAGTTTCTGTTATTAATAACTGTAATAAATATGAAAATTAAACTCTGAAATTATTTAGTGATATAACTTGAAAGTTACTTTCTAGACACTCATGTTACTCCCTCAACTAAATCACAGAACTTAAAATAAGTAACATTTTTAGCTGGGTGCCAATGGCTCATGCCTGTAATCCTAGCTACTCAGGAGCTGAGATCTGAGGTTAGTAGTTCAAAGCTAGCCCTGGCAGGAAATCCATGACACTCTTCCTTCCAATTAACCACCAGAAAACCAGAAGTAGCACTGTGGCTCAAGTTGTAACGTGCTAGCCTTGATCTGAAGAGCCCAGGGACAGTGCCCAGACCCAGAATTCAAGCCCCCTGACCAAGAAAATTAAAAAGGAAAAAAAGGGGGAAAAGTAATATTTTAAAGCTAATGTGCATTTAAACACAAATTTGTCTAGAAATAAAACTATAACAGCCCCTGGACTGGCAAAAAAAGAGATTAAATTGAAATTGCCTTCAATAATTCATTTAGACGATCTATTCTGAGGGCAGGCTACTGGAACTCACATCACTAATTGAAGAGGTAGAATTTGAGAGGATCACAGATCAGAACCAGTGTGCAAGGAAAATAATAAGAGTCTCATATCATCCTAAAAGTTCGCATGTTGGAATGCATTTGTGATCCTCGCTACTTGGCAGACAGAAGTGAGGAACATAGCCTGTGTTCGCCCCTCAGCAAAATGGATAACTTATGAGCAAAGTAAATAAATCGAAAAAGGATATTCTAAAGGTAGAATACTTGTTCAGCAAACAAAATATCTAAATTCATACTCATTTCCTAAAAGAGGAAAGAAAAGGGAAGAAAGAAAGAAAAAAGAAAGAAAGAGAGAGAGAGAGAAAGAAAGAAAGAAAGAAAGAAAGAAAGAAAGAAAGAAAGAAAGAAAGAAAGAAAGAAAGAAAGAAAGAAAGAAAGAAAGAAAGAAAGGAAGAAAGAAAAGAAAGGAAGAAAAGAAAAGAAAGGAAGGGAGGAAAAAAGAAAGGGAAAAGCAGAGGTATAAATAAAAACCTCAGCATGCGTTAGAAGTTAACAATGACCCTAAATCATTTTAGCTATAAATACCATCATTTACTTCTGGGCAGAGACATTTTGTATCAAGTCTGAAAAAACCATAGCATACCACATATAAAGCTTGTGTTAAATACAGGTCTGCCTTAAACTGTTGGAACAATGAGAATGTATGTCTAGTGCTGTTGCAGGTATGTTAATATATGTGGGAGTTTATCATCCTGATGATCTTGAAATGATGAAATTGACTAACTACACAATTACCTTGGCAGATCCCTGTTGAGACCTTTATTAAGTCACAGGTTAACAAAGAACAGTATATACAATGAAATATATTGAACAACAAGGCATTGTGACCAAAATTATTTTTACCTGATTCAGTGTATTTTTCCATTCTATATCACATGTACAAGTTCCTCATTCCCTTCTGTCTCATTATGTTGTCTTTCCTTGGTTTTGTTTTGTTTTCAGAACCATGGTATTAGAGGGCATTTCTTATATTTTTGTCTTCTAGTCTTCAGAAAGTCTGCAGTTAAATATGCTTAAGTTCCTTTCATTAGAAAATTTAAACCACATTGGGTAGGGTCTTCATCATGATTTTGTTACGATGTCAAATACATTTTTATTTCTGGCATTCTACCTGTATAATCTCACTTCAATCTTTTCCAAAGGGCACTTTAGTGAAAGGAGGAAATTCAAAGTGGATTTGGTAGAGAATTTCTGTTACTAAAAACTCTGGTACATAGTAAAGTAAGCAAGTCCAAAATTATTCATTAGAGAGATGATTTGAAAGTCATCTTTTTACATCTTAATACTCTTTCCTCAACCAAACCAGAGGATTTAAAATAACTAATATTTTTAAATTAATGGACACAAATGTGCACGAAAATTCTAGAAATAAAATGATCATTCATGAAACCTTACTGATACTTCAAAGTATGCTTTCCAGTTAGAGGAATCATCTTCACACATTTTCACACAATGTGTATCTGCCTAGTAACAGAACCCCAAACCACATTAAGGCATCTAATAGCTATCTAATTTTTGTTGCTTTCTTATCATATTGATTAGTATGAATTCTGTGACCATTATAAAATCACATTTGTAATAAAACTTTCTAGGTGGGAACTTCAAGGATGAGGTGGTGTGGGGTTTCTCGTGGAGCCCTCTCTGGTTCAAGGGAGGAGTTGGTATTGGCACAGCCTCTGTGGTAGAGCAGGGCGGGGCTTTGTGGGTGAAAGCCAGTCTGTGTAGGGCTGTGAGACAGGAGGGAGGGGACAGGAAAGACTAGACTTGTTAGGAGCAAGGTCTCTTGTGGAGTAGTTGGGACTTAAGGATGGAGACTGGCAGGTGGATTGGTTTTCAGTGGAAGAAGGCATGGTCACTGGGGAAGAGGCTCTTTGGGACAGAGCGTTGAAAAGGAAGAACAAGGCTACAAAGGAGGAGGTTACTTAGAGGAGGGGTTGTGGTGTAGCACTGTGAGCCCTGGTGGGATATGTAGGGTGAGGTTTCCCATAAGGCATGGAAGAGAATGAAGGCATTCTGGTGCAGGAATGCGGAGCTATGAGGGAGAGGCTTTTCAGGGTCTGTGAGAGGGCAGAGCGGTACTAGGAAAAAGTGGGCTAGTAAGGGGCGGGGTTTCTGTTGGAGAATGGCAGACCTTTGGGAAGTGTGTTAGGGTGGAGGTGGGGTTTCTGGCAGAGCAGGATGTAGAAACAATGTATGGAGGAATTTTTGTGGACCAGAGCTTGGTGAGAGCAGGGATAGGATCCAGTGGACTAGACTAGTTAGGACAGGGTTTCTGGTGTAGCCAGTCACCACTTCGAAAAGAGGAGTAAGGTTGGGTGGGGATTTTAGTGTTGCAATGCAGAACATTAGACTTTGGACAGGGTTTCCAGTGGGGCAAGACAACCTTCAAAAAGGGACTATGAAGGGACAGGGATTTACATTTGAGCCTGGTGAGGCTTCCAGAGGGAGGCCAACAGATGCAGTGGTTTGCAGTGGAGCAATGTGGGTGTCGAGAAATGGGATTGTGTGGTGGGGTTGTCTAGTGGGGGTTTTCTAGAGTAGGTCAGGGCTTGGAGCGATGGGGTTAATTGGAAGAGGGACTTTGAGAAGGAGTGGAAGGTCTACAGAGGTGTAGGGTAATTATGGGCAGGGTAACTGGTTGAGTAGGTTGTGGATCTTCAGGAGGATCCAATAAGGGGGAATTCATCTCAGGAACAATGCAACCATTGAGAGAGTAGATATGGGAGGTAGAGGGGCCTGTGGTGGAGCAGGGATGGCTTTCCAGGCAGGAGATGGGCTGTGTGAGATGCTTCTGCTCAACCAAGGCGGTGCTACAAGGGCAGTTATAGAGTGGTGGAGAGTTTTTGGTGTAGCATGAAGGGCTTTGTGGGAAGAGGTAGGTTCAGGGCTGGGTTTGAGACGTTAGGCCACTTAGAAGTAGACTAGTTATGGATGGAGTTTCTGATGAAACCAAGAGGGGTCGAGGGAGAAGTCTGGTTGGGAGTGGGGTATGAAAGGGACGGGAGGAGCTTGGAGGTAATAGAATATGGGAGCAATGGGACTTTGAGGGAATAGAATAGTTAGGGATGGGGTATCTGTTGGATGAAGTTAGGATTAGAGGGAGGAGCCCAATGTAGGCGGGGTTCTTGGTGCAGCAAGGTGGATCATAGGAGGAGATATGGATGTGGCCTGGTTTCTGGTGGTGCAGAGCAGGGATTCCAGGAAGGGGTGGAGTGGAAGAAGGCATTCCCTGTAGCAGATGAGGATTTTCAAGAAGGATTCTGGTTGCAGTCAGGCCTTTGAAAGTTTAGAGCAGGACTACCAGGGGTAGGTTAGTTAAGGTTGAGCTTTTTAAGGATGAGGCTGACTGGAAGTGGGTTTCCAGTGGATCCAGTCAAGTTTTATGGGAAGGGGGGATAGGAAAGGGACAAGACTTAGTGAAGAGTGGGGTACAAAAAATAAACAATTACTCTAGTAGGAACACCATTTTCAGTCAGTTTAGAATTATATTACTTTTCTGTATGCGAGAGATATTGGAGAAAGTAAGCAAGTAATAATTCCTTCCTGGTGAAATTTTTCTGTATTCCAGTTGTGAGAAAATAAGACCACGGGTCACATCAGGATCAGAGGCCCACAGTAGACTAAGACACATGAAGCACTGGACTTGATTCCCCAGCACAACCTTTAAGGACTACAAATAAAAAATTTTAAATATCTCACTTGGTCATAATGGACACTCTATTATCTTAAAATTGTGAATGAATAGAACTATTACTCTGACTGTTTTAGAAATCCTAAAACTAAGTAAATGATAATGTTTTAACTTTATATAATATTGGGAAGTATACTGAAATAATTAGGAAAATATAAAATTGTACACAGAATGTTTGTTGTCCAGCATCAATTTTAATCTAAAAAAATTTAAAACCAGAAAATTGCCATCTAGTGAGATTGCAGATTGGTTTATTTTCAGTCATCAAAATGGTGACTTAAGGAATGTGTCTTCATCATTGGATGCATCGATGTTAAAACATATCTAAAAATGTGAAGCACTACACAGACCCTTAAGAAACTCAGAAGGATCTGTGAAATGAGGTTGGAATAAAATTAATGACTAATTACAGTTGGAATTGATCTTCACTAGGACCATAATTATTTTCCAGAAGAAAAGACTACATTGAAAAATAAACAAAACAGTCAAAAAGAAGCAGACAGGCAGACCTTGAAGTAAACATTATCCAATGAACAACACCTATTGAAGCATGACTGCAATAATCTTTTACTTAAGTTACAGTACTGATCTATGTTCTTCCTTTATGCCAAATAACAAAGCCATGAAAATTTAGTAATAATTTTCAAGACATTAGACTTTACAGAAGGAATTCAATGAATGTATTTCTAGAAAGTAAAGATAGATGTCTGAGATAAGAGTAAAGCAAATATCCCCAATTTTTAGCCCTTTAAGGTGAAAAGGGTACCAGCCGAAGCACAAGGAGAATGGACGGAAGTACAGTAATGCATACCAGTAGTTCCCAAGATGCAATGATGAATGTAACAGGGGAGAAAATCAACATGACCATCACAGGACTTAGCACTGGAGAGTAGAGAGAAGAACAGTGAAAATCCATGGAGAATTACAAAGGATGACCTTGCATATTTGGCAGAAGTGTGCATTGCATAGCATTGAAGTCTAAAATATGTGTAGGTATTATAGGAAACTATTTGTGCTCATATGGTGCCTCAATAGTGATAAACTTTTGATTTACAGGACATTGAATAATCATAAAGGTCTTGCTTCGGTAGTGCAGAGTTAAATCTTGATAAATTCTGTTTTTAAACACATAACACCCTAATACCAAGACAAGAAGATTCAAATTATATATAAGTGACTTGACTGCAACAATAGAGTTCAAAAAATCAAATCACATAATGTGGATGCAAAAGGATTATATTATTAAGGTAATCTTTAAACAACACACATTTTATGTGAATAGTCCTGATTATAAATGATTTGTTTTCCATACAGATTTTGGATGCACAAAAGCAACAAAAACAAAACCAAACAACACAAAGCAAATGACACTTGGCAATTGAGCTAGATGCCAGTATCTCATCTCATAAGGCTGAGATTGGAAGACCATGGTTCACAGATGGCTGGGGTAGCAATCCATGAACGTTTATGTTCAATTGTTCAATCAAACACAGAGTAAAACCTTAGTTAAAATAGTACAGATTCAGTCAATCATGAGTGAAAAAAACAAGCAAGATTTTGAGGCTCCGAGTCAAGTTTCATTACTGCACACACACACACACACACACACACACACACACACACACACACACACACACACACAGCGAATATTAAGAGTGTAAAAAATGAACTTATCTGCTAGGACTATCCTAAGCATATATTAATTAATGAAAATGATGGAAACCATAGAGCCTATGTTTCTTTGAGTCTGGCTTCCTTCACATAATGATTTTTTTCCAAGTCTTTCCATTTTCTTAAGAAAGGGGCTGTGTCATTCTTTCTGATAGAAGCATGAAATTCCATTGTGTATATATACCACATTTTCTTGATCCATTCATCTATTGAGGGGCATCCGGACAGGTTCCATATCTTAGATATGGTAATAATGCTGCAAAAAACATACTTGTGCTGGTAGTTTTAGTGTTTTATTTTTTGGAGTCTGGTCCTGGGCATGAACTATGGGCATGGGCGCTGTCCTTCAGCTCTTCAGCTGAAGTTTAGGGCTCTATCACTTGAGCCACAGTGCCACTTTCGGCTCTTTTCTTTTTGCTTATGTGGTACTGAAGAATCGAACCCAGGGCCTGTTGCATGCAAAGCAAACACTACCACTGAGTCACCTTCCCAGACCAAGAGAAGGTATTTTAACTTATTTTCTACAAGTAAACTAATATTAAACAAAGCTAATTAAAATCATTACTTATTTACTCTTCAGAAGATGAGTATAGTACTCTTAGATATCTTGGAGGAAAAGACTTTAGACTCATTACAACTGATGCCTTGCATTGAAATTACAGGCTAAACTTTCTTCTTCATGAAACAAAAGCTTCAGTTCTTCATATTAGAATTATAAAATCATAATACCTGCATGTTGATTTGTTTTCCTCTGCTATTTTCAATTCCATTCTTCATCCATTAGCTATTTAGAGATAATTTCGACAAATGCCCATTAGTGGGATTGCTGGCCCCAAAGCTATGTACATTTCACCATACAAAATGATGCTAATTGAAATGAACTCCAAGACATGGAAATAACAAGCATTTTTTTTTCAGATATCAACCTTGATATCGGTAAAGTAGTGTATCTAGATCTTACTTTGTTTCATTTCTCTTTGATTTATCCCTGGACATCTCTGTCTTGATTCTGGTACCTTCCATCTTGTATATACATTATCTGATTTGTAGAAGGAAAGGGAAATAACATAAGGATGAAAGAAGTGACCCATTGCAACAATGATATTCACAGACAATATACTGGCAATGAACTTTACAACTTTGGGGTGGAGGGTAGAGGTGGGGGTGGGATAAGATAGGAGAAAAACAATGGAGTGTGTAACAATATTCAACAAGGAATTTACCTTACTCATGTAACTGTAACCACTCTGTACAGTACCTTTAAATAAAATAAAATTTACAAAAGTGAACCTACCCTAGAAAACAAATATCCTTTTCAAAATAACCCATCTGTAATAGTACTTTTGAGTGATTCTAGAGTCAAACTGTTATACCTGGAAAGGGATATATTGGGAAGCCCTCTCAAATGGCAATCAAAAGGTTGAGAGCTGTGCTCTGTAAAGGTCAAACAGTTAAGGGAAGACAAGGGTATGGGTTATTACCTCAAAAATATTTAAGTTAGAGCTGTTGGACACTAAAAGTTTAAGACTTTGGAGACAAGATGGATGTCTGTGCTATGGTTGTAATGACTATTGCTCCCTTCTGCTCCCTATAAATAAGGGATTCAATTATCACTATGTATACAAACAATAACTCAGTTAATAGTTGTAACCACAAGCTAGATTGATGCCTTAGTTTGTGGATATACCTGTAATCACTCACTACCCCACCACTGTAGTAGAATGAATATAAACATGTTAAGCAGGATTTGGGGTTCCGGAAGCCGGCAATGAGGCTTTGGGTCCTCTGGTGTCTATTTTCCTATTACTTCCTGTGATTTCTCAGTTCTTTGGACAGGTATCCCATCTTCTTTGCTGTTCCATGGTTGTGGTCAGTGACAATACTGAAATTTTGAACACCTCAAAACAAACTATGGAAAAACACTTCCCCACAAAAAATTCACAAATGTATAGGAGCACTTGAAAAGGTACGAAACATCAGCAGTCATCCTATGATCCGCTAGCAAGAAAGTATAATTCAGGAGTATCTTAACTTCTGATAATATAAGCGATGGACAATTGTCCCTTTTGTACATTTGGTATTTGGTATTGCATAAATTTTCAGAAACGCATATACATTGTGAAATAATGTTATTTATTTCATAGGTCACAAACCTCATCGCTGGAGTGATGATCCTAATGTCTTATCTCAGTTGCCTGATTCAGACTTAGATGAGTGTGAATTGCGTAATTATGAACATTTCTCCATGAAACTTAACAACACAGAATGAAGTGTGAGGGTAAGTCCACTCCATACCTCTAAAGATTTTACATATATTACAGTAATACACACCTAAACTGCTCAGCACTTACAGCACATTGGTGTGTTATAATTGTCTTCAGTTCAGAAATACTCTAGAGTTTAAAGTAGAATGATGGGCTGTACATTTTCAATGCAAGAGTGATGATCACACCCTGCAATTACTCTCAGTGGAAAATTCTTCCTATACATTTTACTGATTTAGCTTCTACTCTGTGCTTTAACATTATCAGGGAAGGTCACACTGTATTGAGCTAAAATACTGCAGCAACCTTAGCTGCCTTTGAATTTTACCTCTAATCTTAATACCAAGGTCAACTCCGCAACTCTAATCACATCATTAGTAGACACCTGAACTTTCCAAGCTTGGTTAAAAATTCAGCTACCATTGCTCATTGCCAGTTTTAAAGATCTCACTCCATTAGATTTATTGTGTTTCTTCTTGTATTTCCAACACTGCCTTAGATGTTTGTTTTTGATATAGAGCTTTTAGTTTGCATTTGATTCATTGAAGTGTTAGTGATTCCAGTTGAACTGCATATATTATAATGTAAGTAATTTGATGTTTTGACATATGAATTTAATTTTGGCAATTGAGGAAGTCAATACATATCACTCCCAAAGGTTTCTTTATATGTACTGGTATTGCTTTATTGTGAACTTCCTAAAAGCCAGTCATAGGAGCACATGTCCTAATCCCATCACTTCTGTCACTGAGACGAGGCTTGAAAGGTCGAGACAACTTGGCACTTCATAGTAAGAAGGTTTCTACAATGAAGGGTGAGAGAATAGAAAAAAGAGCAAATGAATCTACCAACTCTTTTGTTACATGTTCTTTACACTTAGCCATTAAGACACCATAATATTATTTTATTACTTCTTACCTACTCTTTTCCTGTTCTGAGATGTTTTATTTATGGATCTCTAAGAAATCATATAAGAATCATATATTAAATCTATAAATCATATAAGAAATCTTAAAAAAATTGTTGTTAGGGATATATAACCTAAAAGGAATACTTTCAGGAAAGTATTAAGCACATAAAATGTAATGCACACCTAAAATTGTCTCTTTATTGGAAAGTTCAGCAGTTGTAGTTTATTGATTCTGATAACAAAGTTTATAAACTAAGTTACAACAGTATTCCAAATGGAACACAGAACTAGAAAAATGAAGGGTAGCACTAAAGAACGCTACTGTTACCACTAATAGAGTAAGAATAAAATTTAAGCAAAACTCTTTCAGAGTAAAAGCCACAGGACAGCCCCAACATTACTTTAATTGCTTCATATGAAGAAAAGACCTTTTTTTGTAAAGACAAATTTTCACAGATATTAACATCAGTTGGGTATATATTTCTTAAGGCCTTTAGGAAGGATGCTGTGACTATGTTGATGGAAGCTGACTTCTTTGGGACCTACTACACAATGTGCAGACACCATTCCAAACACTGCATCTGCATTAGGTTAATTTTAGTGCTCATGATAGTTCTTCCAGTTAGTAAATGAATTAAGTATTTTATTAAAAACAGAAGTAGGCAACAAGGCCAAACAAATTTCCCAAGTACCTAATACTGATCAGCTATAGACCCATAATTCAAATCCAGGTTTCCACTAGGCATATCTGAGGATATTCTGTAAATGTCACATTCATTAGCTTTCAAGATGTATGGAGCAGATGAACACATATTATCTTCCTAATTATGGTTATAATGACAATAATATTGCTACAGAATATACATATTTTTAAATGAAAAGGGTGTGGGTAATGACATTGTAGGTGATCTTTATACCAAATAAGGCCTGAGCAAAAAAGAAAAGTAAGGGGCTAGGAAGGTGGCTCAGTGGTAGAGTGATTACCTTGAATGCATGAGGTCCTGGGTTCAATTCCTCAGCACCACATAAGCAAAAAGAAAAAAAGTTGCAAGTGGCGCTGTGGCTCAAGTGGTAGAGCACTCGCCTTGATCTGAAGAGCTGAGGGACAGCACCCATGCCCAGAGTTCAGGCCCCACGACTAGACCCCCCCCCCAAATAAAGAAAAATAAAAGAACCTAGGCCCCAAATTTAAGTCATAGTACTGGCACTGATATACCATATATATATATATATATATATGTATATATATATATATATACATATATATATATATATATATATAGTTACTAAAATATACAGTGAGTTAATTTGTCGAAATCTGGTCATAAATTAAATATGAGGTGTGAAAACATATGTAAGTCTGAAATGTTTCCAAGGTATTTTGACACGACAGCTGGAAGAGTTATCACTTAATCAAATAGTAATGAGGGATTGGTTTGTAGATAGAGATCAAAGCTCACTTTGGGATCTTTTGAGTTTTCTAAAATCAGTAGTTAGTAGTTGTCAGTAGACAGGATGCTATTAAGGACTTGAATTAAAGAAAACAGAGCAGGAGAAAAAATACAGAAATAATTACTGTACTCAGTGGTAACAACCATGAGAAGGACTTTGACAGAGCTAAGCCCTGGGATACACAAATATGTAAAACATGACAAATGAAGAAAAACAATAATAAGTATGTAATGCAGACTTATATGGGTAGGTATTTTTAATGTTTAAGGGCTATGAAGTGATTGTGTGATGACCTAAAATTTATGAAATTGGTAAGTTCAACTATCCTTTGGGCCAACCATAGCTGATAGTGTAAGTAAAACGGAGCCACAATAATGTGTCTTGATTTACCAAAGTAAAAATAGGCCAATATTTGGAAAGCCACTTTTTGGACATGTGGTTGGAGTGGCAATTACTGCAGTTTGTTCAAGTGTCAGTAGAAAGCTACAGGGTTAGCACAATGATAGAAATCTTTCAGGGATCTGATAGATTTTTCCCTCTGTCTTCAATTTCCCTCTTTTTATGAGAGCTAAAATGTCATTACTGGAAGCCTGTCCAAATTGTTCCTTTGGCAAGTTAACAGATAGTCAGTCTATCACATGCCCAAATAAAAGAGAATGGGAACAGGTCCACATTGAGCACTCACAGTAGACTGGTCTCTGGACTTTCTCCGAAGAGCCTTCTGCCATTGTGGGATGGATAGGGCTGGATAATATGCAAAACAGACACCACAGATTGAAAGTATTCTGCTAAGTTGACACTTGAGATATTGGATGTTTTAAGTGCATTGTATTGATTTTTATGAATCAATACAGATTCTTCATACCATATGATGTTACTAGATTGTAAAATGCATGCTTATTGCATTTCCTTTGTATAACATATAGTATGTTTTGAAATTTGGTATAAAACATTAGTCTTTTTATATATTTATTTTTAATATGGATTACTCTAGTTCTCAAGAGTAGGGAAATGCCTTGGAACTTTGTAATTTGATGTCATATGTAATTTTTTTTTAGTTTTATTTATTGTCTATTGCAGCACCCGCCTATATGTAATTTAAACTGTAGTTTTCTTCAAGTGTATCATCATACACTGAAGTTTTTTTCTTACAAGCTTTCTAATAAATATGTAACCTATTCAATTTTGAAAAGTACTGCTGTACCTCCCACTTATTTGTGGCATTTCTGAAATCCAAGTTCCTCTGTGTGTCAGGGTGGATACTTTTGCCTGAAACAATTTTGTTATTGAATACATAACATCTGGCTACTTAGGGAACAAAGGATGTGAAGCTACAATATCCCGATAAAGATCTTCCAGGACAACTCAAGGGCAACTCATGTACTCTCTGTGTAGGTGAATAGGAGAATAGAAAAGAAATTCTTTTTTTTTTTTTAATTTAATTTTATTTTATTTGAGAACATACTGTACAGAGGGGTTACAATTATATAGGCAGGATAATGCATACATTTCTTACCAAGGATTGCAGCCTCCTCCTTTGTTTACCCTTCACCTCCCTCCCCAGCCTCCCCCCTCCCCCCCACCCAATCATACCCCCCTCCCCCCCCACACCGACATTGTAAAGCTGGTTTTGACATGACATTTTGTACTTATTATTTCAACAGGTCCACCTGAATCCTTAAACGACTTGTTTGTCCCCATCTCCTCCACATGTTATATTGACATCGAATATAGTGAAAGCGGGGGTTACACTGTGGGGGAGGGACACACAAAGCAACAAAGAAATAATCTTATAAATGCGTTAGAAACACATGCATGAAAGAAACAAAAACATTAAAATACATATTTGAGGGTTCGTTTTCCTATCATCACATTTTCTGACCTTTTCCGCTTGACTCATATCTATACTAGATATTGCAAATAAGGGAAACCATGGGACCTACGTTTCTTTGGGCCTGGCTTACTTCACTTAATATAATTTTTTCCAAGCCTTTCCATTTCCTAACAAATGGGGAAATGTTATTCTTTCTGATGGAGGCATAGAATTCCATTGTGTATATATACCACATTTTCTTGATCCATTCATCTACTGAGGGGCATCTGGGTTGGTTCCATATCTTAGCTATGGTAAATAATGCAGCAATAAACAGAGTTGTGCTGGTAGCTTTAGTGTGGTCTTGTTTGTAAACATTAGGGTAAATGCCCAAAAGTGGGATTGCTGGGTCATAGGGGAGTTCTGTGTGAAGTCTTTTGAGGAACCTCCATACTGCTTTCCAAAGTGGTTGAACAAGTTTACATTCCCACCAACAATGAAGTAAGGTTCCTTTCTGTCCACATCCCCTCCAGCATCTGTTGTTGTTAGAGATCTTGATTTTTGCTGTTCTAACTGGAGTGAGGTGATACCTCAATGTTGTTTTGATTTGCATTTCTTTTATGGCTAGGGATGTTGAACATTTCTTCATGTGTCTATTGGCCATCCTTCTTTCTTCTTCAGAGAAGCTTCTCTTTAAGTCTTTCGCCCACTTACTTATTGGGCAGTTGTTTCTTTGAGGATGTGTTGTTGGGTGGTTTAATTTTTTGAGTTCCAAGTATATTTTAGATATGAGACCCTTGTCCGTTGTATGGCTAATAAAGAACTTCTCCCAATCCGTGGGCTTTCTATTGATCTTGCTAGCTATGTCATTTGCCCTGCAGAAGCTCTGCAACCTTATGCAATCCCATTTGTCCAACCTTTCTTTGATTTGTTGTGTTTCCGGGTCTCTATTCAGAAAATTTCGGCCTGAGCCAAGGAGACCTAGGGTTTCTCCTATTCCATCCTGTAATGTTTTCAGAGTGTCTGCTTTGACTTCAAGCTCTTTGATCCATTTGGAGTTGATTCCGGTGCAGGGTGATATATAAGGATCTAACTTTAGTTTTCTACGTGTAGTTAACCAGTTTCGCCAGCACCATTTACTGAAGAGGCTGTCTGTCTTCCATTCTATTGTTTTAGTTCCCTTATCGAAGATTAGATGGCTATAGGTCTGTAGGTTCATTTCTGGGTTTTCAATTCTATTCCATTGGTCTTGAGGTCTGTTCTTATGCCAATACCAAGCTGTTTTGATTACTATGGCTTTATAGTAGAGTTTGAAATTTGGTATTGATGTTCCTCCAGCAGTGTTCTTTCCGTTGAGGAGCGTTTTTGCTATTCGGGGTCTTTTATTGTTCCATATGAATTTTTGGATTCCCTCTTCTATTTCCTTGAAGAATGAGGGTGGAATTTTAATAGGTTTTGCGTTGAATTTGTAGATAGCCTTGGGAAGTATTGCCATTTTCACGATGTTAATCTTTCCAATCCAGGAGCATGGGAGGTTTTGCCATTTTTTAAGTTCTGTGTTGATTTCCTTTTTCAAGATTTTAAAGTTTTCATCATAGAGGTCCTTCACTTCTTTAGTTAAGTTAATTCCTAGGTATTTTATTTTTTGTGGGGCTATTATGAATGGAGTTGCTTTCCTAATTTCAGCCACACTTTTCTCATTGTTGGCAGACAGAAAAGCCATTGATTTTTGGGGGTTAATTTTATAACCTGCTATTTTGCCAAAGTTTTGAATCAGCTTGAGTAATTTGGGAGTGGAGTCTATGGGATTCTTTAAATACAAGATCATGTCGTCTGCAAGAGGGAGAGTTTTATTTCTTCTTTCCCTATTTGGATCCCTTTTATGATTGCATCTTGTCTTATTGCTGTAGCTAGGCATTCTAATGCTAGATTGAAGAGAAGTGGAGAGAGTGGGCATCCTTGTCTTGTTCCTGAGTAAAGAGGAAATGGCTTTAGTTTTTCACCATTGAGTATAATGCTGGCTGTAGGTTTGTCATATAAAGCATTTATTGTATTGAGGAATGTTCCATGGATTCCTAATTTTTCCAAAACCTTCATCATAAAAGGGTGTTGGATCTTCTCGAATGATTTTTCTGCGTCTATTGAGATAACCATGTGGTTCTTATTCTTGCTCCTGTTGATGTGATGAATAATATTAATTGATTTGCGTATATTGAACCAGCTTTGCATCCCTGAAATGAATCCTGTTTGATCGTGGTGTATGATTTTTTGGATGAATTGTTGAAGTCGGTTGGCCAAAATTTTGTTGAGAAGTTTTGCATCAATGTTCATCAAAGAAATGGGTCTATAGTTCTCTTTCTTTGATGAGTCCCTGCCTGGTTTTGGGATGAGGGTTATGATGGCTTCATAGAATGTGTTCGGTAGTGAGCTTTCTCTTTCAATTTCAATGAAGAGTTGGAGGAGAATTGGTGTGAGCTCTGCTTTGAAGGCCTTTTAAAATTCCACTGTAAAACCATCTGGTCCTGGACTTTTCTTAGCTGGGAGGGCTCTTATTGCTGTTTCTATTTCAATGCTTGATATGGGCCTGTTAAGATAGTTTAACTCATCTTGGTTTAGTTTTGGCATGTCAATATTTGCTAGGAAGAGGTCTATTTCTGTCAAGTTCTCAAACTTATTAGCATAAAGTTTTGAGAAGTATTCCTTTATAATGTTCTGAATCTTGGTTGTTTCCGTGGTGATGTTTCCATTCTCATCTCTGAGTTTATTAATTTGGGTGTGTTCTCTTCTTTTTCTGATAAGATTTGCTAAGGGTCTGTCAATTTTGTTAATTTTTTCGAAGAACCAACTCTTTGTTTTGTTGATTCTTTCTATAGTTTTTTTGGATTCTAATTTATTTAATTTTGATTTAATTTTAATTATTTCTTTCCGTCTACTGGATTGGGGTTTATCTTGCTGCTCTTTTCAAGGAGGTTTAGATATGTCATTAAATTGTTGGTTTCAGATCTCCCCAATTGGTTGATGTAGGAGTTCAGAGCTATAAACTTGCCTCTGAGTACTGCCTTTGCTGTGTCCCAAAGGAGCTGGTAATCCAAGAACCATAGGAAGAACCCAGTTTTCGCAGCCCCCAAGAAAGTAGGTAACATGGCAGGAACTCCCAAATACCTCTCAGTCCTATCTCTTAATGTTAACGGACTGAACTCTCCAATTAAGGGACATAGACTGTCTAGTTGGATTAAAAAACAAGACCCTTCTTGCCCATAAAAACAAACACATTTTCAATGTTAAAGGCTGGAACAAAATCTACCAAGCAAACGGACCCCATAAACAGGCGGGAGTTGCAATCCTAATATCAGATAAAATAGACTTCAAATTAAAATTCGTGAGAAGAGATAAAGAAGGTCGCTACATACTAATTAAAGGATCTCTCCTTCAGGAGGATATTACAATTCTAAATATCTATTCGCCAAACAATGGAGCACCCAAATTTATCAAAGAAACACTACTTTCCCTCAAATCCCATATAGATCCAAAGACATTAATTGTTGGAGATTTTAACACACCACTCTCCCCACTAGATAGATCAACTCGGCAAAAACTCAACAGAGAAACCGCAGATCTAAACAGCTGCATAGATCAACTAGACTTAACAGACATCTACCGAACATTTCACCCAGCAGCATCAGAATCCACGTTTTTCTCAGCAGCACATGGAACGTTTTCTAAAATAGACCACATTTTAGGCCACAAAGCAAACTTGTCTAAATTCAGAAACATTGAAGTTATACCTTGCATTCTCTCTGACCACAAGGGAATAAAAGTAGAACTCAACACCAAAAGCCACCAAAGAAAGTCCGGTATCACATGGAGGCTGAACAACACACTGCTGAATCATGAGTCGGTCATATAAGAGATTAGAAAGGAAATTCAAATGTTCATGCTATTCAACAAAAATGAACACACAAAATACCAGCTCCTCTGGGACACAGCAAAGGCAGTACTCAGAGGCAAGTTTATAGGTCTGAGCTCCTACATCAACAAATTGGAGAGATCAGAAACTAACAATTTAATGACACATCTAAACCTCCTTGAAAAAGAGCAGCAAGATAAACCCCAATCCAGTAGACGGAAAGAAATAATCAAAATTAAATCTGAATTAAATGAATTAGAATCCAAAAAAACTATAGATAGAAAAGAAATTCTTATACATGAAAGTGACTGGGAGTGTGTGCACATAGGTGTTCACTTATTTATCTGTTGTTATAGTTTTACAAATTCACTATTATTAAACGATATTTCATATATATATGATATATATATATCATATATACATATGTATATGATCACAATTTCCAAAATCCAGAGAACCACATCCATGGGCATCACTTTCCGATGTTGCTCTTTGGGTAATAAGAATAAATCCTGGTATTGTCCTGTGGTAGAGAAATAACTCAGAGATTCAAATGTTTTTCTTTCAATATGTCGCCTGTTCCTACATCTAAAACTAGGAAGTCTGTTAATGCATAATACATGTTATAATATATTTAATATATTATATAATGTATAATATATTATATATAATAACTGACATTATTATATATTTATAAGGAAAAATAAAACAAATGTATCGATGTCCATACATTCCTAGCCATGACTAGGTTCAGTAGAGTTAGGTGCATTACATCTCAACAGGAAAAGTCTACTAAAGTTTTGATGACCTTGAGCTAGATAAGGAAAATTTCTGTAAAAAGAGCCTCTCTTCAATTATGAGAAAATATAAGTTTGGAAGATTTTTTCTTTTGTTTTATTTTTTTGTTTTTATTTAGGCCGGCCAAGGGGCTTGAACTCTGGGCCTGAGCACTGTGCCTCACTTCTTCAATTTAAGGCTAGTGCTCTACCACTGGAGCCATAGCAGCACTTCTGGATTTTTCTGCTTATGTGGCACTGAAGAATCGAACCCACAGCCTCATGCATGCAAGGCAAGCACTCTACCACTGAACCACATTCCCAGCCCAAGTTTGGAAGTTTTTGAGAAGAGGAATTTGGCATTTGCTTTGCATCCTTGATTAGTAAAAAGTAGATATCATTTTGCTCCACATATTGTCTCCTTTTATGTCCCCTAAACAGTTACACATGATCATCATCCATCGCATATCTTTAGGTCCTTCTTTTATTTCTTTTATCATTATTGTTTCTTGTTGTTTTGCTGATCCTAAAGCTTGCACTCAGGGCCTAGGCATTTTCCCTGAGCTCAAGGCTCATGCTCTACCACTTGAACCACAGCACCACTTATGGCTTTTTCTGCCTGGGCTTGCTTTGAATCATAATACTCAGATCTCAGCCTCCTGGGTAGCTAGGATTACAGATGTGAGCCACTAGTGCCCAGCAAGTCCCTCTCTTTTAGATATTATTCTAAAAGCCTCCTATTGAAGGTCACTCCTAAGATAGTAAATGGACCTATGCCAATAGTTCCTTCAAACTCTCATCTCCTGTTATGGCTATGGTGTGTCTTTTCCATTGTATCCTGAACCTACTTCACTGTTCTCTTCCTAATCCATGATTCTAGATGTATTCCTAATAATTACCTAAATTTTGTGGCTATAAACCCTAAATTACTCAACTATTAATTTAATTTAATTTTTTCAACATGATTGTTGTTCTGTACAAATCTGAGCTTATATTCACCTCTTGCATCTATCTTTTGGCATGAGCAGAGCCTGGGCCTATTCTACCTTAAATGCAAGAGGTTATCCAAAGAATAGCCTACATTATTCCTGCCTAGGAGCCAGGACAAGTAGTTGAGTGCCTGAAAGAAGCAATGCATTCCTGACATGAGAAGGGGTGAGAGAGACAACAGCCTAGAGAGAAAATTGGCAGTCACAACATTTAACAACTTCTCCTTTGGGGAAACTGACCTCCTTCAAAGTGGCAGTGAGATAACTTACCTAGTGAATTTTATTATATGAAGGAAGTTGTCATGTCTCACTACACAACTCCCTTGTAGTCAAAGAGAGGGTCATTCTTTTGTTTCCTCCTTAGGCCTATTCTTAGTTTATCTCCATCTTAGATTTTACTCAGACTCTATTCCTACCAGAAGGTCCCTGATGAGGAGAAAAGTGTGATCTCTTGGCTTCTGACTTGCCCTTTGGGACCTGAGGCCACTTTTAGTTTTCAACCTATTCCTTCTGACAATGGGAAAGCTCATTCTCTGAATTGTGCCCTAGTATCAAATCTCTTCAGAGAAAGTCAAGGAATGACAGATTCTGCCTGAGGGAGTGAGTTTCTCCATTTTCAAAGAGGTCAATTAATATCTGATTCTGAGACCCAGGTGGTAGTCCTTCACCAGATCCTCCAAGCTGGAGTGGATGTTACCTCAGACTCCAAGCCATCCTCATATTTCTCCAGCTCTTTCTTATGAACTAAAAGGTTACAGGAGTTTAGTCCAGAAACAAGGAGAAATGAGAGTAGCAGAAGAACCATTGGCAGGGTGAGGAATTAAGAACTTTGGGTGAAAAAAAAGGGCTCAGAAAATCTAGGATCAGGGGGCTGGGAAGGGGGGTCAGTGGTAAAGCACTTGCCTTGCATGCCTGAGGCCCTGGGTTCAATTCCTCAGCACCACATAAGCAAAAAGAAAAAAGCTGGAAGTGGTGCTGTGGCTCAAGTGGCAGAGCGCTAGCCTTGAGCTGAAGAGCTGAGGGACAGCCCCCAGGCCCAGAGTTCAGGCCCCACGACCAGACCCCTCCCCCCCCCCCAAAAAAAGAAAATCTATGATCACTCACATCATTTGGGAATCACGTCATAAGATTAGGGAATAAAAGTAATAAATTACTACCTAACGTACTAACTCCACTACTCTACTTTACGTGTTCTGTCAAAAGTTAGCTGTCCTAGCTCTATTTTGATCAGGAAAACGGAGCACATTTTTTCCTCACAATGAGTATGGTTATCCATACCCCAGTTTGTTCTTACTCTCTACTTCTCTGTTACTTTCCTTTGCTGGTTTCAATCAATGACACTTGAAAGTGTTAGCATCTTCAGATGTGTAATTACACTTTCTTCTAATCCATTTGTTATAAAGTAAAACAAATTATAGGGAAATGTATATCTACACTACATTTTCTTCTATAGCATATTTATTTGATGTTATTAAGTATTATTTTAATAGTTTCATTGTTCAAACTTGAGGAAAATGTTTTACTATTAGCAGTAATTAGTTGCACATATTTTTCCATGTTTGTGTATTTCTAAGCTTTTAACATCGTCTTTTTCCCCACTGTTGCCTTCTTAAAATTGCTTCAAATTATAAACTATATATGATGGTCCTCTATGTGTTCATTGATATATTTAAATTTTGATATAATATCCACATATTATAGGATATCTTCAACCTATTGTAACTGGTCTGAAAATCAATATGGACGTTCCTCATTAAAGCAAAAACACAATGCCACAAAACGTAGTGAAAGTAGGATTAGGTATATATTCAAAATATTTAGCAATGATACAGTAGAAACCTTCACTTCTCATATACCAGAACATGTTTATAGCTATGAATAGCACATTTTCTTAATTCCCTCTTTCCGGTGCATCTAGGTTGATTACACAACTTGTTTGCTATGAATATTGCTGCCATGAACATGGATGTTCATGTTGATTTATATTCCTTCAATATGTATCCAATTGCGGTAAAGGTCATCAAGATATCGGTCTTTTTGGTATTGTGTAAACTTCCATTAAGATATCCCTATGGGTTGCACTAGTTTACAATGCCACAAAACCAAATATAGTTCCTGATTTATTTCAACTTCTCCAGCAGTTTATTTATTTGAGTGGTGATAGCTATTCTGGTGTGTAAGATAGGATCTCAGTGACTTTCCTCTTTATTTTCCTTTGTATTTACTATGTAGATATGAATCTCAAACATTTCATTTATTTATTACTTACTTTTGTACTTCATTCCTGATTAGTATCTTTCTTTTTCTTTTGGTATTTGATCAATTTATAAGATTTATAACATTTGATTTTTTCCCATTACAAATACTCATTTTAGTTAGTAAAAATATTTTTTTCATTACAGTGGTGAACAATTAACTAAAAACAACAAATTGTACATTTATATCACTGGATGTTTTTGTTTGTACTTACAGCCAGGAAATTGTTTCAATAAAGATGTTGAACTTCTTTCACTGATATACTGAAAGTATAGTATCTCATATTGGGCTAAAATAATCTCAGAATTAACAGTCACAGCCTGTGCCACCACAGTCTGGGCTAAGTAAAACCACTAACACAGCACAAACTGCATTTAAAGAGAGCAAAGGGCTTCATAAAAGTTAGAAGAAAGGCATCACCTTCATGAAGCAAATGTTAAAGTTCACAAGCAGACCTTAGGAATCTGAATATCAAGAAGATCAAAGGATGAAAGTATTTAGAAGGACAACTTTAGAACTCAAAATTGGGGGGGGGTGGGACAAACAATAGATACCAAAACTCAATGCTAAAGCGAAGGAGTATTTTACCCCAAACCTCAGCTGTGTCGGACTCTCTCACACAACACACACACACACACACACACACACACACACACACACACACACACACACACACAGTCTAGTGAGAGGCCTTTGCCAAAGTACAGGCATTCTGGACTCAGACTCCGAATACTCCGAAAGTATCCATTGTGAAGACCTTTACTGAAAGTACCCATTGTAAGTAGACTTTTACTGAAAGTTAGAATTCAGGTTCCTGGAAAAACCCTGAAATGTCACAATAACGTTTTGCCCATAACTCCCCTAGCAATAGCCATCCGCGGATGAAGGGAAGTACCTAAAGTTACAGATTTTTTAAAATTTTTTTAACTTTTTTATTGTGAAAATACTGTACAGAGGGGTTACAATTACATGGGCAAGATAATGAGTACATTTCCTATCAAACATTGTAGCCTCCTCCTTTGTTTCCCCCTCCCATCCCTTCCCATCCTCCTTCCCCTCCCCCCCACCAGAGTTGTAAAGTTCGTTTTTCTCCATAAGAACTTGTACATCTCATTGTTGCAATGGGTCCACCTGTATCCCTACTTAAGCGATTTTTTTTCCCTTCTCCTCCACAAATTATTGCTTATTGCTTAGCCTGCACTTGCTAGCCAATAAGATTGTTATAAGATTACCCATTTAACTGAAGGGTCGGGGCTCTCAACTCTGACACACTGCAATGGTGACAATTGTGATTCCAGGCTCAAGCTTGCAATAAATGACTCTAATGTGGTCACATGAGAACTGGCTCCGTGGTGGTCTTGGGGATCCTTATCTAAGCACAAGACTAGTGTACACAGAGAACCCCAGGGGCAGCTGTATCTGGGACAATGAAGCTTTTTTTCCTCTTCTTTTTAGATAATCAAACATGATGTTGCAGTTGGCTCCACAGCTGCTCCACACCTGAGCAAGAGGAAGTAAAGGGTGCCTTAGACTGCAGGACGGCCTTGTGTACCCCTAGTTTTCTGTGCAAGAATGCAATTCGTGGTCCCCTAGGCAGGGGTGGCCAAGCTGAAATGGGGATATGCTTTGCCTAGAGGATGGCACCCTGTGAGCCCTGCATGCATGGTGAAGCAGCCGGGAAAGCCCTGTGAGCATCTCCGGGATGGCCTCTCAGTGGCTTGGAGAAGATGACTCCTGTAGTTGGACAAGGCAGGAGGCAGGAGGAGAGCAAGAATCCAGAAGATGGGAGAGGCACAGAAGCAAATGCACCTCTTCATTGAGACTCCTCGGCCATTCTAAGGAGGTTCACAACCCACACGTGGCGGCCACTGCACAAGTCCCCAGAGGCCCTACTTGTTTAGGGAGCAATGCCTGGTCCTGATGGTCCTGATCCAGAGCTGGAACTTCCCAAGTGGCCCTGAGCTTAGCTGGGCTGGAGCAGAGCCTACCAAAAATGCTTCAACTGCCCTGCTGTGTATAGCTTCCTAGCAGCTGCCCAGGCTACAGCACCCACAACAGGCCACCTCCTTGGGGCATGCTGAGACTGTGCTGACAATTCCTGGTGCCTGCTTCAAGGCAAGAGCGAGGCCTACCCCACAGCAGAGCTGGCCCTCACTTCCAAGGGCATTGAGAGAGGCATGACAACCACAGGCCCAGCCCTGCTGTCCTCACTGCCCCTAGAGGTTACCTATAAGTCCCTGCCTTTGTTCTTGAAATTCTTCAGCCATTGGTTGTCTCATTTTTCACTATCTGTTTGGGTGGGACTCGAGACTTCTTCCTCTCCTCACCAAGCAAACAGGCCCTAGCAAATCCACCCCAAATTCCACACCTCACAGACACTCCCCAGAACCCAGCTGCCTTTAGGGCTGCTGCATGAGCTGTTGGCCAACTGCCTCTTCCTCCCTTCACAGCTTCCTTCAGGGCCCCCCCACCATCCTCGCCCCACCGCCCTCAGCCCCAACCAAAGCTTGGCTTCTCCTGTGGCCTCCTTCCTCTCCACACAGCCCCCATCCCCAACCCCAGCAGGGCCACTGCTGTAGGGAAAAGAACTCTGGGCCTGCCACAGCAGAATCAAAGGTGTCACAGTGTGCAGCCTGCTGGGAATTGGAGGCAGCATAGGTCTCTGATCACTGTCTTTCACTTCATCTACACATGTATTAATTGTATTAATTTGGTATTTAATATTAGATCTCATAATTTCTTATTAAGCCTTTGCAGAATAGCTGGTAGAAATATAGTCCCACATTTGTATTGTCTCTTGTTTAATTCTTTCGAGATTGAGAGATATTTTAAGTAGACATAACCATCATAAATTCTCATTTACATAACAGAGTTTTATTCAGAAAATATTTGCTTATGCATCTGTTATCAATTATTTACAAGACTAGAAACATTTAAAGTTCCAAATATTATAGGAAGATCTTTGATTCATGTTGAATGAATGTGAGTAGGTTGAGCTGTTGCATACATTCGTGTGTGTGAGTGTGTGTGTGTGTGTGTGTGTGTGTGTGTGTGTGTGTGTGTGTGTGTGTGTGTGCAGGGGGGTTATATGTATCATTGAAATCAAGGACAAGGGATTTTTTCCTTTTTCTGAGATATGCATTATGGTGTTTCTTTGTTGGTGGTAGGCTCTGATTTCTTGCTTTTGTTTGATGTGCACATTCCAGCTCAATTTTTCAATTAAACCTTCTTATTTAATATTGAGCATATAGTGCTCTGATATTGCTTTGTCTTTAGTTTGTCGTCTAGGATCTTCTTTTCCTCTTTAACTATTAACATTCAATATAAGTTTTACCTCCTGACTGTTTTTCCCCTTTAATTTGCATTTTGAAATAAGAATAATAAGACCTTTGATCTCTGTATTCATGAAGAAAAACTATTTTGAATTGTCTGTTTAATGTAATAATACCTGGACACATTTGTTAGCAACAAGATCTTAAAATTTCTTTTGTAGTTTTAGTTTAAAATACCCTCCTCTATGTTTTTAGTATGGGGAGACAAACACTTCCTAGTATCAATGATAACAGTTTTATTCATTAAAATATCAGTTAATTCATAATTTTGAATTATATGTCTAGTGGCAAATGTATACATTTGCTCAATAGATTTTCTTGACAGACCCGTGCACAAACATACCACTCATAGGGGCTGAGAAGGTGGATCAGTTGTAGACACTCATAAGGGCTGAGAAGGTGCATCAGTTGTAGACAGCTTGCCTTAAATGCACGAGACCCTGGGTTTGATTCCTCAGCACCACCTAAGCAGAAAAAGATAGAAGTGGTACTGTGGCTCAAGTGGTAGAGCACTAGTCTTGAGCTGAGGAGCTGAGGAATGGCATCAAGGCCCAGAGTTCACCACCGCCGACAAATTAAATCAATAAATAAAACTCATAGTCAAGTACATTAATTTCAAAGATTAATTACCGTTTTAGTTAAGGGCAGGGGGCCAAGATATAGCAAAGCTTTAAGAAGAATTCAACACCTGACAAGTACTAAAAACAAAAAGTAAAAATTTAGCTATTACAACAACATATATAATCACTCAAAGAGAAAGAGGCACTAAGAATGAAATACTTTTTATAACATTTCTTCAGAGATTCAGGCTCTACATTAATTATCATATAATGTGACCTTCAAAAACACCAGGTGAGCCTGAGTCTTAAGGGCCTCTACAAAAATTGGAAGAGAGAATAATCAACCTGGATTTTTCAAATGGTTTTTGTTAAGGTAGTGTACATACAGATCACCATTTTATAAGTCGCTAACGAGTTCACTTCTTGTTTGACAATCTCATCACTTTGTTCTCTCTCTGATTTTCCCTCCTGTCCCTGTCCACAAGAGGTATAGCTCATTGTGAATATAATATCTACAGAGTACAACTGCTGCATTTATTTCCCTGTTCTCCTTGAATTTCTGCGGCTCCTTCAATGTCCATAAAAAGATAAACAAGAACAGAAAAATCCCTCTTGTTTCCAATTCCTGGAATTCATTTAAATATAAATACCAGTAGTTTTATGAGAGTGTCAGACTCTGTCCACACATCCTGAACACTTATACTTCCTGCACCCAGTCATAACTCCAACTGGATTCTTAGGTCCACAAAGTAATTCTTTTCACTTTCCACACAGGAAGAACCTGAGTGTCAGAAAGATTAAGTAACTTACTGGAAATACTGGGCTGAGCATAGTGGCTCAGATCTGAAGATCATAGTTTGAAACTAACTCATGTTGACATATCCATTACATGTTTTTCTCCAGTTTAAGGCCATCTGGACATCAAAGTAACCCATCTTAGCTACAAGAGTCTGGCTATCTTGAGCCACAGAGAGAAGTTGGAAGAGCATCAGCAAATGCTCTTGCCCAATTTCTAGGGAGTGGCTTGGTGCCAGCTTAGTAAGGTATAGCTACACCAGTGAAGGGGAGTAAAACAGAAGTGTTTATAAATAAAAGCACTGGTCTGAAGCCTCAAAATAAGGACCCCAGTCTGTGTGGACCAAAAAGTCTCTAGCATGAGGTTCTTTTTAAATTAACAAGCACGATTTTAGATTGTTTCAGAGTGGGATGGTGTATAGTTACAGGCAATGTCTGCTATGTCAGGTAATCCAGTCTGCTCTTTCACATGTTACCCAATAGCCAGGTTTCAACACAAATGACTTCAGTGAGATTGTTCAAAATTTACTGTGACTTTTACCTCTCATGAATCAAAATTCTGTCAAATGATTTCTGAATTCCAGATGTTCACACACGTTTCTCATGATCTTTTCTACTATTTTGTCTTTATTATTGATGTTCATATCACTTTTTTGTTGTTGTCTTTTGTGTACTTGCCATTTTTAGGGCTTGAACTCAATGTTTAATGGTCTCTGTTGTATTCTTTGCTAATGGCTTATGACACGCTATTCCTTGAGCCACATCCTCAACTTCTGCTTCCTGCTAGATAATTGGAGATAAGTTTTCACATTTTTGTCTGTTTGAACTGATATTGAATTAAAATATTCAGGTCTTGGCCTCCTGAGTTTCTCTGATTCTACACATGAACAGCTAACACCAAACTTTCCTATACTGTTATTTTAATTATGTGTTAGAAGAAAGTGGAAGTATATTTGTGTTAAGTGTACAATTTTTAAATACAAGTTTGAATCAACTAGATATGATGTAATTGCTATCAATTTTAAGTTAAATCAATGAATATTACACATTGCAAAGAAATATAATTGAAAAAAATGCATTATCATTTTCTTTAAACAAGTAATGAAACTATGAATTTCTTTCACTTTACAATTCATGTTTTATATAACTTTAATTAGCAGACTTCTGTGACTAAAAGTAAATATATTAATTTTATACTACAAGAGGCAAAGTGATTATAGTTAAGAATAGTTATTTCATCAGCCAGAAGATAAGTTTTTGAGCATTCTCACTATAAATAAATGTTACACGCAGAAATTAATGGATACGATGTAGCTTGATCATTAAGCAACATATAAATGAATGGGATTGCCACTTCATACTTCATAAATGTGTAAAAAATAATTATGTAGCTAGGCGCCAATGGCTCATGCTTGTAACCCTAACTAGTAAGGAGGCTGACAGGTGAATATCATATTTCAAATTCAGCATAGGCAGGAAAGTCCATGAGACATATCTAGACTATGACTTCTCATGTTGGAGAAGAGGAAAGGTATGAAAAAGTTCAAGATTGTTTGACTATTCCCCAAGATCATTTTTCTTTATCAGCTATAGCAATGCAAGTAGCCTTGGTTACTCTTAGTATCATGCTTGTTTATATTTAGAAACATTATTTGTTGCTGGGTTATAAGCTGCAAACACTTGAGTATTAATAAGGAATCATTTCCTAGAGAGTAAAGTTGCTGTGTAAACAAACCTAAAATATAAAGACTTAGCATTGTAGAAACTATTTTCTAGCTATATCACAATGTGTAGGTGTAGATTTTGTTTCCCATTGTTCCAGGGGACCCATTCTTGTTACCTTTTTTTCACCTTCTAGTGATCCTATAACATCCTATATCATTCTGGGATTGCTGTATCTTTACTGGATTCTCTAATTTCTGTTGGAAAGTTAGGAAAGATATAAAATTGACTTACTGTTTCTGTTTTACCTTATTTTTTATTACCTTACAACTGTAAATCAAAGTGACATAAATCATCTTTATAACATTAGAAGACAGATTTCATTTCTATATTCTTACCCTAGCCTTCTACATAGTTTTGGTACTTAGTGATCCCCAAATGTGATAATGAAGAAAAGGGCCTTCTTATTTAAATATTATTTAGAATTTCAAGACTTCATTAATGCAAGGCCCTTAGTAGTATGTATATCATACATGTGTACAAACCTGGTGGCAACTTTTTCTTATTCTCAGAAACCAGGACTTGTGGTAACCTTGCGGTTGCATCAGGAGAGGGTGTAGTTGAGTTAGTTTACTAAATCAAATCTTCTGTAAAATATTTCTACAAGTTAATTGGCTTGAACAATCCGTATTTATCATTTTACAGTTCTAATGGACAAAAATCTAAAATAATTCTCACTAGATTAAAATTGAGCCCCCTACAGAACTGAAATATTTTTCAGATGATTCTAGTTGAAAACGCATTTACTTCCTGTTCCGCTTTCCAAAAACTTCAGAATCTGGATTGTTGTCTTTTCCTTTATCTTCTAATGTAGCATCTTTACATCTTTCTGATGGTTCTTACCTAATAATGTCTCTCTCGAACTACAGCTGGGACTTTTGAGTATACTTTCCCCATCTGATAATTATTCAAATTTGTGTTCCTTAGGTAATGAAAGGTGATTATTTTACAAACATATATAAAATGTAAATCTACATTTGATGGATTAGATATTTCGGGACTATAGATATTTTGGAAAGGTATTTTACTGCCTACCACAATGAGTGTGTAAGCATTCTTTCTACTAAAACCTGCTATCTTTTCATTAATTTTGAAAAGGTATTTCTTCAACGAAATATAACTAAAAAAATTTAGTTCCTGAAAGCCTTTAATCCTGATTAAAACATTGTCATGTACTAGAAATCTTAAATGTCAGAGAGCAGTTCCTGAAGCAGTTCTGGCACTATCACTCTTTGTATATTCTGCTTACAATCTCCTCTTTTCAAGAGCATTTGTTTGTTATTATTTTGGAATTATGGTTAATAGTTATTTGACTGATATTTTTAAAGAATGCACCACCAATCCTGGTTCTCTTCTTCTAACTTTTTTTGTCTAATCTATTTCTGAAATAAACACAGATATTTGAATTACATGAACTGCTTATTGAAGTGTGGAGAGGAAAAGAAGAAAAAACTGTCCCTGTGTGTATATCATGTAGAAAATGTACCTAAACGCTATTTATCTTATCATCATATATTTTTCATTTTGTTTAGATTCAGATAAAATTTAGCCTTTCAACTCACACAATGTTAATGCAGTCTTATTTCATGCCTACAAAAGCAAACAACAAATTACTATATATTTAATTTTTTTAATTTTTAAAATTATTTATTTTAAAACACTATATTTTTAATAACTAGCCAAAGCAAATGGTTTATTAAATATTTAGAGTTGTGTTCAGACTCTATTGTTGAAACTAGTAAGGGGAAAAAAATCATGTTTTCCTTCTTCCTTGAGCCATTCTGATTTACTTCATCTATTTCTGAAAGAATAAAATTCTGGCTTTGAAGCCTTTTGCTTGATATGCACAATGTCTCATTCTTCCTTTATTAATAGGAGAATTTGGAGAAAGGATGAGAATTCTCACTAGAAAAAGGAGAAGAGGAAAAGAGAAGTGAGAAATCTAGATATTTTGTTCTTCCTCATCTCAATCACAAGGTCTGGATAATGATTGTGGGTGTTAGATACAGTGCTCTAGAGTGATTATACACATCTATAGAGAAAGTTAACACCTCAAGTGACCACATATAGAATGCTTATTCATTTAAAAAATAAATGTAATAAATGTAATAGCATCAAACAGGAAGTGTTATCTGTTTAGTACTTGTTTAGTATTTCTAAAATACTGAAGTGCTGTAGGAAACTATCATAAAGGTATACAAGCATAGTAAGAAACTAATATCATAGTATCATATTCTAATATTAGCTTAATTATTCCTGTGTTTGAGTTTTGCCTCAATTTCACATGCTATATTCTTTCAGTATATAAGTTGAAAAAAGATTCCCTCTGGAAATATGCTATTTTTATAGCTAAGGGAAAAGAAGTTAACTCTTAGATCCAGACAATGGGATAGAAATCTTCCCCTAGAAATAGCCTTTCACCACTTCTGGTGCATTTTTGTAAGCTGAAGTAAGTCACATGCTCCATCTTGACATTGCAGAGTAGAGGTAAATCTCACCTACAGGAAGCTGATGCAGGACAGATTAATATGCCAAAATATGCAACATGAGATGAAGAGGAAAAAAAAAGATAATTACAATACGATCAGTCATACATGCCATCACATGCCTCTGCATGAAGGAAGCTACTATGTACCTTTGTTTCTAATACTACTGAGATCTTCAAATCAGATCTTTTATGCTGGTATATTACTGGAATTAGAGAACATCTTGATACTGAGACAGCATAAAAATCTCAAAAAAACCTGGACTAATCATTTCAATACTGCATTTTGTTCTGCTAGGACAAGAAACCATTTTATAGTCAATACTTTATACTAGTAATTTTTTTTTGCAGAACTGAATTTTGTTAATATATGTGACAATCCACCAGAATAAATGTCTTCCTTTATCTGCATCTTGTGCAGACAGCATAGTCAAGAAGATGTAGGAGATCATCAGTAATACTTTTTAAGAATGCAAAAAATGTGGACTGGGAGCCAATATAAATATTTTTCCAACATCACCTTCCACATCCTCATTCTTCCTTCCTAGGAAACACATCTAATCAATAAAAAGGCTTAAATTTTTGGCTCTTGAACTTGAAAGTGGAAGCAGAATGTTATGGATGTTGGAGATGACTGTTAATGTTTTTTTACATAATAATGTAAAATATTATGTAATAATGTAAACTAATAATGTCACATGCAAGAGCCCTATGAGTCCTAAAGGTCTTAACACTGTACTTCCTTAGTGATGTGACAGTAATGTCAGCCTTACTGGGCTTAGTATTGTTTTTCACTTCCTTTTCTACCACCTTACCTAAATTATAATACATAGTAATGGAATGAAAAAACAAAGTCATCTTAAGAAAGTCATTTAAGGCTCTGGGAATGTGGCTTCATGGTACAGTGATTGCTTAGCATGCATGAAACCCTGGGTGCAATTCCTCAGTATCACATAAACAGAAAAAGAAGTGGTGCTATGCCTCAAGTGGTAGAGTGCTAGCCTTAAGCAAAACAAGAAAAATCTCAGGAAGAGTTCCCTGGCCCTGAGTTCAAGCCCCAGGACTGGCAAAAAAATTCATTTAACTAGTAAATGCCAAATAAAGAAACTATACTTGGAATATATTATTGCTCCGTCCAACTATGACCTAACAATAGTTCTTAATTCATGTACTTTACCTATATTAGAAGACTGCGTTTAGGAAAAAAAAAACATTTTGTTAGTAGGTCATGGCAATTAATGTCAAAATGTGCTTAGATATCAGGTGAAGATTAATCTAAGTCTAAGTGAGATTTGGAAAATTTTTGGTCAGTTTTGGCACCAAAAATGCACCAGCTAATTAATAGTTGTGATAGAAGTGAAGGAATAAATCCAGATGCAAGAAATAAATGATAATAATAACTAAATTATACCAGAAAATGTTCTAGGGAACCATATTTGGTTATTAAAGAACTAGTTATCAAGTAGGCTTATTCCTCATTCCTTTAGCATTCTAAATCACTTAGACTAGTTCTTAATCTCTGTGAGATAAGTTTTATCCCATTCTATGTTGTTCTTTCATATCTGATCTCCTTTGCTTTCTAAAAATCTCAGTCTTTCTCTATTTATCTACTAAAAATTAATTATACTAAGTCCACCGATGCAGACCTCAAAGGATGCTAAATTAAGAGTCCAATGGCTCATGAGTCATTAATGTAACAACATGGAAAAGGATGACATATTTATTGCTACCTCAAATTTTCTGAAAAGCTGCAATGTCATCACTTGATTCAAATTTCCATTATTTGTCTACAGTGTCATTAAGTGCACATACATGCAAATATGAGACGGGTGCTGGTGGCTCACACTTGTCATCCTAGGTACTCAGGAGGTTCAGACCAGAAGACTGTGGTTCAAAGCTAGCCTGGTCAGGAAAGTCCATGAGACACATCTTCAATTAGCTACCAGAAACCCGGAAGTGGTGCTGTAACTAAAGTGGCAGAGCACCCAACTTGATCTGAAGAGCTGAGGCACATGCCCAGGATCAGAGTTCATGCCCCACGACCAATGAAAATGTGAAATGTACTTGAAGTTTCCCCAAAAGAAACTACGAAGTCAATAGTAATCTTCCCAAGTAGAAAAAATTTTCCAATATGACTCAGTGCACCTACTTTCGCTGAATTATTTAAGTTATGGCTTCTTTGCTGCACATATTCTCTTCTTTTAAAAATTGTCAAATATTGCCTTTATAATATTCTAATATTTCTTGGTTCAAGAGAGAAGTCCATACAGTTGGTGTGACTTGATTTTCTTACTCTCTTAGTTCAAAGCCAACTCAGGAAGGAGAGTCTTTCAAACTCTTATCTGTAATTAAACACCAAAAATCCAGAAGTGGAGTTTTGGCTCAAGCAGTAGAGTACTAGCTTTGGGGGCAGGTGGGCAGGAAAGACAACTGTTCAGGGACAGGGTCCAGCCTCTGAGTTCAAGCCCCAGAAGCGGCACAAACTAAACAAACAAACAAGAAACTAAAAAAAAATTTTTCTTTGGGACCATCCTTAAAGCACTGCTTTGAAAAGAGGCTCCTTTTGCTGATCATACTCACTGGATCCTGCTTTTTGGAATCCTTATTGATATGGCGAATTCAGGACCAGAATAAAGGAATGGATATCTGACTTTTGCAACAAGAGAATCATCTCAGGAGTTAAATATTCATGCATAAGACATTTTAAAACCTCCATGTTTTTGTTTCTTTGTAGTAGAACACTGTAAAACAATGTTATTTCCTTTTTTTCCATGCTGGCCTTCAAATGGCATATTGTTTCCTTTTGTAATACTGTCAACTAGAAGTTTACAGACAAGTTTTATGGCTAAAGTGCACACTCCAAAAAGATAGGGACAGAGTTCCCTTCAAGCCTTGGATTATATTCTTGTACAGTAAAAATGAGAGCACAAATTAACTTGAACATTGTCATTTCTCTATGTTCAATTTCTCTCCTGGATTCAGTTTCTACTTCCTGTAAAAGTTCGTTCCACTTACTTCCAGTAACAATCTATGGTATTGCTCCAGGAAAATGAATGTTTTCTGGCTTCATTGAGATAGCACAAAGGCATCTTTAGACACGAGGTAACACGTGTTTCAGAGACAACTTAGTAATGAGAAACTATGGAATTTACATGGCTTATAAAACATTATCCACGTACATATGGCTGTATAAGACGATGTTAAGTGAAATGAACCCCAAATACAGACACAACTTGTTTTTTCTTTCTTACTATTGTTTTTAATGTATCTGCCATGTATTATGTGATTTTTTTGTTTCTCTTCTATTTTCTTCCTCCATGGTATAACCCGTTTCCACTCTATTTGAGGTCGGTGAGCTGTAACGTGCATATACATTTTTCTAATGTGGGGAGGGGAAGGGAAATAAAATGCTGAAAGTAGTATACAGTATGACCCGTTGTTACAATGAGATGAATAAGACACTATGTTGAAAATGAACTTTACTAGTTGGGGATGGGAGGGGAGAGTTGAGGCAGTGTGGAGAAAAGGGATGACAGGGGAAAAACAAAAGAGGAAGTAACAATGTTCGGTAAATAATGTACTCATTAACTTACTTATGTAACTCTAACCCCTCTGTCCACCATTTTCACCATAAAAAAAAAAAAAACATTATCCTGGAGTACATTAAGTTCAAATTTCCTAAGTGCTCTGTAAATTAAGACCAATTTTAAGTGGGAAGAAGGTTCTCAGAAACATTTTTCGGTCAGTGTTTGTGTTGTGCATTATTACTCAAGTATACGTAAGTTAACAGAAGGAGAAACAATAGGAATAGAAGAAAGAGAAGTTCTGTATTTAAGTATAATGGTTCAATACTCTATAGTAGACTCTGCAAATAAGACAGCGTTGAAATAATAAAGCCAAGGCCAGTATGTAGATCTATGTGAGTGACATAGAGAAAGCATTACTACTAAGTGGAACATGAAGGATGAGACCACTCTCTTTCTTCTATTAGCTCTAAATCATGATAGGTAATCATGCAAATTTGTAAAAAGTAGAATGGAAGAATAATTCTGGTTCCAAGCCAGGCAGATATAAGACCATGGACTTAACTGGAAAAAAGTCCTTTTCGAGAGAGCAGGAATTATACTAGCAATGAACTAGTGGCTAAGATCACATTTCTTTTTCTTTTTCTTTTCTTTATATTCTAGATATTTCCTACTTATTACAAATGAGGAAACCACGGAATCTGTTTCTTTGTGTCTTGTTTATTTTACTTCGTAGGATTTTTCCAAGTCTTTCCAGTTCCGTATGAATTTGAAGTGTAGAATTCCACCATGCATACATAAACCACATTTTGTCAATTCGTTCATCTACTGAGTAGCATATTGGTTTAAAATATGACTGCATATAAGTATCACTTAGTGTCATTCAAAAATGAGAGATGCCACCTCCCCAGACATTCTAAAAGCATGATTTCTAAGTAAGTAGGATTTTATGGTGGTATGAGTTTTGAGATATCTGGATGAGTCTCATGTATATCTTGCACTGAATTAGGCAGGAAGATATCCAATATCATAGAGGATAAAAATGGTAGTGTCAAAAATATATCCTTTGAGAAAGATATAGGAGCCTGCCAGAAGTATAAAATAGTTCAGATAATTTTGAAGTATTTAGAAATGCAAGGTCAAGTATGTTTCTTTAAATAATAATTATGTAAGTGGAAGGGCAAAAGAAGGGGAAGAGAATAAAATAAGTGACAGCAGATCATTGTCCCAATAGAATATAAAAAAACATAATCTATAACTTTCAAGTTAAAGAGAGACCAATAGAATACATGCAAAATATTTACTTGACTTTATCCTACTTTAATGCTCCAATGGCTTTCATAAAATGCAGATGCATAGTTTTGTGTCTTCTGTCATTTGCTAAACGTTTCGTCCAGAAAAGGTTATCAATTACTTATAAATGATGCATAATTCCTAGGTATTCCAGTTATCACATACCCTCTTGATTGAGATATCTCTGTATAAACTCAAAATAACGGACAAAAAAACCCTTAAAATAAACAGAAATCACATGTTTGTTTTAAACACTGTAGTTTACAGAGTTTTTAGCCCAAACCAAAAACGTCTATTTAGATATTCTGCATTTTGTGTGAAGAGTTTTTAACAATAGTTTATTTGCTGACATGTAATTCACTTGCAATATACTATCTCCTTTTATTGTATACACTTTAGTGCTTTGGAAGTGAATTGTACCTTCATAGGTTTTCAAAGCCTAATTTTCACAAACTTGCATTTCTTCAAATAGAAATGCTAAAAATTTTAGAACAGACATTAAAATAGATAAAAAATTCTGTTACTAGAATTTGTCCAGCATACATCCTCTGTAGTGTGTATTTTCAAAATTTTATTTTGGGGATTTTTTCCAGGGTCTCACACATACTATTTAAGTGAACTGTCAATGAACTACAATTCCCTGTCCAAATACTTTTTTTTACTTCTCTTTAATACATTCATAGAAGTATAATGAATTGATCCTATACAATTCTTTTTTTTTTTTTTTTTTTCTTTTTTTTTTTTTTTTTTTTTTTTTTGCTTTATTTTTTTTTTTTTTTTAATTTTATTTTATTTTATTTGAGAACATACTGTACAGAGGGGTTACAATTACATGGGCAGGATAATGCATACATTTCTTACCAAGCATTGCATCCTCCTCCTTTGTTTACCCTTCACCTCCCTTCCCAGCCTCCCCCCTCCTTCCCACCCAATCATACCCCCCCTCCCCCCCCCCACCGACATTGTAAAGCTGGTTTTGACATGACATTTTGTACTTCTCATTGCCACAACTATGTTTATTGCAGCATTATTTACCATAGCTAAGACATGGAACCAACCCAGATGCCCCTCAGTAGATGAATGATCCTATACAATTCTTTTTGACCTTTGAGACTTGAAAACTTGCTTGCTAAAATGATTGCAGTATTATACAAATGGATCACTATGAGTAGTTTATCAATTCCTCCACAATGCATTACTATATTTTGTGTCATCTTTTTATATTAGAGTCATACTAGTGATTTTTCTTTTTCTTTTTTCTAAGATACTAAAGAGGAACTTATTTCATATGCTCCTCTTATTGACTATTAATTTACACATGTTCGTTAAAGAAATATCCTATTCAGGAAAAATTATATAGAAATAGAAGATATAAAAATACTTAAGATTAAGAATCATTGTAGCATTCACATTTCAGCATTAACAAATATGTTACCTCTATCTGTTGGATATGTTTTCACTTCGGTTATAGTGTCCTTTGAATTATGAGTATAGTGTCCTTTGAATTATGAAAGGCTATCACTTGATATAATCCAGTATATTCTTGCTTTTCTTTAGCAACTAATGCTTTCCATTTAGAAACCTTTACTGATACAATGTCTTGAATTTTTACGTTTATCTCTTACAGGTTTTTACATCTCATATTTAGTTTGATAATCATTTGTTATTTTAAATTTTTGTATAAAGATTGAGGTAGGCCAGGTGCCTGTACTTCACGCCTGTAATCCTAGCTAATCAGGAGTCTGAAATCTGAGGATCACGGTTTAAAGCCAGCCCGGGCAGGAAAGTCCATGAGACTCGTATTTCTAATAAACCACTAGAAAGGCAGAAGTGGTGCGGTGGCTCAAGTGGTAGGGTGCTCGCATTGATCTGCAGAGGACATGGACAGCGCCTAATCCCAGAGTTCAAGCTCCATGAGTGACAAAAAAAAAAACAAAACAAAAGAAACAAAAAAAGGGATTGAGGTAGTAGTCTAAGATCATTCTTTAAATCTCGAGAGAAAATAGTGCCAATACACCCATTTAAGATTCTATTTTTTATTTCATAAAATCATAGGATAGTTTTCAAAATCTATTTACCATAAACTGAGAATTTATTTTTGACAAATCTGTTACATTCTTCTATGTGTCTGCTCTTGTAGTAGAACTATGTTGTCTTTACTACTAAACATGGTAAAAAGATTCAAAGCTAGTATGAAGGCTGAAGCTACACCATTTTACATGATTGTTCTAACTGACCTGTATTCCTTGAATTTAAATACGAGTTTATTGAGCAGGTGGACCAATATTCTACAGAGATATCTAGATGTTTGAAAGTGACTCATATTTTGTACCTTGTAAAAACACAAGACCCCAGATATTATATATAGAAAAATGTCTTCAGAGAATACTTGAAACAACTAAAACTAATTCAAGAATAAGTTATGATTTACATAACACTGTAACATAACAAAGCTGAATGATAACAACTTGAGCTGTACAACAGAGGAGAGTGAGAGGGGAAACAATGATGTACCACATAGGAGCTATATGTCATTGCTATTGTGTTTCAAAAAACAGAAAGACTTCAGAGAAGGGAAGGAGAAAAATAACGTTTCCCGAGACAAGTTTCTTTTTAATCCATCTAATAGTTTGTACTAAAAGTCAGTGAAAATGGGAAAAATTAAAATAGAAATTAAAGCATTGTATATACCTGTTACAATGTAAAGAAATTGTAATAGGAATATAATAATTAATTTCCAAAGAAATAAGAGAAAGAATAGTTAAACTCTAAAGGGAAAAATAATGAAGAGACAAAAGAAGCAAAGTAAAACCTTTATCAATAACAAACACAAGAGTTTGGAAGTGGAAAGGCAGTGGAAATATTCTAAATAACAATAAAAATTGCTAACGTGGATAGAATATGAATAACATGTTATCGTATATAATTTACAAAGGGCATACTAGGAATGAAAGTTTGAAAGTCATGGTTTAAAACACTATTTGGATTATAACTAGACAGAATAGCTCAGTCGTAAACCATTGGCCTTGCATATGTGAAGCAATGGTGTGATCTCGCAAGCATTACAAAGTATACACAAAGCACACACTCACATACACACAAAACACATAATCACACACACACACACACACACACACACACACACACACACCACATACACACATTTGGAATATTGATTTTATTATATTAAACGGAGGAAATTATCACAAACAGTAAAAAGTATGTTAATATATGAAATCATAATATTGCTCATACTATTTAAAAGTTTAGTAGAAATAAAATAGTCACAATATACTTGGATTTTAATAGATTAAGTAAATCGTAAATTAATAGAAGACATGAGAACCTTTGCAAATAAGTTTTAAATAATAATCATTTTGAAACAAGTGTCCTTTTATTTTGACAAAAGATTGATGTTACTGGTGTTTTAACTCAAGATTTAGAATGTGATAGTGAGGTGCTCTATATAACACTAGCGATGGCTACATCTCTAATCAGTTCACTCTGAATAGATTTATAATAAGGTCTCAAAGTTTCCCAGTCTCTCCCGAATTACAAACCCTATTTACAATTCCCACCATAGCTAGAAAATGGATGCAACAAATCACCATGCCGAGCTCAAACTTTTTTTTAAATTCAAATACAAATATTTCCAAAAAGTGATCAGGTAATGAAAGCTTTCTTAATAAAGTAAGTGCTTCTTGAAAATACAGTAAATATTTGTTACCTGGACAAATATGTTTATAAATATAAGAAAATAAATGTATTTAAATTCACTAACCATATAAAAATTAAGAAAATAATTTCAAATAGCCACATGTTACATATTTTAAAAGCAAAATATATGTGACTGAATAATTTACATGTGTAGAAATCATGCAAAATTATATTAACTGATCCTACAACTCTGACAAAAGAATTACCCTAAAGAAACAAAAGGAAACATTTAAGATCAAAATTTGAAAATTAGAAAAGTAGGGGCTGAGACAGTAGCTCAGTGGAAGAGCGATTGCCTTCCATGCACGAAGCCCTGGGTCCGATTCCTCAGCACCATATAAACAAAAAGGAAAAAGCTGGATGTGGTGCTGTGGTTCAAGTGGCAGAGCACTAGCCTTGAGCTGAAGAGCTGAGGAACGGGGCCCAGGCCCAGAGTTCAGGCTCCACAACCGAATCCCCCCCCCTCCAAAAAGAAAAGAAAATGAAGTGTACTCTTTAGTTGACTTAATTAAGTGGAAAAGCTCTGTATATCAATTTTATAATAAAAAATGCATGAACAAAGTAAGCAAAAGTACCCATTGATCAATAGCAACAGCAAAAGCATCAGTAGTTCTTGTTTTGAGTGTACAAAAATATCGATGGAAGATATAACAATGTTCCTTCCCTAAGAAATGTATTCATTACCTCATTTATGTAACTTTAACCCCTGTGTACCTTACCATTACAATGAATTTAAATTTAAATTAAAAATAAACCAAAAAATATATATACCAATTAAGAATTCTTAGAAGCCATTGGTTAAAATTTTTGTAAAAAACTTCCCTAAATACCCAAGGAATATACTTTGATGATACTATTTAAATACTTCAACCTCAGCAGAAAAGCAAAAAGTTTAAAAACTGTTACAAAGTAAAGTAATAAATCAGAATATATTACTATTAATAATAATCATAAGATGATCTTATAGTGGTAGTCAAATATGTAAGAAATGAGGCAATTTGCCATTCATCTGCACTTAATAAGTGAGAAAGAATTTTCTAGGTCATTTTAAATTATCAAAAGTTTAATGAAATTATTTTGTCACATCATATGATAATCAGATAAACTGATATTAGAGAAAAGAACAGATTGTATTAAGTTTTTGGAGGTTAATGTATATACTTATTTTGGTTGTGGGAAAATGTGGGGATTTCAACTTGGGGTATATTGTTCTTGCAGGCCGGGGTTCCCTTTCCACAAGAGCATGCATCTCATCTGTCCTTTTAGCCTTCCTATCATAAATGGCATCAGAGTTGCACACCAACTTGTCTAGCTTGCTACCTTGACTGACCTGGATCCACAGTCCTTCCAATCTTAGTCTCTAGATAGTGCAGGTTGGTAGAAATTATCCAATTCACCCAGCTATAGATTGAGAAGTAAGTCCACCAAACTTTTGGTTTGCGTTCTATTCTCAAGCCTCCAAAATAGTTAAGAGTACACATGGGATCCCCTGTTTCCAAGCAATAAGAATATTTTAAAGCAACTAGACATATATATGACTTAGGCTTGTGAATACCTCAGGAAAAGTATAAAAGAGCAGTGAAGCATAGAGGACAGCCAGAATTTTAACTACCTACTCAGAGGCTGAATAAGCAGAGCTAGCTACTCGGGAGTCTCAGATCTGAAGACCACTGTTCAATCATGAAAATACAAGCGATTATCTCAAAAAAAACAAACCAGAATTGTAGCAGAGGCTGAAGTGGTAGACTACTATCCTTGGGCACAGAAGCTGAGGAATAGTTTCCATGGCACTATCAAGCCTCAAGAATGATGAATGCATGCATGAGCACATGCACATGTGCGTGTGTGTACTCGCACATGCATGCACACATACACAAACACAAATGAGTATTTCAATGTGAAGTTTTTATTTTTTTATCTTGCTGTACTTAATTTCCCTGTATTAGTTCACAAATTAACAAAATCAGCTAAGGACCTATTTACATAAAATTCATCATGTTTCTCTAAAATCTACTCTCTTTTTGGAAGCCTGCTTTTATTTGACCCAAAAGTAAATTATTCAGGAAGTCAATTCATCACTCTCAAGTTTATACTATTAGATGATTGTTTAGGTTCCTCCTAGCAATATGATTTTGTGAAATCCTGCATCAAGTAATATATTTCTTTCACTAGAAGAGAAACATCTGTCAAACAATTAATAATAGCTTATTCTCCTCCTGGCATTCATCTGTAGTTTTATTTTCTTCATATATTTCATGATCTGTCTGTGTATGCCAAAGACTGCCGTGAAAATAAAAACACCCTTCTCAGCGCTTAGCATGTGTATACCATTCATAGATACGGAAATTGCTTTGGAATAAATAATGTTCACCCTATCTTGAGAAAGAAGAATTGGTTTCTCAGCACTTTAGATAAGAACTTGAGGGAAAGAAACAAAAGGAAAAGTGAGGAACAACTCAACACATAGATTCAAATGAAACAAACAACCCAAGAAAAAACAAATTAATTCAGTACTCAAGAACCTGCAGGAAATGAAAGATTAAAAAAAATCAGCTATGACAAGCTTATGAAATTCGTGACTACATGGGAGTGCAATGTTGTGAGGATAGTGGCAAAAGCCCAGACTGAACAGAAAGTTCTGTACACAATGCTATGCACCTGTTGTTCTAAATTCCAGGAAGAATAACATCAAGTGGACTGAGGGGTGTTCATACACCAGTAGGAAGCCAGTTTCTAGCTGAAAAATAATCAGGATAACTTAGGGCTGGGGGCATGACAAAGTGGTAAGAACACACATTTAGGGGACAAAACACTCAATTCAAACTCTAATATTAGGACTATGAAAGAAAAAAGCTATGATTTTAAATAATTAGAACAATTGTAACACTTGAGTATTTGAGTGGAGAAAAATCCATTAGAGAGATAAAATGAACCCACGTTCCAATGCTTCTTTAGTGATAATGTTTAGTCGTACTTCAGACAAAACAGAGTTACCTTGCAAATGAGCATGGATGTGCATTTGGGTGATGGAAATACTCTACTTACACAGGTGTAAATTAAATAGATTTTTGGGGGTAGATTGTAGTTCTTGAACTAAGAGCCTGGGTGTTGTCCATGAGCTTTTTCTCTCAAGGCTACCACTCTAATACTTGGAGCCACAGTTCCAATTCTGATTTTCTGTTGGTTGTTTGGAGATAAGAGGCTCATGGACTTTCCTGCCCAGGATGGCTTCAAACCAAGATCGTCAGATCTCAGTCTCCTGAGTAATCCTGATTCCAGGCATGAGCCGTCAATGTTTTTAATAATTTAGTAAATTGTATAGTTACAGAAGTTATAAATTATGATTGTAACCTCTGTAATATATGTGTGTATGTATAGATCAATGCATACAGTTAGAAATATATTAAAATATTTTCGCATCTAAAGTAGATTTATGAAATCATCCTTCATTAAAAATATAATGGAAACAAAAGTTAATAAGGAGGAAAACAAAGGTAATTGTTACACGTTTCTTTTTGTTGAATGGAATATGAATTGTGAGAATCAGTTTGGGAAAACCATCTCTACTTTAACAAAATGGATAATTGCTATTAATTCCAATCCATCTCTTTGCCCATATTGTGCATCCTCACACATGAGTGTCAAAATCAAACCACACTTTTTGCCTTTGTATTTAACTCACCTGTTATAATTTAGGGGCTAGATGAAGTAATCAAATAAAGATTAAAATAATAGTAAGTGAGGCTATTAGTTAGAGCTGAAAAATATTTTAAATATGATAACTAATTAAATTACATATTTCTTACTTTTACTCTGTTGTTATGTCCCTCATTCCCACATTAGGAAAGTTCATAGAAGGTTCTCACTACATTATATGTAATTATTAAAAATGTATTGAAAGAATATGGGTACAGTGTGATTTTAGCTTATTGAAACCTGTATGGGGTAGTGTGTTTTTGAGGACTTGCAATACGTTGTGATGGAGATGAAGGGAGGGATATGCTTATTCTGGAAAACTGGCTAGAGGATTGCTCCCAGAAAGATAGTGATGAATTCTTCCAAAAGGACAGTAAAATCACTTTCACAACCATGTTCACTACTGCACTCTTCACTGTAGCCAAGTTATGGAAACAGCCCAGATGCCCTTTGGCGAAGGGATGGCTGGCAAAAGTGTGTCATATATACATAAGTGGAATGTACTTATCCATTAAGAAGACTGTTACGTTATTTGCAAAGAAATGGATCGATCTAAAAATATGTTAAATAAACGAAGTCAAAGCCAGACACACAAAGGACCCATGTTCTGTCTCATATTTGGAAGCTAGAACTTTATACAATTTTACACAGCAATATTAACCAAATCATGCTATTTGTAGAGGAGTATTTAAAAGATGTATTTTTTTATAAAATTGAACTTTTAATCCAACAAAATAAATACCAGGAAACTATCACTTTGAAGATGTGAGGGGAAGTCAAAGGGAAAGAATAAAAAGAGTTATGGAAGAAGAAAGTGAAGACATGATATTCAATGCAGATAGTATGAAACTAGAAAAAATTAAAGTGTGGTGAGGTTTAGAAAGGCAGGGAAAAGTTATATAAGGATCCATTATACTTAAAAGCATTATTTATTGAATGTAAATTCCCTTGTACAACTAGTTATGATAATAAAAATATAATTAAAAACAATGGAGCCATCTGATCTTAAACTGTGTTCTCTTAAACCATGAGTCAATATAATAGTTTCCTCCTCAGAAATTTTCTTTGCAGGTATTTTCCTTTAAGTGACAGAAAAATGATCAATGCAATGAATATCAATACATCACATTGCACATCATAAAGAGACACAATAAAAATCACAGTAAAAATGTTAGAATTAACCACATGATAAAATAACAGGTAGAATATGCCAAATGATCATTGATTGTTTTTCCAAGTACTATACCAATGGTATCTAATTTAATTCTCACAATAATTCCATAAAGTGGAACTACTTACATTTTTAATTCTCAGATGATGATATTGAAGTCTTCAGAGTTGGAATTACTAGTACAACATTGCACACATGGTAAGTGCTAGCCTGAGGTTCATCTCCCACTGTATCAATTAACCTCATTCTATTTTATGACTAAAATACCAGCAGTCAACAAATTCTAGGAAAATTTCCCAGAATTATTGTGTACACTCATAATATTTCACTTTATCTTTGTTAGAAAATAGGGAACTGTAATATGAATACTAGAAGTTCATAATCAGTGCATACCTCCCTGGTGAAAGGAAGTGCTAAAGTATAACATTCTTGATTTCTAGGTCAAAATAGCAGAAATCATATTCTATCCCTTCACTGAACACTGCACTGACTGGGGACCCTATCTCTGTTTAACACTGTCTTACTGAAAGAATGACCTCCCCAATTCCTGATGAAAACAGACTGCAGGTCTTATGGACCAATCATTTCCACAATGTAGCTCAACTAAGTTGTTTACCATTAGAAGTATTTTGATTGCTTTTTATACCCATCATTTTGAGAGAAAGGTACTACTTTAAAATACTATTAAAGTAAGACATATAAAAATCACCTTTGACCCTAGATAAATATTTTACCTTTCATGTACCCAAAAATGCAGTCTGACCTATCATTAATGAATTAAAGCCTCACCAACTTGTGAATACAATTGGTTTAAAAAGACATAAAGGGCTGGGAAGGTGGCTCAGTGGTCGAGCGCTTGCCTTGCATGTGTGAAGCCCTGGATTTGATTCCTCAGCACCACATAAAAAAAAAGAAAAAAGCCGCAAGTGGCGCTGTGGCTCAAGTGGAAGAGCGCTATCCTTGAGCTGAAGAGCTGAAGGACAGCGCCCAGGCCCAGAGTTCAGGCCCCACTATCAGACTCCCTCCCCCCCAAAAAGACATCAATACTACTATATTTGTTCAAAATTTCTTATGATACTGAAGATTCAATTGTAAACTGTTAACACTTGAAAATAACTCTTTTTCTTGGGAGTAGGAAACAAAACACAAGATTAATCCTAATCATTTCCAAAGACATTTATTTATACTACAAATTCACTCATAACTACAAAGATTCTAAAAATAACTGAAGCATAGTGTTACAAAGGGCATAATTTAACTTCATCATGTACATTCAAAGGACTGTGTTAATAGAAAACAAAGTTATACTAAAAATTAGCTCACACAATTCACTTCCATTCTTTTATTCTATATATTGTAGTTTCATAAAAACTGTCTTTTGATAAAATGATGCACAAAAAGCCTATATACCCACTTACATTTTCAGATTTTAACAATATTTATTTCAGAAATGTCTAGCTGTATAAGTCAATGAACTGAAATAACACTAAAGTATTCAAAGGGTTTTCAGAAATTGCAAGACTCCCTCTTGGATGTTATTTATATTGGAAAAGATCTTCAAAAAGCCTTATTTGTTAAAGTTGTGATAGTTACTCCCACAAAAGAACTATTAATGAAGAAACCTTTGTATGTAAAATACAACTTAAAATGCATCCACAATCTGGAGATGACACATGCTTTTTTTGTTTATTTGTTTTTGCAATGTATAACTAACAAACATATCCACAATACTGTTTTTCATTCAATATGATCAGATATTCAAACCTAAAAAATACGGGATTTATTCTTAGTGTGAATAGATACTATCTTATAAAGAAAGTTATTTTCAACAGAAATCCGGAAAGAGTTTATCCACCTTGAGTTTCACAGGAATAACCAGAGCGTAATACCTGTTTGGTCAAGTCAGTCATACTCACTCCATGAGTATATCTTAAAAGTATAGCCAATTTAAGAGGTCAAATACATATTTTGTACTGGCAGTCATCTTACAGCAATAACTTACTACTTAAATATATGTGTATCTTCTTGCCTAACATATAGAAAGAGCTGAAAGTGTTCTCTTTTATCTAACTTAATGTTGTAAATGCTTTAATTATGATGATGTTATTATTTGACGAATAAAATGTACAGAAGGGTGGTTCCACTGAAATGACAGTATAGAACACTGATAAATAACAACATTGCAACACAGTCCTTTTCAGCCTCTCTCTGTCCTCATTGGCATGCAACATTGCAACTGCACACACACACACACACACACACACACACACACACACATACACACATATTTGCGCACATGTACACACACATTTACATGCAAGGCAAATTCAGGGTTTATTGTACAATAAAGTTCAAATAAAATATTAGTGATAAGGCTAAGGATAATGGGTGTAGAGGAGCACCTAGAAACGGAAGTTAATGCTCTAGGAAATTTGTTTAACAGGATCGTAACAGAGAATTTCCCAAACATGCAAAAAGACAGGCCTATTCAAATACAAGAAGCTTTTAGAATTCCAAATAGACCAGAAAAGAATAGGACATCCCACCGTCACATTATAATCCACACAGAATCAACTCAGACCAAGTAAAGATCCTTAAAGCTGTGAAGGAGAAAAGATTAATCACCTATAAAGGAAAACCAATTAGAATCACCTAAGATTTCTCAGCAGAGACAATCAAAGCAAGAAGAGCCTGGAATGATGTATCCCATGCCCTAAAAACAAACAACTATCAACCAAGAATACTGTACCCAGCTAAACTCTCCTTCATAACTGAAGGCCAAATAAAAACCTTCCATAGGAAAGAAAAATTGAAACAATACATCTCCACCAAACTAGCCCTACAAAAGATTCTTAAAGATGTCCTACACATAGAAAACCAACAAGATCACAATAAAGGCCAGAAACTGCACCCAAACTGAGAATCCAAGAACCATAGAAAGAACCGAGTTTTTGCAGCCCAAGAGAAGAGGGATAACATGGCAGGAAGTCCCAAATAGCTCTCAGTTCTTTTAATCAACATTAACGGACTTAACTCTCCAATTAAGCGACATAGACTGTCTAGTTGGATTAAAAAAACGTTCCTTCTATCTGCTGCCTTCAGGAGTCACATCTTGCCCATAAAAACAAACACATTTTCAATGTTAAAGGCTGGAACAAAATCTACCAAGCAAATGGCCCCCATAAACAGGCAGGAGTTGCAATCCTAATATCGGATAAAATAGACTTCAAATTAAAATTTGTGACAGGAGATAAAGAAGGTCACTACATACTAATTAAGGGTTCTCTCTTGCAGGAGGATATTACAATTCTAAATAACTATTCGCCAAAAAATGTAGCACCCAAATTTATCCAAGAAACACTACTTTCCCTCAAATGCCACATAGATCCAAATACATTAATATTTGGGGATTTTAAAACACCACTCTCCCCACTAGATAGATCAACTCGGCAAAAACTCAACAGAGAAACCACAGATCTAAAAAGCTGTAGAGATCAACAAGATTTAACAGACATCTACCGAATATTTCACGCAGCAGCATCAGAATACACGTTTTTCTCAGCAGCACCAGGAACATTTTATAAAATAGACCACATTTTAGGCCACAAAGCAAACTTGTCTAAATTCAGAAACAGTGAAATTATACCTTGCATTCTCTTTGACCACAAGGGAATAAAAGTAGAACTCAATACCAAAAGCCACCAAAGAAAGTCCGGTAACATATGGAGGCTGAACAACACACTGCTGAATCACGAGTGGGTCATGGAAGAGATCAGAAAGGAAATTCAAATGTTCATGCTATTCAACAAAACTGAGAACACAAATTACCAGCTCCTTTGGGACACAGCAAAGGCAGTACTCAGAGGCAAGTTTATAGCTCTGAACTCCTACATCAACCAATTGGGGAGATCTGAAACCAACAATTTAATGACATATCTAAACCTCCTTGAAAAGAGCAGCAAGATAAACCCCAATCCAGTAGACGGAAAGAAATAATTAAAATTAAATCAAAATTAAATAAATTAGAATCCAAGAAAACTATCGAAAGAATCAACAAAACAAAGAGTTGGTTCTTCGAAAAAATTAACAAAATTGACAGACCCTTAGCAAATCTTATCAGAAAAAGAAGAGAACACACCCAAATAAATAAACTCAGAAATGAGAATGGAAACATCACCACGGAAACAACCAAGATTCAGAACATTATAAGGGAATACTTCTCAAAACTTTATGCTAATAAGTTTGAGAACTTTACAGAAATGGACCTTTTCCTAGCAAATATTGACATGCCAAAACTAAACCAAGATGAGTTAAACCATCTTAACAGACCCATATCAAGCATTGAAATAAAAAGAGCAATAAGAGACCTCCCAGGTAAGAAAAGTCCAGGACCAGATGGATTTACAGCGGAATTCTACAAGGCCTTCAAAGCAGAGTTCATACCAATACTCCTCCAACTCGTCAATGAAATTGAAAGAAAAAGTTCACTACCGAACACATTCTATGCAGCCATCATAATCCTCATCCCAAAACCAGGCAGGGACTCATCAAAGAAAGAAAACTATAGACCCATTTCTTTGATGAACATTGATGCAAAACTTCTCAACAAAATTTTGGCCAATCGACTTCAACAATTCATCCAAAAAATCATACACCAATATCATACAGGATTCATTACAGGAACGCAAAGCTGGTTCAATATACACAAATCAATTAATATAATTCATCACATCAACAGGAGCAAGGATAAGAACCACATGGTTATCTCAATAGATGCAGAAAAAGCATTCGACAAGATTCAACACCCCTTTATGAGGAAGGTTTTGGAGAAATTAGGAATCCATGGAACATTCCTCAATACAGTAAAGGCTGTATATGACAAACCTACAGCCAGCATTATACTTAATGGTGAAAAACTAAAGTCATTTCCTCTTAACTCAGCAACAAGACAAGGATGTCCACTCTCTCCACGTCTCTTCAATCTAGTATTAGAATGCCTAGCTACAGCAATAAGACAAGATCCAAACATAAAGGGGATCCAAATAGGGAAAGAAGAAATAAAACTCTCCTTCTTTGCAGATGACATGATCTTGTATTTAATGAATCCCATCGACTCCACTCCCAAATTACTCAAGCTGATTCAAAACTTTGGCAAAGTAGCCTGGTATAAAATTAAGCCCCCAAAATCAATGGCTTTTCTGTATGCCAACAATGAGAAATGTGTGGCTGAAATTATGAAAGTAATTCCATTTGTAATATCCCCACAAAAAATAAAATACCTAGGAATTAACTTAACCAAAGGAGTGAAGGAACGTTACGATGAAAACTTTAAAATCTTGAAAAAGGAAATCAAAACAGAACTTAGAAAATGGCAAAACATTTCATGCTCCTGGATTGGAAAGATTAACATCGTGAAAATGGCAATACTTCCCAAGGCTATCTACAAATTCAATGAGATACCTAGCAAAATTCCAACCTCGTTCTCCAAGGAAATAGAAGAGGCATTCTAAAAATTCATATGGAACAATAAAAGTCCCCGAATAGCAAAAACGCTCCTCAACGGAAAGAACACTACTGGAGGAATAACAATACCAAATTTCAAACTCTGCTATTAAGCCATAGTAATCAAAACAGCTTGGTACTGGCTCAAGAACAGACCTCAGTACCAATGGAATAGATTGAAAACCCAGAAATGAACCTACAGACCTATAGCCATCTAATATTTGATAAGGGAGCTAAAAAAATAGAATGGAAGAAAGACAACCTTTTCAGTAAATTGTGCTGGCAAAATTGGTTAATTACTTGTAGAAAACTAAAGCTAGATCCTTATATATCACCCGGCACAAGAATCAATTCCAAATGGATCAAAGACCTCGGGGTCAAACCAGACACTCTGAAAACTTTACAGGATGGAATAGGAGAAACCTTAGGTCTCCTTGCTCAGGCCGAAATTTTCTTTATAGAAACCCGGAAACACAACAAATCACAGAAAGGTTGGACAAATGGGATTGCATGAAGTTTCAGAGCTTCTGCATGGCAAAGGACATAGCTAGTAAGATCAATATAAAGCCCACAGATTGGGAGAAGATCTTCAATAGCCATACAATGGACAAGGTCTCATATCTAAAATATACTTGGAACTTAAAGAATTAAATACGCCAACAACAAATCCTCAAAGAAACAAATGCCCAATAAATAAGTGGGCTAAAGACATAAAGAGAAACTTCTCTGAAGAAGAAAGAAGGATGGCCAATAGACACATGAAGAAATGCTCAATCTCCCTAGCCATAAAAGAAATGCAAATCAAGACAACATTGAGATACCACCTCACCCCAGTTAGAATGGCAAAAATCAAGAACTCTAACAACAACAGATGTTGGAGGGGATGTGGACAGTAGGGAACCTTACTGAATTGTTGGTGTGAGTGTAAACTTGTTCAAGCACTTTGGAAAGCAGTATGGAGGTTCTTCAAATGACTTCATATGGAGCTCCCCTATGACCCAGCAATCCCACTGTTGGGTATTTACCCAAATGTTTACAAACAAGACCACACTAAAGCTACCAGCACAACTATGTTTATTGCAGCATTATTTACCATAGCTAAAATATGGAACCAACCCAGATGCCCCTCAGTAGATGAATGGATCAAGAAAAAGTTGTATATATACACAATGGAATTCTATGCCTCCATCAGAAAGAATGACATTGCCCCATTTGTTAGGAAATGGAAAGACTTGGAAAAATTTATATTAAGTGAAGTAAGCCAAGCCCAAAGAAACATAGGTCCCATGGTTTCCCTTATTTGCAATATCTAGTATATGTATGAGTCAAGCAGAAAAGGTCAGATAATGTGATGTTAGGAAATGAACCCTTAGATATGTATTTTAATGTATTTTTCTTTCATGCATTTGTTTCTAACGCATTTATAAGATTATTTCTTTGTTGCTTGGTATCTCCCTCCCCCACAATATAACCCCTGCTTTCAGTGTATTTGATGTTGGTACAATTTGTAGAGGAGAGGGGGAAAAACAAGTCGTTTAAGGATACAGTTGGACCCGTTGCAACAATGACAAGTACATGTTGTCATGTCGAAAATGAACTTTACAACTTTGGTGCGGGGGGGGGGGGGCCGGGGGGGAAGGGAGGACGGGGGGGGGTGGAGGATTGGGTGGGGGGCAGAGGGAGGCTCGGAAGGGATGTGAAGGACAAAGAAAGGAGGAATCTGAAATGCTTGATAAGAAATGTACTCATTATCTTGCCCATGTAATTGTAAGCCCTCTGTACAGTATGTTCACAAAAAAATAAAAAAATAAATATAAAAAAGAAAAGAAAAGAACCTAAGGGATATGAGGACCAAATTTTTATGATATTTCACTAGGTATCCTATGGAAAGCAAAACAAAATGCACCAGAAGAAAGCTCAGAAAATATGAATATAATACAGGCCTATTTGTCCTCACTAACTGTCATAGATGTATATGTTAATTCTAAGGAGACTTAAGTTCTAATAGCATTCGAACTACTGGAAAACACTCATGTTTTACCGATACAAATTATGTCCATACAGGTAGACCCATTGCAACAGTGAAATGTACAAGTCGTTATGTTGAAAACAAACTTTACAACTTTCGTGCAGGGGGTGGGGAGGAGAGGGGAGAAGGGAAGGCGGGGAGGAGTGGGTGGGGAGGATGGAAAGGGATAGGAGGGGGAAACAACGGAGGAGGCTACAATGCTTGATAAGAAATGTACTCACTATCTTGCCTCTGTACAGTATTTTCACAATAAAAAGAAAACAAAGTATGTCCAAAAAAATATTAGTGATTAGGAAAAATGATAATTTGCCTTATTACAAAATAATACATAATCCACTCACCACGGTGGTTACATTTTCCCTGTCTCTCCACACGTGACTATTTAATTTATTTTTAGTTCATTCATTCATTCATTAGTTTGGTGCTAATACTAGAGCTTGAACTCAGGGCCTGGCTCTGTCTCAGAATTTGTTATTTATTTTGTTTTAGTTTTCTCATGGCTAGCATTTTACCGCTTGTAAGACAGCTCCATTTCTAGCTTTTGCTGGTTACTTTCAAACCAGAATCTAATGGACTATTTTTCTTTGTCTGGTTTCAAACCACAATCATCAGATTTTGTCTTTCTGATTAGCTAGGAATAAAGACATGAGCCACCAGTGTGGCTCCTACTTTTTCCTATACTTATCTATTGCACATACTTAGATAGCAATTTAATATTGAGAGTATAGAAGCAACATGTACAGTGATTATATTGTTCTGTCAGAAATTCAAATTAGTAATGTAAATTTCTTCTCAAGACCATACACAAAAAATACTTAAGAAGAAATCTGATGATTTGTGTGTGTGTGTGTGTGTGTGTGTGCTGTTGCAATATGTTCCACATATAAGAACTGTGCAGGGTTGTCCAGCCATTCACAGTTATTGGATAAATATCTGCCTTGAGATACCAAGTCTAAGTGTCCACTCTAGGCTTCCCGATGAAGAGGATTATACTTATCCTCATACCTAGTATTCATATGAGTGGCCTTTTTGGAAAGTAGTGTCTGCACTGTAGTAAGCTGCAAGGCAAGCACTCTACACTGAGCCACCTTCCGAGCCCAAGGATTAAGATTCTTATCTGTAATTTGGTCAAAGCTATGTCTCTTTATGTAGGCGACTAACAATGTATTTACTAATTTCAAGTAAATACATAAATTCTATTTCCATCTTTTTTAAAAAATAAAAAAAAACCTTGTTTGTAAATTGAGTAGAAGCATGGATTTTGTGGCTAGTTGGTCATTGCACATCTGTATCTCTTTTCCTCTCTCTGTTTTATGGTTCTCATAGACAATATGATTGCTCCATAATTATCCTAATTTATTTTGCTTTTATATTTTTGGTTGCATCATTTCACTTTCTGCTCTGCCATTTCCCAAAACAGCACCACATGAACAGAAAAATCCAGAAGTGGTGCTGTGGCTCAAGTGGTACAGCGCTTGCCTTGATTTGAAGAGCTCAAGGACAGTGCCCAGGCATAGAGGTCAGGCCCCACAACTAATTTTAAAAAAAAAGAATCTCAATACTTGATAATTCTACTAACATATCTGACTGAAATCAGTTGAATCACACTTTTCCTGTAAAATGAAGGAATAGATCCAGGCTAGGAAAGCAGCTAGAGAAGGCAGGCAGATTGTATCTGTAACAAAACTTTGTGGAAAATGGAATCGAGGATTACTTACTGGTGATTCATTTGTACTTGAAGCATGATTCTGAATTATTGCTTGTTGATTCTGAACTATTGCTTTGATCATTATATTCTCCAAGAAGAAAAAGTGAAATTTAATTGATAGCAAAGGACTACTAATACATTTTGACTTCTCATTAAGCATCTTCAATCATCAAAATCACCTGAAGACAATAGATAGGCCTATTTTTAGATGAAAACAAGGGTCTTTAAAAAAAAAACAAGAATTTAGGTAGTCATACAAAGGACTTCTATTTTACTACTGCATTATACATTTTTTCTAATGTTGGATACCAACATTCGAAAGCTATTAGAAAGCTCTTAAATCCCATATGTTGAATAGTGAGTTCTCTTACACTATAACATGGTATTTCCCAAATCATTTACATAGAAGGCATTGTTTCCTATTTTCTCATTCCTAGAATAAGCTGCACATGAAGACACCACTGGTTCTGATTTTCAGTCTGTACCTTTGAATACTGAGGAAAATCTTTCCTCTGCTCCCTATAATTCACTACTCTCCAGTTAGAATAATTTAGAATAGTGAAAATGGAAAACGAGAAAATTAATCATGGTGAAAAAACATATGCAGAACATTCACCAGTTTTTTCTGACCAGTTCAACCAATGTGAACTATTGGGGAAATACATGGACACCTCATTCCCACTGGTACTCAAAATCTCTGATTAGGCAATTCTGACGAAGACAAGGAACAAGATGAAAAAATGAGGAATGGTATCAATTGCAAGAAAAAAAATGGAGTAGGATCCAAGGAAATTTCTTCTTTGGGATGCCGAAATTTATCGGCTTACTGTGGTGTGAACACTACTTTCCAAAAAGGCCACCCAGATGAATACTAGGGATGAGGATGAGTATACCCCTCTTCATCGGGAAGCCTAGAGTGGACACTTAGACATTGTCCATGAGTTGGTAGCTCAAGGCAGATATTCATGCAATAACTGTGAATGGCTGGACACCCCTGCACAGTACTTATATGTGGAATAATACCAGAATGGCTTCTTTATTAATTCATCATGATGCAGATACCAATCCCCAAACTAAAGGCCTCTTGACCTCCTTGCATCTTGCTGCTGGGAATAGAAATAGCAAAGATACTCTGTATCTCCTTCTGTTGAACCATTATATCAAACCAGGTCTGAAGAACAACTTTGAAGAAACTGCATTTGATATTGCCAAAAGGGTAAGTATGTATCACTACCTCTTTGAAGTTGTCGAAGGCTGTACAAATTGTTCTCCTAAGTCGTAATGGTTTTTTTAAGTTTCTTAAATTTCAAAAATGCCAGTCCATCTTTTGTGTCCCTACAATTTTTTTTCACAATACAAAGCAACAGCAATATCTTACTATAAAAATTTATGTATTCCATGGTATTCTTCCAAGTGAATTGCATGACTTTGATATCAAAATGTATTCAAGAGTTGTTTGTATACATCTGTAATGATTTCTGCAGAGTTTGTGATTCTTTAAATCAGAAATAATTTTAACTTATCTGTTGAAATGAATAGTATAGAAACTAAAGATGTTCCTGGAGCTTTTCTGAAAAAAGTATATCTATGTTTGTGTAATGTCCATAATCTATTTCAATCTCTCCTAGATATAATACTTTGAATTCTACATTGTTATATAATGATTCATTAATAAATGTGACCTTTCAGATTGCATTCCATATAGAAGAATTTTAAGACTCCTTTTTTTTCGTAGTTTCTTATATTATTTTATTTCTTTGGGATAAAATGGCAATATTATCTAATTTCAAGTTTTGTAACGGTTATGCTATGTAACGGCCTTTCTAAGGTGAAAATTTAATACACTGATGTCAAACTAACCTTTAATTCTATGAATTACATGTATTGTTACACGTGTATTTTTGTAATCAACTTTTTAATAACTGTTTTTCATTTCTTGCATCAGAAGAATGGAAAATATGGAATACTTCACAAATTTTCATATCATCCTTGTGCAAGTGCCATGTTAATCTCTGTATTGTTGTAATTTGGGTAGACCTGCTGCTGAAGCATGTAGTATCCTCTAAATTTAAGTACATAATGATACAATTTTTATACGGGCATATATCCATGGTTGCCTATTTGTAACAAGGAACCCTTATTGTTCCTAAAAATGCTATTGATCTTATTTCTCTAAATTTCTGTGTACACTGGAAAAAACTTATATAGTTTGGTCGATTGCTCACATTTACATTTTTTTTGTCAATGACTATTTTGTCGTTTTCATTTTAAATTTTATCATACTTTGAAGCCTTTACAGCTAAGTCCAAAAGTGGTGGCTTTTCAAGTACTTATTTATCAACTGAGTTAGCTTTGTGGAGCTAATGGATTCAAAGTAAGCCTTGCTTAAGAGCTACTTCTAACTTTCTGCAGCTTAAAATTTCCCAAATGAGGTCTTGCTGGGACAAATGTCTACCTGAACTGTGAAGACTCAGGGCCTAGGTTGAGGGGGCAGAATGATGCAGACTCCAGCCTCGGGATTATCTGAAGACTGTTTTTGGGATTAGGAAAGCTCTTGGAACGCCAGGGTACAGGGGGAAAATGTTCCCTCTCCCTATCTCAAAACATGTCACAGACTCCTGGGAGCTGAGGAAGTGGCTCTTCTGCTTGCTTAAGCATAGATGAACAGCTGGTCAAGCATTTTCCTGAGATTGGAGAAGTGGTTTGAGCTTGCTCTAAAGTAGTTTAGATAATATACCTAGACATTCTCTCATAGGTTAAGTAAAAATGTATCTGTGGAAATTTTTTGTGTGAATGTTTTCTGACCAAATCTTGGCAAAGATTATGCTTGTTAGTCTTTAAATACCCACTAACAATAAAGCACAGCATGCAGTGGCAATTGCTGTTTGCACTCTGCATCCCCTGTGTCCTGGTGATTTTGTGACCCTTACCCAGGGACCCCAACGCACTAGACGTTGACACTGAACCTTTACCTTTCTTCCATGTAGGAATAGACCAACCAGAATATCTTACCCTGACAGCATGGATTCTCTTACTGGAACAAAAATAATCTTAGTTACAAGGGATCATAGAGAGATGAACAGTTCAGACAGAATTGTTCAGAATGGAAGGTATTTTATCAAAACTTAATTGTTTATTATATGTATCATTTCAAAAGTAGCTAAAGCCAAGAAAGTGAAAAAATTGTTCATATGCATGATTACCTACTGTCCTGACCTGTCTATCATCCAACCAAACAGGAACTTACACTACTGACATTCTATCACCAAATATTGCAATAGCTCCTGGAGAAGTCCATATGTTTCTCCTCGATATTAGGCCTTAAATTTGTAATGTTTTAATCACAGTGTTTCCTCTTGCCTCTAGGCTGCATATCTACAAATGGTAAAGCTTTAAGTCTAACTCTACCAAAAACTGAGGTAGAGATATTGGAATAATACTTTAAAACAGAGTTGCCTTTGATTCCCTAAACACAACACAACAATGCAAAACAAATTTTATATTATATGTACTTATATATTTTATATTTATATGTGCTGATTTTAAATTTCATACAGTGAATCTTACTAGAATTGATAATTTGACAAATATATTGACATTTATTCCCATAAATAGATTGGAATATAAATAATTAGGCTTAGAATATATATTAGAATATAAAAAGTATCAACGCAATATCTTCAGTATAAGATTGTGATACCTTCTAAGTGTTCGTGGTCTTCTGAATACACATGGTAAAATAACAGTATTGTTTTCTGCTAATCTATAAGGGATTTTATTCTGATGCTCTGTTTATTGTTTTAACTTGCTGGTCCCTAAGTGTTTTTCTCCATATTTCTGAAGCATTCTTACTGATTATACCCAAATGTTGCTGATATGATGTCTAAAAGCTATTATTCTTCTGCAGGACCCACGGGTCCTAGGATAACAGGTCCTAGTTATCTGCATCATCAGATAACAAGAGCATGACTTCTCACATAGGCCCATGCAACATGCCAACAGAAAATAATTAAAAACTCATCTCAATTTCTCATTTCTATAATATTTCAGGGCCCCAATTGCTTACAAGAATTAGCAGTAATCAATTGTGAATTGCAAGGCAACTTAAAATGAAAGATGAGATCACAAAATCTGAGAGAAAGTACTGTAATTCAAACTTTCAATTTACAGATGATCAGCCCATATGAGTGAACAAAATCACAAATGAACAAGGTTATTTTTAATACCTTTCTCCTAATGATGAATGAAATATTTCAGTGCAGCCAAAAAAATAGTTTCTGGAATGATAGATCATAATTGGTCTACCAAGACTAGGAAAACTTGATTTAGAGGTCAAATATAATTTAGAAAAACATTAATTGAGAAGACCCTTAGTGCTTCAAAACACTGGTACTTCAGTAAAACTTGGTTCTGTAGTATAAAAATGTCATTCTCAAACCAATGTAACCTACATTTAATCTCCTGAAAGTATATTCCTTTTCAAATAAACTTTTAAAAATCATATTCACCAAAATAACACTTGACAAGTAGATGATAGTGACATTACAAGGTTTTCAAGTGTAGGGAGCAAGTTACAATAGAGTTGATTTACGTACCCAGCACTAATACCAAACAAGTTCAACCATTCATTAAAGTGCAGAAATACTACCCCCCACCATTTGTGTTGTTCAGTAGGTGCCTTCCAGAAATGTGTTAAATAGATCAGCCTCCCATAATTCAAACCCAAATATTAGCTAATAAAGTAAATTTCATCACATAAGAAGGTACATTTTAAAGTCACTAATAGTTGCCTTATCATGTGTTGCCTTATCATATATTTTCCCTATCTGTGTAACATAGTAAGAAATATGACTTTAAGTCTTGATTATGGGTACTGATGAGAGATTTGACAAACATAAAATCTGTCTTTTATTTCTATCATATTCCTCTATGTAGTAAATTTTAGTTTTCTTCTTTTTCCAATACTTATAGGTAGTAGAAAAAAATTATCCTATGTAAAATAAAATAATCACATACCATTGTACAAAGCCATTTATAAAAACTGGTAGGAATAAATTCTAGGCCATTTTTAAACGTTCCTTTTGACTAAAGATTAATCTTCCAAATGAACGAGAATAAAATCATGTCTAAGTGCTTCACATCTCCAGTCTTGCAAATTGTTATTGCAGATGAATGAATTATGGAAATATAAGCTGACATTAGTTGCCTATATATTCTCCATGCTGGCTGATACTCAGAATTTGCACAGCACAGGAAAACAGGTGCAATGACTGGCTTCTCACATCAGGGTGAATTTTTGGCATTGCTGGGCTTCGAACTCAGGGCCTAGGAGGCCCAACTGCCCAATCGGTCCACGTGATCACACCAGACTTTGAGCCACTAAGGAGATGGGCTCTTCCCAGGAAATGAGATCGAGCCACAGGGAGGCCAAAATAGTGCTCAATGCATCATTTAAACATGGGATGTATATTCACATCCGTGTGGGGACTGCATCATGCATTGAGTGTACTTATTGTGTTTATTTTGTATGCTATTCATGGATTATTGTGTATTTTCTCATGTATATGATGACAGGTATAACTGCGCTGACATGGATAACAACTTATTCCCATGACCACAGGGTGGCCCATGCATTCTCCATCCTAGCTGAGACCCAAGACTTGCACAGGAAAGGAAAACATATGCAACCATTGGCGTCTTACATCAAGATGAATCTTTTGGCAGGGCTGGGATCTGAACTCGGGGCCTAGCAGGCCCAATTGGTGAATGGGTCCATATGAGCACAACAGCCTGTGAACGACAAAGGAGCTAGGCGTTTCCAGTACCTGAATTTGAGCCCCCCTGGGGGGAGAGTGGGGAGCACAATAGTCATCCATTCATAAATAGAAGGTAGAATGCAAATAAGTACATATTTGTATAGAGTAGGATTGATGGTGACTTGTGATGGAATCCAATCTGTGTGTACCTATATTTGGGTATTTTCTGATGCATTCATTTCATGTCTGTGATGATTATTGTCATGCTTCATTAACTCTTCTTTACAAATAATCTATACCCCATGAGTCTTGTGTATCATTTTGTACTTGCATCATGCACAAACTACTCATTCAAGGATGAGATCGATCGCATACCATGACTCTTTCTAGGTCCAGAAACAAGTATCTCAGGATCTCCCACCATTCCCTCCTCCTAGGGGGACTGAATTCAAGCCTCAGTCCTGGAAAAGTTACTCCTTATATACATCTTAACGATAGGATTTATACTTCCGTTCAGATGTTCAGTCCATATTGTGTTTGGTGCGTTTATTCATTTTATTTCTTGTTTTATTAACTTATTTACCACTTATTTTATTGACTCTGATGACACTTATACCATTTATTACATTGTTTACATCCTATCACATAGAATCTAGATTTTAGATGTATGTGTTCTCCATCATGCCTGGCAGGGCTAGGATCTGATCTCAGGGCCTAGCAGGCCCAATTCATGAATGGGTGAGTTTGAGGATGGGAGCCTCTAGCCAATGAAGCTGTTAAGTGGTTCCCACGTGCTGAGATTGACCCCCAGATTTGGCCAAAACAGCGATACATGGATAGGCAGACGGTGATATACAAAGAAATATATATTGTTAAAGAGTGGCCAGAGCCGTCTATCTATGATTGAATGACACCTACTATGTTCCTACCAACTCTTAGGTATTTATTATACCACCATTGAAGGAATATTATTCTTTTAATGCTTAATAAACTATACATTAAGATCAATCAGCATTCTAAGACTATTGCATCCAATTTTAGACTAGACGGATGCATGAACTACTCTTTCAATGGATATTCCCATGCAAAGGAATGAGTCTCTTGTGATCTCCTGCCATTGGTGTCAGGACTGGGATTTGAACCCAGGGCCTATGTTCACAGGTTGTCCTATGGCTTCACTGATAGCCCACAAGCCATCAGCAATGGCAGGTCATATCTACTTTGCAGCCATGTCATTCAAACCCAGGATGGTCACTGTGCAAAGAAAAAAATAATAAAACCCCAGCCCCCTGAAGGTTGCCACCTTTTCTGCTTTCCAGTTTTTTTTTTCTAGAAAGTCCCCTGGGCCTAGGATCTTAGGATCAGCTATGGTTCTGGAGGCTGCACCCAAGCCGAGAGAGATCTAAGCTGAGGCAGAGTTTCCATGACCTGAGTTCAAGCCCCATGGTTGGCCAAAAGAAAAAAAAGAAAAAGAATAAAGAAAATATAGTTATTTAACTAAATTAAAAAAAATAAGGTTACCTAGTTTGGCATTTCTGCTAGTTTTCTTTCCTAGCCTGGGATTTGAACTCAGGGTCTTGGTAAATCTGCAGCCATGTGAGGGAAGATTTGCTACTATTTGAGTTCAAACCTTGTGCCAACCAAAAATGAAAACTAAGTCACTGACCTAAGCAGGGGGAAGTAGTTGTGGAGATGGGAGGGAAGGTATGGTAGGGGGAAAACAAAGGAGGAGGTAACAATGCTCAATATGAAATTTACTCATTACCTTGCTTCTGTAAAATATTTTTACAATAAAAAACGAACAAAGACAAACAATGTAGTTCTCAGAGAAGCATTTTGGAGGTAAGGGAAGGATATCTGAGTGAATAGCTGTACAAAATTCTACACTTTTTAAAATGTTCAGTATGGAACTGAATAAACATAACTGCTTCCATTAAAAAATTAAGTCACTGTCTTGGAACTGGGGCCAGTATTTCTGCCATTGCTAGGATTTAAGCTCACCGTCCAGGTAACAATTTTGCATCATGGGTGAAGGCGAAGCTCACTGTCCATGAGGAAAGAAATTCAGGCTAGAGTTCCCAGGGCCTGAATGAAGGCCCTGAGATGGAAAAATATCTCTATACATGTGTAATATATGATATATATACTTACATATGTATGTTAATTTCATATTATGATTCAGGTGGATCAGTGGTAGAGCACTTGCCTTGCATGCCTGAGTCCCTGGGTTCGATTCCTCAGCACCACATAAGCAAAAAGAAAAAATCCGGAAGTGGCGCTGTGGCTCAAGTGGTAGAGTGCTAGCCTTGAGCTGAAGAGCTGAGGAACAGCACCCAGGCCCAGAGTTCAAGCCACACAACTGGACCCCCACAGAAAAAGAATGATTTTGTATTTTATTTTTCTTTGATTTATTTATTGATTGATTACTGTATTTAGTATTTTATACACATAATATTTATTACATTTTGCACATCTATTATAAAATTATACCCAATAATTTAGGACATTGACTCATTTTCATTAATATTTTATTAATGTTGAAACATAATACATAAATAAATGGAAGCATTTGTCACAGTCTTCACATTAGAGTCTCTCACAAGTATGAGCTTTGTCTTATTTATCTTTGAAAACTTCCTATCCGGTTTTCTTTAGATGATTTATACTCAGAAGCCTTTTCTTGAGGATAGGCAAGCGAGGTATAAAATTGTGAGGGTGGGGCTAGAAATGTGGCTTAGTGGTAAAGTGCTTGCTCAGCATGCATGAATGCCAGGGTTTGAATCCTCAGTGCCACATACTCAGAAAAAGCCAGAAGCTATGAAGTAGCTCAAGTGGCTAGCCTTGAGAAAAAGAAGCTCAGAGAGAGTACCCAGGCCCTAAAATCAAGCCCAGGACTGTCTAAAACCATAGGCCAGATGCCAGTGGCTCATAAGTGGAACCGTAGCTTCTCAGGAGGCTGATACCTGAAGACCACAGTCCAAAGGAAAGCCTGTTAGATTCTTATCTCCAGTGAACTACCAAAAGAACCCATCTGGCATTTTGGAATAAGTGCTAGAGTGTTCACCTTGAGCTGAAGGCCTCAGGGTCAGTGCCCAGGCTAGAGTTCGAGACACACAACTGGAAAAAGAGTGAGGGTTAATTAAAATACTTTTTCTACTTGCTAATTACGAGAATATTCTTTGGAAGATGAACACTGATGTACACCAGAATTGGACTCAGAGCTCAAGGTTCAAGTGTAGCACATACATATGCCCATCCTCTCAGACTGTAGCATTGTAATATTGTGTCCTACAGGGTTCTTAAAGATCCAAGGTTAAAAGGCTTAATATGCTCCACAAGCCCTTTGTGATAAGCAGTTGACTTGTATTGTCAATGTCATTACAGTTCTGAACCTAGCAGAGCACAAGTAGCTCATGCCCATCACCCTAGTTCAGGAGGCTGAGGTCTCAGGATCACAGGGTGAAGCCAGCCAGGGCAGGAAATCTATGACAAAATGACTTCCACTTCTGAAAGGTCAGATATTCAAGAGCTTCGTGTGTCTCCCTTGGTGATGAGAATTTACTTGTACACTAAATGTTCTTATAGTACTCGAGCTATAGAAGAAGGAAAGAAACATTATTGACCTATCCTGGATTCAGAGCCCTAGCTCTGTTAGCAGGAAGAACTCCAGTGTAACTCTGTTATTGAAGGACAGAAAACAGTTTCAAAATCCAGGCTAGGTGCAGAGACCAGGCCTACAGGATTAGGAGGCAGAACGTACACACTCAACAGGGAAGTGAGCTACAAAACGACTTCATTTATTCCAGGCACAACCAGTAATGTGGAAAACCTGTAACATTTGTTAAAGTTACACCAGGGTCAGGCTTTACTCGGCCTCTTCAAACAATGACTAATTAATCTTCCTCCCTCATGTGAAGGGGGACTCAGGCTACCTTTAGGTTACCAATAGAGAGCCAGTTTAGTGGGGGAGAGGGGAGGAACAGAGTAGAAAAACCCTGCTCTCTGGTCTTAGGGAGTGGGTTTTTGACTCGCCATCTATCAGATTTGAAGACCCTTCTACCTCTGCCTGTCCATTCTCCTTCCTTCATTCTCCACATAATTAATGCAAATCCCCAGACTAACTAGAGGCAGGACTGTTTCTATTTTGTCTCCAAGCACATGATTTAGAACCTAGCTCTGCCCTCTTGACTCTGGGGCCCTTGGTTGCCTGAGAAGTGGGAAAGAGACATTCTTCCTGCTCTGTGGTTATGTGAAGGCACACTGCAAAAGGTCTCCTAACTGGGAAGTGTTCCCTTCTTTCCTCCTGACGTCCAAAGATTAAACTATCATATTTCTTTCTTTCTTTCTTTCTTTCTTTCTTTCTTTCTTTCTTTCTTTCTTTCTTTCTTTCTTTCTTTCTTTCTTTCTTTCTTTCTTTCTTTCTTTCTTTCTTTCTTTCTTTCTTTCTTTCTTTCTTTCTTTCTTTCGTTCTTTCTTTCTTTCTTTCTTTCTTTCTTTCCTTCTTTCTTTCTTTCTTTCGTTCTTTCTTTCTTTCTTTCTTCCTATCTACCTACCTACCTAGGTATCTCTTTGCCAGGTCTTGGGTTGAACTTAAGGCCTGGGCACTGTCTGTAGCACTCTACTACTTGAGCCACAACACGAATTCTGGCCTTTTCTGTGTATGTGCTACCGAGGAATCATACTCAGGGCTTCTTGCATGCTAGGCAAGCACTCTATCACTAATCCACATTCCCAGCCCCCTCATATTTTTCTTAATGGTAGTTTTTACATAAGTATGCTACCATTTTACTTCCTCAAGTTTAATTTTCTGAAGACTGGTTATTTCTAAGAAACCTTATCTTGTGTATCCCTGCCTGATTTGTTACTGTTCCTGCATTGTCCTCATAATAAAATGTAAATAAAGACTGCTGAGATCTTCAGTGTGCATCATATAAGGACACAGGCCTGGAACCCTGGAAGAGAAAGCAATGGGTTTGACATGAAGAGGATGATGCAGTAGGCGCAAGGATCATATCTGAAAAATAAAGAAAGAAAGAAAGAAAGAAATAAGAGAAGCAGCATTGCATACAGTGTGTTTGAACTCAGGGAGGTAATATACACACATAAGTAAGTAGGGCACTGATTCATAAACGTGGCCTTCTCTTTTTGAAAACGTTTTTGAGGCTATCCCATGTCTTAAACTCAGGGCCTGATGCATTCCTCAGCTGTTTTTCCCAAGGCTGAGGCTTTACCACCGCCACAGCTCCACTTCCAGCCATCTGGTCGTTAATCGGACATAAATGCCTCCCAGGCTTTCCAGCCTGGTCTAGCCTGTTTCTTCTGCTCGGCTTTCTCTCTCAAAGCTCCATCTCTACCTTCTGGTCCACTGCTCCACTTCTGGTTTTCTGGTGGTTTATTGGACATAAGAGTCTCACAGACTTCCTGCTCAGGCTGACTTTGAAGGGTGATCTCTCAAAAAGGTTTCAAGCGGCTTTCGTCAGGGATTCACCAAGGAGCACCTCCACACAAACCTGGAGTCTAAATCTCGAGAGACACTAGAAAAGTGATGTATGAAGATGCTTCTAGTATATTCTAGATACTTAAGGTTGGAGACACACAAAACTCCTAATTTTTAGATCATTTTATAGGCAAAAGAAGCAACGCAGACAATATAAGGATCGCTCTAGCTTTTGGTCCTCCCATCTTGAGACAGTAAATTGCTGTAGCTCAATGGTAACTGACAGAGCTGGCATGTCCTGTGGACATTTGCACAGAAATTCTGTGACACTCATTTCTCACTTTTGGTTTCAAACCTATGAACAGATGGTAAGATGAGGAAGGAAAATCCTTCTTAGAGAAAGCAGCTATAAAGGACATGGGTAGCTAAGTTATAAATTCATAACCCTGGTATGACCCTATTAAGAAGTCAGGTTTCCAGATTAAAAAATGAAGAAGAAAAGAAAGAAGGTGCCAGTGGCTTCTCATTGTGTGATCTGAGCTCCTCAGGAGTCTGAGATGTAGAGAATCTGAGTTTGAATCCAGCCAGTGTAGGAAAGTCTATGACAATGTTATTTCTAAGAGATCACAGAAAAACCCAGAAGTGGAGTTTTGACTCAAGGTTAATGCACTATCCTTTAGCAAAAGGATCTCAGGAACAATGCCTAGGCTCATAGTTCAACACCAGGACCTGCCCCCTCAAAAATAACCTCTACCTCCATATCTTTGTATATGTATGTATGTATGTATTCCTATAGGTGAAGCTCCAGAGTAGTTACGATGAATGGCACCAAGCTAGAAAATTTGTATCCAATAAAATGATTTCATAACAGAGACTGATTTCATGAAAGTGAATGTTCTGCGGCTCCCCTCACTGTTCCCAGTATAGCCTGAGGGTTTCTCTGCATCCCAGGCCTGCTGAAAGAAGTCTCCCTCATTGTCTGGACAGGCAGACAAAAGGCCTCACTTCTGTACAGCTATGTAACAAACAACTACATCTGTGTCAGATTGTGAGAATGAGTGTGAGTGGGCTCTGAAGGTCAGGATAAAGGTCTAATTTTAGCCCAATCTATTTCTTTCCCCAGTGCTCTGGTTTGACAGGAAGCCATTTGTGCCATCTCCCGTGGCAGGCCAAGTCCTGTGCACTTAGCCTGCCATTGTGAGACTATATTCCGGTGTTCAGATACAGTGCTCAATATAATTCAGCAGTCCTTCTGGCAGACAACTGGGGCACTGAAACTCATGAAATGTTTCATTGAGGACGATGATGGGCCTATGATGTCTCTCCTAGGTTTCTGGAAGCTTGGGAAATCCAAGCACATATCTGATATCACAAAGCTTCCTGTCATCTAGGGCTGTTGAAGCTCTTCAGGTTTTGAAACATTTGACCTCTCCAAGTTGGGTCCTGGCTGGCTAGGTTTGGGGGTTGAAAACAGGGCTGGGGTGCTGACCGTGAGCTCAGTGTAGAAGCCCGGTGCTTTACCATTTTGTCTAACAGCACCACTTCTAGTCTGTGAGTGTGTGTGTGTGTGTGTGTGTGTGTGTGTGTGTGTGTGTGTGTGTGTGTGTGTGTGCATGAGCCCGTGTGTGCACAGGAGGTTGAACTCAGGTCCTGAGCACTGTACCTATTTTCTCTTGTACAAGGATACTCCTCTCCCACTTGAGCAACAGAGACACTTCAGGCTTCTTTTTAGTGATATGGTCCTGAGAAATCAAACCCAGGGTTTCATATATGTAAAGCAATCTACACTCTACACATTCCCAGCCCTCTACTTCAGGTTTGTTAGTTTGTTTCTGTCTTTTCTTTATTGTTGTAGGAGTTGAAATCTGGGCCTGGGTACTGTCCTTGAACTCTTCTCCTCAAGTCTTGTGCTCTACCACTTGAGCCAAACACCACTTCAGCTTTTTGGGGGGTCCATCGGAGCTAAGTGTCTCAAGGACTTTCCTGCCCAGGCTAGCTTTGAACCATGATCCTCAGATCTCATCCTACTGGGTAGCTAGGATAACAGACATGAGCAACAAGCACCCAGATTCCACTTTGGGTTTCTTAGTGGTGAATTGGAAATAATAGGCTCATGGAGATAATAGGCTTTAGTGTCTGGGATAGTTTGGAACCCAGATCCTCAGATCTCAGCTTTCTGAGAAGACAGGATGACAGACCTTAGCTATAGACCCCTAGGCTGTGGCCTCTGCTATAAGGGGATCCATGTCTCCACATGGTAGAGCGCTAGTCATAAGCCCAAGAGGTAAGGGCCAGCACCTAAACCATGAGTTCAGGGTTCATGACTGAGAAAAAACAAAACAAAACAATTGTCTGCAGGAGACAACTTACTAGTCTTCAGTAATACATCTTTTTCCCTGCCATGGGGACATAAATGAGCCTCAATATTCTTGTCTGCATAATCATCTCAGTTGTGGAGATCTTATAAGGACCTGAAGAAAGAATGCACCCTTTGAAGGACACAGCACATTGCACTCTTTGCATGACTTAGCACACAGCATCCTTTGAAAGACTCAGCACACAGCACCCAATGCAGGATGCAGCAAACTGCACCCTGTGAAGGACTCAGCACCTAGCTCTATTCCACCAGCTTTCATTAGAATTAGGGTGCTTTTATCAGTATCACCATTCTTTGAGGAACACTTCACAAACCACACAAGTTCACATCTATTGGCTTAGTGTGGTGGTTTTTTTTGGGGGGGAAGGGGGGGTTAGCCATGGGGCTTGAACTCAAAACATGAGGATACTATTCTAATAACATTTGATCAAGACTAGAGCTCTACCACTTCAAGCCATATTTCAAAGATTCTAGCAGACTTCCTGCCAAGTTTTAAAGGCCCTGAGCACCCAGGATATGGGGATAAGCCAGGGTAACCAGGATGATGGGGATAACCCATGGATCTGGGTTGCAGCAGTTTACATCTGGCTAAGTCAGGTTAGGTGGAATCTGTCAGCCCCAGACTCCTAGATTGCCCTGTGATGAGGTATTTGAAGTCCTGTCCTTCTTGCCCTTCTATAGTTGCAGTTAAAACATTCTACTTTTTTTTTGGCGGCAGTCCTGGGGCTTGAGTATGCGCTTTGACCCTGTTCCTAAGCGTTTGTGCTCAAGGCTAGCACACAATTGAATGAAAGACAGCAGGACTTCTGGGTTTTCTGTTTATGTGCACTGAGGAATCAAACCCAGTGCTTCATGCTTCCTCGGTGAACATTCAACCACTGAGCCCCAGGAGTGAATGAGATATAAATAGATAGAGATTGTATAAAAATATGATATACACAAAAAGAGAGATGTCTGCATATTATTAAATTATAGATAGTATTACTACCAATTATTAGGTATTAAATTATGTCTCCATTTAATGATGTGTCCCAGTTAACAATTAATAAAGCATTAATTAAAATTACTCAATATCCTGTTATTGTTTATCACATATGTACGTACATTCCTACTATAGTTATGTATTTTATAGAATGAGACATATTCCTATATATTATTAAATTATGCATCGTGTGTTACTACCAATTATTAGGTATTTGTGTTTCCATGAAATTTTTATTCTGTCAATGCTTAATAAAATATTAAACTTAATCCACGTCCTATAATTTTTGTGTCTAATTTTATCCTAGAATGATTCCCTACTAATTCAATCTGTTTTTCATTTATTGTAATGACAATTCTTCCACCTTTTTACATTTATTACATCCTATTACATAGCATATAGATTTGCATCTGAATTATACATCCTAACTGTCAATGAGCACTTTCAAAGAAAAAGAAAACATGTTTCACACTCGGCTTCTCACATCTGAACTCACAGTCTACAAAGCCCAATTCATTAATGGGTAAGTATCAGCATGCCAGCCTGGAGCATATTAAGCTGACTAGCATTTCCAGCACCTGAGATTGAGCCCTAAGAGTTGACAAAATAAGAACACATTGATATGCAGATAGTAGTACACAAATATAGATCATTATAGAGTGCAGGAGATGTCTACACATTATTCAGCTATATAGGCTACATTCCTGCCAATTCTTGGGTGTTTATTATGCCTTCATGTAATTAATATTATTGTTTTCAGCCTTAATGAATTATTAATTAAATCAACCACTGTCCTGAAACTATAGCATACATGTAATTAATAGTATTCTTTGAATGTGTCAAAAAGCATTCATTAAAATCAATTGGCCTCCTAAAATCACTCTAATTGTATAGTAGTATTCAGAAATAACTAGTTCAACCTTGCTATTCATAATCTTCCATCGGTATTCCTATGACTAGGAACGAGACTCTTAGATCTCTTAGGGGTCAGGACCGGGCTTCAAACACAGGGCCTATGTTGCTGTGTTGGCCTATGACTTCCCTGGTAGCCTGCCAGCTTTCAGCAATGCCAGGTCATTTTTCAACATTTACCAACATTTTTCAACCGTGTCATTCAGACCCAGTATGGTCACCTAGCAAAGAAAAAAATGTAAAATTGGCAGCCATCTGCAAATTGCCAGTGTATTTTCTGTTTTGCATTAAATTTTTTTTCCGGTCAGCCATTGGGACCCAGGAACCCAGGTTTGGCTATGGGTCCAGTGTCTGCACCCCAGCCTAGAGTGATCAAACCTGAGGCAGAACTGCCACTACCTGAGTTCAAGCTCAGTGCTTGACAAAATAAAAATACATACAGGAGTTCCAGGAAGATGGCAGAGGAGAAGCTGGAGGCTAAACAAGCTCTCGCATAGAAAGCAGTTTTAGTGCTCCAGTGAACAGTCCTAAGCCAGAGAATCACACCAAGTGTGCCATCACAATACACAGAGTTAGGCCAGAGAGAGAAAATCCAGGCAAGGAAACAGATCTGTGCACTTGTCAGCAGCCACCGCTGTGGCAGCAGTGGCTGCTGTGGCGGCCGTAGCCGCCATACCTGCAACACAGAGAGTCCAGGACAACGACTCCAGATGCAGCAGGCGAGTTGATTCTACTCAACACCAGGAAGAACTGACAAGGAACAGACATCTTCATCCTGCAGATTGCATACCAGAGACGACCCAAGAACCAAGAATCTGGCATGAGTAGAAGCCTGACATCCTCACTCCTTCTCAGGGAGCAGAGGAAGTAAGAACATCCCTCCCCTCCCCACTACCAGAGATCTCCATCTTTGATACTGACAGAGGCCTGGCTGAGCAGCTAGCTCCAACTCAGGCCTTGAAAGAAAACAAGAGTCATTTACCAGGTCACAGGAACCTATTCTGACATTCCAGGCTCAGCTACACCCAGCGGAAAGTGACCCAGCACAGCTGAGAAAGCTCCACCAGCCCCAGGAGTGGCTTTCTTCACTGGATAAACAGAGCCAGAGGCTGCCCCTCCCCATAGTAGCCTTGACAATCAATTGACATTCAGTAAACATAAACCCTGAGAATGGCTCCAGGCTGGGCTCTGTCAGTGTCTCAGAAGCTAGCCCCCCAGGGAAAAGCTACTATTTGCTAAAAGGCCTCCACCCTACCAGAAATTAGCCTCATCACAGCATCTCCAAACTAGAAGAAACAGCCATCTCCCTCTTTTGTGAAACTCAAAGCAGATCTCCTTCTCATTGAACTAGCCTGGGAGGAGGATCACAAAATTCTGGGTAAAGCAGATCATTTTTCTGCCTGCTCAAACAAACTGACTTAAGAGACCAACCAAGCCACAGGAAAATCAAACACCACAAGCAGACCAGAGACTCAACAAGAGACAGTTACAGACACAAGGGAGATACAGGATCTACCCATCCACCCCAAAAAATATCAAAGAATTCTTTTTTTGTACATTTCATAATTTTTTTAAACTTTTTAAAATTTTTATCTTTAAAAAATATTTTTTATTAACTCCTTTTTTCTTGCTCTTATACTTTTTATTTTAAGGGTATATGTGTGTGTGTTTGTGATTTTTTCTTTTTTTTCTTTTTATTCATTTTTTTGTTTAGCTCTACAGACTTTTTGATCCTTTTCTTTCTTTCTTTCTTTCTTCCTTTCTTCCTTCCTTTCTTTGTTTCTCATTCTTTTCACTTTTCCTCTCTTTCGTTCGTCTTTGTGTGACTTAATTGCTGTTCTGCTCATCCTCAGATATACCCGTAGTCGATTATTAGACATTAACCCCCATTTTGTACACACTTAATCCAGAAATTTATTACTCAGTTCAAAATCTCTTAGACTTAAATTCCTTAATAGCAGTATTACTTCTATGTACCTATATGATATTTTAAGCATTTTTATTTTTAAATTTTTCACATCTCATTCTATCCCTCCCCTTCTCTTATCCTATCCTCGTTCTTCTCTGAATATTACTTTGTTAATTTGCATAATTTATGTGTTTCTCTTTTAATTTTTGTTTCTATTTTTTCTTGCCCTTTTTTCTTTTTTTCTCTCTCTCTACTATCATTCTATCCAACCTATTTCCCGCTTAGATATTAGTATTTAGTCAAGTTAACTCTCCCTCTACATTTACACATCCCTCTATTCCTATTTTTACCCACATATCTCCCTTAACCTAATAATGTCTGCTTTGCCAAATTCTTCTTTGCAGTTCGCAGCACACTAATACATAGTTGTTCGATGTTGAATAGATACATCTGTTGAACTAGGTTGTATCTGCAGACTTTTTACTTTGCAACTACAGACTTTGGTTGATGCTTGCCTTAAGATAGTGTTCTAGCACAAAACTGGTGTTTCATTCATCCCAAATGGGCAGAACAAACCTGAAAAACACAAGAAAAATTGTAAATCCGGGTATCTCAACTCCCACTCATGGTAATTAGGGGACAGAACAGAAAATGAATAATCCAGAGGAGAGTTCCCAAAAAGCTCTGCAAACACTACTGGTAAACATGGTAAATGAAAAAATTGAAAACCTGCAAAGACTTCGTGTGAGCGTGATAGGGAGAGAGAGAAGACAAATGAAAGGTCAATACAGGAATATCATGAGCCTGAGGAAGCTACTCAAAGACTGATACAGGAATTGTATGAGCAGCTTGAGAACACTCAAAGAGAAATAAAAAAATGGTGTGAGCAGGCTGAGATCAGTCAAAGAGATAGACAGGAATTGCGGGAGTTGGCGTAGAAGAGACAAAGAGAAAGTCAGGAATGGTGTTAGGAGGCTGAGAACACTCAAAGAGAACAATAGGAATTGAGTGAACATAAGGAAGCTAATCAAAGAGTGATACAGGAATTGAGAGAGCAGCATGAGAATACACAAAGATCACTAAAGGCATCCATGGAATCTATAAACAGAGAGCTGAAAGAAGTCAGGAAGTCCACAAAGGGAACGCTGACTGGAACCCAACAGAAGGAATGGGAGTCCAAGGAAACCATAACCAATAACTAAGTGATTTGAGAATAAACACTGAACAACAAATTAAGGAAGTAAAGAAGTTCATCCAATATCTAAATCAAAGCTCCAACAAAGAATTGGAAGCCATCAAAGCCAACCAACTAGAAGGAAAAGAAATTAATAACAAAGTAGAAAGTCTTGATAGTAGATCGATTCTCGGGGATTGAAGACAGCCTAGATATTATAGAGAAAGAACATACAACCATTCAAGAAAAATCCAGGAAATATGATAGATCTATTCAACACATGGAAGACACCATCAGAAAGCCTCATCTGAGGATAATGGGTGTAGAGGAGAACCTAGAATCAGAAGTTAATTGTATAGGAAATTTGTTTAACAGGATCCTAGCAGAGAACTTTCCAAACATGCAAAAAGATAGGCCTATTAAGATAAAAGAAGCTTTTAGAAATACAAATAGACATGGCCAAAACAGGACATCCCACTCTCACAGTATAATCCTCGCAGGATCAATTCAGACCAAGGAAAACATCCTTAAAGCTGTCAAGGAGAAAATATCAATCACCTATAAAGGGAAACCAATTAGAATCACCTCAGATTTCTAAGCAGAGACAATTCAAGCAGGAAGACCATGGAATGATGTATGCCATGCCATAATGACAAACAAATATCAACCAAGAATACTATACCCAGCTAAACTCTCATTCATAACCCAAGGTCAAAGAAAGTCCTTCCATAGCAATGAAAAATTTAAACAATTTATCTCCACAAAACCAGCCCTACAAAAGATTCTTAAAGATGTCCTACACATAGAAAACCAACAAGACCACAATAAAGGCCAAGAAACTAAACCCAAACTGAGAATCCAAGAAGTATAGGAAGAACTCAGTTGCCTCAGCCCCCAAGAAGGTGGATAAAATGGCAGGAACTCCCTAATACCTCTCAGTCCTATCTCTCAACATTGATGAACTTAACTCTCCAATTAAGCTACATAGACTGTCTAGTTCAATTAAAAAGCAAGATCCTTCCATCTGCTGCCTTCAGGATTCACGTCTTGCTCATAAAAACAAAAATATTTTCAATATGAAAGTCTGGAACAAAATCTACCAAGCAAACGGCCCCCATTATCAAGTGGGAGTTGCAATACTAATATCAGATAAAATACACTTCAAATTAAAACTAGTGAGAAGAGATAAAGAAGGTCACTACACACTAATTAAGGGATATCTCCTTCTGGAGGATATTACAATTCTAAATATCTTCTCACCAAACAACGGAGAACCCAAATTTATCCAAGAAACACTACTTTCCCTCAAATCCCAAATAGATCCAAGGACTTTAATTGTTGGGGACGTTAGCACACCACTTTCCCCACTAGATAGATCAACTCGGCAAAAACTCAAAAGAGAAAGTGCGGACCTAAACAACTGCATAGGTAAATTAGATTTAACAGACACATACCGAATATTTCAACCAGCAGCATCAGAATACATGGTTTTCTCAGCAGCACATGGAACATTTTCCAAAATAGACCACATTTTAGTCCACAAAGCAAACTTGTCCAAATTCAGACACATTGAATTTATACCTTGCTTTCTCTCAGAACACAAGGGAATAAAATTAGAACTCAACACTAAAAAACACCAAAGAGGGTCCTGTAACAACTCAAGGACCCGGAACAACACACTGCTGAATCACGATTGGTTCATGGAAGAGATTAGAAAGGAAATTCAAGTGTTCGTGTTATTCAACAAAAATGAGCATACAAACTACCAGCTCCTCTGTGAAACAGCAATGGCAGTACTCAAAGGCAAGTTTATAGCTCTCAGTTCTTACATCAACAAGTTGGAGAGATCTGAAACCAAAAATTTAATGAGACATCTGGGCCTCCTTGCAAAAGAGCAGTAAAATAAACCCCAATGCAGTAGATGAAAACAAATAATTAAAATTAAATCAGAATTAAATGAATTAGAATAAAAAAAAACACAGAAAAATCAACACAACAAAGAGTTGATTCTTTGAAAAAATCAAAGTGATTGACAGACACTTAGCAAATCTTATCAGAAAAAGAAGAGAACACACCCATAATATGTATTATAATTTAGGTCCAGTGGTAGGAAAGGAAGTGGAAAACAATACTACATCCAGTAAAGCTGACATTCCTATTACATCACTAAGGAAGTAGTGTTAAGACCTGCAGGATTCATAGGGTTGTTGCATGTGACATTACTATGTAAAACACTATTAACTATCATCTCAGACATCCATAACATTCTGCTTTAATTTTCAAGATCAAGAGCCAAATATCTATGACTTTTTATTAATTGGGTGTGTTTCTTAGGAATGAAGAAGGAGGATTTGGTAGTTGATGATGGAAAAAATATATGTATTATCTCCTTGTCCAAATTTTTTGCAGTTTTATTTATTTATTTTTCTTCTTTATATTATTTTTTATTGTGAAAATACTGTACAGAGGGGTTACAATTACATGGGCAAAATAATGAGTACATTTCTTAGCAAGCATTGTAGCCTCCTCTTTTGATTACCCTTCCCATCCCTTCCCATCCTCCCCCTGTCCCCCCACCCAGTCCTCCCCACTACCCTCCCCCACCAAAGTTGTAAAGTTCATTTTTCGACATAACGTCTTGTACATCTCATTGTTGCAATGGGTCCACCTGTATCTCTATTCAAACGAAGTTTTGCAGTTTGAAAAAGTGCTACTGATCAACTCACACTTACATCTAATTGACTTGCTGTCTGCACAAGATGCATATAAATGAAGATATTTATTCTGTTGGATAGTCACATATATTAACAAAATCCATTTCTGGAAAATAAAAGATACTAGGTAAGAAATTATAAAGTATTGTCTTTAAAATGGTTTATTTTCTTGGAGAACAAAAGGTAGTATTGAAATGATTAGTCCAGCTTTCTTCAAGATTTTATGCTGTCTCAGTATCAAAATGTTCTCTAATTCCTGTAACATCCAAGCATAAAAGACATGATTTGAAGATCTCAGTAGTTTTAGAAACAAAGGTACATAATACCTTCCTTCCTGCAGAGTCATGTGAGCACAAGTATGATTGATTGTATTATAGTTCTCTTTTTTTTCTCTTTATCTCAAGTGTTGCATATCTTGGTATATTACTCTATGTGTTGCATCAGCTTCTGTAGGTGAGATTTACCTCTACCTGCAATGTAAAAATGGATTATGTGAGTTATTTCAGCTTACAAAAGTGAACCAGAATTGGAGAAAGATTATTTCTAGGGGAAGATTTTTATCTCATTGTCTGTGTCTAAAAGCTGACTTGTTTTCCCTTAGCCATAAAAATAGCATATTTCAGAGGGAGTCTTCCTTCAATTTATATACTGGAAGAATATAGCATGTCAAATTGAAGCAAAACTCAAATACAGCCTCATACATATAACACAGGCAGAATTAAGCTAATATTAGAATGTGATATTAAGATGTAAGTTTCTTACCATCCTTGTATACCATTATGATAGTTGACTATAGCACACCAGAATTAAACAAATCTTAACCAAGAACTTAACAAATAGATAACATTTTCTGTAGGAAATTATTATAATATTTTATAAATAAGCATTCTCCATGTGATCACTTGTAGGGTTATCTTTCCTATAGATGTGTTTAATCACTCTAGAGCATTGTATCTAATATCCATTATCATTATCCAGACCTTGTGATTGTGATGAGGAAGAATAATATATCTAGATTTCTTCTTCTCTTTCCCTCTTCTCCTATTTCTAGTGTGAATTCTCATCCTTTCTCCAAATTCTATTAATAATGGAAGAATGACTCATTGTGGATATCAAGCAAAAGGCTTCAAATCAAGAATTTCATTCTTTCAGAAACAGATGAAATAAATCAGAGTGGCTCAAGGAAGAATAAAATCAGGATTTTTTCCCCTCTCTGACTTTCACCTTAGAGTCTGAACATGACTCTAAATATCTAATAAACCATTTCCCTCGACTAGTTTTTTAAAAATATATTTTTTAAATAAATGATAATTTAAAAATAAATAGTAATTTGGTGTTTGTTTTTGGGAGGCATGAAATAAGACTGCATTAACAATGTGTGAGTTGAGAGACTAAATTATATCAGAATCTTATAAAATGAAAAATAGACGATTTTAAGATAAATAGCTTGTAGATACATTTTTAATGTGATATACCCACAAAGTCATCAATTTTCTTCCTTTCCTCTCCATGCTGATTCAACTTCAATAAGCAGTTCATGTAATTCAAATGGCTGCCTTTCTTTCAAAAATAGATTAGACCCAAAAAAGTTAGAAAAAGAGAACCAGTATTGGGTGATGCATTCTTTAAAAATAGCAGTCAAATAAATATTAATCATAATTCCAAAATAATAACAATCAAATGCTCTTGAAAAGAGAAGATTGTATGCAGAATATATAAAATGTGATAGTGCCAGAACTGCTTCAGGCATTTATGATTTCTAGTACATGACAATGTTTTAATCAGGATTAATTGCTTTCAGGGACTAAATTTTTTCTAGTTATATTTCATTGAAGGAATATCTTGTTCAGGTTAATGAAAGGATAACAGGTTATAATAGAAAGAATGCTACACACTCATTGTACATAGCAAAATACCTTCACAGAATATCTGCCTTTCCCACATACCTAATCCTTCAAATGTAGATTTGAATTATATATATATGTTTGTAAAATAATAACCTCTCATTACCCAAGGAGAACAAATTTGAATAATTATCATATGGGGGAAGTATACTCAAAGGTAGTTAAAAGTCCCAGGTGTAGTTCAAAAGGGACATGATTAGGTAAGAACCATCAGAAAGATGTAAAGAGCCTACATTAGAAGATAAAGGAAAAAATAACAACCCAGATTCTGAATTTCTGGGAAGCAGAACAGGAGATAAATGTCTTTTCCACTAGAATCATTTGAAAAATATTTTAGCACTGTGGGTGTCTCTATTTTAATCTAGTGAGACTTCTTTTAGATTTCTGTCCTTTAGAACTGAAAAACAGTAAGCCAAATAACTTGTAGAAATACTTTACAGCAGATTTGGTTTAGTAAATTAATTCAACTACATCCTTTTCCTAATGAAACTACAGGGACACCATATTTCCTAGTTTCTGAGAATAAGAAAAAGTTGCCACCAGCTTAGTATACATGTATGATGTACATACTACTAAGGGCCTTGAATTAATGAAGTCTTGAAATACTAAATAATATCTAAATAAGAAGCTCCCTATCTTTATTTGCACATTTGGGGATCACTAAGTACCAAAATTATGTAGAAGGCTAGGGTAAGAATATGGTAATGAAATCTGTTTGCTAATATTATAAAGATTATTTATGTCATGTTGAGTTAGAGTTTCTAAAGTAATTAAAAAAGGTAAAACAGAAACAGAGAAATTAGAGAATCCAGTAAAATTATAGTCATCAGAGGATGGTATAGAATATTATAGGAACACTAGATGGTGAAAAAGAAGATAACAAAAATGAGTCCCCTGGAACAATGCGAAACAAAATCTACACCACAGATTGTCATATAGCTAGAAAATAGTTTCCACTATGCTGTTTTTGATATTTTAGGTATGTTTACACAGCAACTTTCACCTCTTAGGAAATGACCTTTATTAATACTCAAGGCTTTGTGGCTTATAACCCAGAAACAAATAATGCTTCTAAATTTAAACAAGCATGATACTAAGCGTAACCCAGGCTATAGCTGATAAATAAGAATGATCTTCGGGAATAGTCAAACAATCTTGAAATTTTTCATACCTTTCTTCTTCTCCAACATGAGAAGTTCTAGTCAAGATATGTAAAACATTAATAAAGGATTTTTATATTTTTTATTGTTCACTCCAAAGCAAATACACTTTCCTCTTTGCAAGCCTGACTTTGGAAGAGTCACACGCTCACGATTATTTTATAGACAAAAGATTACTGCTTTGGCTTAGGTGTTTTCCTGCCTTTGGGTGTTGGTCTCTATTATTTTGGCAACTCCATAGAAAAACAAGATAAATCCATTACGCTTATATTGAATTGTTCAAAGTCAAGATGTCTTCAAAGACAGTTTTCTGTTATCTTCTTCATTGCTAATTAAAGTTTAATTATTGCTCTTTAAATGCAACAAAAACGTGTTACTTTAATGTATATTCTCATTGAAACTGGTGATTAGAGGAGTATCTGTGATTGCTTTTTTAATTGTTTTCAAGTATTTTCCATATTGCCTTTGTTGCGGTCTTCTAGTCAGGAACAGAGAGTTACCCAAAAAGATCTTCCTAAGATATAAGATGTTAGGCAGAAAAAACTAGATGTATAATTAAAGATTTTCATCTCTTAAGAGACTGCAAAGCTCAGAAGACATTTTGCTATTATTGGCATGGTTAAGATCACTTGAATGTTTTGGATCTTAAACTAAGTGAAATTCATGTAAAATGTTACAGTTGTTCCAAACAATGACCATAGCTTATACTTTTTTGCTCCAATGAGATGAAATCTCTGATAAGGTTGGAGGGTATATCGATTTTAGGGTAGAAGGGTTAATGTTAAAAAGCCAAGTGAAATTGCTAAAACAGCACTGCCTATCACATATCATTTAATTATACTTAGGGCATATAAGTATATAAACATACAAATATGAATTGAGTGACAAATATGTGATTTACAAAATTCAATGACAACTAAATCCAGAAAAATACATCTCTATATTTATATAAACTAGTATATCTAGTGAGGATTTAAAAATTTTAGAATAGATATTTTAACATTTATGTCAAAATATTTATTTTAATTGTTTATTTTTAGTCAGTTGTGGGGCTTGAAATCTGGGCCTGGACACTGTCCCTCAGCTCTTTAGCTCAAGACTAGTGCTCTACCCCTTGAGCCACTGTCAGTTTTTGGTGGTTCATTGGAGATAAGAGGGTCGTCGGCTTTCCTGCCTAGGCTGGCTTTGAACCATGATTCTAAGCTTTCAGCCTCCTTAGTAGCTAGGGTTACAAGCATGAGCTACTGGCTCCTAGATACATAATTATTTTTTACATATTTCTAAAGTATTGAGTGGTAATCCCATTTATTTATATATTGTGTAATGATAAGCTCCATTAATTTCTGCATGTAACGTTTCTTTTTAGTGAGAATATACTAAAACGTATCTTCTGGTTGTGATGAAATATTTATTCTTAACTATAATAACTTTGTTTCTTGTGGTATACAATTAATATATTTACTTTTACTCAAAGAAGTCTGCTAATTTAAGTTAAATAAAACATGATTTGTAAAGTGAAAGTAATTTATGGTTTCATTGATTGTTTTAAGAAAACAATTATGCCTTTTGTTTTCAATTATATTTCTGTGGGAATGTGTGACACTCATTGATTTAACTTTAAAATTAATAACAGTTATATTATATCAAGTTGATTCAAACTTGTATTTGAAAATTGCACACTTAACACAAGTATACTTCCACTTTCCTCTACCACATAATTAAAATAACAGTAAAGCAAAATTGGTGTTAGCCATTTATGTGTATAATCCTAGAACTCAGGAGGCTGAGACCTGAATATTTTAGTTCAATGTCATTCCAAACAGATAAAATGTGAAAACTTATCTCCAATTATCCAGCAAGAAACATAAGGTGAGCATGTGACTCAAGAATAGAGTGTCATCAGCCATGAGCAAAAAATACAAGGGAGACCATTAAACATCTAGTTCAAGCCCTAAAAATGACATATACACACAACAACAACAAAATGTACTATGATTATTAATGATGAAGACAAAATAGTAAAAAAAAGAAATGTGTAAACATCTGGAAGACAGAAATCATTTGACATAATTTTGATTCATGAGAGGGAAAAGTCACAGCCTCATTTGTACAATTTCATTGTAGTCATTTGCGTTGAAACCTGGCTACTGGGTAACATGTGAAAGAGTAGACTGGATTACCTGACATAGGAGAAATTGCCTGTTACTATGTACCATCCCACTCTGCAAAGTTTAAAATCATGCTTGTTAATTTAAATAAACTTATTGTTAGAGACTGTTTGGTCCACACAGACTGAGGTCCTTATTTTGAGGCTTCAGACCAGTGCTTTTTTTTATAACCACTCCTGTTTTACCCCTCTTCCCTTGTGCAGCTATACCTTACTTAGCTGGCACTAAGCCAAGTCTTTGAACTAGACACTCCTGCTTTAATGCCTCCCTTTCTCCAGCTACAACTCATTTCACATACTATCTCTGTCTTAGCATTAGTTGTTTTCTGACTAATCCCCATCAGAAAACACTTATATTCATGTAAACCCACTATAAATAACCTAGTTAGAAAAGGGAGAAACGGTTTACCATTGGCTGAGGCTCTTATCTGTAGGTTTGCTCCCTAATAAATCTGTGCTACACTATCTCTTTTTTTTCATGGCTTTTGAGTCTGACAAATGATTTGGTTTGATGTAATCCCATTTATCCAGACTTGCTTTGGAAATTTTGACCTATTCCAAGGAGCCCTCATGTTTCCCCTAACTCTTCCTGTAAGATTCCTAAGGCATCTGCACTTACATTGAGCTCTTCAATCCATTTGGAATTGATTCTGGTGCAGGAGGATATAAAATGATCTAATTTCAGTTTTCTGTGTACAGCCAGTTAAACCAATTTTTTGAAGAGGCTGTTTTTCTTCCATCCTGTGTTTCTGGCTTCCTTATTAAAGATTATGTGCCTATAGGAGTGGATTCATTTCTGGATCTTGAATTCTGTTGCATTGATGGAATTCTGTGCTTCCATGGGAAAGAATGGTATTACCCCATTCTGAAGAAATGGAAAGACTGGGGGAAAAATGCTATTAAGTGAAATAAACCAGATCCAATTAAATATATGCTGCATGGTTTTCCTCATTTCTAATAACTAGATATGCCCATAAATCTACAAGTTAATCCAATAGATAGTAAAAGACAAATAATTAAACGTGGATATGATTAACAGCACTCTAAGCATTCACATGGCAAGAACAAGGGAAGCTATTCTTAGGAGAGGATCGCAATGGCTCAATAGCTATGTGCATATGAACAGATAAATGTTGCTTATTGAAATGAACTCTAAGAATCAATCATATATATGAAATACTTATATCTATATATAATTTTAAAAGATGTCACAAATAAATGACTTCTCTGTAAACTCAAAAGCAAATTTCTAAGTTTAGAAGATAAAATTGAGTTTTCAACACATAAAATAAAATACATAGGGGAAAAGGTGGGAGAGAAAATATAAGATGAAAAGTATAATAGCTAACTATTGAAGAATTCATAAACAATTTTCAAAACTATACAAGAGAGCTTGGGTACAGCTAAGTTGTAGAACCAGACTAATATATACAAAGCCATGATTTCAATCTCCAAACCTAAAGGTCTAATAAGTTAATAAATAGTAATAATACAATATTTACTTGAAATAAATGCTTTTATATTAGAGAGGCCTGAATCCTGAAACAGTAAACAAAATACTGTCAATTCTTGTATCCAATGAAATGAAACCAAGAATGAAGAAAAAATATTTTCTTTTTATCCATTCCTTTCATTTTCTGTTTTCTTCTTTTCTTTTTCCTTTGGCACTACTGGTGCTTGAAATTGCTAAGGCTCTAACCACTTTAGATTATTTTTCAGGCCAAGCCTTCCTTGAGCAATGATCTCTTACCTATGGCTTCCACATCGTGAGATAACAGGAAAATTACACTATATCTAGCTTTCTTTGTTTTTGTAGATTTTTACGAATTTTTTTTGTCAAAACTCTCCATTATATCAGTCTTCTAAATATCTGCCTCCTAATTAGCAAGGTATATTTTATCTCAAGTTTGGGAACAAACTTGTTTTTAATGTAAACATTCAATATTGACTTCTGTTTTCTAGATATCATTAAATTATATTGAGGTTAGTATGGATCTTTATGATGTTGTAAGAACACACATAATTCCCTTGAAATCTTTTTCCAATTTATTTAAGTATTTCTATTATACATCACAAATACGACATTAATATTTCACAAGTACTTTATGGAGACTTCAGTTACTTTATTTTGTGACATATTAACCACAATATAATTTTATCAAGTCTATATGAATATACAATATTTACAGATACATTATTTAGAGAATTAATTCATAATGTTTACTTTTAATATTTTTTGGTAAGTACTTGGTTTCAAATTCAGAGCCTTGCATTTGCCAGGCAGGCACCTTACCACTTGAATCATGCCACATCCAGTAATTTTTGCTTTGATTGTTTTTGATATAGAATCTTGCATTTGTTTATTCCTTGGCTACCTAGATACTGAACTTCCTAGTTGTATGTCCAGTAATAGGTAGGATGACATCCACACATTGGCACATACAGATTTTATTGATTGAGATGGAGGTCTCTTGTATGTTTTCCAGTTTGACCTTGAACTGCTACTATCCACGTTTCTACTTTCAGAGCAGCTAGGATTATAGGTATAAATCACCTCATTTGGCTTCTATTATTTATGTTTATGAAAAGTCTGAAAATATGAGAAAATCATCTAGAGGTTACTGCCATACCAGATTCTAGGTTATTCATTTGTTTGTTCTTTCACAAACTGTTATGTGACAAACTGTTTTATATAGCGATATGGCACATCAATAATACAAACATATATTGCTAATGCCATTTCAAACAGCTGTGATGATCTAATTTCTACGTGTGGATTTGTTTCCTGGGAAAACATCCTGAGTATATAGGTCAAAAAATTGATATTGCTAACAAACAAAAATTTGCTTCCATTATGATCAGCAGTTTGCAAAGAGGGGTTCCATGCCTGTAGAGGAGACTGGTCACAGGGAAATTCCCTGCTGTAACTCTAAAATAAATCTTATCTTTTCAAACTAGCAGAATGGTAAAAATTTGTCAAAATTATTATATGGGAAATTTCTTGATCTGATAAAGAGTACTGCATTAGAATGAAAGTATTCCCAGTTGCTCTGAAATCAGGCAAAGATGTCATCCATTTTTATTCAAACACATAGGGTTTCAGGGAAGATGGCGGAGGAGAAGCTGGAGTCTAAACAAACTCTCAAATAGAAAGCAGTTTTAGAGTTCCAGTGAACAGTCCTAAGCCAGAGATCACACCAAGTATGTCATCACAGGACAGACAGTCAGGCCAGAGAGGGAAAATCCAGGCAAGGAGACACATCTGAGCTCTTGCCAGCTGCCGCTGCAGCAGCGGCAGCTGTGGCAGTGGCGATCCTAGGCACCATACCTGAACCACAGAGAGTCCAGGACGAAGGAGCCAGAAGCAGCAGGCGAGCGGATTCTACTCAACACCAGCAAGAACCGACAAGGAGCAGACATCTTCATCCTGCAGTTTGCAGACCAGAGACAACCCAGGAACCAAGACTCGGCGTGAGTAGAAGCCTAACGTCCTCACTCCTTCTCAGGGAGCAGAGGAGGGAAGGCCACCTCTCCACCCCCCAGTACTGGAGATCTCCATCTTGGATACCGACAAAGCTCGGCGGAGCTGCTAGCTCCAACTCAAGCCTTGGAATAAAACGAGTCATTTAGCAGGTCACAAGAACTTAACGGCGGCGTGACCTGCAAGACTAACCTCCACCCAGGGAAAAGTCACCCAGCTCTGGTGCCAGCCCAAGGAGTGGCTTTCTTCACTGGGTAATCAGAGCCAGAGGCTGACCCTCCCTCTAGCAGCCACGACAATCAATTGAAATTCAGTAAACAGAAACCCTGAGAATGGCTGCAGGCTGGGCTCTGTGATTTTTTCACAAACTAGCCCCCGGGAAAAGCCACTGTTTGTTGAAAGGCCTCAACTCTACCCAGAACCTAGCCTCATCACTGCATCCCCCTTTTTGGTGATACTCAAAGTAGATCTGCCTCCCATTGAACTAGCCTGGGAGGAGGATCGCAAAATCCTGGGTAAAGCAGAGCATTTTTCTGTCTGTTCGAACAAACTGACTTAAAAACCAACCAAGCAGCAGAACCACAAGCAGACCAGAGACTCCAACAAGAGGCTGGTTACGGGCACAAGGGAGATACAGGATTTTTCCCACCCCTCCCAAAAAAAATCAAAGAAGTTTATTCTTCTTCTTTTTTTTTTTTTTGGTACCTTATGTAAAAAAATTTTTTTCTCTTTTCTAAAACTTTTTTTAATCTTTAATTTTTGCCTTTTTAAAAAAAAAATTGTTTTCCAGTAACTTTTTTTCCTCTTATAATTTTTATTTTAGGGATATGTGAGTGTGTTTTTCTTTCTTTTTTTGTTTTCTTTCTCTTTTTTTTCTTTTTAAATTATCTTTTTATTTTTTGTTTAGCTATACTGAACTTCTGATCTTTTTTTTTCCTTTCTTATCCTTTTCACCTTTTCCTCTCTTTCGTTCTTCTTTATGTGACTTAATTCTTGTCCTGCACATCCTCAGATAAAACCGTAGTCTATTCAAGCACAAAGCAGACATTTTTGCTAATATAATGAAGCAAAATATAAAATTCTTGTCAAATAGCTTTTATTCATAATATATAAAGAACTCTTAATACATGAATCATACAATAAATAACCCAATTAAGCAGATACAGAGAGAAGGCAAATAAGCACATCAAAAACCCATACATTACAATACTATTGTAGAAATTCTTCCAAATGGGTTCAAATAATGCTTTCTGGAATGTAAGGAATGTTAATAATTTCACTATCTTGAGTCTTAAAAATAATAATTTAAAGGGAAATACATAAAGAACTTCAGAATTCAGGGAATTCTTATTTCATGTTCTGTGCATAATACTTCACAAAACGTATATTCTTTTTTTTGGGGGGGGGGGTCCATTTGTGGGGCCTGAACTCGGATTGGGAGCTGTCCCTCAGCTCTTCAGCTCAAGGCTAGTGCTCTACCACTTGAGCCACACGCCACTTCCAGCTCTTTTACTTTTTGCTTATTTGGTGCTGAGGAATCGAACCCAGGGCCTCAGGCGTGTAAGTCAAGTGCTCTACCACTGAACCACCTTCCCAAGGTACATTCTTTAATTCTCAAAAACAGATGACTACTCTAAGAAACATGTAAAATGTCACCCAGCTAGCACAAGAGTTTTAGTTATTAGTACAGTCACGGGGTTTCCAAATCATGAATTGAATCTGAGCCATGGATTCTGGTTCTGCTCAATCTCAATTGTCATTTACACATCAGCCTTCAGAAACACACCAACTCTCCTCATGCCTCCATTTCTGCATTTTTAAAATGAAGATAACATTCTTCCAACCCTAGATGATGAAATAGGTAATACCATCAGATGACACAGAACACATTTTTGCATTATTGTGATTTATCCAACAATTGTTGAACAGCTTCTATAAAAATCAATGAAAAAATTATCTTACAGCTTTTATAAAAATCTCAACCATAATTTTATTGGTTTAACACCTTGCTTGAAATTGTATGCCAAATAGCAACAGAATTTACCGTAATTTTTCAAGTTGATAAATCAACTTAATCCTCCTCTTCTCTTAAGAAATAAATCCTCTCTATGAGCTCCTCACATTCTGACACATAGCTATAAAGTGCAGTTTCGTGAGCCCATTATCTCATTTTCAGCTCATTGAAATCTGCTTGACAAAATTGCTCTGTTACAAAGCTGGTTACAAAGACTTCCTTGTGGTTTCCCCAAATGATGGTAGTCATTTGTGTAAGTGACTTCGTAAACATTTTAAGGCAATTGAAGAAAGAAATTATAGCAGAAAGTTGCAAAGGAAATATCTTGAAAATTGTATTATAATCTTTCTTCCTTTTTCTTGTTTTTTTTTCTCAGGAGAAGGGATTGAACTCAGGGCCTCAAACTTGCTGGATAAATGTTCTTGATCCATACACCTAGCACTTTGTTGAGCTTTAGATTGATTTTCAGATAGTTTCTTATTAACTGCCTAGGCTGGCCTCAAACCATGACCCTCCTACTTCTGCCTCTCTTATCATCATGTGTCACCAGTGTGTTTTAAATATTGAAGTCTCAGTATTATACTTTTACCATACCAACTGCAAACCTCCTATACCTTCCAGAGTCTAGCTCATAAGTAAAATTATTGACATGTACCACTATATCAAGCTGAATTTTCTTAAAAAGAAATCTTCAGTAGCTCTTCTAACAAAGAACTATTCACTCACTTCTCTTTAGTCCCCAATTCTCTGCCTCTGTAACTTCTTTCTCATTTTTCTCCTCACTGAAGCAGGCAAGTTTGTGATAACTTCAGTTTTGTTAATGTTTTCAAAATATTCCTTGTTAGTCTAAATTCTTCATTCCTCATGTTCTATATCATAGTGATCTTCCACACCAAAAATATTTGTCTCAGCTAAGAGAGGTGACTGATTCCTGCAATCCTACGTACTCTGGAGCATGAGATGCAAAGATTTTGGTTGGAAGCCAGATAATATTTTCTATCAAAAAGGAAACTGGGTTTCTCCTATAAAAATAAAAAATTATTTCATATTTGTTATAATAACAGCTTACAAATGTAAAGTTATTCAGTTGATAAGCTTAATAGAAACAAGGAATCAAACATGAATTTCTCTCAAGAAATCAAAGTCATTCATTACAACCCTTACTTGATTTGTGAAAGAGATGAAATCTCATTCAGAAAACATAATTAGGTTCCATTGTTACATTCTCATTTCTGTCTTTATCAAAGATGATTCAGAGGAAACAGACCTAAACAGATATGAGTCCTGGAACATATTGTAAATGACAGCATTGAATGATCTCTCCATGGTTAGAAAGACAATCTTCACAAATTTTCATGCACCTGAACAACTCATACTGATGCTTCACTCTGAGCCTGGATGAGTTTTCCCGTTTGTCCTTCTGTGGCACTGCTTCTGTGTCAGGTGTGTGTCTTTCATTTTATTCGGCCGAAGTGGACTCTTATTTCTGCTTGCAAATATTCTGAGAAACTTTTGCCAGGCCACAAGAAGTACAGATAAAATTTTCATCCCATATTCTCCTTTCACAGTTCTCCTGTCCTGAAAAGCTGTTTACTGAACAAAATGGAGCAATGATTGCACAATGATATAAACCTGAGCAAGCATTATCACACTAGTAATAACACCAGAAAGGAACAAGTAGAGGAATCATTATCTGATGTCACCAGTATCAAATGACCTATTGCTCCACATGTTTAATTGGGACAACTAATAGATGTTTTGCTAGCTGCCAGTGGCTCACACCAGCAATCATAGCTACTCAGGAGACTGAGGTCTGAAGATTGTGGTTTAAAATGAGCCCAAGATAGAAAGTCCATGAGATTCCTACCTCCAATTGACTACCATAAAGCTGGAAGTGGTACTGTAGCTCAAGTGGTAGAGTACTATCCTTTAGCAAAGCAGCTTAGGGACAGCACTCAGGCGCCAAAACCAGCACATACACAAAGATAGATGCTTCTAGTTCTTGGCCATGTTCTTTTTTATAATGCTTCTTTTGGTGAAGATTTTGTAAGTCAAATAATCTCGATGCAAAGTAATAGCTATGCTGTCTTGGGCTTGTAGTCCTCTTCACTTTCTTTACCTGTACAATGAAGAAATTTCTTTGCCAAACTGGTTCAGTGGGAGAATCCAGTCATAATATTCAATGTACATGTGTGAAAATGTGACCACATAAATGGAGGGGGTGAGATAGAGAAGACAAGATCAAAAAAGAGAAGAGAAGAATGATCAAATTGATGACATCAATCAAGATGTACTCACAAACTGACATATTAAATTAAAACTCCTTTGTACACTACTTATGTATCATTTTGTAACTAGAAAAAAATGAAACCAGTGCTTCAGTGCAATCCACACATCTTAGGTATAGATTGCTCAAAGCTATTTCTTTTAAAGAATACAGGACAGAGAAGAGTGGAACAAATCATTTCCAGAATAAAACTGATCAACTCTACCCCAAAGTTAACATCAATAGTGATGTTGACCATACACCCTTGATTTCATGCACTGAGAACACATTTCCTCTCATCCCCCAATCCTGGGTTTAAATTCAGGACCAAGATTCTGTCCCCCCACCCACCCACTCATAGCTAATGCTCTAACATTTGAGCCACAAATCCAATTCTGGCTCTTTTTGTTTAATTGGAGATTAGTCTCATGGATTTTCCTGCCCAGACTGACTTCAAATCATAATCCTCAGATCTCAGGCTCGGAATATAGGTGTCAGCTATCAGTACCCAGCTTGAGAACTCACTTTTCCATTGTAATTCTCCTTTCTGAAACTTCATAGCCACAATCTTGGGAGCAAAGATTCAGAGAGCTGCCACGCCTACTCCAGTGGAGTCTGCTTAGCATGGGAAACCAGCTTTCAGACCTGAGAATGGGGCTTCAGAGACCCATCTCTGAGTATTGGGACTTCACTGAAGTCTACCTCAGAGAATGGGGCTTTACAGAGACCTATCTCTGAGTATTGGGACTTCACCGAAGTCTACCTCGGAGAATAGGGCTTCAAAGAGGCCTACTCCTGGAAAGGCTGGCAAACCCCTGGGAAAGATGTGTTTCTCCTTTTCTTTTCTTTTCTTCACTGTATAAGAGTGCCTATTCATCTTTTACTGTTTCTGCTGCTCATTGTACTTACTCATGCTCAACGTTCCTTTATTCAAAGCTCTTTCTTAAGAGTGTTGACGACTCCAACATCTGATGAGTGTCTTAAAAATATGACTAACTCACCAGAGTTAATTGCTACCCTGATACACCTCTTAAGGAGGCAAGTAGACAAGTCATAAGTAAATATAAAAGTATTGGGGGTTTCATGAAGTCACTTCAGCAGAAGGAACTGTCTGTAAGAGATTTACAAGAAGCTGTAGGCGCGGCTAGAACAGAAAGAATGTATGGCAAATGCTGAGATAACTACTTAGGAGAAAGAACTTCCTGTTACTCTCTTTTATTTACTAAGAGACTTGCTAGATCTAGGCCTCTATAGAAATAAGGTAATGGTTAGATGGTGACAAACTTTGAAATCCATTATATTTCTTAGAGATAAGCTGGAAACAAGTGCCTTTCAGGCGACCAGCTGGTGACCACCCAAGAATGAAGCCCTGCAGCAAGATTGTGTAACCTTTTGCCCTTTCTTATGGAGAATTTTGCTATAAAAGTTTGTTATCCTCTGCATTAAATCGCACTCAGCATCCACTCCTAATGTGTGTGAGTTGTCTGTTTGCCATCTCCCCCCCTATTCCAGTTTCCTCCCCTAGGTATCCTCCATCGTCCCGACAGAGCCAGTCCGCGGCAGAGAGCCCCCAATTGAAGAACATTTTATAGAATGCCCTGTCCCATACTCCTAAAAAGGGAGAAATGCTATCTCTCTCCCTTTGATGAAACAATAGATGTTAGATTATTATATGATAATAATAGCAGATATTATTATAATGCTCTCAATATCTACTCCCATCCCCATTGATACCAGGCTTGGTTGTAGAACTTACTTTGACAAATGACATGTGAGAAGTGATGGCATGTGTCTTTTCTGAGCTTTAGCCCTTTGGTTTTCACTCTTTGCATCCCCTGTGAACCTCCAGCAATCAGTCTGGATCCCAGAATGGACACCATGCTGAGTGGAAGTAGATCTGGAATAGGCTTTGTAGCATGAGAGAGAGTAATCAAAATTGTAAGGTATTGCATCCTTGGGTCTGGTTTCCCATATTAAAATTAAGCTCACATTGAGGTCCCAGCTCTAGATAGTCTAGGTCTCTTTCTCTCTATTCCCTCCCATTCTTCCTGAATATTTCCTTCTCATTCTTCCTGAATATTTCCTCTTTCTCCTCAGGTGACACCAGTTATTGAGTCTCCTTTTCCTAGAAACTGGTTTTAGGGTTAAACATTGTGGCTTTCTGTTTTACATTTTCTCTTAAGTGTTTCTTCATTTTTGTCTTTCTGGAGTTTTCAGCCAGAAGCTCCCAAGTGTGATGGATCTTCAGATAAAAACCCTCTGCCAGGGCTGAGAAGGTGGCACAGTGGTAGAGTGCTTGCTTTGCATGCATGTGGCCCTAGGTTCGATTCCTCAGCCCCACATAAGCTGGAAGCAACACTGTAAAAGCTGGAAGTGACACTGTGGCTCAAGTGGGATAGTGCTAGCCTTGAGCTGAAGAGTTGAGGGGCAGTGCCCAGGCCCAGAGTACAAACCCCAAAACCGACCAAAAAAAAAATTTTAAACGAAGTAAGCCAGGCCCAAAGAAGCATGGGTCCCATGGTTTCTCTTATTTTCAATAATTAGTACAAGTTTGAGACAAGCAGAAACTGTCAGATAAGTTGATGTTAGGCGAAATGAACCCCAAGATAAGAACTCAATTTTTTTTCTTTCTTGTGATTGTTTCTATCATATTTATAAGATGATTTCTTTGATGCTTTGTATGTCCCTCCACCATGGTATGCCCCCTGTGTTCACTGAACTTGATGTTGGCATACTTTGTGCAGGAGAAGTGAAAAAAACAAATTATTTAAATTGGGATACAGGTGGATCCATTGCAGCAATGAGATGTGCAAGATGTTATGTTGAAAAACGAACTTTAAAACTTTGGCGGGAGGGGGGTCTGAGGAGGGACCGCTGGGTGGGGGCGGGGAAGGGGAATCAAAGGAGGCCGCCACAATGCTTGATAAGATATGTACTCATTACCTTTCCCATGTAATTGTAACCCCTCTGTATGGTATTTACACAATTTTAAAAAATAAATTCCTCTGCCACATCTGCCTTGCTTGCTTTCACTCCCCTCATGTTGGCATACTAGGAGGCAAGAATAACATGAAGCTCCAGAAACATTTTGGATAGAAAAAGAAACCGCTGCATAGGACGTGAGCGGTGTATTACAAGAGATTGGGGGCTGAACACAGGTATAAGGGATCACAGCTTCAGCCTCAGCTGTGTTCTGAATCATTGCCCTGTTACCAGCTGTTACCTTTGCTCCAAAATCTATGTGGCGAATTCTGCAATTCTTACTGAATCATCCACATACACAGACTTAGTTAGGCATCCAGTATGACATAAAATATACATTTCTTAAATCAGAGAAATCTGTACCAGAGAAAATGTGCAGAAAGAACTTCACTTCAATTTTACATGCTTATAATTTGACTGAGAGAACAATATCCAATTCTCTTAGCCTTCACAAAATCAAAATATCCAAGCAATACACCACTGTAATGAAAAAAAAATCTTTTTACTAAAGTGAGTATTTGGAATGGGAAAAATCAAATATTATTAAACTTAAAAATTGATCAAATACCAAAAGAAAAAGAAAGACATTGATCAATAATGAACTACCAATGTGTTTAGTAAATAAATGAAATGTTTGAGATTCTTATCCACATAGGAAATACATAGGAAAATAAAAAGGAAAGTCACTGCGATCCCATCTTACACACCAGAATAGCTATCACCACGCAAATAAACAAACTCCTGGAGAGGTTGAAATAAATCAGGAACTGTGTTTGGTGGTGTGGCATTGTAAACTAGTGCAACCCATATGGAGATCATGATGGAAGTTTACTCGATACAAAAAAGACACATATCTTGAAGACCATTATTGCAAATTGGATCCATACTGAAAAAATATAAATCAATATGAACAAACATGTTCATGGCAGCAATATTCATAGCAACCAAACTGTGTAATCAACCTGGATGTTCCATAAAGAGAGAATAAAGAAAATGCACCTTTCATAGCTATAAACATGTTTTGGTATATAAGAGAAGGGGATGTTTTTACTATATCACTGCTAAGTATTTTTGGATAGATACCTAATCCTAATTTCACTGAGTTTTGTGGTATTGTGTTTTTTCTTTAATGAAGGACTTCCTTATTGATTTCAGAGCAGTTACAATAGGATGAAAATATCATATAAAATGTGCATATTATATAAAAATTTAAATATATCAATGAACACATACAGATCATCATATAGAGTTTATAATTTGAGGCAATTTTAAGAAGGCAACAGTAGGGAGAAAATACAATGTTAGAAGCTTAATAACAAATATACAGATATGGAAAAATACCAAAAAAGGTGCAACTAATTAGTGCTAACAGTAACAAAACATTTTCCTCAAGTTTTAAAAATGAAACTATTAAAATAATACTTAATAACATCAAATAACTATGGCATGGAAGAAAATATAGCATAGACATATTTTCCCCAAAATTTGTTTTATTTTATAACAAATGGATTAAAACAAAATGTAATTACATGTCTGAAGATAACACTTTCAAGTGTCATTGATTGAATCCAGCAAAGGAAAGTAACTGACAAGTATAGGGTAAGAACAACCTAGTTTATGGAAGAAGACACTTAGTAGAACTTTGTGAGGAAAGAATGTTCTCCTTTTTCCTCATTAAAATAGGACAGCTACCTTTTGAGAGAACACTTGTAAAGTAGTCAGAGCAGTGGAGTTACTAATTTAGGTAGCAATTTATTACTTTTATTCCCTAATCTTGTGATGTGATTCCCAAATGATGTGTGATCCTAGATATTCTGAGCCCTTTTTTCACCCAGAGTTTCTAATTCCTCCCCATGCCAATGATTCTGCTACTCTCATTTCTTCTTGATTGTCAACTCAATTCCTGTGGCCTTTAGTTAGATGAGAAAGAGCTGAAGAAATATGAGGATGGCCTGGTGTCTGAGGTAACATCCACTCCTGTTCGGAGGATCTGGGGAAGTATCACCATGTGGGCCTCATAATCAGATATTAATTGACCTCTTTGGAAATGGAGAAACTCACTCCCTCAGGCAGAATCTTCCTTGACTTTCTCTGAAGAGATTTGGTAATAGGGAACAATTCAGAGAATGAGCTTTCTCACCACCCACCACAGCCTTGTCAAAATGAACAGGATCAAAATTAAAAGTGGCCTCAGTTCCCATAGGGCTAATCAAAAGCCAAGAGATCATACATTCCGCCTCACCAGGGACATTCTGGTAGGAATAGAGTCTGGGCAAAGTCTAAGATGGAGATAAAATGAGGCTGGGCCTAAGGAGGACACAAAAGAATAACCCTCTCTTTGACTACAAGTGAGTTGTGTAGTGAGACATGACAGCTTCCTTCATATATGAAAATTCACTAGGTGAGTTATCTCACTGCCATTTTGCAGGAGATCAGTTTCCCCAAAGGAGCAGTTGTTAAATGTTGTGACTGTCAGGTTGCTCTCTAGGCTGTTGTCTCTCCCACCCCTTCCCATGCCAGGAATGCATTGCTTCTTTTAGGCACTCAACTAATTGTCCTGACTCTTAGGCAGGAATACCATAGGCTATTCTTTTGCCAACCTCTTGCATTTGAGGTAGAATAGGCCCAGGCACTGCTCATGCCAAGGGGTAAATTCAAGAAGGTGAGTATAAGCTATATTTGTATTGAAAAATAATCATATTCAAAGAATTAAAGAAATTAATAATTGAGAGATTTAGGGTTTATAGCCGCTAAATTTAAGTAATTATTACTAACACATCTAGAATCATGGATTAGGAAGAGAACAGTGAAGTAGTTTCAATATAATTTGCAAAAGATACACCATAGCCATAACAGGAGATGAGAGTGTGAAGGAACTATTGGCATAGGTCCATTTACTATCTTAGGAGTGACATTGGATAGGAGGCTTTTAGAATAATATCTAAAACAGAGGAACTTGCTTGGCACTGGTGGCTCACACCTGTGATCCTAGCTACCCTGAGTATTATGATTCAAAGCATGTCCAGACAGAAAAATCCAGAAGTGGTACATGGCTCAAGTGGTAGAGCACTAGCATTGAGCTCCGGGACACTGCCTAGGCCATGAGTTCAAGCTTCAGGATCAGAAATGCAACAACAACAAAACAATAATGATAAAAAGAAATAAAAGAAGGACTTAAAGATATGTGATGGAATGAGGCTGATGTGTAACTGTTTACGGAACCTACAAGGAGACAAAATTTGGAGCAAAATGATATCTATTCATGACTAATCAAGGATGCAAAGCAAATGCCAAATTCCTCTTCTCAAAAACTTGCAGATGTGGGCTGGGTTGGTGGTTCAGTATTAGAATGCTTGCCTGGCATGCATGAGGCCTTGGGTTCTATTTCTCAGCACCACATAAGCTGAAAAAGCCAGAAGTGGAGCTATGGCTCAAGTGGTAGAGCACTAACCTTGAGCTGAAGAGGTGAGGGACAGCGCCCAGGCCCAGAGTTCAGGTCCCATGAATGGCCATAAAAACAAAACAAAAAAACTAAACTAAACTTCCAAACATATCTTTTCTCATCATTGAGGAGAGGCTTCTTTTACAGGAATTCTTATCTAGCTCAAGGTGATCAGAACTTCAGTAGAATTTTCCTGTTGAGATGTAATGTGCCTAACTGTACTGAAGCTAATCATGGCTAGGAAAGTATGGACTGATACGTTTGTTGTATTTTTCCTCATAAATATATAATATTCTCAGGTATTATATGAAATATATTTCATAATAAACAATATATTATACATTATATATAATATATTAAATATACTATAATATAACATATATATTAACAGACTTCCTAATTTTAGAGTTAGGAACAAGCAACATATTAAAAGAAAAATGCTTGAATCTCTGAGTAATTTCTCTACCACAGGACAATTCCAAGTTTCATTCTTATTACCCAAAGAGCAACCTAGGAAAGCGATGCCCATGGAGGTGGTTCCCTGGATTTTGGAAACTGTTATTGCATATATATATATATATATATATATATATATATATATATATATATATATATATATATATATATATATGAAATATTGTTATGTACTAGTGAATATATCTAAAACTATAATAACAGATAAATAAGTGAACACCTATGTGCACACACACTCAATCACTTTCAAATATAAGAATTTGTTTTCTATGCTGCCTATTCACCTACAGAGAGAGTACATGAGTTGCCATTGAATTGTCCTGGAAGTTCTTTATCTGGCTACTCTAGCTTCACATCCTTTGTTCTGTAAGTAGCCAGATGTTATGTGTTCAACATACTTATTACAGGCAAAAGTATCCACCCTGACACACAGAGAAACTTGGATTTCAGAAATGCCACAAATAAGTGGGAGGTACACAGTACTTTTCAAAATTGAATAGATTACATATTTATTAGAAAGCTCATAAGAAAAAATATTCAATGTAGGATGAAACACTTCAGAAACTACAGTTTAAATTACGTATAACCGGGTGGAGGTAGCTCATGCCTGTGATATTTGCTAATCTGGAGGCTGGAATATGAGGATCACAGTTCAAAGCCAGGTTGAGTAAAGTCCCCGCGGGACACTTATCACCAATTAATCATTGAAAACTAAAATTGATTCTGTGCTTCGAAGTTGTAGAGAGCTAACCTTGAGCAAAAGTCATCAGAAGCAGTGCCCAGGCTCTGAGTTCAAATTCTGTAATAGATAAGAAATAAAATAAAAAATAAATTACATATAATTTTTTATCAACTCTGTAAAAGGAAAATAAGATATGATACATGGCAACATAAGTCTTCGAGTTACAAAGTTCCAGGGCATTTCCTCACTATTGACAACTAGGAGTAATCCATATAAAAAAAAAGATGAACGATTTATACCAAATTTCAAAATATGTTATACAAAGTAAATGCAATAAACATGCATTCCACAGTCTAGTAACATCATATTGTGTAAAGAATCTGATTAACTGATTCATGAAAACCAATACTATGCAGTTAAAAAATCCAATATCTCAGGTGTCAACTTTGCACAATACTTTCAATCTATGATGTCTGTTTTGTATATTATCCACCCCTATCCATCCCACAATGGCAGAAAGCTCTTCCTGAGAAAGTCCAGAGACCTGTCTATTGTGAGTGCTCAATGTAGACCTGTTCCCATTCTCTATTATTTGGGCATGTGATGGACTGAATATCTGATAACTTGGAAAAGGCACAATTTGGGACTGGCTTCCAGTAATGATATTTTAGTTCTCAGAAAAAAAGGAAATTGAAGACAGAGGGAAAATTTACCAGATCCCTGAAAGATTTCTATCATTGTGCTAAAACTGTACCCTTCTACTGACACTTGAACAAACGTCAGTAATTGTCACACCAACCACATGTCCAAAAAATAACATTCCAAATACTGACCTGTTTTTACTTTGGTAAATCAAGACACAATATTGTGGCCGTGTTTTACTTAAACTATTAGCTATGTTTGGTCCAAGGGATAATTGCCCTTACCAATTTCTTAAATTTTAGGCCATCACACACTCACTCGTAGCCCTTAAACATTAAAAATACCTATCCATATAAGTCTGCATTACATACTTATTACTGTTTTTCTTCATTTGTCATGTTTTACATATTTGTGTATCCCAGGGCTTAGTTCTGTAATGTTCATTCTCATGGTTGTTATCACTGAATACATGTAATTATTTCTGTTTTTTTCTCTCCAGCTCTGTTTTTTTCTTTAATTCAAGTCCTTAATAGCATCCTGTTTACTGACAACTAGCTACTGATTTTAACAAACTAAAAAGATCCCAAAGTGAGCTTTGATATTTATATACATACCTATTCCGCGTTACTATTTAATTAAGTGATAACTCTTCTAGTTGTCTTGTCAAAATAGCTGGCAGTCATTTCAAACTTACATACTTTTCACACCTCATATTTAATCTATGACCAGGTTTCAACAAATTAACTCATAGAATATTTTAGGAACCATACATACATAAAATATGTGTGCTAGTATTATGAGTTAAATTCAGAGCCTAGGTTCTTTTACTTTTCCTTTTTGCTCAGGCTGGCAGGCTTCCATGTGAATCACAGCTCAACTTTTAGCTTTTTTGGTTCTTAGTTGAAGATAAGTGTGTCGTGGTCCATTTAACTAGTCTAGCTTGAAACTATGATCCTCTGTTTTCAGCCTTCTAAATAGCTAGATTTAAAGGCATGCACCACTAAAATCACTCCTATTATATTTGAATGAAAAATAAATTTAAAGTATTAACATTTCATGGGACCTATGTTTCTTTGGGCTTGGGTTACTTCACTTAATATAATTTTTCCAAGTCTTTCCTTTTCCTAACAAATGAGGCAATGTCATTCTTTCTGATGGAGTCATAGAATTCCATTGTGTATATATACCACATTTTCTTGATCCATTCATCTACTGAGGGGCATCCCATGGTTTCCCTTATTTGCAATGTCTAGCATATGTAGGAGTCAAGCAGAAAAGTTCAGATAAAAAGTGATGTTAGGAAAATGAACCCTAAGATATGTATTCAAATGTTTTATTTTCTTTCATGCATTTGTTTCTAATGCATTGATAAGATTATTTCTTTGTTGCTTTGTATGTCCATCCCCCACAGTATAACCCCTGCTTTCACTGTATTTGATGTCGGTATAATTTGTGGAGGGGAAGGGGAAAAACAAGTCGTTTAAATAAGGATAAATGTGGACCCGTTGCAACAATGAGAAGTACAAGTTGTCATATCGAAAACGAACTTTACATCTTTTATGGGGGGAGAGGATTAGGTGTGGGGGGTAGGGGGAGGCTTGGGAGGGATGGGAAGGGGAAACAAAGGAGGAGGCTACAATGCTTCATAAGAAATGTACTCATCATCTTGCCCATCTAATTGTAACCCCTCTGTACAGTATTTTCACAATAAAAAAGAACGAATATTTCTAATATTTTCAAATCAGTATGTTTTCATTTACACTAAAACACATTGCCTTAAATGCTTTTGGTTATTCCAGCTCTCTTACCAAGAAAGGAAAGGAAAAATTCACAACCAAAGAATCTCTGAATGTACAAATGCTCAAGCCTGCAAGCCACAATTTCTTTGCTGGGAAATAACAAAGGATGATATCGACTAAGGCAAAGCAGGAGAAAATTTTCTTCACTGAAGTTACTGGAAGTTGATGAAGATGAGGAGGAGCAACTTTATTCAGAAAGTATAACAGTGTTTGCGGTTGTAGGATGATTCTAGTGGATAAGTGTAGCCAATCTAAGAGGATGTTTATAGTGATGAGGAGAATATTTGAAGGTGCATATGTGATTACAAAGGTGAGCTTTCTTGAAGATACATGTTTGTAGCATAGTTTGTATACTGTTGAAAAAGAGGCAAGATAGGGATGTTGACATTCCTTGTATCTTTCACAGTATTAAATTAAAACCAGTTTTATACAAATATTATTCATAGTAATTATAGAATATCACTAATTATGCAAATATTACAAATATATCATTTATATGTTATGTAATATAACAATGCATATATTATGCACACATAATTTAATTATTCTATTTGTCTGTCCAGGAATTAAACTAGGAATATCTTTGAAAATTGATAGCAAAGTATGGTCCATAGAATTTTATGTAACATATAGTTTTATCTAATAATTAGTTATATGTCCTGAATTGGTTTAGAAATGAAATGTTGTAATATAATTGAACCTTCAAAAATAATTATGTAAGAACATGCCATGGATGGAATTAAAAATATTTAATTTTTAATTAATCCCAGCTACTTAGGGACCAAGATCTGAGGATAGATATATGAAGCCACTCTGAGTGAAACGGCTCAGGGACAACATCCAGAGCATCGTTCAAGCCTCAGTACTGGCACAAAAAAATTATGTGACTAAAACATACAAATACATGTATTTAAATAAAGATGTCATTCCTTGTATCCTTCACAGTATAATATTAAAACCAGTTTATACATGTATTATTTATAGTAGTTATAAAATATCAGTAATTATTCATATTATATATAAATATATATATATCATTCTTATGTTATGTAATATATTGCATATATTTTGCACACCAATTTTATACTGATAACACTAATATCCATTAAATTGATATATGTTTTAGAATAGGGAATAAATTTTCTTTGGTACAACAAGGAAGAAACTAGTCACAAAAATTATTCATTTTGTATTATATATCCATAGCAAACTATTCCTTGTCTATTCAAGGTACTTAATGATAAAAGCCTGTGTTCATCATCAGTACAGCTGTCTTTGACATGGATTTGTTCTCCATAAGCAATTACTCCTGGAATAATAAACAGTGGAAACTGAATGATGTTCATTCAGTTATTTCATTTGGAATAAAAATCACTTACAATGTCATTACCCAGACCCTTTCATTTAAAATACTTATATTCTGTAGCAATGTTATTGCCGTTATAACCATAATTAGGAAGAAAATGTGAGATCATCTACTCAATAGCTTTTGAAAGGTCAGAATATTCTCAGATATGCCTGATAAAAACCTGGATTTGAATTGTGGGTCTACATCTGGTCAGTCTTAGGTACTTGGGAAATTTGTTTGGCCTTGTTGCCTACTTCTGCTTTTAATAAAATACTTAGGGCTGGGAAGGTTGCTCAGGGGTAGAGTGCTTGCCTTGCATGCATGAGGCTGTGGGTTCGATTCCTCAGCACCACATAAACAGAAAAAGCCGGAAGTGGTGCTGTAGCTCAAGTGGTAGAGTGCTAGCATTAAGCTGAAGAGCTGAGGGACAGCACCCAGAGTTTAGGTCCCATGACTGACTAAAAGATAATAATAAAAAAAATAATTAATTTCCTAACTTGAAGAACTGTCATAAGCATAAAATTACACTAATGCAGGTGCAGTGCTTGGAATGGTGTCTGCACATTGTGAAGTAGGTCCCAGAGAAGTCAACTTCCATCAACATGGTCACAGCATCCTTCCTGAAGGCCTTAAGAAATATATACCCAATTGATATTAATATCTGTGAAAATTTGTCTTTATTAAAAAAAGTCTTGTCTTCATATGAAACAAAGAAATAATGTTAGGGCTGTCCTGTGGCTTTTACTCTGAAGTAGTTTTGCCTAAATTTCATTCTTACTCTATTAGTGGTAGCAGTAGCATTCTTTAGTACTACCCTTCATATTTCTAGTTGTGTGTTCCATTTGGAATACTATTGTAACTTAGTTCATAATCTTTTTTATCAGAATAAATAAACTAAAACTGCTGATGTTTTCAACAAAGAGAAAATATTAGGTGTGCATTATATTTTATGTTCTTAATAGTTTCCTGAAATTATTCCTTTTGGATTATATATCCCTACCAATCTACTTTTTATGATTTCTTATATGATTTATATAGATTTCTTATATGATTCTTACATGATTTCTTAGATATCCATAAATAAAACCGCTCAGAACAGGAAAAAAGTAGATAAGAAGTCATAAAAAATAGTATTATGGTGGTCTTAATGGCTACGTGTAAAGCACATATAACAAAACTGTTGGAAGATTCATTTTCTCTTTTTGCTATTATCTCCCCTTCTTTGTAGCCAGGTTCTCACTATGAAGTGCCAAGCGGTCTGGACATTTCAAGCCTTGTCTCAGTGACAGAAGTGATGGGATTAGGGACATGTTCTCTCATGACTGGCTTCTAGGAAGCTCACAATAAAGCAATACCAATACACATAAATAAACTTTTGTGAGTGATGTGTATTCAATTCCTCAACTGCCAAAGTTAAATTCATATATCAAAACATCAAATTACTTACATTATAATATATGCGGTTCAATTGGCATCACTAACACCTCCATAAATCAAATGCAAACTAAAAGCTCTACTTCAAAAACCAACTTCAAAGGCAGTGTTGGAAATACAAGAAGATAAACAACAAATCTAAAGTAGTGAGATCTTTAACCCTGGCAATGAGCAATGATAGCTGAAATTTTAACCATGCTTGAAAAGTTCGGGTGACCACTAACTATGTGATTAGAGTTGCAGAGTTGACCTTGGGATCAAGATTGGAGGTAAAATTCAAAGGCAGCTAAGGTTGCCGCAGTATTGTAGCTCGATACAGTGTGACCCTCCCTGATAATGGTAAAGCATAGAGTAGAAGCTAAGTCAGTAAAATGTAAAGGAAGGATTCTTCACTGAGAATAATTGCAGGGGGTGATCATCACTCTTGCTTTGAAAATGTACAGCCCATCATTCTACTTTAAGCTCTAGCGTAATTCTGATATAAAGAAAATTATGACACAACAATGTGCCATAAGTGCTGAGCAGTGTGGGTGTATATTACGCTAACATATGTAAAATCCTTAGAGGTATGGAATGGCCTGACCCTCACACTTGGATCTATGTTGTTGAGTTTCATGGAGAAATGTTCATAATTAGGCAATTCACACTCATCTAAATCTGATTCAGTCAACTGAGATAAGACATTAGGGTCATTACTCCAGTGACGTGGTTTTGTAACCTATGAAAAAATTAACATTATTTCACAATGTATATATTTTTCTGAAAATTTATGCAATATCAAGTACAGAATATACAAAAAGATAATTATCTATCTCTTTATATTATTAAAAATAAAGATACTTCTGAATTGTACTTTCTTGCTAGAAAATCACAGGATGACTGCTGATGTTTGCTATCTTTCGAGGTGCTCCTATACACTTCTGAATCTTGCTCAAGGAGGTGTTTTTCCATAGTTTGTTTTGAGGTGATCGGAATATCAATACTGTAACTAACAACAACCATGGAACAGCAAAGATGATGGGATACCTGGCCAAAAATCTGAGAAATCACAGGAAGTGATAGGAAAGAAGACACCAGAGGACCCACAGCATCATTGCCAGCTTCTGGATCCCAAAATCCTGCTTAACATGCTTTATATTCATTCTACTACAGGGGTGGGAGGTGGTCAGTGCCTACAGGTATGTCCACAAACTAAAGCATCAATCTAGCTTGTGGTTACAACTATTAACATGAGGTATTGTTTGTATACATAATTATAAATCCCTTTTTGTTAGAGAGTCGAAGGGAGCAATAGTCATTACAACCATAGCACAGACATCCATCTTGTCTCCAAAGTCTTAATCTTTTAGTGTCCAACAGCTCTAATTTAAATACTCTTGAGGTAATAACTCATACCTTTGTCTTCCCTTGACTGTTTGACCTTCCCAGAGCACAGTTCTCAGCTTTTTGATTGCTGTTTGAGATCGCGCCCCAATCTATCCTTTCCAGGTCTAACAGTTTGACTGTAGATTCCGTCACAAGTACTGTTACAGTCAATAGTCAAGAACCTGAAACATGAGAATTAGGTGTTGAAGAAAGCTTGGTCTAAACTGCAGAATCTTGTCTCCAAAGAAAAGAAATTCTATAAATATTAATCTACTATGAAACAAACAATACGTTAAATTTATATAATGGAACAAATAGATCATTGTTAATGGAAATAAAATTTTGGCAGAAGTTTTAAACACATACATATGTATATATATTTAAAGTTGGAGAAATAAAATTTCAAGTGGTATTATATGCAAGTTTCATTCTACCTGCCACCTACCTATTTACCGACACGCTTATTTCTGGTTAGTCTTCACAAAACACTGTTTTCTTACATAAGTACCAAAAAATTGAAAAACAAAAAGTGCAGTATCATAATACAAGTGTAGTTTAATCCCTACCAAAATAATTTGGAGAAAACATGCATTAAGTTAATGGCATTGAGTACTGCTCAAGAAGGAGAGTCTAGAAGAATGAGTATATTTTGTAAATTGTGTGTGTTTGTGTGTGTGTGTGTGTGTGTGAGAGAGTGTGTGTGAGTGTTCCATAAGTAAATAATGGAGTCAGAAGTAGACATATTATTCTTGCTTAGTCTTTTTGCTCAAAACTGACACTCTATTACTTGAGCCACATCTCCACTTCTGGATTTTTTTTTTTTTTTTTTTTGCCGGTTGTGGACCTGAACTCTGGGCCTAGGCACTGTCCCTCAGCTCTTCAGCTCAAGGTGAGCGCTTGACCCCTTGAGCCCACAACACCACTTCCGGCTTTTTCTGTTTATGTGGTGCTGAGGAATGGAACCCAGGGCTTCATGCATGCAAGGCAAGCACTCTACCACTGAGCCACCTTCCCAGCCCTGGATTTTGGTTTCTTAATGAGAGAAATATCTCACAATTTTCTGCATGGGCTGTTTTAAACTAGGATCCTCAGTTTTTGACCTCTAAAGTAGCTAGGTTTTAAAACATGAGCCACTGGTGGACAGAACTACGATAACTTTTTGCATGTTTGAATACATTTTAAAGTAAGACATATATGTTACTTGTGAGAATGACGAAATAGTAATTAATGTTTAACAGAATTTAAAGCATACAAAACTGAGAATGGCAAGTAGTTGAGAATTGTATGGAATAAATCAAAATTACCTGTGACAGTTTTCATCCGGTGCACAGTAATGATTGCATTGTTGGACCCTAAGGCCATCAGATAGCTGAGCTCCAGCTGGCTGCTATGCTCATTAGGCCAGCTAGTGCTTTTCACAAAAATGTGATGTTGTTGGATGGCAAGGATCATTTTCAAGATCAGAACCTGAAATATTTCTATTGATCTAGAAGGGGCAACATACCAGGACAAGAAATGTGATTAACAGTGATTAACAGCAAAAACCATCCAATCCAAGGAAGACAGAATAACTCTTTCTATATCTGAAAAGAGTATCACAAAGAATCGTGGGCTGAATATGATGGTCAATGTCTGTAATCTCTGAATTTGGGAAGCTGATTTAGGAGTAGGCTTGGGACCAGTCTAAATTTTAGGCCAACAGAAGGACACCTAGTAAAATGCTATCTTAAAACAACAACAACAAAAGACTCAATGACTGGGAATGTAGTAGAGTGCTAGGGTAGCATGCATGAAGCACTTGATTTGATTCCTCAGTATGACATAAGCAGAAAAACTGGAAGTGGTGCTCTGGCTCAATTGGTAATGCGCTAGCCTTGAGCAAAAGATGCTCAGAGAGAGTGCCTAGACCCTGATTTCAAGCACCAGGGCTAAAGAATTCTTTATACTCAATAGAAAATTGTGCTGTTGTACATTCATAATAAACTTTGTTAGGAAAAAGTAAAATAAATTAATGAAATATTATCTGGCATTGGACAGGACATAGTGAGATCTGAAAATGATTGCTGCTGATGGTTCCTTGATACAACTTACGTTACAGATACACTTGCCATATTGTGAATTTTTAAGGATACAATAATGGTTTTTTTTTCTTTTTCAAAATAATTGTACTGCCAGGTGCTAGTGGCTCACACCTGTAATCCTAGCTACTAAGGAGGCTGAGATTGAAGTTCTCTTTTCAAAGCTAGCACTTGTAGGAAAGTCTGTGAGACCCTTATCTCCAACTTAAGGTTCAGAAAATGTGAACTGGCACTTTTGCAAGCCTTGAGCTGAAGAACTGAGGGACAATGCCCAGGCCTAGCGTTCAAGTCCCACAACCGACAAAAAAATACTAGTAATAATAGTAATTATATAATTACTATTAAGGTGTTATATATAAGGGCTACCAACTCATAATTTTTTTCTTTGCTAAAAGAAACACATATCCATATACATTACCAACAGTCAGGATTTGGCCATCTACTTTCCTGCTGATCTCTGGGTGTAGAGGCAATGTGTAATACAAAACAATACAAACCAGTTCTGACTATAAATAATTTTTCTCTACGCATCTTAAAAATCAATGCTGACAACATGAAATAAAAAATCCCTAAGTTTAAAACATTCTTCTAAACAAGTTAGAGAAATCCTGATAAGAATAATTTCAGAGAGCTTGAACTCAGGGCCTGGGTTCTGTCTCTGAGGTTTATTACTCAAGGCTAGTGCTGCTACTTTGAGCCACAGTGCCACTTTCAGTTTTCTTGTGGTTAATTGAACAGAAACGACTCACCAGCTTTCCTCTCCAAATTGGCTTTGAACTAGGATCTAGAGATCTCAGCCCTCTGTGTAGCTAGGAATATAGGCATGAGTTCCTGGCGCCTGGTTAGAATAATAGCTTACCTGAGACAGAGGCCAGTTAATATTAAATGTCAATCATGTTTAACTTTGTAAAATAAAGTTAAATGAAATGCCTTCCACTAGAAATAAGGAATCAAATGTATAGGTGGGTTACCAAGTTCTTACCAGAAGCTACATATTTTCCTTTTTTTTTTCTTCCAAAATTGTGTGGTTTCCAGAATCATACCTTATCTTTCCTTGCGATTTCTTTAGTTTATTTCATACATGCCCACAGCTTCTTCAACTATCATTTATTTATGTGAAGAGCTTTCAAATATCTATTTTCAGTACAAACTCCTTGTATGCATCATTCATATACTCAACTGTCATAAAAACTTGAGAAACAGTATTCATCTCTTTTCATTACTGGATATTATTAATGAGTAAGTAAAATTTAGGAAAATAAAGAATAACATCAATAAATATAACATGATTTTAATAGTACTGTTAAAAATAAATATAATGTTGCTATTTTCTGAGCAATTCAATAAAAACCTCAAAGAAAGAAATAAACTTATTTGAGTGCTGATATTGTGATTTAAACTCTGATATTGTGGTTAAACCTTACCTTCTCACTTAAGCTTTTTCCCTAACTGGTGGTGCTCTATACTTGAAGCACAACTCCCTTCCAAATTTATGTGGGGGGATTATATAAAGATAAGAAGCTTGTGGAATAAAAATCATTTGTGTCCCTATCTTGGGGTTCATTTCATTTAACAGCATCTTATATGATTATATGGTACCCTGTATTAGTTACTTCAAGTAAGGGAAACCATGGGACCTATGGATATTTGGGCCTGGCTTATTTCACTTACTATAATTTTTTCACATCTTTCCAATTCCTAACAAATGGGATGATGTCATTCTTTCTGATGCAGGAATAGAATTCATATATATATATATATATATATATATGTATGTATGTATGTATGTATACATACATATATATATGTATGTATATATCTGTATGTATATACATACACATATATGTATGTATGTATATACATACAGATATATACATATACATACATATGTGTACGTATATATGTATATGCATATATATACAAGAAAGTGTGGCACATATATATGTATATATATACAAATAGGTATATATGTATATATTCCATACATATGTATATAAGTATATATCCATTCATCTACTGAGGTGCGTCTGAGTCCGTTTGATATCTTAGCTGTTGTAAATAATGCTGCAATATACATAGTTGTGCTGGTAGCTTAGTATGTTCTTGTTTTTGATAATTTGGTAAATGCCCAAAATTGGGATTGCTGGGTGAGCTCTAAGTGGAGTCTTGGAAAAAATTATATTAACTGAAATAAGTCAGACCCAAAAAATCATAGGTCCTATAGTTTTACTTATTTGCAATAATTAGTATATATCTGGGACAAGAATAAAAGTTCAAAAAGTATGTACATATGACCAGATAAGATATTCTTAAGCAAATTGAACTACAAGATAGGGATTTATAATATAACATCTGATTTTTTTGTTTCTTTATATGTTCCTCCACCATGGTATAACCCCTGTTTTCTCTGTATTCGGTGTCAGTGCCCTGTATCTTGTATACACAATTCTCTAGCTTTGGGAGGGGAAGGGAAAAAACAAATTGTTTAAATAGGGATACAGGCTGACCCATTGTAGCAATGAGATACACAATACACTATGTTGAAAAAGGAACTTTGCAATTTAAGCAGGGAAGAGGGGAAGATGGGAGTGGAGGAGTAATTGTGCAGGTGGGAAGGAAGGAAGGGTAGGGGAAAACAAAGGAGGAAGTAGCAAGGCTTAATAGAAAATTACTCATTACCTTGTTCATGTAACTCTAACCCCTCTATACTTTATTTTTCAATAAAAACCTCTTTTAAAAAAATGTGTCATGTACATCTGGTATAGTAGCCTATATCTGTAAACCCAGCTGATCAGGAAGCAGAAATGAGGCCAGGCCAGAGAAAAAACTTCCAAGACATCAATCTCAACAAATGAGCTGGCCATAGTGGTTCACATCTGCAATCTTAGCTAATTGTGTGGGAGACATAAGAAGCAATCTAAGATCATTCATTCAATCTAAGATCAGACCCGGGCAAAAAGTTCAAAACTTCAAGTAAATAAAATGGACTAGAAGTATGGCAAAAGTAATTGAGCTGCTTGTTGCTATAAAAATAAAGTCCTATCTAGCAAGCAGAGAACACCTGAATAGAACCCTAGTAATACTCCTCTCTTCCACCAAAAAGCCTAAATAACTTTTTCTCATTTGGACATCTAATTTCAAGGCCACTGAAAGATTAGAGATGGTGATATTCTCTTTAAAATTATGTATTCAAAGGAGACAAAGTTATTTAGGCTTTGAAAGAATTGACTAAGAAGTAAAATGCATGTGATTTTTGTTAGCTCCATAATTCTCAAAAATATAAAATATATTCAAGTATTTAATATATACCCATATGTGTACAAATATCCATGTATGTATGTATATACATGTATGTGCATATATGTATATATACATACACGTGGTTCATCTCTTTTCTGTGTAGCAAATGGTACAAATGAAACTGTGCAATCACTACTCAAAGGCATGAATAAACAAAGAGAATGAGCATAGAACTCATATTTAGGAATCTATGGCTAGCCGATAACACTGACAATCTTTTACATCAGTTTGCATGTGTCACTTACTGCAGTAGAGGCACAGTACAACAACGTTATACCAGGCAGAAGAAAGGTGAAATGAGAGATACAAATAGTACAATACTCTTTCTGAAGGGTAAGTAGGATTTTCTGTGTGTGTGTGTGTGTGTGTGTGTGTGTGTGTGTGTGTGTGTGTGTGTATTATATTTTCTTGAATCATTTCTCTCTTGAGGGGTATCTGGGCTGATTCAGTAAGCATGGTTGTGCTGAAATATTTACTATATCCTGGTTTGTAATCTTTCAGGTAAATGCCTAGGAGTAGAGGTGCTGGATCATATGTAAGTGGCTAGTCAAAACAGGGTGAAGGGAGAAAAGGTACAAGAATGACCAGGAGAAAATGGGGGAAGTGCACAGAGTAATCCAGTAAATATCCTACAAAATTAAGAAGAGTGAAGGAAGAGGTGCATAGAGGAAGGATGTGAATGTTGAAAGGGTTGGCATTGATCAAGCTATATTGTACGCAGAAACTGCCTTGTTTACTAACTCCTTTGCTACTTAATATAATAATTAAAAAATCATGTCCCTAAAATATTATGCAATTAGAAGCCAACCATAAGAATCTGCTCAGATCACCTCTAGGGTCTATAAATCTGTTTTGGTTAGGATAATTTTTAGAACAACACTAATGATACATATCATCTGAAGAAAATTTAATGATTTCCAGCTATTTAAGATAATCATTTTTGGAGATATGGCTCAAGTGGCAACTTGTTACCTAGTGAGCAATGCTTTCAGATATTGAATTCAATGTTGATCTTGAACAAAAGTAAAAACAATCAATAAAAGTCAGGCACTTTCCATGGCACTTGTAGCTCATGAGTTTAATTCTACATTTAATCATAAGGCAGAGATCTGGGAATCTCAGTTCAATGTCAGCTTGGATAGGAAAATCTGTGAGACTCTCATCTCCAATTCACTGCCAAAGAAAGATGGAAGTGGAATCATGGCTCAAGTGGTAGAATGCTAGCCTACAGCATAATGCTCAGGGATAGAACCCAAGCCTTGACTTCTAGCCTTAGAAAAGTGCATATACATACACAAAGGAAGTAAGTCACTCAAGTTCTCAACCTTCCATTTCCATAATCCTAACTCTAATCCTGGTCAGAACCCTGAGAGTAACCTTGATGATAATAGTAACCGAATCCTAAAATTAATGGAAAATATATCCTAACAGATACTCATGGTCTTTGAAATGATTTATTTGCACTTTGCACCAAATCCTACAGATTCCCTGAATTGGACTCTGAAATCGTTCCCTATTATGAATATTAACCTCAAATCTTCAAATCATGAAAACTATCATAGTTTCCACTGATCTTAACTTTTACTGAACTCCTATATCTCTAAAAAGAAGTTGCAGGTTTACTTAAATTATACTCTACTTTCTAACCCTAACTATATATCTAAACCTACTAGAAACCTAACTCTAAATTTAACCCTATTGAACCCTGAACAGAAAAATTAGGAAAACTCTGTAGTTTTTGTTAAATTTCACACTTATGTTACTTGAAAATGTTAGCAGAAAACTCTCAGTTTTACCTTAAAGCCTACCCTTCCCTAACCCTAAGTCTAACCTGAACTAGAACAGTAATCCTAACCATAGTACTAATAGCCTTTGGATTCTAAAAGCCATACAAATACATTAGATTTATTCATCCTAACTTTGATTCAACTAATCTCTCTAAAAATAGTTTGTAGTTTTACTCATTATCTTGCCATTTTTGTAACCCTAACCTTAACTGGAATATTGAGGCTAACCCTCACACTAACCATATCCTAATCTTAATATAATTAGCAGGTTCATATTTCACATTCATCCTAATTCTAACATGACTTGTTATTCAAAGATAGTTTCAGTTTTACACTAAACTTATCATTGCCCTAATGCTAACACTAACCACAGCTGCAACTGAAACCTAACTTTCACCCTAATGATAGTCCAATTCTAATGTTTAAGAAAAATAGTCTAGTTTTAATCAGTTTGCACTATGGAAATGAGTTTCAGATTGCCCTGATTCTCACAAATTTTCTGACTCTTCCTCTGAAGTTATCTTGTTCCCTAACATGAACCATTATAAAATAACTTGCCCTCAAATTCTATTATCAGGAAAAATACTGTAGTATCCATTGATCCTACATTTTCCTGAACCCCTGTAGCCTAAAACATTTGCCAATTTACTTACCATCTAGTCCATTACTTAACGCTCTTAACCTAAACTGGATGGAAAAGTCTCATTTATTCATTAAAAAATGATCACTAAGAAATAAATATAATGAAAATACTTTAGTTGCATCTCATTCTACTTAAAATAGATTTGTTACTATTATGATCAAGGTTACTACAGTCTCAATTTGGTACCAAAATATTAGTGTTCAGGAATATCACTCATTTTTAGAAAATGACTAGTTAAACAAAGCTTATATTATATTTGAAATTTAAAAAATGAAAAGGATACCCAGATTAATGACCTTACTCAGACATTCAGAGATTAGAAAAATGTAGAAATATCCTCATTTATGTAGGTCAAACATGGAAGAGAGGATATGGCAAGCCCAACGCCATATACCAATGGCAGAGATATTTAACAAAATCCCATGAAGTTGAAAACAGTCTTAAAAGGGAGATTTGGGCATAAAGGGAGTAGGGCAGAAGAATGGAGATGGAAATGGTGGACTAATACAGTCATATAACTCAATATACATAAGTGAGTATATAAGTAGGAAACTTGAAGGGATATGTGGGGTTGGGGTAAAGGAAGAAAGAAAAATGGAAAGGTTGACAATTATCCAGATGCATTGTACATTGAAATGCACATATTCTCTATTCAACACTGACATGATGAAGCAAAACCCCTTTGGACAATTAGCTAAAAATTAATTTTTTTGAAATTTTAATGTTAATGGACCAGATGCATAAAACCTTAGAGATAAATAAGAGGATAGCATTTACATATTGTTGAGGCTTGTGCTCCTTTCAATATACAAAAATTAGGGTGACAAGTCTACTCCGAATGTAAATTGTGTTTTGCCAATTATTCTTGCAAGTTGCTTAAAATATAGAGAACCAATTTCCAGTATCCCTACACTTCCAATAAAAAAAAAAATCGTATAGCCCTTTGGGTTTTTCACTTGTTTCTAAATATCTTAATGTAATGTATTGGAACTAATTTCATTCCACATTTAAATTTAAATTTTAGATCACTAAATTCTTTTAAAATCCTCTCACTCCATCACAGGTATGGATAGATAACTGATGTGGGCAGAATCAGAACTATTCAGAAGGTTGTAAATAGATGCTTACCTAGTTTTCTCTCTTCTGGAGCATAGAATATAGATTGTCTTAACTGGAAAAAGTTTGCCTTCCCAGGTTTTCTGCATATGAACATTCCATCAACATTTGGTTATTAGAGGATTATTCAAGATTAGCTAAATGTTGATTGATAATGACTGAGCTTGACAGAAAGGTGAGGGAAAACAATCTACACTTCAATGAGGTTCTGACTTGTGCTTCATAAAGGGTTATGAAAGCTCTCCATTAGAAATATAGCAGCTGTGCTTCTAAAAAGTCCTTGCCTGGTTAGACTTTCTGATAATGTCTCAATTCAAGTACTTCTCCTTGGAGTTCCATACTATTCAAGATGCTGTATTAGATCCTTTTACATTTTGCAGACAGCTCTTGGTGATGAAATTTGAGCTTTTCAAAATTGCTCTCCCAATTCCATCCACAAAATGCAGACAAAAAGACAAAAAAAATTGAAAAAATTTGTATCTGTTGATAGTGCATATACTTTTATTTTCCATTACAAACATAAAATGTAGTAAAATGTTTCATAGCAATTACTCTGAACTAGGTTGTGGACACATTCTCATGTAAATAATATACTGTGTTCAAGTAAAAAGTTTGAGGATCCAACATTTTAATATGCCTGTGATCCTAAAACCAATACCTTACTGATATTGACTGATAAATACAACTTCCCATAAGTACAGAAGTTTTCCTTGTATCTTTTTAATATATATTTTTATTGTAAAGACACTGTACACAGGGGTTACAGTTACATAAGGAAGGAAGTGAGTACATTTCTTATTGAGCATTGTCACCCAAGCCTTTGTTTTTCCCCTACCATCCCTTCCCTTCACATCACCCAAATCCTCCCTCCAACCCCCCTCTGATAGTATATACTCTGATAGGATATTCTCCTGGTACTTTGGTTCTTGAGAGTCTACAAGAGCAAGCATTCCATGGGGAGCAGGGTGACACCATACGACCTTTACTTACTGAGATTTCCGAATGACTTCCTATCACTTGTACTGCATTTTGCAAGTCGAATCTCATGTCTTAAAACGTACCAGTTTTAAGACATAAGAGGAGTGGTAAAAGAACTCTTAGAGGCAAATACATCTTCAACATATTTGGTTCCAAGGATTCCGTCTAAGGCATATTCAACAACTAGTGAAACTTATGTTGACTGTAACTATGTGTCTTTCTCCATGTGTGCATGTATACATGGGTATATGTATGTGTGTATTTGTAAGTATAGTAACATACATGTGTACATATATAAGGGCACATACATATATGCATATATAAACAAATGTAAATATATAAATATATTTGCATATATATATCAAGTGTTCAGTGATTTAATGTATAGTTCCTAACACATTGTCATTCTCACAAAGTGTACATGATAAACTGCTCTGAGGATCTGTGCTCTATGACGGGTATCCTTTGTACTCACTTCCCCATTATCTTGTTTTTCAGTCTACTTTCCATAGGATAGCTTTGTTTTCATTACATGTAGTTACTCACTGATACTCAAAGGAAAAGGTTGTTTGTAAAAGGAAACGTACTTTTAGGTCACAGGTTAAAAGTATCTTATCCATCCCAATTATTCCTATGAGATAAAATTTATAATAGTAATAAAATTGAAAAGGAATTCCTAGATCTGTTGTTTTACCATTTAGAATGGCAAATAATAATATCACATCACAGTTGTAACTCTTCAATAAGGCAAAGGTAACTAATTGTCCATATCATGTTCCCACAAACCAGTGGATCCTGACGGATAATAGTAGACCACCAGAAATTCTAAGCAGCAGACATGAAGCATGAAAGAGAAAGTGAGGAAATGATAGAGAGTATAAGAGAGAGAGAAATATCATAATAGTGAAAGTGCATAACAGATAAATAAGAGCTGTATGAGAATATTCATATGCCTATCTTTTGACACTACATGTACATTTGAAGGTATTTGTTGCATAATAACCAATCAACATAAAATATAAAGTGTTTCATGGAGGTCGGAGGAAGATGGTAGAGGAGAACCTGGAGGCTAAACAAGCTCTCACATACAAAGCAGTTTTAGTGTTCCAGTGAACAGTACTAGCCTAGATAATCACACCAAGTGTGCCAACACTGTACACAGAGTTTGACTAGAGAGGGAAGATCCAGGCAAGAAGACAGATCTAAGCACTTGCCAGTAGCCACGGTTGTGGCAGCATCTGTGGCACCCATAGCCACCATATCTACAACAGAGTGTCCAGGAAAAAGGCGCCATATGCAGTGGGTGAGCGGATTCTACTCAACACCAACAAGAACTGAAAAGGAGCAGATCACAGACCAGAGATAACCAGGAACAAAGACTCCTGCCTGAGTAGAATCCTGACATCCTCACTCCTTCTCATGGATCAGAGGAGGGAAGGCTGCCCCTCCCCCTCCCACCAGACATCATCTTTGATACTGAGAAAGGCCAGGCTGAGCAACTAGCTCCAACTCAGGCCTTGGAAGAAAACAAAAGGGTCATTTAGCAGGTCACAGGTATCTGACCTGACCTTCCAGGCTCAGATCCATCCAGGAGAAAGTCACCTAGCCCAAGCAGAGAGAGTTCTGCCCCACAGAGGAGTGACTATCTTCACTGGGTTAACAGAACCAGAGGCTGCCCCTACCTACAGCAGCCTAGACAATCAATTGAAATTGAATAAACATAAACTTTGAGAATGGCTCCAGGCTGGGGTCTGGGAGTGTCTCAGGAGCTAGCCCCTCAGGGAAAAGCTACTGTTTGCTGAAACGCCTCAACCCTACCCAGAACGTAGCCTCATCACAGCATCTCCAAATTAGAGGAAACAGCCATCTTTCTCTTTCGTGATACTCAAAGCAGATCTCCCTCCCACTGAACCAGCCTGAAGGAGGATCACAAAATCCTGGATAAAGCGGAGCATTTTATTGACTGCTCAAACAAACTGATGTAAGAAATCAATCAGGCCACAGGAAAACCAAACACCACAAGCAGACCAGAGACTCCACGGAGAGACTGGTTACAGACACAGGGGAGATACAGGATCTTCCCATTCCTCACACACACACACACCTGAAAATTAAACAACTCTTTTTGGTACCATTTTTTTAAACTTTTTAATTGTTTTCTATTAATCATTTTTTTCTTCTTCTCCTAATTTTTATTTTAGGTGTGTGTGTGTGTGTGTGTGTGTGTGTGTGTGTGTGTGCTTTTTTAAAAAATCGCTATTGACATTTTGGTCCTTTTTAAATTGTTTTTATTTTTTTTGATTCTTTTCATTTTTTTGTCTTTCTTTTTTTTTGTGTGTGTGACTTAATTGCTGTTTTGCCTCATCCCCAGATAAATACCCTTCATCGATTATTAGAACTTATCCCCCATTGTGTACATAATTAATCCAGAAATGTATTACTTAATTCACAAACTTTTAGGCGTAACTGTTTAATAGCAGTATTATATCTTTATACCATATAATTTTCAAGTAAATATTGTAAGAATTTTTATTTTTTAGTTTTTCATGTCTCCTTTCTATCATCCCCTCCTGTCATCCTATCCTTTTCTTCTCTCAATATCACTTCTTTAAAGTTACATAATTTTTAAATGTTTCACTTTTTAAATTTAAATTTTTGTTTTTCCATTTTTGATTATCTTTCTTTTAATTTCTCTCCTATCATTCTGTCCAATCCCTTTCCCTCTCTGAGATTAGGACTTGGTTAAATTTACTTTAACTTCTCCACATATTTCTAATCCTATTTTTCCCCACATTTCTCCCTAAACATCATAATTTCTGATTTGAAAAATTCATCTTTGCTGTTCTTAGCCCATTAATGCATAGTTTTTTGGTGTTGAATAGATTGTATCTGTTATACTAGCTTCTATCTGCAGCCATTTTGACTACACAACTACAGGACTTTGGTTGATGCTTGCCTTAAAATAGTGTTTTAGCAACAAAATTGGTGTCACTTTCATATCAAGTGTGCAGAACAAGCCGGAAAACATGAGAAAAATGGCAAGTCTGGGTATCTCAACTCCCATTCATGATAATCCAGTGACAGAACAGTTAATGAATAATCCGGAGGAGAGTTCCTGCAAAGCACTACAAACACTACTGGAAAACGTGGTGAACGAAAAGAATGAAAGCTTGCAAAGGACTCAGTTTGAACGTGATAGGGAGAGAGAGAGGAGGCAAACCAAACATTAGTACAGGAATTTCGTGTCTGTCAGGAAACTACTCAAAGACTGATACAGTAATTGCGTGAACAGGTTGAGAACAGTCAAAGAGAAAGAAAGGAATTGCGTGAGCAGGCAGAGAACAGATGAAGAGAGACACAGGATTTGCGTGAGCAGGCTGAGAACAGTCAAAGGGAACTACAGGAATTGCATGAACGTGAGGAAGCTAATCAAAGCATAACACAGGAATTGTGACATCAGGATGAGAATAGACAAAGATCAATAGAGGCATTCATGGAATCCATAAACAGACAGCTGAAAGAATTCAGGGCGACCACACAGGGAATGCTGAATGGAGCCCGGCAGCAGGAATGGGAGTCCAAGTAATCCATAACCAATCAACTAAGTGATTTGAGAACACCAAATTAAGGAAGTAAAGAAGTTCATAGAAGATCTAAAACAAGGCTCCAACAAAGAATTTGAAGCCATCAAGGCCGACCAATTAGAAGGAAAAGAAATAAACTAAGTAGAAAGACAACAGTAGGTTAGAGCATGCAGAAGATCGAAACTTGGGGATTGAAGACAGCCTAGGTATTATAGAGAAAGAACATACAATTATCCAAGACAAATCCAAGAAATATGATAGATCTATTCAACATTTGGAATACATAATCAGAAGGCCTACTCTGAGGACAAATGGTGTAGAGGAGCACGTAGAGACAGAAGTTAATTGTCGAGGAAATTTGTTTAACAGGATCCTAGCAGAGAACTTCCCAAACATACAAAAAGATAGGCCTATTCAGATACAAGATGCTTGTAGAACCCCAAATAGACCAGAACAGAACAGCACTTCCCATTGTCACATTATAATCCACACAGGACCAATTCAGATCAAGAATAAGTTCTTAAAAATGTCAAGGAGAAAAGATCAATCATCTATAAAGGAAAACCAATTAGAATCACCTCATATTTTTCAGCATAGATAAGTAAAGCAAGAAGAGACTGGCAGGCTGTATACCATGCCCTGAAGACAAACAATTTTCAGCCAAGAATACTGTACCCAACTAAACTCTCCTTCATAACCGAAGGTCAAATAAAAACCTTCCATAGCAAAGAAAAACAAAAATATATCTCCACCAAACCAGCCCTATAAAAAATACTTAAAGATGACCTACACACAGAAACCCAACAAGACCACAATAATGGCTAAGAAACCACACCCAAACTGAGAATCCAAGAACCATAGGAAAAACCAAGTTTCCACAGCCCCCAAAGAGGTGGATAGCATGGCAGGAGCTACCAAACACCTCTCAGTCCTACCTCTCAACATTAACAGACTTAAAGCTCCAATTTAGCGAAATAGACTGTCTAGTTGTTTTAAAAAGCAAGATAATTCTATCTCCTGTCTTCAGGATGCACACTTTACCTATAAAAGCAAACATATTTTGTTAATGAAAGGATGGAATAAAATCTACGAATCAAACGGCTGCCATAAACAGGAAGGAGTTGCAATAATAATATCAGGTAAAATATGCCTCGAATTAAAATTAGTGTAAAGAGGTAAAGAAGGTCGCTACATATGACTTATGGGTTCTCTACTTCAGGAGGATATTACAATTCTAAATATGGAATTGCCAAACAATAGAGCACCAAAATTTATCCAAGAGACACTATTTTCCCTCAGATCTCACATAGATCCAACGACATTAATTGTTGAGGATTTTAACACACCACTATGCCCACTATATAGATCAAATCAGCAAAAAAAAAATCAACAGGGAAACCGCAGATTTAAACAACTGCATAGAGCAAATAGATTTAACAGACATCTACTGAATATTTCACCCAGTAGCATCAGAATTCTCGTTTTACTCTGCAGTTCATGGAACATTTTCCAAAAGAGATCACATTTTAGGTCACAAAACAAACTTGTCCAAATTCAGAAACATTAAAGTTACACCTTGCATCCTCTCAGACTACAAGGGAATACAATTAGAACTCAACACCAAAAAAGTCTTGTAACGCATGGAGGCTGGATGACACACTGTTGAATAACCAGGGGGTCATGGAAGAGATTAGAAAGGAAATTCAAATGTCCATGATATTCCAAAAAAATGAACACACAAATTACCAGCTCTTCTGGGACACTGCAAAGACAGTACTCAGAGGCAAGTTTATAGCTCTGAGTTCCTACACCAACAAATTAGAGAGATCTGAAACCAAACACTTAATGAGACATCTGAACCACCTTGACAAAGAACACCAAGATAAACCCCAATTCAATAGATGGAAAGAAATAATTAACATTAAATCCGAGTTAAACGAATTAGAAATAAAAAAAAAAAACCAGAATGAATCAACAAAACAAAGAGTTGGTTCTATGAAAAAATTAACAAAATTGACAAACCCTTAGCAAATCTTATCAGAAAAAGAAGGAACACACCCAAATAAATAAACTCAGATGTAAGAATGGAAACATCACCACAGAAACAACCAAGATTCTGAACATTAAAAGGGAATATTTTCAAATCTTTATGCTAATAAGTTTGAAAACTTGGCAGAAATGGACCTTTTGCTAGCAATTATCAACATGCAAATACTAAACCAAGATGAGTTAAAGCATATTAAGGGACCCACATCAAGCATTGAAATAGACACAGCAAAAAGAGACCTCCCATGTAAGAAAATCCCAGGACCTAATGGATTTACAGCGGAATTGTACAAGAGCTTCAAAATAGAGCTCACACCAATACTACTCCAACTCTTCAATGAAATTGAAAGAGAAAGTTCACTACCGAACACATTCTATGAAGCCATCATAACCCTCATCCCAAAACCAGGCACGGACTCATCAAACAAAGAGAAGTATAGACCCATTTCTTTGATGAATATTGATGCAAAACTTCTCAACAAAATTTTGGCCAATCGACTTGAACAATTCATCCAAAAAATCATACACCAATATACAGGATTTATTTCAGGGATGCAAACCTGTTTCAATATACACAAAACAATTAATATAATTTATCACATCAACAAGAGCAAGGATTAAAGCCACATGGTTATCTCAACAGATGCAGAAAAAGCATTGGACCAGATCCAACACCCCTTTATGATGAAGGTTTTGGAAAAATTAGGAATCCATGGAACATTCCTCAATACAATAAAAACTTTATATGGAAAACCTACAACCAGCATTGTAATTAATGGTGAAATCTAAAGCCATTTCCTTTTAACTCAGGAATGAGACAAGGATGTCCACTCTCTCAACTTCTCTTCAATTTAGTATTAGAATGCCTAGCTAAAGAAATAAGACGATATGCCAACCTAAAAGGGATCCACATAGGGAAAGAAGAAGTAAAATTCTCCCTCTTTGTAGATGACATGATCTTGTACTTAAAGAATCCCACGGACACCACTCCCAAATTACTCAAGCTGATCCAAACCTGGAAAAATAGCAGGGTATAAAATTAACCCTCAAAAATTAATGGCTTTTCTGTACGCCAACAATGAGAAAAGCGTGGCTCAAATCAAGAAAGCTTTTCCATTTGTAATAGCCCCACAAAAAATAAAATAACTAGGAATTAACTTAACCAAAGAAGTGAAGGACTTCTATGAAGAAAACTTTAAAAATCTGAAAAAGGAAATCAAAACAGAACTTAGAAAGTGGCAAAAACCTCCCATGTTCCTCGATAGGAAGGATGAACCTTGTGAAAATGGCAATATTTCCCAAGGCTATCTATAAGTTCAATGTCATACCTATCAATATTCCAGCCGCATTCTTCAAGGAAATAGAAGAGGCAATCCAAAAATTCATATGGAACAACAAAAGACCCCCAATTGCAAAAAGCGATCCTTAACAGAAAGAACAGTGTTGGAGGAATATCAATACCAAATTTCAAACTCTTCTACAAAGCCATAGTAATTAAAACAGTTTTTTACTGGCACAAGAAAAGATCTCAGGAACAATGGAATAGAATTGAAAACCCAGAAATGAACCTACAGACTCATAATCATCTAATATTCAATAAAGGATTTAAAAAGATAAAATCGAAGAAAGGCTGTTCAGTAAATGGTACTGGCAAAATTGGTTAATCACTTGTAGACAATTAAGGCTAGATCCTTATATATCACCCTGTACCAGAATCAAGTCCAAATGGATCAAAGACCTCGGAGTCAAAGCAGATATTTTGAAAACATTACAGGATGGAATAGGAGAAACCATAGGTCTCCTTGACAAAGGCTGAAATTTTCTGAAAAGAAGTGCAAAAGCACAACAAATGAAAGAAAGGTTGGACAAATGGGATTGCTTGTAATTGCAGAGCTTCTGCATAACAAAGGACATAGCTAGCAGGATCAATAGAAAGTTCACGGAATCGGAGAGGATCTTCACTACCCATACAACCGACAAGGGTTTCATATCTAAAACAGACCTGGAAATCAAAAAATTAAATCCCCCAAAAACAAATACTCAAAGAAAATTATGTCCAATAAATAAGTGGGCTAAAGACATAAAGAGAAACTTCTCTGAAGAGGAAAGGAGAGTGACCAATAAAGACATGCAGAAATGCTCAACCTCCCTAGCCATAAAAGAAATGCAAATCAATCAACACTGAGATATCACCTCACCCAAGTTAGAATGGCTATAATCAAGAACTCTAATAACAACAGATGCTGGAGGGAATGTGGACAGAAGGGAACCTTACTTCATTGTTAGTGAGAGTGTAATCTTTTTCATCCACTTTGGAAAGTAGTATGGAGGTTCCTCCAAAGACTCCACATAGAGCTCCCCTATGACCCAGCAATCCCACTTTTGGAGATTTACCCAAATGATCACAAACAAGACCACACTAAAGCTACCACACAGATATATTTATTGCAGCATTACCATAGCTAAGATATGGAACCAACCCAGATGTCCCTCAGTAGATGAATGGATCAAGAAAATGTTGTATATATACACAATGGAATTCTATGTCTCTATCTGAAAGAATGATATTGCCCCATTTGTTAGGAAATGGAAAACTTGGAAAAAATTATGTTAAGTGAAGTAAGCCAGGCCCAAAGAAACATAGGTCCCATGGTTTCCCTTATTAGCAATTACTAGTGTATGTCTGAGACATGCAGATATTGTTAGATATGTTGATGTTAGGTGAAGTGAACCCCATGATAAGAATTCAAAATATTTTTCTTTTCTGTAATTATTTCTAACATATTTATAAGATGACTTCTTTGTTACTTTTTATGTCCCTCCCGCATGGTATAACCCCTGTTTTCGCTGTATTTGATGTTAGTATAATTTGTGGAGGGGAAGGGGAATAATTTTTTAAATAGGGATACAGGTGGATCCATTGCAACAATGAGATATACAAGACATGGGACATAAGACATGGGGAAATGGGACGTAAGGGGGTTGAGATGGGAAGGGATAGTAAGGAGAAACAAAGGAGTATGCAACAATGCTTGATAAGAAATGTACTCATTACCTTGCCCATTTAATTGTAACCCCTCTATCTGGTATTTTCACACTTAAAAAAAACACAAAAAACCATAAAATATGAAGTAATTTTGATAAAAAATAAAAATGACTCAGAATAAATTATCAATGCAAAAAACAATCTTTACAAAAGCAAACTCTCAGAGATATTACATGACTTTGAAAAGGATAAAGTGGCTAAATTTAATATAAATTTAGAAGTATGACCATTCTAAAATATAAAAAGATATTCTTTATTTCATTATATAACACAAAACAGAAAGTAAATGTTGTTTAGATGATTTTTTAAAACACAGTCTCTCAGGTGCTGGGAGGGTGATTCATTGTAGAGTGCTTGCCTTGCATGCATGAGGTCCTGGGTTTGATTCCTCAGCACCACATAAGCAGAAAAAGATGGAAGAGATGCTGTGACTCAAGTAGTACCACTAGCCTTGAGCTGAAGAGCTGAGAGACAGCACCCAGGACCCAGAGTTCAAGCCCCAAACCCAACAAAAACAAAACAAAACACAGTCTCTCATTTTTGTGTGCTCAACATTGTAACACTAGTGTTTCAGTCTAGGGCTAAGATTTTAGGTGTGGACATTTATCAACACTCCTGATTCAGATTCTAATTGATAAAATTTTAATCAATATTTTGTTCTTATTAATTTTGCTCTTTGTAAATTCACATATACCTATAAAAAACAGTGTGGCCATCCCAATAACATTCTCAAAGTACTTCCTAATGATGACTTACAAAAAGTTGTTTTATATTACAACAAGGAAAACAATGCTACAAATAAGGAAAACCAATACATAAATATTAATGATTAATAAAATAAAAAAATTACCACTGTTTCCAGTATTTGAAATGTACTACATATTCGATTTATTATTTTCTCATATTGTTGTACATTTAAAACTGCCTAAGTCTATGATGTTCAACAAGAATTTTAGAGGCTATGAGTAGCCTTTAAAGATTATTATTATTAAGATTATTATTTATGGTTCATCTCATCATTTGTATATGGCTTATACCATCATTTGTTCCTCACTAACATATAAAGTAAAGAAGCCTTTAAATTTTAACAGAAACTGTGCAGTTAATGTCTTAAATCTGCTTCTTTACACAAACACTTTGCAACTTCCCATTAGTAAAGTTTCTATAAACTCTGAAATGTACATATTTAGTAGTATGTACCATGAATCTTAAATGCTTTATGAAAAAGTTTTACAACCTGCTAAATAGTCTTAATTTTGGCATATATGAGCAAATTCCCAAAATTAAACATATTTAAAACATTAAAACTTTTAACAAACCTTAACACTTTCTATAGTGTTCATTAGGGCAGGTTCCTTGTACAGAATAATTGAATTCCTCCTCCTACACATCTGTTGAACAACAAATATCTGGTATTATTTTGTTTTTGACATGTCAAACTTGACTTTATTCTTAAATGTGTTCTTATGTAAGAAATACATGGTTCTAAAATTTCACGACAATTCTTTTTTTTTTTTTTTTGTCGTTTGTGGGGCTTGAACTCTGGGCCTGGGCGCTGTCCCTCAGCTCTTCAGCTCAAGGCGAACGCTCTACCACTTGAGCTACAGCGCCACTTCCGGTTTTCTGGTGGTTTATTGGAGATAGGAGTCTCACGGTCTCTCCTGCCCGGGCTGGCTTTGAACGCGATCCTCAGATCTCAGCCTCCTGAGTAGCTAGGATTACAGGCGTGAGCCACCAGCGCCCGGCTTCACGACAATTCTTTTGAACTTAATTTTTGTGGAATTGTCTAGTTTAAGAAAATCAATTACACTTTATGTATAAAAAATGTTCTGTGCTCAATTCAGTAGCACATACACTAACATTGGAACAATAAAGAGAAGAATAGCCCCTGGATGAGGATGACACTCAACTTCGTGAAGCATTCTAGATTTTTAAAAGAACAGATGCTGGAGGGTATGTGGACAGAAGGGAACCTTAATGCATTGTTGTTGGGAGTTTAAACTTGTTCAAAGACTTTGGAAAGTAGTATGGCGGTTCCTCAAAAGACTACAATAGAGCGCCCCTAAGTCCCAGCAATCCCATTTTGGGCATTCACCCAAATGATCACAAACAAGACCATACTAAAACTACCAGCAAAACTATGTTCATTGCAGCATTATTTACCAAAGCTAAGATACAGAACAAAACCCGAGGCCCCACAGTAAACGAATGGATCAAGAAAATGTGTGTGTGTGTGTGTGTGTGTGTGTGTGTGTGTGTGTGTGTGTACTGGAATTCTATGCCTCCATCAGAAAGAATGACATCACCCAGTTTGTTAGGAAATGGAAAGACATGGAAAAAATTATATTAAGTGAATTAAGCCAGGCCTAAAGAAGTGAAGTAAGCCAGGCCCAAAGAAAGGTAAGTCCCATGGTTTCCTTAATTGCAATAACTAGTATGTGTCTGCTACAAGCAGAAAACATCATATAAGTTGATGTAAGGCAAAATGAACCCCAAGATAAGGATTCAAATGGTTTTTATTTCTTGCGATTGTTTCTAAGATATTTATAAGATGAATTCTTTGTTGCTTTGTATGTTCCTCCTGCAAGCTAAAGCCCCTGTTTTCACTGTGTTTGATGTTGGTATACTTTGTGCAGTGGAAGGGAAACAAAAAACGTTTAAAAAGGGATGCAGGTGGACCCATTGCAACAATGAGATGAACAAGTCGTTATGTCAAAAAATGATTTTGGCCGGGTGTTGAGGGATATGGACAGTGGGGGGGGGCTGAGAGGGGAGGGGTTGGTGGGTGTGGGGGGTGGGAGATGGGCAGGGATGGGAAGGGGAAACAAAGGAGGAGCAAGTGGTCCCATTGCAACAATGAGATGTACAAGTTATTATGTCAAAAAATGAACTTTACAACTTTGGGGGGAGGAGGACAGGGTGGGGAAAGTGGGGGAGTATGGGAAGGGATGGGAAGGGGAAACAAAGGAGAGGCAACAATGCTTGATAAGAAATCTTGCCCATGTAATTGTAATTCCTCTGTCAGTATTCTCACAATAAAAAAAAAATGTACTCAATAATTCACGCATGTAATTGTAACCCCTCTGTATGGCATTTTCACAATATAAAAAAAGAAACATAGGTCCTGTGGTATCCCTTATTTGCAATAACTAATGCATATCTGGGATAAGCAAAGAAGGTATGGTAAGGCGAAAAAAAGGAGTAGGCAACAATGCTTGATAAGAAATGTACTCTTTACATTTTCCATGTAATTGTAACTCCTCTGTATGGTATTTTCACAATTTAAAAAAAAAAAAGGTCAAAAGCATGTGCATATGACTAGATAAGATGATGTTAAGGTAAATGAACCCCATTATAAGGACACAAGTGGTGTTTTATTTCTTCCTGTGGTTTCTAATATATTTATAATGTACGATGTGATTTTTTATATGTGCATCCCCCACAGTTAAACCCCTGTTTTCACTGTATCTGATGTTAGTGCACCTCCATCTTGTATATACACTTCTCTAATTTGGGGATGGAAAGGGAAAAAACAAAATGGTTAAATAAGGATACAATATGACCCATTGCAACAATGTGATGCACAAGAAAGTATGTTGAAAAACGAACTTTACAATTTAGGAGGGTGGGGGAAGGGAGTGTATTTGTGGAGGTGGGAGGGAAGGGATGGCAGGGGAAAACAAAGGAGGAGGTAACAATGCTTGATAGGAAATGAACTATTAATTTTTCATGTAACTGTAACCACTCTGTTTAGTACTTTTACAATAAAAAATATAAAAATGTTATGGGATGGAAGAGAATATTTCCCCTATTTTACCCATATAATATCATTAACAAAGAAATTAATGCAAAACACTGATATGCAGATATTTTGAATAAATGTGTGTTTGTGCATGTGTGTGTGTGTGTGTGTGTGTGCATGCCTGCGCATTTTCGTTCTCAGAGTTTGAATTCAGTGCATCAAGGTCCCCCTAGGCCATTCCTCTCTAGATTGATGAGCTACTATATAAGCTACATCTCCATTCTTGGCTCTTTGCTAGTTCATTAATTTTTTTAAATATTTTTATTATTTTTTATTGTGAACATACTGTACAGAGGGGTTACAATTACATGGGCAAGATAATGAGTACATTTCTTATCAAGCATTGCAGCCTCCTCCTTTGTTTACCCTTCACATCCCTTCCCAGCCTCCCCCCCCCCACGCCATCCTCCCCCCCACACCAAAGTTGTAAAGTTCGTTTTCGACATGACAACTTGTACTTCTCATTGTTGCAATGTGTCCACCTGTATCCTTAAACGACTTGTTTTTCCCCTTCTCTTCCACAAATTATACCGACATCAAATATAGTGAAAGCAGGGGTTATACTGTGTGTGTGGGGGGGAGGGGGGGATATACAAAGCAACAAAGAAATAATTTTTAAAATGCGTTAGAAAAAAATTCATGAAAGAAAAAAACATTTAAATACATATGTAAGGGTTCATTTTCCTAACATCACATTATCTGAACTTTTCTGCTTGACTCATACATATACTAGATATTGCAAATAAGGGAAACCATGGGACCTATGTTTCTTTGGGCTTGGCTTACTTCACTTAATATAAATTTTTCCAAACCTTTCCATTTCCTAACAAATGGGGCAATGTCATTCTTTCTGATGGAGGCATAGAATTCCATTGTAATTTTTTTAAAATAATCTCATTAATATTTTTTGTCCTGATTGGCTTCCAACGGTTATCCACAGATCTCAGGTTCCTGAGCAGATACCCGAGTAGACAGGATTACAGGTGTGACCAACCAGCACAAGGCTTTCAGAATAATTTAAAAAGTAGAAGAAAATTTACTTCATGGAGGCTTGTTTATCATCTCCCGCTTTTAAAGCATTTTGGAGTGATTATATGTGAATTTATTTCATTTTTGGATTCTTAAAAGACAGTAAGTGATGGAATTTAAACGTTTTAATCTTTTTTTTTTAATTGGTCATGCAGCATGAAATTTGGGCTTGGGCGCTCTCCCTGCGCCTTTCGGGTGAAGGTGAGTGCTGTACCCCTTGAGCCACAGTGCCACTTCTGCTTTCCTAGTAGTTTATTGGAGATAAGAGTCTCACAGACTTTCCAGCCTGGGCTTGCTTTGAAGTGCATTCCTCAGATCTCAGCTTCCTCTGTAGCCAGGATTATAGGTGTGAGCCACCAGCTACTGGCTAGTTTTAGTACTTTTTTTAAAAATATTTTTTGGGGGTCTGATCGTGGGGCCTGAACTCTGGGCCTGGGCACTGTCCCTCAGCTCTTCAGCTCAAGGCTAGTGCTCTACCACTTGAGCCACAGCGCCACTTCTGCCTTTTTTCTTTTTTGCTTATGTGGTGCTGAGGAATCGAACCCAGGGCCTCATGCATGCAAGGCAAGCGCTCTACCACTGAGCTACCTTCCCAGGCCTTTAGTAGTTTTTAAAATGTATACTGGAACTGTGGAACAGAAGAAATTTGTCTCTCTTTAGACCTCAATTTATGAGCTCAGCTCTGAACATGATAACCCAATGTCACCAACACTGTGTTGAAGACAAAATGTGACAGAAAACAATTACCGTGGGCAATAATTGCTATGCTATTATTTCTTGGACAGGATGAATATTGAGTTGAGAGAGTAAGGGAATGGAGAGGATTTTGCCTACTTTTTTATTGCTTACTTTTTGAAATTTTGAATCATTTCCTTCCCCACTGTGTGTCTTTGGGACATGCACTTAGTGCCTTTAATTACAATATTTCCTAACACTAAAATGGTAATAATATTAGAATTATAGCAAATGTTTTCTTAAGAATTAAGAGAAAAAAAACTTGTGAAATACTTAACATAAACTTCTAGGAATAACAATTACAATTACATGGGCAAGATAATGAGTATATTTCTTATCAAGCATTGTTGCCTCCTTCTTTGCTTCTTGTTCCCGTCCCTTCCCATCTCCTCCCACACTCCCCATCCCACCAACTCCCCCCCCCCCCACCAAAGATGTAAAGTTCATTTTTTGACATAAGGACTTGTACATCTCATTATTAAAATGAGTCCACCTGCATCCCTATTTAAATGATTTGTTTTTTCCCTTCCCCTCCACAAGTTATACCAACAACAAATACAGTGAAAGCATGGGTTATACCATGGGGGATGGACATACAAATCAACAAAGAAATCATCTTATAAATGTTTGAAACAATTGCAATAAAGAAAAAAAAACAATTGAATCCTTATCTTGGGGTTCATTTCACCTAACATCAACTTATTTGACCTTTTCTGCTTGTCTCAGACATATACTAGTTTTTGCAAATAAGGGAAACCATGGGACCTATTACCTATGTTTTTTTGGGCCTGGCTTAATTCACTTAATATAATTTTTTCTAAGTCTTTCCATTTCCTAACAAATGAGGCAATGTCATTCTTTCTGATGGAGGCATAGAATTCCATTGTGTATATATATATATATATATATATATATATGTATGTATATATATATATATATATATATATCACATTTTCTTCATCCTTTCATCTAGTGAGGGACATCTGGGTTTGTTTCATATTTTAGCCATGATAAATAATGGTTCAATAAACATAGTTGTGCTGGTAATGGACAAGAGTCTCATATCTAAAATATACCTGGAACCCAAAAAATTTAAATCCCCCAACGACAAATCGTCAAACAAACAACTGCCAAATAAATAAGTGAGCTAAAGACTTAGAAACTTTTCTGAAGAGGAAAAAAGTATGGCCAATAGACACGTGAAGAAATACTCAACCTCTCTAGCCATAAAAGAAACGCAAATCAAAACAACATTGAGATACCATATCACCCCAGTTAGAATGGCTATAATCATGAACTCTAAAAACAACAGATGCTGGTGGAGAGGTGGACAGAATGGAACCTTAATGCATTATTGTTGGGAGTGTAAACTTGTTCAACAACTTTGGAAAGTAGTATGGAGTTTCCTCCAAAGACTCCACATAGAGCTCCTCTGTGATCCAACAATACCACTTTGGGGCATTTACCCAAATGATCACAAACTAGCCAGCAGTTTTTTTTTTAATATTAAATAGAATGCAATCAGTATTACAAAGCCATTACATGTAATGAGAAACCAGAAGGCATGTTCTCTATTGACCATGCTCTGCTTCAAAGTCAGCCAGGTGGATAACTTCGAATGCTGTAAATCAAACTGGTTTTATTATGTCTTGACAGTATAAAAACATCAGGGACAGAATAATGAATGAATGTTGTAGACTGAAGTGAAGTCCATATGAAAATGTGCAAAACTGATGAAAACGTAAAAGTCTCTGAGTAGTATATTGTGTTTTACATCATTTAAGTTAAATTTCAAAAATAGGGAAGACCTAGAGGAATGAATTCTCTTTTTGATAGCCAATCTAAGGTCCTTAGAAGATTGAACTCTTTCCTCATTCTTGTAGAGGCATCATCAGATGAGAGGAACTCTATTGTTTTTGTGCTTCTTTCCATTTATACTTCAGTTTGAAATCTGAACTACATGAGACTGAAAGAAACCTAGAAAAATTAGACACGCAGGCTTTGGAAAGAGCCATGAACGAAAAATAAATAAAATACATATAGCCTTGTAAAAGGTCTAACTAAATTTATTTATATAGTCTTAAGTGTAAACAAAAAATGATTAAATAATATAATATTATTGAAAATTGAAAAATGTTAGGAGTTGCTTAAATTTTTTCTTTCTACTATAATGAATTAAGTATTGATTTTGTATAGAGAGATTAAAGATGAGATTAACAAGAAACGATTAAAAATGGACAAAAGTTCTGAATAGACACGTTTTCCAAAAAGTCCTGAAAAGCGCCAGTGTGTTTACAAAGTTGTGTTTAATACCACTTCTATGCTAGATTAATGCTTTGTGAACAGAAGTCATTATAGAAATGCAATTGAAAATTACTATGATACTACTTCATAACTATAATAACTCTTATCAAAAAAATCAAAGGAACCAGTTGTGGTGAAAAGGCTTGTAATTCCAAGCATTTAGCAGTTTGGAGTAAGAGGATTTGAGTCTAAGGCCAGTCTGGGGTTCTGCACATTGTAAAAACCTGCCCTTAAAAAACTCAAAATGTAATAATGTTGGTGAGAGTGTGAGAAAAGGAAATTTTCTACACTCTTGGTCAAAATACAGGTTAGTATTCTCATTGTAGTAAGTAATTTGCAGTTTTCTGAAGAAATGCAAAGTTGAAATACCATCTGACACACCAATCATTTGATTATTTCTCTCTGGGTAACTCGAAAATATATCTGTAGTTGTTTGTTATTCACATTGTTCACAACAGCTGCCCAGATATAAATAGAAGTTAAGTGTTCAACAACAGACTAATAAAGCAACTGTGGTGCATGCACAAATATATTTTTCTGTTTCATCTTTAAAATAGCAAGAGATTTCTCCAATTAGGCATAACTTACAATGACCTGAAAGATGTATTCTAAATGAAGAAAAATGTTGTCTTCTGATATTTGTAAAACTACACACACACACACACACACACACACACACACACACACACACACACACACACATACACACACACCAACCTCAATCATTATGAGAGAAATTTTTTTTAAAGTAAAGCAAACTGGAATTGCTGGGGCATTTAGGTCACAATGTAGAAGATAGTAAATATACAGGATGACCAAGTATACAATTTTAATGTACAACATGAGGATACAGAGGACAACACTGGCCTAAGATAGGAATGAAGCTAAATGAGTAGGAGTTGTTCTTCCTAGTAGGGGCTGCTCTTTTAGATGTTCTTCCTTCAGTAATGGATGACATGAACGTAATACTTTAAATATACCTGCCTGTTTGCAGAAATAACAAACAAGGTAGCAATAATGTTGTATGCTCAACATAGAACAAAATGTCAAATTTAAATACATGAGATTATCCTAGATGTAAACTAATAATTCCAAATAAGGGAAACCATGGGACCTATGTTTCTTTAAGTCTGGCTTACATAACTTAATATGGTTTTTTCCTAAGATCTTCCATATCACTACAAATGAGGTGGTATCATTCTTTCTGATGGAAGCATAGTATTACATGTGTGTGTGTGTGTGTGTGTGTGTGTGTGTGTGTGTGTGAGACATTCTCTTGATCCATTGATCTACTGAGGAGCATCTGGGTTGATTCCTTATCCTAGCTATGATAAATAATACTGTGATAAACATAATTGTTCTGGTAGCTTTAGTGTGATCTTGTTTGTGATCACTTGGGTAAATGCCAAGAAGTGGAATTACTGTGTAATAGGGGAGCATTATTGTGTACATCAAGGATAATCTTAGTAGATGAGAAGAATAGCTCAATAGCTATGTACATATGAGGGTGTATGGTGATTCCAAGGGAAATGATCTCCAAGATATGTTATTTCTTGTTGTTCTAAATGTAATATGTGATTTCTTTTTATCCTTTTGTGTTTTCCACACCTATGGCTTATCCTCTGTAGTAACTGTATTTGATTTTGATACCCTGGATATTGTAAATATGTTGATCCGAACTAGTTAAGGGAAAGGGAAAAAGCAAAATGGTGAGACAAAAGACAAAAGGGTTAACTTATGCAACAGTGATACTCACAAGACAATACGTTGGAAATAGTCTTGGGGGGGCATTGGGATGGAAGAGGGAGAAAAATGGGGGAAGGGATAACAAGTTATAAAACAAATGAATTCATTATCTTACTTATGTAACTATAACCCCTCTGTACATTAACTTGACAATAAAATTTAAATATAAAACATAAAATACATGATAGCAAGCAGCAATACAGGAGATGTGAGTGGGGAAATACTGTACTATACAAAGAAGAGTAAAACAGCTGTTGAGAGCAGTAATTTGACTTTAACATAGGAACTAATAAACTAGCATGCAGATTTTCAGCCTCATGTCAGTCACTAAAAAGGGAAAACAAAATGTACAATCAGTAAACCAATAGAGATAAAATAGAAAACTAAACAATTAAGGTGAACAGATGACTTGGACCAAGAATAAAAAATGACACAATTAGTAAACAAATAACAAGCTGGTAAGTTATAAAATATTACTAATAATTCTAGTAATGTTTTCTTAACCTCACAACTTGTTGGAACTATACTTCAAATCACAGTTTAATAGTATATCATTTTAAAATTAGGTTACTTCTTATTGATTTCTTAATATTGAATGTTTAATATATAATTTTAATTTCAGTAGCTATAGAAAAGAAAGTGAAACTAAGTTTAATAATATATAGCATGAATTGTAAAATTGAGAAGCATTAGAACTTAAACGAATAACATCATTATTGTTTCATTTCTGTGAATTAATGTAATAATTCAAAGTGTTTTCTACACTTTGCACTCATCTTAACATCAAATAATAAATTATTGCACATGACTTGGTATTAGGTGGAAGGGTTCAGCACTGTGGTAATATTCACACCACACAGTACATCAGAGTTTGACTCCTCTCATCTAGCTTAAATTGTGGAAATTTGATTTCTACATGCATGTTAAATTCTTGCCAAAGTGACATCTATAAAATTATAAACAATTATGTATATGAAGAGTGTTTCCGATGATACTTAAAAGTCACATTCATTAATTAAATTTTATTGTTTTCTACCAAATAAATATTTATAGAGAGACTGAATTTCTGAGTTGAGGATTATTTTATATCCCTGCCATTGTTTCTATAGTTGGACTTAATTTTCCATAAAGGGTTAAGTGTATTATATTGGATATATGAAGGTAAACTGAATGTTTATTCTATCAATATTTTGCCACTTGTTTAATCCCAAGTTTAAATTATCCATATGTTTGAAGTAATGAAAATAACAAAGATATAAAAAAGATAAATCAGTGTGTAGTTGATAAGTATCTTCACCTTTATTTTGATAGTTGGCCCTCTTTTACACTACAGAATATTATAAGGAAAATGTGCTCAAGGCTGACCACAACTGCAGAATATTATGGTTTGGTCTATCATAAGAGAAGGAAGAATGGGGTACCTTCCTTCCAAAAGTCTGCTCCCAGGGATGTGATCTGTTTTATGTTGGTCACTTGAAAATGAACATTTTTCACAGTCAACCTTGAAAAGCCATCTTGATAGACCATTTATTAAGTGGTTACATTGGATTATCCATGGCTTTGCAAGGATGCCGGATTGCCTCATTTTGAGACAATTAAAACAGGAATTTATTCAGCTGTTCTTTGTATCTTTAGGAAAAAACCCATTGACTCTAGGCCTGGGGATCAAAGGGGTCCAGAGAAGCTACTACCGTGAATAGTAATCCTAGGCCTCTAAAAACAAAATAAAACAAAACTCCAGTAGGAACAGCAACTCAGTGCAACTATCACAGCCTACATGAAGTCAGGCAAAATATGGAAGCTGAGAGTCATTTATCAGATAACTAATATATTTTTATGAGGCACACTGAAATAAGACTTCAGAGAGAGGGTCAAAAGACTGATCAGAGAGACTAAAATTGGTCACAAGAAGATTGGAAAATACAATTCCTTGTACAGCAAATAAATCTTAGAAAGCCTGTGCATATAAGAACAAGACAGCAGACCAAATTCCAGATATGTGCATTCTCTTAGAGGTCAGCTTAATGAATTATCAATGGAAATCTTTGCATTCTTAAATATTTGACCACATGTAGGAGAAGGCCAATTGTTGAAGAGAAAGAAAACGTCATCACTCAGTTACGAGGTCCAATATCACATTAGGAAGGAATCAAGCACAGATTTGTAATAAAAAGAGAAAAAATATTCCAAATGAGGGTTTCATTTGTTTTGATGTAACAGTTTCTGATTTATGTGCTAGCAAATACCATACAATTGATCCATTCCCCACAGCTGAGTTGATATTTACTGCAGTATTCCCACATGAAGGAAAAGAGAAAATTTACAAATGTCTGATGAAATGACTTGAGGGTGAAGTGTTCTATTAGTGATATCTGAGGTTTAGACATAGATGAAGAGGGGGATTTTCTTTTTTAAAAATCCCCCCATTTTTAGCCTGGTGCCAGAGGCTCACAGCTTTAATCCTAACTACTCAGGAGGCTGAGAACTGAAGACTGCTTTTCAAGCCAGCCTGGCAGGAAAGTCCCTGAGACTCTTATCTCCATTTGAGTTGAAGAGCTCAGAGACAGTACACAAGCCCAGACTTAAAGCCCCTCGACCAAGACCAAAAAAAATCTCCCTTTTGTGGGACTGCCTACATCTTTTCCTATCATTCAACAAAGAAGCCATTTTATCACCCACAACATTTAAATCCTGTCCTAGCTACTGTAAATACAATGGTTTGTTATCTTATGTCAAAAAGTTCATATTTTCGGGATTCAATACCAGCAGTGGTAACATTTTTTTCCAGTCCTTGAACTCTGGGCCCGGGCCCTGAACATGGTTATGCTTGTAGCGTTAATGTGAGCTTGTTTATTTATTGGATTACTGCCCATGAGGGGAATTAAGGGGTCATAAGAGAGATCTATTTTTAGTCTTTTGAGGAAACTCCATACTGCATTCCAGAGGAGTGGAACAAGTTTAACTTCCCACCAACAGTGTAATAGAATTCCCAATTGGAGACAGGTACTGGTGGCTCACGCTTGTAATCCTTACTACTCAGGAGGCTGAGATCTGAGGATCATGGTTCAAAGCCAGCCCAGGGAGGTTACGAATTGGCTACACCCACGGCAGCATTTGTTATTATTAGTTTTCTTGATAATGGCCATTCTAACTGGGAAGGGGTAGAATCTGTCTTATTTACTTGTAGATTTGTAGGCACCTTCTAGCTACCATAAATGAATGAATCCATGAAACCTGTATTTTTCTGCGTCTGCATTCCTTTCTCTTAGCATAATTTTCCCAAGCCTTTCATTTTCCTTAAAACTGGTGAAAAGTCATCCTTTCTAATGGGTGAATAGAATTCCATTGTGTGTTTGTGTGTGTGTGTGTGTGTGTGTGTGTGTGTGTGTGTGTGTGTGTGTGTGTGTAAGATGACTATAGGCCCATGAGTTCATTTCTAAGCCTACTTTTTCATCTGTAATTCTCTAATTTCATATTAAATTTGGATTGCTTTCTCTACTGCATTGAAGAATATTGTTGGGATTTTGATGGGTAGTGCATTGTCAATTGTTTGGGGGCAGAAGTGCAGTTTTCACAATGTTATTTGTGAAAGCATTGAAAGATTTTGCATTTCCTTGAATCTCCTTCAATTTCCCTTTTTATATTTTTAAATTTTCACAGTAGAGGTCCTTCACATTTTTGGTTAAATTAATTCATAGTTTTGTTGTTGTTGTTGTTTTGTTTTGTTTAGATTTGAGTTGATTTTGAGGCTAATACATATGAGGTTATTTTTTGGATTTCAACCTGGATGTTCCCATTGTTGGTAACAAAGAAAGACTACTGATTCTTGTGGGTTTTATACCCTTGCTACATTGCTAAAGGTTAGCAACACCTTTATTAACTTGAGGAAGGTAGGTATAGGGTCTCTAAATACAGGATCATTTCATCTGTACAAAGGGATCGTTTTACTTCTTCCTTATTTGGATCCCCGTTATGTTTTTCTCTTGCCTATTGCTCTTGCTAGAATGTCCACTACTATATGGAAGAGTAGTAGAGAGGGTGGACATCATTGTTTCATTCCAGATTTTATTTTATTATTTTTTGAGTTTGCAAAATCTGGTTTAATTCAAACTGAGGAGCACATTGTGAAAATACATATGATAAAAATCTAATAAATGCTAGATAAACAACATATTACTTTACAATAGAATAACCACAAATTTGAAGGCTCAAATTGAGTCTGTCAGTTGTAAACACAATTTTATATTTGGCTCAAATGGCTACTGAATTTCAAATGGTGCCAAGTTCCTCCAAAGCACCTCTTGACCCCCTCAGCCTTGGGCAGAGTTTCACCACAGTCTCAGTCAAAATCCCAGTCATCCCATCAACTCTTGGGGCCAATGGAGTCATTGGTACCCAAACACAACTGGAGGCCAGGGATTTCCAGTGGCCAAAAGTTATTGCACAGAGAACTCCATTCTAAGCCAGACTCATGGCTAAGAAGGTGTGAGATTAACCCTTTAAACAGTAGTGTAGCATTAACCTGGTCTATGTTAAGAAATAGCTCCTTAGTGAGAATGTAGTAATTACTAGTTATCACACCAACAGAAAAAGGCAACATGGGAGCTTCACATTAACTGGGTCTGGCTTCACTCACGTAGAGTGATTATTTTATTTTAGACCTAAGAGAAAATGAGTTCATAACAGTCATTTCTTCACATAAGATTTGTGTAGCATTAAAATTGTTTAACGCTAATGATGAGGCCATGCAGGTAAAAAATGTGTGATTCTCCTCTGCCAAAACAGAAACACCCCATTTCGACTCCTGTCCAGTTTCCAATATATATATATATATATATATATATATATATATATATATATACATACATACACCTGTTATTGCACATCTTTCACACAAATCTGTGTATGTATTTTACATATATATTTAAATGCATTACACATAAAAAGACTATGGCACTTTACAGAATACATGTTTAACAAAGATCATTCATTACACCACAAATGTTTGAAATGATACAAAACCCTTAAATCATTTAAAGTAACATTGTGAATTAAAACACAGGTTTAAAGCTTCCACAGACTCCAAGACAAATATTTCTGCTTTAGAATTTATTGAGAAGCCCAGCTTATCACAAATCTTTAAGCAACAGATGCAAGAAAAATTAATAAGACTTTTCTGGTATTAGCAATTGTTTTATTAGAAAAATAGTTGTGGGTCAGGTGGTTTTTAAAGAGCTGTGTAGAAGAGTTTTAGTCTAGACTTCATTCCAGATTTTAATGTCTTCATGTGTCCACTGTTATGTACATTCTTTGTCATATGCATACTCTGTATAATATTGAGGAAAGTTGCATGCATTCCTAGCTTCTCAGACTTTTTAATCATATAGGGGTATTGGAGCTTATTAAAAGATTTCTAAATCCATATAAAGATCATGTGGTTCTTGTCCCTGCTTCTGCTGATGGTGTGTGTTACATTTATTGACAAGTATGTTGAATCCAATTGTACCCTACGATGAATCCTGTTCATTATACCTCAAGCAGCACCATTGGTTGTTACTGGAAGTAACGGTTACTGAATGTGGAAACTGATCCCAGGAGAGGAATGGAACATAGAGGAATGACAAAGTTCAAGTTAATATGTGATTTCCTTTTTACTGTACAAGAAAACAATCCCAAGGCTTGAAGGAAACTCTGTCCCTGACTTTTTCGAGTGTGTTATTTACTCATATAAAACTTTTCTGTAAACTTTTAGTTGTGTATTACAAAAAGAAATAATGTGTTATTTGAAGGCCAGCATAGAACAAAAAGAAATAACGTTGTTTTAAAAGTGTTCTGCTGCAAAGAAACAAAGACATGGAAATTTTAAAGTGCCTTATGCATGGATATTTCATTCCTGAGATGATCCTTTTGTTGCAGGAGTCAGTTATCAATTACTTAGTATGGTCCTGAGTTCTCCTTCGCAATAAGGATTCCAAAAAGCAGGATCCAGTGAGTATGATCAACAAAAGGAGCCCCTTCTCTTAAAGGAGTATTCTTTTAAGGAGGGTCCCATAGAAATATCTGTGTTGCTTTTGTTTGCTTGTTTAGTTTGTGCTGGTTGTGGAGCTTGAACCCTGAGGGTGGACCTTGTTCCTGAACAGTTGCCTTTCCTGCCCACCTGCCCCCAAAGCCAATACTCTACTGTTGAGCCAAAACTCCACTTCTGGATTTCGGGCATTTAATTAGAGATAAGAGTTTGACAGACTCTCCTGCCTGGGTTGACTTTGAACTAAGCTAGTAAGAAAGCTATGTGATATCAACTGTATAGACTTCTCTTTTGAAATAAGAAATATTAGATGAAGTTTATTGTAAAGCTAATATTTGACAATTTTTAAAATAAGAGATTATGTCCAGCAAAAAAGCCATAACTTAAATAATTCAGCAAAAGTAGGTACACTGAATAATTTTGGAATTATTTTTTCTGCTTGGAAAGATTATTGAACTTGTCGTTCCTTTTGTGGAAACTTAAAGTCACATTTCACTTTTTTTGTTGGTCGTGGGGATTGAACTCTGATCCTGGGCATTATTCCTCGGCTCTTCAACTCAAGTTGAGCACTCTACCACTTTAGCTCCAGCACCACTTCTGGGATTCTGGTGGTTAATTGAAGAAAAGGGTCTCATAGACTTTCCTGACCAGGCTGGTTTTGAACCACAATCCTCTAGTCTCAATCTCCTGAGTAGCTAGCATTACAGGCATGAACCATCAGCACCTGGCTCATATTTGCATTTATGCGCACTTAATGACACTATGTAGACAAAGTATGGAAACTTGAAACAAATGATGACATTGCAGCTTTTCAGAAAAATTGAGGTAGCAATAAATATGTCCTCCTTTTCCATGTTGTTACATTAATGACTCATGGGACCCTTACATTAGCATCCTCTGCCATCTGTATAGTTGTATTTAGTATCAGGAAATGTTCATAGAGAAAAATAGAAAGACAGATTTTTAGAAAGCAAAGGAGATTGAGTAGGAAAGAACAGCACAGAAGGAGATACATTTATCACACAGATATTAAGAACTACCCTAAGAGATTTAGACTGCTAAACGCAATGAGGAATAAGCTTAGTTGATAACTAGTTCTTCAATAACCAAAAATGGTTCTCAAGAACAGTTTCTGGTACACCTTAGTTACTATCATTTATTCCTTCCATCAAGTTATTCCTTCTGTTCTGTCACAACTGTTAATTAGCCTCTGCGTTTTTGGTACCATGATTGACCAAAAAGATTTCCAAATGTCACTTAGACTATCCTTCTCTCTGTGATTAGCAGTGACCACACAAAATCCTGGCATCAGTTGCTTTGACCTAATGACCAAAACTTTTTTTTCAACAGAGTATGCTATTATAAGTAAAGTACATGAATAAGGGACTATTGTCAGGTGTCAGTATGGAAGGAGCAATTATATATTGAAAGTATGGTTTCTTTATTTTGCATTTGCTAACTAAATGGTTTTTTTTTAATTGTGAAAATACTGTACAGAGGAGTTACAATTACATGTGGGCAAGATAATGAGTACATTTCTTATCAAGTATTGTTGCCTCCTCCTTTGTTTCCCCTTCCTATCCCTTACCATCCCTCCCATCTCTACCGCCCCCCCCCCCGCCAAAATTGTAAAGTTCGTTTTTCAACATAACGACTTGTACTTCTCGTTATTACAATGGGTCCACCTGTATCCCTATTTAAACGATTTGTTTTTTTTTTCCATTCCCCTCCACAAATTATACCAACATTAAATACAGTGAAAGCAGGGGTTATATCGTGTGTGGGGGGACACACAAAGCAACAAAGAAATCATCTTATAAATATATTAGAAACAGTCACATGAATGAAAAAATATTTGAATACTTTTTTTTATTGCCAGTCCAGGGGCTTAAACTCAGGGCTAGGGAATTATTCCTGGGCTTTTTTTTTTCTCAAGGCTAGCACTCTACCACTTGAGGCACAGCACTACTTCCAGTGTTTTTCTGTTTATGTGGTACTAGGGAATTGAACCCAGGGTTTCATGCATGCTAGGCAATCACCGTACCATGAAACCACATTCCCAGAATCTTAAATGAATTTCTTAAGAAGGCATGATATTTTGATTCTGTAACTATGTATCATAATTTTGGCCAGGTGCTAGAAAATGATGTAGAAAACAGTTCAATATGAGAAGTCCAGTAAGGCAGGATGGAAAATGAATAACCGTCATGGTCTAGCCAGGGTACAGAGGAGCTTATGTCATGGAGCTGTTTCAACAGGCTGAGCGAGACAGCTCCTGACCCACAGCCCACCTCCAGAATGAGAGGGCCACCATGGGTTCTAGCCACATGGAGACAATGGGCCACCTCCTCCAGCACACATTCAACCAGTTCATGTGAGAGAGAGGGAGAAAGAAAGTGAGAAGTACACCTAAACCCTGTGCCGGTGGCTCAGAACTCTAATCCCAACTACACAGGAGTCTGAGAAATGAGGATCATGGTTCATAGCCAGCCCGGGAAGGAAAGTCTGTGAGACACTTATCTCCAAAGATCCACCAGAAAACTGAAAGTGGTGCTGTGGGCTCAAGTGGTAGAGTGCTAGTCTTGAGCTGAGGAGCTCCTGAACAGCGTCCAGACCTAGAGTTCAAGCCCCATGACTGACAAGAAGTGGACTTCCCACTACAAAAAGTGGACTGAATAGCACCCATTTAACTAGGGAGCATGGTACAGAAGTCAGGCCTAGCTTCCTGTGAACTTGAGGTCATAAGTAGGTCATCCAGCTTCTCCATGCTTTGTTTTCCCCAGTTGCAAAACTCAACACAGTGAAGGATACCCTTCCTCATGTGGATAGGGTAATGATGAAAGAGAGCCATGTTTTATTTCATAATCCCACACCGGTTGCCCCATTAATAACAGGGGCCACCTGAACCCTTTCCAGGTATCTTCCTGTCATATGCTCACAGAATTGTCGAGAACATTACCTGAAGGCCACTCCCTCTGTGCCTAGCCATGTTTCAGAGATCTCTCTATATAAATCCCTTGTTTCCTCACAACTGTCCTGTGAAGAGACTGAATTCCAATGGTTGTGGCCCTACCCAGAGCTTTATCTGTGGTCAAGAATCGGCTGCCATGGACTAAGAGTTTGTGATATCCATCTAAACTGATGACTGAGCATGGCTCTACATGTCTACCATCCCAACTACAGAGGACCAGGACTGGTGGAGCATACATGTCACAGATAGGAGGATCGCCTGAGCTCAGCCCAGCCTGAGCATATATTGTTTCTCAGAAATGCACAAGACAGAAAGGTGGCTCCTCAGAGCCAGGGAGAGGAAACAAGCAGGGGGTCATGGTGCTCTCAGAGGGGTTTCTGACCCGAGTTGGGAATGGTATTGGGGCGGCCACTCACCTGTGCTGCTGGGAGACGCTGTTGGCAGATGATCCAGGTAGAGCAAGCAGGGATGGCGGTGGCATGGCAGACACATGGACCCAGAACAGAGGACCAAGGGCAGGGACCAGGTCAGGGCCATAGCCCCACTGAGATTTGAAATCCAGCACCACAGGAAGGTGGGTAGGGAGGTGGGGCATATCAATTTCCTACTATTCTCTAAAGTTACCTTGAGTCTCTTGCTCACCACTCAGCCACCTCTACCTGCCTTAACTGCTGGTAGTGGTGTACTAAAAGAGGAAATCCAGGTGCTACCAGGCATCATGGAATGTGGGCGTTGCCACCTTTCTTGTATCCCATTGGTCAGAAAGAAACATGAAATAATGGGGGTGTGGCTAGAATCCTGTGATGCAATCAGCATGGGCAGAATCAAGTTGACAGGGGCTCTCCCAGCCCTTTTCCCAGGGAACTCTGTCCCATTCAGTTGGGGACAAGAGGGAGACCGCTTTAGCTGGATGGCTGCACAGATTGTTGTTTATGTCTGTTTGTTGCCAGTCCCTAACCTTGATCTCAGGATCTGGGCACAGTCTCTGAGCTGCTTTTGCTCAAGGCTGGCCCTCTAACACTGGAGGCACAGGGCTTCTGTCTTTGTTGGCACTGAAGTTGGACAGGGTCTCAAGGACTTTCCTCCTGAGGGTGACCTTGACCATGATCCTCCCATCACAGCCTTGTAAACGTCAAGGAGGAATGTTGAGAGCCACTGGTGCCTGCCTAATCATTGGTCTTGCTGATGTTCTTGGACAGAACAGTGAGTTCCCTATTCTCGGGTTTAAGTGGGGGGAGCTAGAACCCAAAGTTCGAATCCTGGGGCTGCCACCTCCAAATGGCAGGAGATCCTAAGACACTCATTCATATCCATATGAATACAAATAGGATGGGATGTATGTCATGATTGAATGGGCAGTTCTTGAATGATTCTAGGATAAAATTGTACATAATTATATTATAGGACACTAATCGATTTTATTTAATACTTTATTAAGCATTTACACAATCACATTCATAAAATGGAGGAATAATGAAATACCTAAGAATTGGGCCTCACATACTATAAAGGTGCCATTTTTCTGCCAGGACTGGGATTTGAACTCATGGTCTGGGTAACAGTGTTGTACTGTGTAGGAAGGGGAATCTGGCCTCCTTGAAGTCAAGAAATTCAAGTCTGTTCCTTAGGCCTGAAATCGGCCCCCACCTATTCATGTACAATTTAAATATATGATTTATATTTATATTTATATACATACGTTCACTCCATATTGCATTCAGTGTAGTTATTGTATTTTTTGTTTTATTTATGTATTGACCATTTATTTATTGATTATTATGACACATAGAACGTTGGTTACATTGATTACATAGGATATAAGCCTGCATATGTATTCCACTTCATACCTGACACCAGGACATTCACAGAAAAGGAAAACGTGTCAGCATCAGCTTCTTACTCAACGATTCATTGTTTGGGAGTGCTGGTATCTGAACTCATGGCCTACAGGGCCAAATTCATGAATGGTTGAGTGTGAACACATCCTCCTGGGGCAAACAGCTGACAGGCTGTTCCCAGGACCTGAGATCGAACCCAGGAGTTAACAAAATATGAACAGATTGACATGCAGATGACAGTATACTAATAAATATATATCTTTATAGAGTGCCAGAGATGTCTATACATTATTCAGTTATAAGACTACATTCCTACCAATTCTTGGGTATTTATTATGCGTCCATGTAATTAATGTTAATGTGTTCATCCTTACACTATTAATGAAATCAAGCAGTGTCCTGAAATTATTGTGTTCCTGTAAATAATAATATTTTTTTATGCTTCATAAATATTAAATAAAATCAATCAGACTCCTGATAACACTCTGTCTAATTTTATAGGAGCATCATGATTAACTCATTCAACTGTGACACTGACAAAAATCCATTGTTATTCCTATGGATGAGAACCAGTTTCTTAGTATTTCCTGCCATTGGTTGGTCAGGTCCTATGTTGCCACGTGAGCCTATGGCTTCCCTAATAGTCCGCCAACCTTCAGCAATGTAAGGTGAAGTACCCTTTGCAACAGTGTCATTCAGACCTAGGAGGGTCACGGTGCAAAGGAAGAAAACGTAAAAAGGCCACATTTTTTCTGTGCATTGTTTTCCCTGAAAGGCCTGATTCCATTAGCAGCTGTGGGTCAAGTGGCTACATCCCAGCCTAGAGTGATCAAAGCTGAGGTAGAATTGCCACTACCTGAGTTCAAGCCCTGTGCTTGACAAAATAAAAATAAACCATACAAACATACATACATGCATACATACATACATACATATACACATTAAAAATATTTAAAATATTATGAGGATCCGTGGCTTGTAATTCTTGCCATTTTTTCTGCCAGGCCTGGGATTTGAACTCAGGGTCGGGGGAAATCTGCAGCACATTGGGGGATGGGAAGATCACCATGCTGGAAGACAATAAAGAAATGCCTGTTCCTAGGGCCTGAATTCTAAAATAATATTCGTATACATTTTAAAAACATGATTTATATTTACATGCAAATGTTTACTGTATGTTGTGGTTAGTGTATTCATTTTTTATGTTTTATTTATTTCTTATGCATTTGAGTGAGTATGATTACACATATAACATTTTTTGCATCCTATTACATAAGACATAGATTTGCTTATGTATTCTACATCATTCCTGAGGCCCAGGACATTCACTGATAAGGAAAACAGTGGGACAATTGGGTTTTCGCACAGGATTAAGTTTTTGCCAGTTCTGTGCCTTGAACTCAGGGTCTGACAGGCCCACTTCATGAAAGGGTAAATGTTAGCACACCAGTCTGATGCAAGTGAAGTTGGTGGGCACATTTGAGGACCTGAGATCAAGCCGAGGAACGGCCAATATATAAACAGATAGATGTTTAGATTGCAGTGTGTGTGTGTGTGTGTGTGTGTGTGTGTGTGTGTGTTTGTGTGTGTGTGTGCATGTGTGTGTGTGAATTAACATATGTATATGCATCTACAAAGGTATACAGAGAGAGACAGAGATTTATGTAGATTCTAGTGTATAACCATATATAAAGAGTGATGTCTATATCTTATTTTCACATATTCTATTACTACCAATTATTTGGTCTAAAATTATGCCTCCATTAATTAATCATGGTAGGATACTTCATAAAGAATTAATCAATAATCTATATTTATTGCATACAATCTTAAACTGGAATGACTATCTAATTAGTAATTCAGTTAGCACATTTCAAACATTCTATTAGTGTTCCTATAGATAGGAACAAGTTTCCTAAGATCTTCAGCCATGTGTAGGTGGCAGGCCTAGGATCGATCTCAGGGCCTAGGTATATGGGTTAGACTGATGCTTCACTGACAGTCCCTCAGCCTTCATCCATGCAAGGTCACCTACAATTTTCAAGCCAAGTCATTGAGCCCCAGGAGGGTCACAGTGCTAAGTAAACAAAAGCAAACCTGTTGTGTAAAATTACCTGGTTTTTCATCATCCATTTTTGTTGGTTTGCTGTATTTTTGCCAGTGCTGGGAATTGAACTCGGGTCCTAGGATCCCTGGGTGGGTGTAAAAGCTGCATCCCAACCTAGGGTAATCATGATTTAAGACACAATAAAATGCTTCCTTGAGCAAAAGGAGATCAGGGAAAATGTCTAGACTCACGTTCCAGCCTCAGGTCCTGCCACAAAAAAAGAGCCAGTAACTCCATGTGTCTGTGTATATATGCATGTATTTGAATTGGTGAAGAGCCAGAGTTGCTATGAAGAATGGCACCTAGCTAGGAAATTTGCTTTGAATAGAATGATTTCTTAGCACAGAGTGTGCGTTCAAGACAGTGCATGTTCTGGGGCTCCCCACACTGTTCCCAGTTAACCTGATGGGGTCTCCATACCCCAGGCTGCTGGAGGAAATCTGCCTCATTGTTGGAACAGGCAGACAATAAGCCTCACTCCTGTGCATCTGGGTAACAAACAATTCATCCAAGCCAATTAGTGAGGATGAGTGTGCCCAGGCTGTTAAGTTAGGAGAAAAAGGCCTCTTTGAACCCCAAGCAATCTCTCTCCCCTGTGCTCTGTTTTGACTGGAAGCTTTCATTTGTGCCACCTGCCATGGCAGACCAAGTTCCCTACACTCATCCTGTCTTTGTTAAACTATGTTTCAGTGTTGAAACAAACTGCTACCATTAATTCAACAGTCCTTCTCATAGACAATTAGGGAGCTGAACAGAATGAAATGATTCATTATTGGCAACGGTGCCTCCGTGTGTGTGTGTGTGTGTGTGTGTGTGTGTGTGTGCGCACGCGCGCGCATACACCATCCTTGTGATTGAACTATGGACCTAACCACTGTACCTGAGTTTCTCCTGTATAAGGACAGTACTCTTACCACACAGCACTTCAGGATTTTTTTGTAGGGATGTGGTACTGAGGATTCAAACCCAGGGTTTCACACACACAAAGCAGTCTACCCCAAAGAAACATTCCCAGCACTCCAATTCAGGTTTCTTTCTTTCTTTTCTTGTAGGTTGGAGGAGTTGAAGTCTGGGCCTGGGTGCTGTCTCTGAGCTCTTCATCTCAGTCTAGCACACTACCACTTGAGCTACAATGCCCCTTCAGGCTTTCTGGTGGTTTATTGGATATAACTTTCTCAAGGAATTTCCTGCCAAGGCTGACTTCGGACCGTGATCTGGGATAGTTTTGAAATGAGATCCTCAGCTTCCTGAGCAGGCAGAATGATAGACCTCAGCTAAAGACATCTAAGCCATGACACTTTGCTGCAAGTGGGTCCTTGGCTCAGCATGGTAGAATATTAGCCATGAGCCCAAGAAGAAAGTCAGAATCTATGCTCTGAGTTCAAGGTTCATGATGGAGTAACCTAAATCAAAACAATTGTCCGCAGGAGACAAATCACTAGAGTTTAGTACATACATAAATTTGGCCCTGCCTTGGGGACATATCTGAGCCTCAACTTTCTCATCTGCACATTCATCTTACTTGTGTAGCTCTTATAAGGACCAGATGAAAGAATACAACTCGTGAAGGACTTAGCACATAGCACCCTGTGAAGGACTCAGCACTCAGTACCCCATGGACAACCCAGAAATACTCAACACCCAGCACCCCAGGAAGGACTCATCACATAGCTATATCCCACAAACTGTCATTAGAATTAGAGTGCTTTCATCACTATCACCGTTCTTTCAGATACACATCACAAACCAGACAAGTTCACATCTAATGGTTTAGAGGGATGTTTTGTGGGGGAGAGTCATCAGCCTCAGGGATTTCACTCATAGGTTAGAGGTACTGTCCTAAGATCTTTTCCTCAAGGCTAGATCTCTACCACTTTCAGGCACAGCTCAGAGTCTACCAGACTTCCTGCCAGGGCTGAGTTTTCAACCCCCAGTATCTGATCTCACCCCCTGAGCAGCTAGGGGTGAGCCAGCAGTGTCTGGTTCCATGATGCTGTGCTGCAGCTATTGACCTCTGGCTAAGTCAGGTTACATGACAGCCATCAGTTTCAGACACCCAGCTTGCTCTGTGATGAGGTATTTGAAATCCTGGCTTTCTATAATTGCAGTCAGAACATTCTACATTCTACCTTGTTTTTGGTTCCAGTATTGGGGCTTGAGTAAGGGCCTTGACACAGTCCCTAAGCTTTCATGCTCAAAGCCAGTGCTCAACTGCTTGACAGCACTACTTCCGGGTTTTCTGTGCATGTAATAGTGTGGAATTGAACCCAGGTCTTCATACATCGAGGCGAGCATTCTACCACTGAGCTCCAGGAATGACAAGTGTAGAAATAGATATGTAGATTGTAACATATATATATATATATATGTATGTATATATGTATATATGTATGAAACAAGACAGAGATGTCTGTATATTATTTAATTATATAAATTATATTACTAACAATTATCAATAAATTATTCCTTCCTGTATTGAAGTATTATGGTTGAATACATAACAAAGTATCAATTGAAAATTATTCAATATAGTATAATTATTGTGTATAATTTTATAATATAATCATACACTAATGTAATTGTTACTTTACAACATTCCATTCATAAGGATGTATATCGGAATGCATTTCTTAGGATATACTACCATTCATAGGTGGGAGTCCTGGGATTCACACCCCAGGCCTAGGTTTCTGCTTTGGGCTATGGCTTCCCAGATAGTCCACCAAAATTCAGCAGTGCAAGGTCATGTACACTTTCCGAGCCTTGCTTGCCATGCAAAGGAAAAAAAATGTAAAACCGCCTCTGATACTTCCGAGTTTTAACCTTCTCCTTTTTTCCCCCTCTCTTTTCTTCTTTTTTTTTCTTGGTTTTGGGGTCAGAACTCTGAGTCTCGGTGCTGTCCCTCAACTCTTCAGTTCAAGGCTATCACTCTACCACTTGAGCCATAGCACTACTTCTGGCTTGTTTCTGCTTATGTGGTACTGAGGAATCGAATCCATGGCCTTATGCATGCAAGGCAAGGACTCTATTACTGAGCTACCTTCCCAGCACTTCTTTTTTTTTTTTGCCAGTCCCAAGATTTGAATTTGGATCCTAGGATCTCAGGATGGACTGTGGGTCCAGAGGCTGCACCCCAGCCTAAGATGATCGAGTGTGAGGAAGAGTTACCAGGAGCTGAGTTCAAGCCCCAGGCCTGGCCAAAAAAAATAAGGCCCTGGCTTGGAATTTGCACCATTTTTCTGGCTGGCCTGGGATTTGAACTCAGTGTCTGGGTAACTGTGGCACTGTGGGGGAGAGGAAGCTCACCGTCATTGAAGACAAGAATTTCAGCCCAGTTTCCAGGGCCCGAATTCAAGCCCCAGCACTGAAAAAAATAATATTCATATATGAGATCTATTTACATACATGGGTTTAATCCATATGACATTTATTATCCATATTTTTTATTTTATTTAGTATTATTACATATATAACATTTATTTCACCATATAACATTGATTTATTTGAATATGGATTATACATCATACTGAGACCCAGGACTTTCATAGAGAAGGAAAAAAATGTGTAAAAATTGGCTTCTGACTCCACATACAAAATTTTGGCCATGCTGGGATTTGAACTCACAGCCCACAATGCCCAATTCATGAAAGGATCAGTTGTAGTACAAAAGCCTTTGGCAAACTGATCTGCCAACCAGTTCTGAGGACCTGGGAACAAGCCATAGTAGTGGCTGATAGATAAAGATGTAGGTGTAGATATAGATATGGATATAGATATACATATAGATAGAAAAATAGATGTGTAGTTTACAATATATATGAGAAAGAGACAGTGTGAGGATATTAAATTATATATATTATGAATTATTATTAAATTATGCCTCCATTTAATGAAGTATCATTGTTGAATACTTATTAAAGCATTAATGTAAAAGTAGTCAGTATTCTTTACTTGGGAGAATTATACAAAATAGATAAAATGGAAGACATAATCCAATTCTTTTTGTGTGGCCTTCTATAAAACAATCATGAACTAACTGCAAATTCTATTGTCACTTTTATAACATTCCATTAAACATTCACATGAATAGGAAAGACTTTCTCAAGATCTCCCTCCATTTGTAGGTGGCAGTCCTGGCATTGGAACTCCAGGCCTGGGCAGTTTACTTCAAAATGCAAACCATTAGAATGACACTGTGAAGATTTCAGTTTCTCACAATGGAAAAAAGAACAAGAAGAAAAGAAAGCCAGGTGTCATTTGTTCCTGCCTGTAATCCTAGCTCATCAGGAGACTGGGAGGTAGAGAATGCCAGTTTGAATTCAGCCAGGACAGGAAAGTCCACAGCACTCTTATTTCTGAGAGAACAAAGGAATAAAACTCGTCATGAGTGGGGCTGTGGTTCAAGGAAAGAGCACTACCCTTGAGCAAAAAGAGCTCAAGGACAGTGCCTAGGCTCATAATACAAGCCCTGCACCTGCCAAAAAAAAGCAAAATAAAAAACAAGTAACTCCATGTTTCCCCATGTATATATGCATGTATTTCTATCAGTAAAGGTCCAGAGTCTCTATGATGAAAGGCATCCAGCTAGAATATTTGCTTTGAATAGAATGATTTCATAGCCCAGACCGTGCTTTCAAGACAGTGCATGTTCGGGGGCTCCCTTAACTGTTCCCAATGTAGCCTGAGGTTTTCTGCACACCCCAGGGTGCTGGAGGAAGTCTGCCTCATTGTTGGAACAGGCAGACAAAAGGCCTCACTCCAGTACAGCTGTGTAATAAACAACTCCATCCAGGCCAATTAGTGAGGAGGAGTGTGGGCTGGCTATAAAGGCCAGGAGAAAAAGGCGTCTTTATACCCCAAGCTATCTCTCTCCCATTGCTGTTTTGACAGGAAACCTTCATTTGTGCCACCTCCCTTGGCAGGCCAAGTTCCCTGCATTTATCGTGTCTTTGTTAGACTATGTTCCAGTGTTGAAATAACCTGCTACAATTATTTCAAGGTTCTTTTTGGCAGGAAACAAGGGAGCTGAAATTAATGAAATGATTCATTATTGGCAACGGTGGCTTCCTTGGTTTCTGGAAGCTTGCTAAATCTAAGCACATGTGTAATATCACAATGCTCCCTGTCATTTAGGGCTGGTGATGCTCATCAAGTTTTGAAACCTTTGACCTCTCCTAGTTTGGCCCCCGATGACTAGGTTTTAGGGTTGAACACAGGACCTGGGTGCTGACCATGAGCTCAGAATAGAAGCTCAGTGTTTTACCATTTGGTGTCACACCTTCACTTCTGGTAACTGTGTTTGTGTATGTGTATGTGTGTGTGTGTATCTCTGTGTGTGTGTGTGTGTGTGTGTGTGTGTGTGTGTGTGTCTGTGTGCACATGTATGTGTGTGCATACCCTTGTCCTGTAGCTTGAACTCAGGACCTGAACGCTGGACCTGAGTTTCTCCGGTACAAGGATAGCATTCTATCACTTAAGCCACACAGTCACTTCAGGCTTTTTCTAGTATGTGGTACTAAGGAATCAAATCCACAAATTCATACAGGCAAACCCAGGGATTCATACAGCACTCTACACCTAAGACACATTCCCAGCCCTCCACTTCAGGTTTCTTTCTTTCTTTTTTTTTTTGGAAGTTGGAGGAATTTATGTCTAGGCCTGAGTGCTGTCCTTGAGTTCTTCAGCTAAAGCCAATCGCCCTACCACTTGAGCTACAGCACCCCTGGAGTTTTTTGGTAGTTCACTCAAGCAATTTCCTGCCCAGCCTGGCTTTGGACTGTGATCCTCAACTCTCAGGCTCCTGAGTAGCTAGGATGACAGGTGCAAGTCACCAGCACCCAGCTTCCAGTTCAAGTTTAAGTGCTGAAAAGGAGATTATAGTCTCATGGGACCTTTTATGTCTGGGATAGTTTGGAACCAAAATCATCATATCTCAGTTTCCTGGGTAGGCAGGATGACAGACCTCAGCTACAGATACCTAGACTGTAACACTCTGTTGCAAGGGGATCCTTGGCTCCACGTGGTAGAGGGCTAGCTATGAGCCCAACATGGAAGGGTCAGGGGCTAGGCCCTGAGTTCAAGATTCATGACCGAGAAAAATAAACCCAAACAATTGTCTGTAGGAGACAAACATAATTTTGGCCCTGACGTGGGGACATATCTGAGCCTCAAGTTTCTCTATAGCACAATTATCTGACTTGTGGAGCTCTTACAAGGACCAGATGAAAGTAGGACTCAGCACACAAAACCTCATGAAGGACTCATCACATAGCTGTATCCCACGCAATGTCATTAGAATTAGGGTGCTTTCAACAATATCACCATTCTTTCAGAAACACGTCACAAACCACACAAAGCTCACATCGAGTGATTTAGAGGGTTTTTTTGGGGGGAGGTGGAGTCAGCCACGGGGATTGCATTGAAAACCTGGTTACAGTCCTAAGATCTTTTGCTCAAGGCTAGAGCTCTACCACTTGGAGCCACAGCTCAGAGTTTCGCAGACTTCCTGCCAGGGCTGGGTTTTAAACTCACCATTGTCAGATCTCAGCCCCCAAGAATCTTGGATGACAGGGGTGAGCGAGCCAGCAGCATCTGCTTCTGTGCAGCTGGGTTGCAACGGTTTACCTCTGGCTAATTCAGGTGAGACAGCAACTGTCTGCACCAGACTGCAGACTTGCTCTGTGATGAGGTATTTGCAGTGATATTCTTATATAGTTGCAGTCAGAACATTCTATCTTTTTTGGTGCCATTTCTGGGTCTTGAGTTAGAGTCTTGACACACAGTCTCTAAGCTTTCATGCTCAGCTAGTGCTCAGCTGCTTGAGCAACAGCACGACTTCCAGATTTATCTATGCACACAGTAGTGAGGAATTGACCCTAGGACTTTGCATGTAGTAGGCGAGCATTCTACCACTGAGCCCCAGTAGTGACAAGTGTATAAACAGATAAATGTTTAGATTGGTAGATAGATAGATAGATAGATAGATAGATGTAGATGCATAAAACAAGAGACATATGTCTGTATACTATGAAATTGCAAAATACAATATTACTACCGATTATTGGCAATTAAATTATTCCTTGCTTTTTTAACTATCATGGTTGAATACATAATAAAGGATTAATTGAAAATTAGTCAATGTAGTAGAATTGTTGTGTATAATTTTATAATCATACACTAACTACCAACTTAATTGTTCCTTTTATAACATTCCATTTGTATAGATGTATATGGGAATGGGTTTCTTAGAATCTCCACCATTCATTAGTGGCAATCCCGGGATTCGACCTCCAGAACTAAGTTGCCAGTTTTGGTATGGCTTCCTTAATAGCCTGCCAAACATCAGCAATGCAAGGTCATGTACACTTTCTGGGACTTGTCATTTAGACCCAGGATGGTCACAGTACAAAGGGAAAAAAAAGTAAAACCACCTTCTTGAACTTCTCAGTTTTATGCTTCTCCTTTTTATTTTTATTTTTTTTTGCCAGCCCGAAGATTTGAACTCGGGTCCTCAGATACACGGTTCTGCTGTTGCAGAAATGCCAAGACCTGAGTGCAAGCCCTGCGCTCAGCTAATAATAATAATAATAATAAAAAAATAGGGCACATAGATAGAGAAATACTAGTCTTTGTACAAAGTTTCAGTCATGTGAAAAAAAATTTGTATTCAGCAATTCACATTTAACAGTATATTTATGAACAAAGATATAAATAAATGATAACTATCCGAAAAAAAAAAAATAATAAAAAAGCCCTGGTTTGGAATTTGCACCATTTTCCTGGCAGGCCGTGTATTTGAACTCAGGGTATGGATAACTCTGTGGCACTGTAGGTGAAGGGCAAAGGCTCACCGTGCTTGAAGAAAAGAAATTCAGAGCAGTTCTCAGGGCCTGAATAGAAGCCCCAGCACTGGAAAAAGGAATATTAATATATGAGATCTATTTACATACATGGGTTTACTGTATATGATGCTTATTACCCTTATTTATTTTGTATTATTATATATAACATTTTTTATTACATCATATCACATAGGATATATCCGCATATGGATTATGCATCATACTGAGACCCAGGATTTTCTCAGAGAAGGAAAAAATAAATATGTCAAAATTGGCTTCTTAATCCACGAATAAATTTTTGGCCATGCTGGGATTTCAACCCAAGGTTTTCAATGGCCAATCCATAAACAGGGTCACAGTCTTAGCACACCAGCCTCCGGCAAACTGAGCTGCCAGGAGTTCTGAGGACCTGTGATCAAGCCATAGGAGTGCCTTATAGATAGATAGATAGATATGTATATATATATATATATATATATATATATATATATATATATATATATGCATACAGAGAGACGGAAGGTGAGGATATTAAATTATATATATATATATAATTACTAATTATTCATTACTAAATAGTGCCTCCATTTAATGAAGTATCACGGTTGAATACTTATAAAAGCATTAATTAAAAATCAGTCAATAGCCTTCCATTATGGAAATTATACTATGGTGCTGGAATGGAAGATATATATCCAATAATTTTTGTGTGGCATTCTAAAATAGAATCATGGATTAACTGCAAGTTTATTACTTTGATAATATTCCATTAGCATTCCCATGAATAGAAAAGATCTCCTTCCATTTGTGGGTGGCAGTCCTATCATTTGAACTCCAGGCCTGTGTAGTTTACTTTGAATGCAAACTATTGGAATGACACCATGAAGATTTCAGATTGTTACAATTATAAAAAAGAAGAAAAGAAACCCAGGAGCCATGGGCTCCTGCATGTAATACTAGCTCCTCAGGAGGCTGAGATGTAGAGAATGCCAATTTGAATTCAGCGGGGGCAGGAAAGTCTATGAGACTCTTATATCTAAGATATCACAATAAAATAATGAATGAAGCTGTGGCTCAAGGACAGAGCACTACCCTTGAACAAAACGAGCTCAGGGACAGGGCCTAGGCTCATAGTACAAACCTGGAACTGCCCCCCCCCACAAAAGGAGGCAATAACTCCATGTCTCTGTATATGGATGGATGATGTATGGATGATGGGCATTCATCAGGTTGCCCATGGCCAGCCCCCCAACCTGGTCAAGCTGGGACAAGCCCTGAAGAGTACTCAGTCTGAGCCTGCAGCTTGACCAAAGCATCCTTCTCTGCCATTTAATAACTGAAGCCTTATATTCTGGCTGAAGTCTCCCATCGGGACACCTAGCAGCCAGCCCTTGCCTCCAGGGAAACCACAGTTCCTAGACTGTAGGAGTTGTCGAAGTTTCTGGCTCCATAGTCTCTATCCCTCTGTAGGATGTGAGCCTAGATCTCTGGGGCCTGGTGGCTATCACTCATTTATCATTCGTCATTGCCGAGACTCAGGCTGGTCCCAAATCTTGGCAAAGATATTAAATAGTCAGCCATTTCTATGCCAAAAGGGGTATGTCAATAAATCCCACCCTCATAACTCCCATGAGAAGTGAGCCTTGGGCTGTAAATGTGGCTTAGTTGTATAGTGCTTACCTAGCACACACTAAGTCCTGGGTTCGATTCCTCAGTACCAAGGAAACAGAAAAAGGCAAAAGTTGCACTGTGGCTTAAGTGATAGAGTGCTAGACTTGAGCAAAAGAAGCTCAGGAACATACCCAGACCCTGAGTTCAAGACCCAAGAGTGGCAGAAAGAAAAAAAAAATGAGCCTGGTATGACATATTCTTGTGGGACTCAGAGGAGGGCCATTGTTATAGGTAAGAGGTAGAGTAGAGGGAAGCTGTTGGTGGCTCACCTCTGTAAGCAACTCAGGAGGCTGAGATCTGAGGATCCCAATTGGAAGCAGGGAAGTATATATGAGACACTTTTCTCTAATTAAACACCCATAAAGCCAGAAGTAGAGATGTGGTTCAAGTAGTACAGTGCTAGCTCAGGGATCGGATAGAATCCAGGCCATGAATTCAAACCCCAGGACTGGCACACGCGCGCATGTGCGCGCGCGCACACACACACACACACACACACATCAAGATAGAGCATTTGCCAGTCACCCTGCACAAGTGCCATCTCTAGCAACTCAATATTAAAAAAAAAAGAGGGATAAGGGAAGATAAGACTTGCTCCAGGAGGTGATATAACCAATGCCAAAATTCCACAGGAGTTCTAAGATGTGGATACAGGACAGAGAGCCTAAGGCAGAAGGTACAGCATGGGAAAAGGTCTTGAGGTGTGCTGTAGAGCAGGTAGTGTGGGTGGAATGAAGTTTCTGTGGCTTCAGAAGAGTCTGTCAGGACATTTCATGGCTGGGCCAAGGTTTGTACTTGAGTCACAGGGCAGAGGGTGGGGTTCCAGAATGGGACCCAGGGAGAAGAATAGCTTGGCTTTTCACCACGGACCCCTGCCATTTCTGGTGGCTGGAAGCCTATTTTTCACAGTTCTTGACCCTCAGAATTCCTTTGCCTGGAGGAGTCAGTACAAATGCAGGGAAGAACTCTTGCTTAAGAAAAGCTTCTAGCCCAATGCCACCAGTGGCTCAACCCCTGTAAATCATAGCTACTCAGGAGACTGAGATAGAGATCGTGGGTTAGGCCAGATCAGGGGAGGAAAATTAGTGAGACTCTTCTTGCCGATGAACTACCAAAAGCCAGGAATGGAGTTGTGGCTCAATTGGTAGAGAGCTAACCTTGAGGGAAAAAGTTAAGAGACCAGAGCCCAGACCCCTGAGTTCAATCACCAGTACTGGCACCTAAAAAGTAAAGAAAAGCTTTCAAGAGCTCCTAGTCCACTGTGGTGAAAGGCCAGATCAGCCAGGCCCCAGTAGCTCACACCTATACTCCTATCTCCTCAGAAGGTTGAGATGTGAGGATTGTGGTTCAAAGCCAGTCTGAGCAGGAAAGTCTGGGAGACTCTGATCTCCAAGGAACCTCCAGAAACCAGAAGTGGCTCCGTAGCTCAAGTGGTAAGCTGAAGAGCTGGGGCACAGTGCCCAGGCCCAGAGTTCAAGTCCCATGACCAACATCTAACCTGCTTGGTCTTACTCGGTGGCTCTAGGAAGAGTATTTTCCAGTGGGCCCCTGAGGGTCTCCCAATATCTAGATCTCCTACAAGTCTTGAGAGCAGCCTGTTTGGAAGCCATTGCCTACAGATCGGCCACAGTACCAGAGAAGGGTCGAGCCTTGGGGTATGGAGCTCATCAGAAAGGCATCTGTCATGGGTGCAATATCGATCTGAGCAGTAATTCGATGTCTCAGACCACGGTTCTAGGCCAGGAGGGGCAGGAGCTGCAAGATGTCACACCAGGTAACGCCTGCTCATGCGGGCATCACAAGAGTGTGAGTTTGTCAGGCACAACTTGGGCAGGTGTGGAGTTGAGCTCATGAACGGCTTGTAGGCTCCGGAATCCACAGCTGGCTGGCTACTGCTTGTAGCAGTCACTATCCCAGGAGTCCCAGTGCTCAGACCACACACACACACGCACACACGTGGGTAGCCCAAGGCCTCAGCAGTCCCTGAGCAGCTGAACATCCCAAACTCTGAGAAGATGGCACTACTGTCCCCAGACCAAATGTAGACAAATCAAGAGCCTCTCACATATCTGGAATGGCTCATAACACAGCATGGCATTTCCTTCTGTATACACCTCTATGAAGAAAACTCACCCACCTTATCTTTGGTTGTAGGTCATGGGATTTGAACTTTGGCCTTCCCGCAGACCTCAGATCTTCAGCTGAAGGTGTGCACTCTACCACTGGAGCCACAGCACCACTTCCAGTTTTTCTGAAAGTCTCACTGAGTTTCCTGCCCAAGCAGGCTTTGAACCATAATCCTCAGATCTTAGCCTCCTGAGTAGCTAGGATGACAGCTGTGAATCAATGGCAGCTCCCAGCTTCAGCCACCTTCTTGCACCCAGGGGAAACCAAACTTGTCAGGCCACAAGGCACATGCAGTCCTTCACTTCAGACTTTGACATCAGCATCCAAACCCATTCTTCCTTGGGTGGAGAGAATATAATTGACACTACCCTCCCCCCCCTGCTCCCATTCGCGCACTCCCTGCCTAAGACAGGCCACAACCTCTGGAGTTCTTGGTAAGGTAACGCCCACCATGCTATGACTTCACACTCGGGAAAACCTGAGGAGTTCTTAGAAATGTCTGTATACTGAGGCCAGCACCTGGTCTCCCAACCACAGCAACCCCACTCCTTCACCATCTCTTGCAAGCAAGGGTTGTCTTTCTTGTTTTACTGGTAGAGGGGCTTGAACTCAGGGCTTGGGTACTGTCCCTGATGATAATTTTTTGCTCAAGGCCAGTGGTCTACCACTTGAGCCATGGTGCCACTTCTGGTTGGAGATTGGAGATGAGACTCTCATGGGAGCTTCCTGCCTGGGCTGGGAAACAAAATCCTCTGGATCTCAGCCTCTCAAGCAGCCTGGATGACAGGAGTGAGCGACCAGCGCAGGGCTTATGGTGTCTCATTTTTTTAGAATTTCCACCTATTCCTCCTCTACAAACTACAACTTAGACACTCTGCTATCTAATTCAGGGAGAGGGAGGCTCAGAATCTGGGTAGGGACATGGGCATTAAAGGGCCCCCTTCACATCACTACCCATCTCTAAGTTCCCATCCACCTCCTCTCGATGGCCTGGTCTTCCATGGCAGATCAGACCCACTAGGACTTCTGGGGCCTGTATCCCCTCCCCCCTCCCAACCAGTACCTGAGGATTTCTGGGGCCAGCTGCTCCAAGTTTCGGTGGAAGATGTTTGGAGGGTTGCTGATAACCAGTTCCAGGGGTGCCCAGCGCAGAAGGAGTGTCCATCTCCCCTCTGTCAAAGAAGGAGACATGACTCATGGATGGATCTACTAAGAGCTACAGGGTATAACAATCCACCTATCACCCATGTCCCTTGGAGTGCTGTTTTATGTTGACAGTCCTTGGGCTTGGCCTGGGGGCCCAGACACTGTCCCTGAGCTTCCTTTTCTTGAGGCAAGCACTTTCCTGGTGCCACTTCTGGTTTTTTCTGTGTATGCGGGACCTAGGAATCGAACCCATGGTTTCCTGTGCTCTAGACAAGCCCACTACTGCTAAGACACATTCCTAATCCTGGATAGTGTTCTTATGTGACCACTTGGGCCTGTCTCAGAACAATCTTGTACATCTGTACTGAGTTTCTCACCAGCAGCCCTGGCTGGAAATGAACATGCTCCAATATGTTGTCCTTTATCTACAGCATCTTTACTCTCTATGCTTCCTGTCAGATCCTCCTTGTTAAGAAAGACCTCTTTCAAGTGCTGCCTTTAAGAAGCCCACTCTAGTTGCCCTGGCGGGGAGAGGGATGGGGGGATCTTCTCAGCTCTACACAATGCCGGCTTTGTCATGCTCTTCCTTCCGGCTGGTGTAGATTGACAGCGCGCAAAGGGGAAAGCCTGGTTTTCACCACCCAATTTCTGAAGGCTCTGATGCACTACCCAGGGACCGGTGCTGTATCACACTCCATGAGAGGGCACTCGAGGCCCACGCAGTCTGTGGGGAAGAAATGAGGCCATTTCTTTGTGTGGGCTTGAACTGAGGATCTGGGAGCTGTCTCTCTGAGTTTTTCTGTTCAAGGCTGATGCTCCAGCACTTGAGCCACAGCTCCACTTCTAACATTTTGGTGGTTCTATGGAGAGTAGAGTCTCACTTGCTTTCCAGCTTATGGCTGGCTTCAATCTTTGCACCTCATATCTCTGCCTACTGAGGAGCCAGTATGTCAGGCGTGAGCCTGAGCAAGATATGACAAGCACCAGGGCCTTTCTTTTGAGCTTCTGTTTATTTCGTGTCAACTAGCAAGCCCTAATTAAAATTGTTATTTACAGGAGATGAAATTCCTCTCCTAGGTCAGTTAATCCAAAGAGATAAAATGTCTTTGGAAAAGGCTAGTCTGATTTGGCCTAGGTGAGTGTGTTTGTGAGAGTATGAGTTTCAGGGATACCTACCCCCATCTCTCCGGTGCTTCATTCTCCCAATGGTAAGTACACCCACGATCTCCACACTAAGGAAGGTGGGTAGGGGAGGGTTCATAAGGTCACATCAAGTGGGATGATCTGAATTCTATCCTGCAACTGAAGCTGGGAGAGGTAATAGAGAAGAGAGGTTTAGAGGAACATCAAGGGAAGCCCCTTACATTTGGCTACAAGTACCAGAGAGAAGAATGAATCCATCCTTTTTGGTAGTAAGATAACAGGTGCCCACTATTCATTTATTTTATTTTTTTGTGAGTCCCAGGGCTTGGATTCAGGGCCTCAGTGTCATCACTGAGCTTCTTTTACTCAAGGTTGAGGCTCTACAAATTGAGCCACAGCACCATATATATCTTTTTTGTGGGGGTGGGAGGTGGTTTATGGGAGATAAGAATCTCCCTGCCTGGGCTGGCTATGAACCAAGGTCTGTGAGACTCTTATCTCCAAAGAATCACCAGAAAACCGGAAGTGGTGCTGTGGCTCAAGTTGTAGAGTGCTAGCATTGATCTGAGGAGCTCCGGAACAGCGTCCAGGCCCAGAGTTCAAGCCCCATGACTGAGAAGAAGTGGACTTCCCACTACAAGAAGTGGACTGACTAGCACCCATTGTCCTAGGGAACATGGCAGTGAAGTCAGGTCAGGCTTTCTTTCAGCTGGGGGTCATGAGTAGGTCACCCAGCTTCTCCATGCCTCATTTTCCCCAGCTGCAACACTGAAAAGTGAAGGATCCTCTTCCTCACGTGGATAGGGTAAGGATGAAAGAAAGCCATGTTTTGTTTCATAATCCCATACCTGTGGCACGATAAATAACAGGCCCCATTTGAGCCCTTTCCAGGTATCTTCCTGACATATGCTCACAGAATTGCCAAGAACCTTATCTGATGACCACTCCCTCTATGCCTGTCCCTGCCCCAGAGATCCCCCTGAATTGACCCCTTGTTTTCTCACAACTGTCCTGTGAGGATACTGAGGTCTGAAGCTTCCATGCCCAACCCAGAACTTCAACTCTGGTCAAGAATCAGCTGCTATCTCTTTCCCCCTGGGGAGCCACCCCCTGCAGGCCTCACCCCCAGGCTCTCCTAAGCTCCCTCTGCCACCAACCAGGCCCAAGGGAGTAGACAGTTCCAGGGCACAAAGATCCCTTGGTATTAAAATTTAACGGTGCTGAGTCTCCTTCAAGCATCTCACCCTTCCAGGCCCTCAGACCTCAGTCACAAAGCCCATGCACCCCCCAAAGTTTGCGGTTAGAAGTTACCAAAGGGTCCAGTGCTCCTTGTTACAACCAACTTCTACATACACACACACACACACACACACACACACACACACACACACACACACACACACACACACACACAAAGCTGGCACAGGTGGTTCCTGTCTGTCATCCTCGATACTCAGGAGTCTGAAGTCTGAGGATCACTGTTCAATGCCAGCCTGCACAGGAAAGTCTCTGAGGCTCTCATCTACAGTGAACCACCAAATAGCCAGAGGTGGAGCTGTGGCTCAAGTGTCAGAGCACTAGCTTTGAGCACAAAAGCTCAGGAACAGCACCTAGGCCCTGAGCTCAAGGCCCAGTTCTACCTCCAAACAGACACAGACACAGACACAGACACAGACACACACAGACACAGACACAGACACAGACACACAGACACACAGACAGAAACACACACACACACACACACACACACACACATGAAAAGCCCAAGGCTTCAGCAGTCCCTGAGAACAGAACAATAAATTCGCTCCATTAGGTTGAGCCTCTCACATATCTGGAATGTCTCATAAACCAGCATGGCATATCCTACCGTATGCACGGGTATGCAGAAAACTTAGTCACCTCTTTTTTTGTGGTTGGTCTTGGGGTTTGATCTCTGGGCCACGGTGTTGTCCCTCAGCTCTTCAGATGAAGGTGAGCACTCTCCCACTTGAGCCACAGCACCACGTCCTGTTCTCTGGTTGATCCACTGGACATCAAGTCTCACAGACTTTTCTACCCAAGTTGGCTTGGAATCACGCTCTTCACATCTCACCCTTCTGAGTATCTAGGATGACAGTTGTGAGGCACCAATGGCTTCCGGCTTCAGCCACCTTCATATACCCAGAGGAAACCCATCTCCTCAGGCCACAAACTTCTTGCAAACCTTCATTTGAGACTTTGACACCCAGCACTCAAATCCATCCTTCAATGGAAAGAATAAAAACACAACAATCTCACCCCTGCACCCATTTGCCCACTCCCTGCCTGCCATAGGCCATGTCCTCTTGAAGCTGTGGCTTCAAACTGAAGCAAACTTGGGGAGTTCTTAGAAATGTCTGTACAGTGAGGCTAGAACCTGGTCTCTCACAACAGCACACACCCCACTCTCCCCCACACCTCCACCATCCTTTGCAGGCAAAGATGTCTTACTTTTTTTTTTCTGTTGTGGTGCTTGAACTCTGGGCCTGGGTGCTATTCATGATCTCTTCAGCTAAGGTGAGCACTCAACTAATTGAGCCACAGCACCCCTTCCAGTTTTCTGGTGGTTTGTTGGAAAAAAAATGTCTCAGGGTCTTTCCTGAGCATGCCGGCCTTGACCTGTGATCTTCAGATCTCACCTCCTGAGTACCTATGATGACAGCCATGAGCTACTGGCAACAGGCCAAACATATTTTTCCATGCCTGTCATCCAATACCCTAAGGAGACTGAGATCTGAGGACTGCACTTGGATGCCACCTTTGGCAGCAAAGTCCATGAGAACTCTTTATCTCCAATTAAACATCCAAAAGTGTTGCAAGTGGAGCTGCTCCTCAAATGATAGAGTGATAGCTTTGAGCATAAGAGACGAGAGATAGGACCCAGTCCTTAGGTTCAAGCTTTTTCTAGTAAAGACCCACCCAAGAAAGGGAAGCAGGTGAGCATATGGGAGTTGAAAGCTCACACATAATACTCAAGACTCCCAGAACAGTCCCCATCCGGCTCTGATTCTCTAGATTCTATGTCCTACGTCATGGCACTATTAGATGGGTCTGACCATGCTCCAAGTTAGGACATTCAAGTACAATCTCATACTGAGCATCCCCTGACCTTTTGAAAGACTCAGAATCTCTCACTGTCCTGCCTCAACACTGGGCAGTGAGGTGAGTTCTAGTTATCCAACCACAGGATGTGGGAACAAAAGCATTTCTTGGCCAAGAGATGCAGACTGGAAGGCTCTAGGTCCGTCTCTCTTGGGAAGGGGAAAAGGCTTGATCTATCACAGGCATGTTCCTAGGTTGTGAGTATCCTCAAAGAAACAACCCTGCTCAGAGCCCAGTGCCTCTTGTTTTCCCACTAGCCTCCCCAAGCCTGCCCCACCACCAGCCTGCCCTCTCTGAATCCCAGATCTGCCATCTAGACTAAAGGCTGAGCCAGCAAAGAGACCCACTCCTGCCTCTGAGAATGGCAGTCACAGATTCCTAGCGTCCCCTAAAGGAAGTCTCCGAGCAACACAGGTCCTGACTCCCACCCTCATTCCCTGGCTGTCCTATGCCAGTGGCACACTTACCTCTGTCTCTGGTCTTGAAATGAACACTGGAGTTGTGATCTTCAGATTGAGCCCTGGAAATCCCAGTCCCCAAAGTTGTACTGCAGAGGCATCCTGCGGTGGATGACAGCCAGGTGCTCAAGGGTGAACCCAAGACACCAGGCCTTTTAATAACCCTATGGTTGGTCAAAGGCTCTATCACTGATGGTCTAGATTGTCATGCGAGATCATGGCTCCAATGTCCTGACACACATGACCTGGGATCATCCTCTCATTTCATCTTCCTTCTTATCCCTTGCCCCCCACCTTGACACTGCGTCACCCCAACACCTACCTAGCTGTTGGAGCTTTTCTTCTTATCTGACCAGAAAATAAACTTGGTGGGGCCAGGAGAGATTAAAACCTGGTGACCAACCCTGAGCCCTAGGGTCTACATCCTTCTGCAGTCAGCGACCACACAACACCTGGATTTCATGAAGTTGCTGATAGGTCAGCGGCTTGGTCCTACATACTGTCTTTAGACTCTGAAACTTTGCCCACAGAGATTGTGAATGGTTGGCTCCCTTGATCCAGGGACTCCAAACCAAGGCATGCCTGTTTCCCCTTCTTCCGTTCCACTTTTTCTCACTCCATCCTTCCCTCCTCTCACTCTCTTTTCCTTTCTTCTCTCACTCATGGTCCTTGAACTTGGACCCTGGATGCTGTCCCTGAGCCTTTTTACTCAAGGCCAACAGACTACAACTTGAGCCACACATCCACTTCTGGTGTTTTCTTTTTGGTAGTTAGTTGGAAATAAGAGTCTTACAGGATTTCCTGCCCCCGCCTTAAGCCTCAATACTCCCATCTCAGCCTCCTAAGTAGCTAGGTGACAGGTGTGAAGCACTAGCATCCAGATCAATCTAAGGTTTCTTCATGTGCTATGGAACCAGCAGTGGATCGTTTCATCTATGACTCCCGGAGCCTGTTGCACACTGTAACTGTTTTTTTGGATAAGTATATGAGCATCTGCCTATGACAATACTATAGAAAAGTCCCATTCGATGCAGGTAAGGATCCTGGGGGGGAGGGGGGAGGGCAAAGCCTGATGAAGCTCTCCCACAATTCTCCCTCCTCCCTCTTCCCATCCTCCTGGTCCCACCACACTTAACTCTTTTGGCTCCTAGGATGTGATCCATGATGTACTAGCTGGATTCTTGGGCCTGTGTAATGCCTATCTTCTCAAAGATCTCTGTCCAGCAGCTGACCAGCTGTGTGGCACTCAATTCCCGACTCAGGTGTGAATGAGGTTGCCAGTGAGCTGAGGCCCGGTTCAAGGGGCCTGCTCTCCTCCCCCCTGGGGCCTGGAAGGATGGTCTACCACATCCTGTCCCAAAGTTTCATGTTGCAGAGAAAGGATCCTCGAGGCATCCTGGGTTTCTGAATCTCCCAGAGTCCCATGAAGGTGCTGGGAATCATCTTTGCTCACAGCTGAAGCTTGAACTCAGGGTCCCTGAGATTTGTTGCATTTTTAAACAATTTACCATTTGAGTCATGCCTCACTTCTGGCATTTTGCTGATTAATCAGTGATAAAATTCTCAGGGACTTTATTTTGTGGGCTGCCTTCAAACAGGAATACTCAAATCACAGCCTCCCACGGAGCTAAGATGAGATACATGAGCCAACTGCTCCCAACTTCTATTCACTACTTGTATATGAGCTTTCACAGACTAAATTGTTTTACACTTTTATTGAGCTCAACTATATCGTTTTCCTTTCCTATAATTTTAATGCCAAATTTAAGAATGCTTCATCTCCAAAATGGTCAAGATGTCTTGACAATTGGAGTCATTGGACTAGAAGGCTGCTGGAATCTAGGATTATACTAAAATGTTAGACTTCAGCCTATCTTTAAGACTGCTTACTACTATTGAATTTCGGTCAGTATTCTTTTTGTTGTTGGTCGTGGTGTTTGTGGGGGTTGTGTGCCTTGAATTCTGGGCCTGGGTGCTGTCCCTCAGCTCTTCAACTCAAGGCTAGAATTCTACCACTTGAGCCATAGTGCCACTTCCGGTTTTCTGGTGGTTTATTGGAGATAAGAGTCTCATGGACTTTTCATGTACGGCTGGCTTTGAAACACGATAATCAGATCTCAGCCTGCTGAGTAGCTAGTATTACAGGGGTGAGCCACAGGCTCCTCTGTACAACATCAACCATAACATAAAATGTAGTAAAATCAATAAAGGACGTGTTTAACAAAAAAGTAAAATGATAACTTACAGACAAATGAATATAATAATATGCATATATGTCTATATACATGTATATACACATCTGTATATTCTTATATATCTAGGTATTAGTATATATACACATATAAGTATGAATATATGCATATGTTCATATAGTGTGTATACATATAAATTTATTTAAAGAGACTTGAATCAGAAATATATTAATAGTATATGAATGTCGATGAAAAACTTTAACCATCCTGAATAAGTTATAAAAAATCCAAATACATATCTCTATAGTAATATAATAACAACCAAGGAACATATGGAAAGATCATAACATACCTAGACATTGCATACATATAGAGATTAGTGGAAATAGAAACAATAAGATAGCCCTGTACAACCATTATGTAGAAATTGGAATCCTTATACATTGGTATTTGACATTTAAAATTATATAGTCAGTTTGTTGAACATACTGACAATCTTTAAGATATTATATGTAGAGTTGCCTCTATGATCCAGCATTTTGAATCATAATGTTATATACAAAATAGATTGCAACATATGTCCAATGAGACACATGTACAAGAATATACATAGCCAAAACTTTTATAATAACATATCATAAAGTATTTAAATGTCCATTCAGGATGTTATTCCATTATACACATGCTCTCTCCATGAGAAAAGTTTACATGGACTTACTTTAGAAACATAATATTACATGGGAAAAATGGATAAAATAGACTACATTTTCTAATTATATGAACTTTTTAAAATTGGCTCATCTGTAGAGGAAGAATATGAAATAATAGCTGCTCAAGGGAGGTAGGTTGGAATGTTGACAGGAAGTGACTAGTAATAAATATGGGAGTATTTTGAGAGGGTAGTAAGGATAAAATGATCTAGAACTGAAGGTAACATTCTCACTCCAACTCTTTAATATTCTAAGAATCATTTTACTTTATCGAAGAATTACAAATTGCATTTGCATTAACCTTAGGAAAATTTTTAGAATAGTAGTGGGTGAATCTAAGTGATAATTTAGAGTTTAAAATCACAGAATTCTATAATGCATAACATTAGTATGTTGCTGAATAAGACTATCAAGAAAATATGATCCGTGGTATATCTTCTGAGTGACTATACATACTATTGCGAGTCAGTGAATATTCTACAAAATTATGTAAATTGAGGGATGAGATAGGATTGAGAAGGATGAGGGATAATGTATAGGGGCATTGTATAGGGCTGGGAATGTGGCTTAGTTGTAGACTGCTTGCCTTGCATGTGTGAAGCACTGGGTTTGATTCCTCATTACTACATAAACAAAAAATCTGGAATTGGCACTATGACACATATCATAGAGTACTATCATGAGGAAAAGAAGCTCAAGGACATTGCCAGGGCCCTGAGTTGAAGCCCCAGGACGAGTTAAAAAAAAGGTGTATTGTATTAAGCCTGGCACTAGCGGCTCCCACCTTTAATCCTATATAATCAGGTGGCTGAGGATTGAGGTTTGAAGCCAGCCCAGGCAAGAAAGTCTGTGAGATTCTTATTTCCAATTAAATCTCAGAAAGTTCTAGCATTCATCCAAAGGCATTCCGGAACAGCATTCAGACCCAGAGTTCAAACCTCAGGAGAGAAAAAAGAAAAAAAAAAAAAAAACCTCACTAAACACTATTCATTAACTTCTTTGTCAAAAAGCAACTCCCATACAAGTACTTAAAGTTAATTAAAAATATGATAAAACACAAGTCATTTTGGGATCCAGACATAGGTAGAATACACAGGACAAAGTAAATTTTATATCATGCAGTTTAGTTTGTAATTTGTTCTACAGTCTTCTTACATCATTTATGAAATTGACAATGCTGTCACTTATAGGACTATTTCCTTGAGGAACAGAATGAATTCTGCTATCTTTTCATAGGAAACCATAGAGGTGATTTTTTTGCCTCTTATTGAAGTATATCTGATATTTTCAACTAGATTTGCCCTAATATAATATTAATTTAAACAATCATTTCATTAGGGAGATGTTGGTCAGATTTTTTCCAGTAAATCTTATCCCTTATAATACATGAGAGCATGCTGTGAAGTCTCCTATTAATATGCCAAATTCTTTATAAAATTAACTTAAAAGGGGGAAAGATTAATCTTGGCTTCTGATTTTACACATTTCAGTTTATATTTCTTATCCTCATTGCTTTCGGTTGGTGGTGGCACGGTACCCCATGTCAGGAACATGTAATGTAGTATGTGTATTCATGGAAGCCAGGAAGTAAAGAAAAGTAGGAATAAGAGTGGAGAAAGGGAGAAACATGAGGAGGGGAAGAGGGAGAGGGAGCAGGAAAAGCAAAAGGAGACGGAAGTAAAAGAAGGAAGAGGAGGAAAGGACTTTGATCTTAACATTCTCTTTGATCACAAGTTCTCAGTGACCAAATCTCTACAACTATGCCCACGTGAGAGGGTTCACCTTTTTATGGCAACATAGTGAAAGCTAATTATTAATCCCAATCCTGGCTCAAGTGGTAGAGCGCTAGCCTTGAGCTGAAGAGCTGAGGCACAGCACCCAGGCCCAGAGTTCAGGCCCCACGACCGGATCCCCCCCCCCCAAAAAAATAGACTATTTCATCTAACTTATAATGACTTGAATTTTTCATAATTTTATGACATTTCTATTCAAGTTTTTGTCGTCTGTTGTGAGGTTCTTTCTTTCTAGTTGAAGAAAAAATAGATGCTATCACGATCATTTATTTCTTAATTATTCTATAGAGTATGTATAACATGAATTTCCTACCATTCAAAAACAAGTTTTGTTCAATTCTAGGAATAATTGCATGAGTCATGGAATATCTTGCTTTATGTCATATTGAGATTGATTCAATGTCTAAAAATCACTGTTGGCATAATACATGAAATTCAGTGTTTCTCTGAAATGTCTTAGCAATCAAACTTCAGAAATACATGACCAGTAACTAAAATTTTTATATACTCAAAAAACGTATGAATCTATATTTTATGTCAAAAACTCTTAGGTTTAAAGGAAGAAAAAATCATGTGACCCCAGTAGATAATATTTAATTTAATGAAAAATTGCTTCATTAACTCTGACAGAGCCTATTGCTTTTAGCTTACATGAGAAATTTGATTAAGGATCCTTTTGTCGCTTTTGAATAATAGAGCATTTCAATTAGTGCAAAGATTCTGACATTTAAACCTTTGAGTGTATATTTTTTTAAAAAAATGAAAACTATTTTTCGCAGTGCATGTTCAGGTTTAATAACTAAATAAATATCTAAATGTTAATTTGTTAAATTGAGCCTCTAGAATTAAAATAATAAGAAATATATTTTATTCTTAGATATATCTGTGCTTAATATGGGTTTCTCAAGCTTGTAATCCTCACTACTCAGGAATCTGGGGTTCAAAGCCAGCCTTGGCAACAAAGAAATAATCTTATAAATATGTTAGAAACAATTGCAAGAAAGAAAAATAACAAACATTTAAATACTTATCCTAGGGTTCATTTCACCTAACATCAACTTATCTGACCTATTCTGCTTGTCACAGACATGCCCCTCCCCCACGGTATAACCACTGCTTGCATTGTATTTGATGTTGGTATGATTTGTGGAGGGCAAGGGAAAAATCATATGGTTTAAATAAGGATACAGGTGGACCCATTGCAACAATGAGATGTACAAGTCATTATGTAGAAAAACGAACTTTACAACTTTGACGGGGGGTGGTGGATGGGGCAGAAGTGGCAGAGATGAGAACGGTTGAGAAGTAGAAAAGAAGGATGAGGCAACAAAACTTGATAAGAAATGTACTCATTACCTTGCCCATCTAATTGTAACACCTCTGTACTGTATTTTCACAATAAAAAAAATTAAAAAATTTTAAAAAGCCAGTCTTGGAAAGAAAGTTCATGAGTCGAATCTCAATTAAACACACACACACATCACCACACACACAAACACACACACACACACACACACACACACACACACAAAGCCAGAAGTGGAGTTGTGGCGCAAATGTTAAACCAATATCCTTGAGAGTTCAAATCACAAAAACAACACATACGCAATATTATGTCTAAATTCTTATTTTACTTTGAGGAAATAATGTCATGGAAAGTGATATTTGTTACATATCCTACAAATTTTGTGAAGTTGTTTTTAGTATAATTTCTCTTAAGATATAACATAGGTTATTAAAATTAATATTATTCTAGTATATTCATAATTACTCATAACACCTTAAAGTACAATAGTTGGTATTTTTTTATAACCATAAGAAATATTCTGAGTAAAAGATTGGAAGAAAAAAATAAAAGAAAAAGAAAGAAAGAGAAAGCGAGAGAGAGGTAAGGGTGGAGGGAATGAAGGAGGAGGGAAAGAAGGAAGGAAGGAATGAGGGAACAAAGGAACAAAGGAAGGGATGGAGGAAGGAAGGGACAAAAACGATTTAATTTATAAAATCAGGTATTTAGCCCAACATAAACTTCATGTAATTAACCCTTTAGTAAATGCAATTTTGCAATTTTCATTTGCATGTTCCCCATGCATGAATGAAACCAGCAAATGAAGGATCAGAAATACCAGGTGTATTTGTTTGCATCTGTAGTAAATATGTATGCCTTTTTCTCAGTTTCTATACATCATCAAATAATTATTTGTAAACAATTCACACTTAGTTATAAATATTTTTAAAACTAAGGTAACCAAAGGTTGCCAATACATTATATACTGTGAATACTAGTATTTATAGTGCTATTAATATTACAGTTTTCATGTTTCATTAATTGTAACAATTTTATTTTGTATTTTATCAGACATATTGGCATACTCTGATTTTGGTGACTGTGAGAGTTCTAATATCAGACCTTAATTAAAATCAAAGGAGATCTGTATTTGTTGGCTCAAACGAATATTTTTGAAAGCAATTAACACATCGGAGATTGTTCAAAGACATCAGAACGGCTTTAGGCTGTACCACGTTTACATGGTTAGCTGTGATGTGATTCAAGAGTCACTAAACAATCATACTTCACTTTGCCATCACTATAATTATCCCCACTGTAAGAAGAATCATTCACATAATTCACATGATATAAGCTTGTCCTTGTTATTATTTTCTATGAAATAATATCCAAATGATACACCACACTGAGTTAAAAAAAAAAAGGTTGCAAAGTGTATTGGACGATGTAACTCCTTCCAGATAAGCATGTTGAAATTCTATTCCTCTGCCTGGTGACATTAGAATGAACGTTTCAGAGATTACCCTGCAATATTGATCCTGATAAAAGAAGCCCAATATAATTACGCTGCCATGTGAACGTCCAGAAAATAGATTATAATGAACCAGAAAGTGGACCCCATTAGACTAAGAATTGCTTGGAATTCCCATTTTATAATCAATGTTTAAACTTCTAGAGTATGGATAATATACTCCTGATGTTTTTAAGCCACTTACTTTGAAATGTACTAACAGCCCAGTGGCTGAAAAAAAGCAAATGAGTTTTGATTTAAATTTCACAAATTCAGATAAAAAAGAATAATAAAGTTTTATTATTTGAATTTTATTCTCCAAGTCTCCAGGTTTAAAATATTTTTAAGGGCTGGGAAGGTGGCTCAGTAGTAGAGTGCTTGACTTGCATGCATGAGGCCCTGGGTTCGATTCCTTAGTAACATATAAGCAAAAAAACATTCGAAGAGGTGCTGTGGCTCAAGAGGTAGAGTGCTAGCCTTGAGATGAAGAGTTGAGGGATAGTGCCCAGGCCCTGAGTTCAGGCCCCATGACTGGCAACCCCCAAAAAATTTTAAATGGGAATCTAATTGAGGTTCAACTCTATATTCAACTATCATAATTAATTTTTTGAATATTTTTTTATTATCTTTAGTTGTACAAAGTAGTTGGTATTCACTGAAACAGTGTATGGATACATTGCCTCTTGATCAATGTCACCCCATTCAACATTTACATCCACCCATCCCAATCAACCCTGATTCTTATGTATCTCAATATTATGTTCTGGAATTACTTGCCATTTAACAAAGCAGTTTATGTGTACGAAGCACCTGGAATTGTGTTACCATTTCAATATCTTCTCCCCCAACTTCACACTACCCCTTGCTTTGCATATTTCAATTCTGGGAAGTATACAATGGATTTTTGCCTGTATTCGATCCTTTTCCCCTTCAATTTCCTACCCCTCTCATATTGCCCCCCCCCATTGTCCTCTCTTGCAGTACACATTTACTAGTATTTATTTGGTTGTCTTAGTCTTTTAAGAGAATTATAGTATTTGCACTCTCCATGTACTCTACCACTTCAGATAATTCATTTGTACCTCCTTGCATACCATCCAGTGTGTTTAATTTTACATTTATAGGCACCTTCTATCTAACACAAATGAGGAAAATCATGCAAGCTAAGTTTCTCTGAGTCTGCTTTATTTCACTTAATATTATTTCTAAGTGTTTCATTTTCCTTGAGAATGGTGCAATATTATTCTTTCTTATGGATGAGCAGAATTCCATTATGTATGTATGTATATATATATATATATATATATGTATATGTTGTATATATGTATATATATATGTATATATGCATACATATACTTGTAAATTGGGATCAATAAATTTAGATATATATATATATATATATATAATTTAAATATACATATATAATTCTTGATCTCTTTTTACAATGAGAAGCATCTGGGCTGATTCCATATGTTGGCTACAGAAAATAAGGCAATAATGAACATGATTGTGCTGGTAGATTCAGTGTGGCCTTGTTTCTGCTCTGTTGGATAAATGCCCATAAGGGGAGTTGCTGGATCACAGGTAGGTAGCTCTCTATTCACGTGTGAGAGCAATTTCCATAGTGTTTTCCAATGTGGTGGAACAAGATTACATTCCCATCAACAGTGTAATAGAGTTTCCTTTGGGCCACATCCATATCACTATCTGTGATTTTTCAGTTTTTCATAATGGCATTGTAACAGGGGTGAGATGAATCTCAGTGTTGTTTGAATTTGCATTTCTTTTATGGAGAGAGATGTGTCTATTTGTCATTCTTACTTCTTCTAAAAATTTATCTTTGTCTTTATTCCATATATTAATTGGGTTCTTGTTTATTTGAGTGTCTATTTTTGTTGGGTTTAAATTTTGATATCTAAATATGGGTTAACTATGAAAACCCTTGTCTGATGCTTAGTAAAAATCTTCTTCCATTCCATTTTCTTTCTAAAATCCTGCTATCTTTTTCCTTTTCCTGAAGAAACTCTTCAGTATGATGCAATTCTATTGATCTAGAAAGAATATTACACCATTCATAAGGAAAAGGAAAGACTTGGAACAATCTTACATTAAGTGAAGAAAGACAGATTCAAAGAAATATGTGCTGCCTGATTTCCCTCATTTGTTGCATTAGAATGTGCCTCTAATTCTACAAGTAAAGACATGGGGATGGTAAAAAAGAAAACATTACAGTCGGACATGATAAATTATATGGGATTCTAAACATTTATACAGTGAGATCAAAATGCTATGTGGAGAGGATCACAAAGGCTTAATAGCTATATGAATATTATCATATAAAATAATGTTCATTAAAATGGTCTCCAAGAAATGATAGTTTTTTTAATTATTTTGCTTTTCCTTCTGTGTTCTGATGCAGTTTTTTAAAAATTGTGCACCGTTGTTCATATGTGCAAGTTTGGAAAGGGCAAGAGAGAGCACAGAAATGGTGGGACAAAGGGTTAACAAATGCAGCGGTGCTACTCAATAGAAACTGCATTGTAAATGAACTATACAACTTATGGGAGAGGGAGCTTGAAAGGGAAAAACTGGGAGAACATGAGGGAAGAGGTGACACTGTTAAAAAAAATGTGCTCTTTATCTGACTTAAGTCATTGTAACCCTTCTGTACATCATCTTTACAAATTAAAAATGGACCTCATAAACAGGCCAGAGTAGCTATACTAATATTAGATAAAATAGGCTTTACATTAAAAGTGGTATGAAAGTAAAAAGAGACAAAGAAGGACATTAAATATTGGTTAAGAAAACTCTTCATTAGAGGGACATAACAATTCTAAATATCAATTTCCTGAATTTTAGAGCTCCCAAATTCATTAGACAAATAATACTTACTCTAAAAATACACATACATTCAAATATATTGTTGGTTGCTTGAACACATCATTCTTACCTCTGGACAGGCCATCCAGGTAAAAAATTAGCAAAGAAATTTCAGAGCTAAATAACTGCATTGACAAACTATACCTAACAGATATCTGCAGAATATTTCACCTAGCAGTGTCACAATATATATTACTCTCAGCAGCCCATGGAATGTTCTCCAAAATAGGTCAGATCTTATATCACAAGAAAAATCTGTCAGAATTCAAAAATAAAAATGAAATTACTCTTTCTATCCTGTCAGATCACAATGGGACCAAATTAGATCTCGACATCAAAAGGCATCACAAAAAATTCTGAAACTAACAGACTGAATAACACATTGCTAAATAATCAGTGAGTCACTGAAGACATATGGAGGGAAGTTCCAACTTTTATGGAATTCAGTATAAGTGAACACACAAAATACTACCACCTCTTGGACACAACAGCACAGGTGATACTCAGGAAAATGTATAGCTTTGAGTATGTACATCAGAAAATTAGAACAATCTTGAATCAGCACTAATGATGCACCACTAGGTCCTTAAAAAAACTGAACAAGCCAAACCAAAAAACGGTAGACAGAAATGATACATATTAGATTGAAGAAATGAATCAGTCTTAAAAACCATACAATCATAATTGACTTTTATCTACTATTAGCTCACAAATTTGCTCAATGTATCTCAACGTAGCTATTTTCAGAGATAAACTCAACCAGCTCAAACCAGTGAACAACACAAACTCCTAGGATTCTAAGAAACAACATTTTGTTTGCCTTTTTAAAATAAATTTACTCTGTTGTTCTTATTAAGGCGATTTATAGATGGATTACAATTACAAGAGTCAAGTAATGAGTAAATTTCCTTTTGTGAAATGTCTTCAGTTCCCTCACTTGTTCCCAGTCCCACTCTCCTGTCCCCACCCATGTGCTAAATAGTTCACTTTCATCAATGTTCAATGAACTCCATTGCTGCAATTTTTCACAATTTTCCCTAAATCTCTGTGCCCACTCCTCACATTCCTGAAGATGGACAATGAATACACCAGGCATAAGGTAAAGAAGACAGAATAATCACAAACTATAAACAACAACAAACACAAAACAAAAAAAGGACTTTTATATTTCCATATATCATAATTTGAGTATGTATATCTTGTTATATAAATATAAATGTTTTTTATTATAAAGTCAATTCAGGGATTAAGGTATGATAACAAAATCTTGCTTTCTATTTAATAATGCTTTTTATTTTAATATTAAATTTGTAAGTAACACAATTAAAGTCCTAGTGAAATTTGAAGGTTCAGATTTAAGTTAAATTTTCAAAATGTCTAATAGTTCCATTTTGGCAAACAAAATGAAAAACAGGCATGTTTTATCTTCAAGAGTGTCATTATTTCATATGTAAAAATGTAAAAGAAATATAATATTAATTCAGTGAAAATAAGGAATCAAATACTTATGCAATGCATCAATTCCATAGATTATGAGATCTGTTGATAAAATTAATAAAAACTGTTTAAGTAGAATACCGAAGATATGAAGCAAATGATAATTTTCTTTTTAAGTGAAGTTGATAGAAAAATCATTGTCCAAAGATTCCAGAGTTCTGTATGCTTGATACATGTCAATTTACACATATGCTTGGCTCATCTGAAAATTATTTGAAGATAACTGAAAACAGGACTAGAATTAAAAAAATCATGCAAAGGTTTAGCTGCATTTTGTGATTAAATATGTCTCCTTTATATCTCTTTATTGTATTTGAAAAATCTGGAAAATTTGTTTAAGTCACATCAACAACAATGAGAAATAAAGATCCTCTAGCTCCTTAGAAGACCATCAATAAGAAAAACAGGAAACAATAAAAAAAATTGAAGTTCATTGTGCTGCTTTGCAGTTGTGGATTATGTGCCTATCCCATGAATCTGGGCTAAAATCACAAGGGCTACTGGAAGAAAATTTCAAAATCTAGAGCAGCTAATACAGCTCTGCAGTTATTTGTAGGTTTCACTACAGTCGCAGCTGGACATCAACTGTACAAAGAAAATAATTCTACTGCTTTGCAGACAAGAATGTGATGAAAAGCATACTTATATCTTCTTATATGAAATAAGAAGACCACACTTTAAAAGCTGACTAAATGGTGAGCCCTTTGGATCACAGTGCCAATTCTAAGGCACTCTAGATAATTCAAGTCCTTCATCCCTCCCCAAACATTAATGCCATTCACAAAGCATTGCTGAGGACAATTTCCAGTTTTATTTGATATTTCAAATGGCTTAGGATTAACATAAACAATAATGCAAGTTGTTAAGAAAATTTAATTTTGAATAAGCAAACAAATCAAATTCAACTCCATAGCATAACTTTTAGGAAATATGAATTAAGGAATACGGAATGTCCTTTGTAATTTAATATTAGAAATTAGGGCAAAATTCCAGAAACAGACTCTGAAAGAAGGAAAAAGAAGTCTTTGATAAGATATATTAAAGATTACCTAGGGACAAGTAATTTTACCTACATTTGGTATTATATGATAGCATATGTTGTTCTGCTAATCAGAGAGACTCAAAAAGATTTTTAAATATAATATGAAAAGTGCATCATCATGAATGAGTGAAATCAAGGAATAGATGGCTCAAGAGCTGGTTGGTTCTGTTAAATATTCTCATTATTTTGAATGATCTGGTGTTTTTGTATGTGTGGAATTATGAATATATTTTATGTCTAGGCAGGAAAGTTTCATTATTAGATCATTGTCTGATACCCAATGTCAGGAACCTAACCTGAGTCAGAGTGGTAAATATGTGTGTGTGTGTGTGTGTGTGTGTGTGTGTATGTGCAAATCTGTATTTAGAAGGAAGTATCTTATTTCCCTCAGGGTAATTACTTAATTGTATTAGTTATACTAAATTAATGACAGCAGATAAAGGTATTTAACTTTTTCAGACATATATTTATGTTCCTATAATTACATGAGCAAACTAAAAAGTAATGTTTGGGGTATGAGTTTTGTGGAAGGTCAGCTGAAAGTATAAACATTTGGAATCTTGAGAAAGATATCAATGGCAATCATTTCAGTGAAGATCAATCTTAGACAACACTTGCAAGGATATGAAATCCTATATTAAAATCCAAGATGTATTGATTTTCCAAAGCTACACTATTCTAGAAATTTGTAGGTAAACTTGTTTAATTACAGAAACATGAACGTAATGTGATTATTTATTAAATACACTTTTACATTTTAGTTTTGTCAAGTCAAAATACCATTTATTTTTACTGTATAGGAAGAAAAGCCATAAATATTACAGTTTGTGCCATATTTCACATTGGGAAGCTTTGTCTATATCATTAAGTTTATTTCTGTTGTTTCTGCTTTCCTATTCATAATTCTGCTTCTCATGGTATTCTCCTAAGGACCTTTTCTTTCTCCCAGTTTTGGGCTTGAACATACCTCATGCTCTCAGTCTGTTTGCAAACAGTAGTCAGTCTACCATTTGAACCATGCCTCCAGCACAGAAATTTTTGTAGTTAATTGGAGATAGAACCTCATGAACTTTCTACCAGCCTGAAAACCATTATGCCCCAAGTCTCATCCTTCTTAATCACTAGGATTATAAAGACGAATCATGGACCCCAAGATTCAATGACTTTTCAGGTCTTATAGATTCCCCATGTTTGCTAGGAATTTTAATAATAAACTACCACAGATTGTTTGGCATTAACACTGTAAATGCATTGCCTCTTTGTTGGTGGATCTATAATTCCAAGATCAGATTTGGCTTCTGAGTCTTCTTTCCTTGGCATATTCAAGGCTTTCTGTGTGGGGCATATGGGCAGCAAAGATGGCGCTGAGAAGAAATTGAGTGGGCAGAGTCTGAGTTGTTTATGTTAAAACCTGACTGGATACCACAATCACGCAAAGTGATATCAGTGTATAAACAGCTTGTGGATAGCAGGGAAAGTATAGAAATCTTAGGTGCATGATAGGGTAACCTCTACAATGATTGGTTGGTTTCTTTTACTCCCCTTCCATGCCACATGGTTATTTTTTGCTTTAAAAAGTGCTTGCTGTGTGGTAATAAATGAGTTCTTGCTTATCTTGACTCCCTGTTCCATCTGACTGTCTCTGAAGCTAAGGGAAGCTGGGGAACAGGTAAGCAGCACACATAGCTTTCCTAGCACTCGTCCATCTTCCATGGGATGAATGAAGGCCCAACATCTGGCTCAACATTGGGCATAAAAGGAAAATATACCACTCAAGGCTAAGCGTTCTCTCAGGGTAAGTGAAACCATTAAGTATGGGTAATTCTCTCTCACAGAAGGAGGACTTCAGAAGGGAGGAAGAAAAGGAATGGTCAAATTCGACTGAGAATGCACTGATCAGACAGAAGCACACTCAGTGGAAGTCAACACGAGGGTGAAGGTTACCCCTCCTCCGACTCGGGTGCCCCTGACAGTCCTAGGCCCCCACCTTATGCCTCCGAAATTGGGGAAGGGACAATGCCCTATGGAGAGACCTGTGAGACCTGGATCCCTATGACCGAACTTCCACAGAGGGGCCGAGGGCCAGGGAAGTAACCTATGTGGAGGCCTACCATGTAAAGGAAGGGCCACTAGAGAGCCTGGACCCTGGGCCATAGGATTTGCTTCCCAAAGAGTCCCCGGTCAATCTGGCACCAGGAGCTAACAGACCCTTGGAATTGTATCCATGGGAACCTAAGGATCTTAAAGAGCGCCACAAGGCAGTGATGGAAGATGACCTGAACTCTCCTTGGGCCCAGACCCTATTACAGGACATTGCTTATCACACATGGGTCCCTAAGGATTGGCTGGATGTGGCCAAAGCCATCCTAACCAGTTCTCAGTTTATCAAGTGGTGTGCCTTCTTTAAGGCAGAAAATAACTGGCAGGCTCAACCTGCAATACCTATTACTTATGCCATGTTAACAAGAACAGGGGAAGGTACTCCACTGGCATCCAAAAGGCTGCAATACCTGGCGCGTATTGTGACCAGGTGAGGCAGGCAGGACTTGCCACATGGCACAAACTGGATGAAGGGTCCATTGAATCCCCCATAGCAGTAGTGAGACAAAAGCAGGGTGAGCCTCTACCTCATTTTATAGACCATGTCCAACAGAGTGTTCATCATAAGCTGCCAGCAGGGGACCTCTGGGATCAATTTATAAAGCTAATGGTTTGCGAAGGGATGAATGCATAGCGCTGCATGGCCTGCATTGGATTGAGAGAGAGTTCTCTGAGCAGATGGGTGGTGGCCTCTCAAGATGTTGGAATGCAACAGTACCAGTCCCAATCACTAGTTTTAATTTTACAGGCTCAGATATCTGTTATGACTGAGGCTATCACACAGGCACTGGCAGCCCTCGGCCAAGGAACCCCAAGACCATTGGCGAGAGGGACTTGTTTTAAATGTGGGCAAGAGGGGCACTATAAGAGGGACTGTTCACAACAATTCCTCGACACCCGGCCCAGGGGGTCCAAACTGCCCCCTACACCCTGCCCCAGGTGCAGGAAGGGGTACCATGGGAAAAAGGATTGTCAATCCAAATATGATTTAGATGGGATGCTTTAAACTAGAGGAGGGGCATCCTCCAGCCCCGTTAAGTCAAGGAGGAACCCCCTCTGCTGTAAGGCCCAGGCAGCCTCATGGCAAGACAACCCAGGCCCATTGGACTGTCCCCCTGGTAAAAAGACTCAGCCCTAAACTGAGTATTTTTATAGGCAGGAAGCGGTTTCACTGCCTAATTGACATGGGGGCAGACAGAACCATACTCAGGGAGGAGGAAGTGCCCTTGGACTGGAAGCTTGCACCCGGGTCCACAATATTGGGGGTAGGGGACAATTCCAAGTCCAAAGAGATGGTTGCCCTTATGAAATGGACTAGCCCAGATGGAAAGCAGGGAAAGATATGCACTTTAGTAGCAAAAAAATACCTCACCACCAATTTACTAGGGCAAGACATGCTAGGACAAATGGATGTTATGGTCACTATAGACAATCGAGCATTCTATGATAATATCCTGGATGGAGAAGAAGCACAAAGGCTTAAATGGGATCTAGAGGGACTTAAGGAAAAAGATTTTTTTAACTTTCATAATTATAGAGAGGAACATATGGTACCCACTCGGGTGCACCCCCAATCCTAAAGGCCACTGCCCCCAAATACCTCCCCTCAGGTGGAAGCCGGGAATCCCTATTTGGGTGGAGCAGTGGCCATTGACAAAACCTAAACTTGTGGCCCTCCACCTTTTGGTGGATAAACCTTGGGCACATACACCCTTCTATGAGTCCTTGGAACACCCGTATTTGTTATCCAAAAAGCATCCAGGGCCTGGCACATGCTCCAAGATCTATGTAAGGTAAATGAAAAGATGGAGCTAGTAGGAATGCTCCTAAAGGCTATGCCATGGATTCCCACTATACCTTCAGAATATGCCTTGGTTGTGATTGATGTTAAAGATTGTTTTTTTCTCTATCCCACTGCATCTTGAGGACTGTGAGAAGTTTGCCTTCTTCATCCCTTCTCTTAATTTTTCCCAGCCTGATTGGAGGTTCAAATGGACGGTGTTGCAACAGGGAACGGACAATAGCCTGCCCGTTTTCCAACAATACTTGGCCACACTTTTAGGAACTGTGCTGGGTTCAGATACCTCCCTTGCCTATGCCTACATGGATGATATAATTCTGGGGCACCAAGACCTGGGCCACCTGGAGGGCCTTCTGGCCCAGGCTCTTATCATATTAATAAAGGGAGGTTTTACTATAGCCCTCAATAAAATTCAAAAGTACCTCTTTTAAAGTGCTCAGATCCCACCTTATCTTGTCTTAAGTCTGCCCCCATAAATCTTTGCTGGATATTCCAGCCTCTCTGACCCTAACCCAACTTCAAAGTCTTTTAGGAGAAATCAATTAGCTGTTGCCATGGATTCCCATCCCTAAACATTGTCTTGTGCCCTTATTTGCCTTACTAAAAGACATGACGCCCCAAGAAGTTATTACAATTACAAGCAGCTATCGGTCAATATTTTTACAGTTTCAAAAATACATGGATGAAGTTTCCTTGAAGAGGTATTCTATTCTTGAGCCCATTTCCCTCTGGTTGCTTGTGGGTGACACATTGATTTCTGCAGTTTTAACTCAAAGGGGGGAGCCATTAGAGTGGGTTCAAACTCCCCTAGGGGGCACACTTCGGTTATACTCTCAGGCAGAACAAATTACCGATGCTATCATCAAGGGAAGGACCCAAGCCCAAAGAAATATGGCCTTGAACCTCACTCCATTGTTTTTCTTTTTCGGATGACAGGCGTTGAGGGCTCAGTAGAGCTAATGCTCATCTTGCTCTCTCCCTTGAGGGCTTTCTAAGCCATATTGACTGCCATTACAGGCCATCCAAATGGACTGTCATGTTATGGTGAGTTCGCCTCAAAATGCCTTCTCTATTTTCTCCTACACCTATTCCTGGAACCCTTCATGTTTTTACTGATGGAGGTAAAGCAGGCTCTGCCTATGCACCCTTTGATGAGCAACAAAAGACCCCCAGCCAACAAAGATTTCAACCTTGTCAAGGGTCGGCACAATATAAAGAAATGTTCACTGTAATAATGGCCCTTCAGGATATTCAAAAACCCTTTAATTTCTATTCTGATGGCTTATATGTAATTAACTTGCTCCCTCATATTCCTCAGGAACATATTAAGCTGGATGGAAACCTTATTTTCCCCCTTATGGTTACCTTTAAGGGCCTATTAGAAGGATGGGGAGACCCTATTCATATTCAACATTGAGAGGGCATTCAAAACTTCTTGGATTTTTATCCACCGGCAATAATTGGGCGGACCAGTTAGCTACTGGCCCACAAATATTAACATTACAAGGCACCACCCATTTACATGATTTAATCCACATCAATTGGAGAGGTTTTCAACATAAATACCCTCAGTTTCCTGTGAAGGACCTCAAAAGGATAGGACATACCTGAAAAACATACCAGCCCTCTTAAAAGTACTCCCTTTACAACCACCAGGGTTAAATCCCAGAGGCCTCAACCCCAACATCCTCTGGCAAACTGATGTTACACATTTCCCGGGCTTTGGTAAGCTTAAATATATATTTATTTCTATAAATACCTATTCATGAACATGTTGGGCCACAGCACATAGAGGAGAAAAAAAACTAAACATTCACAAACACATTTTCTTCAATGCTTTGCCACCTTGGGTCTATTACCACAAATTTAAACCGAAAATGAACCCTGTTTTGTTTGTATAGCAATGTCAGTTTTTTTACAGATGGCATATTAATCATACTACAGGAATTCCCTATAATCACCCAGACCAAGTAATTATAGAAAGAAAGCACCAATATCTTAAGGAACAATTATTAAAACAAAAAGGGGGAGTTATCACCCATATACAGTTATAGATAGCTTTATTTGCCATTAACATTTTTAAATTTTTCAAAGATGCAACTGAATCCAGATTTCAGAAGCACTGGGGAAAATTAACCCCTAAGCCCCAAGTGAAAGTCAGGTGGAAGGACACTCTGACACAACAATGAAGAGGACCTGACCCACTAGTTACCATGGGCAAGGGATTTGGATGCATTTTTCCCATAAAGGACAAAGCCCCCATTTGGCTCCAGGCCAGGAACCTTAAGTTTTTACCCATTATCTCTATACACGAGGATGCCCAAGGATAAACTAAACAACAAGGAAAGAATACGGCTCTGGTGGCCGTGGCTTGTGTTTAAAACAGGGAAAACTAAAAAGATAACTACTAACCATCCCCAATGGCAACCAACCCTGGAGAAACTCTTATGTTAGCTAACAATTGCAGATGGTGATACTGCAGCTGTTGCCTGTCCTGACACTCCCATTCCCAGCAATGGCCCTACGGAATCCACATCAACCTCAACAGGTAACCTGGGCAGTGATCAGCAATGGCAATGGAGAAATCATCAATAGCACCACGCATGATAGGGTGAACTCTACAATGATGGGTTGGTTCCTTTTCTTCCCTTTTCATGCTGCATTGTTTTTTTGCTTGCTGTGTGGTAATAAACAAATTCCTGCTTGATTTGACTCCCTGCTGTGTCTGTCTCCGAGGCTAAGGGAGGCTGGGGAATGGGTGAGCCGTGCACTTACATTTCCTCTCAACCCGTCCGTCTTCTGCAGGACAGACGAAGACCCAACACTTTTGCTTCTCTTGTAGGAGTCTTCAACTTACTTGTTACCTTTGAGATTCTGTTTCCATATGCAGTCACTTTCTAAGACAATGGGTTTCTGTTCTCTAGCATGATTTCAGTGGGACAGTAACCAACACATAATGTATTACTTAATGGATAGAAGAAAATCTCATAGGAAATTGTTTTGGACATGGAAGTTATGGTTATACTTTTAAAAAATAGCAAAAGAGGTACAGGTTTCTTTAGAGCTTGTAAAATGAGTATGAAGTCTTGACCTTAGACATGCCAAATTCTTACCCTGGCACACACTAAATTCCTAGCAGTATTGTAGAATTGAACCCAAAACCCTGTACTTGTGAAAAAGCATATCTATTACTACCAAACTTGCAGATTATAATTGGATTGTTTATTTTGAGGTACTATCACTATGCCTTGGCCTTCTTGAACTGTAGTCCTCCTAACACAAGCATAAAACATTGCACCCAGCAAATGGTTAGAGTTTTTGAAACTTCTTTTTGTGTCTGGGCTTGCCTGGAACTGGAATTCTCTAATCTCTGTTTTCCAAGTAGATAATATTATAGCTTTGAGCCACTTTATTCAGTAAAAGTATACAATTTCAAAATATCTTGATATTACCTATATCTGTGCTTAACATATATAGCTAACCTTAATTTTCTCCCTCTTTTTTTTTTAGTACTCTGAGTTGAAAATATTGGCTTTCTTGATATACATGGCTTTGTTTTGGATGGAAACCCATCACAATCAAATAATCTCCCAAACGTTTATGTCAAAAATCATGGAAAAGAAGGCTTCAGGTTGGAAGAAAAAACACTGATCCCAAGTTATAAATGAAGTATATTCATAATGTTAGTCAATGCTTTCTTAAATATGAGGAAGAAGGCAGAAATGTGAAAGATGTCAGGTCTCTGTAGAAATTCTCTAATTGTCACTTCACGTTAATTTCCTTCCTTAAGGCTTGCTTTATTAAAACCCTCTGGGTGAATATTGGTTGGACTGATTGGTAATCTTCTCCAGGAAATGAAGCTGATTTTAGAAGGCTGATGGTGTGTGAAATAAAGGAATGATGAGAATGAGCACAGATATTGTTACAGAATGATCCGACTAGGTTAATTGCTGAACAGCAAAACAAAGCAAAGTTTCAAGTCTGATGATCCATATTGTAACATACATAGATAGATACATATACAGATACAGGTAAATATGCATATACATATAAATACATACCTGAAAAATTAAATCTCCAGTACAATATAGAGAACATTGGTGTGGCAAATATTAAACTAATAAAACTTGTTTAAGGAAAAGTAGAGTAAAATATCAACAGTTTAGCATAGATTTTTGTAAAGGATGAAAATTCTTCCTTCATTATATACTTTACAAATATCCTTAGTATGTTTTAAGGTGATTTTTGGGAAAATACCATACAGAGGGGTTACAATTACATGGGTAAGGTAATGAGTACATTTCTTATCAAGCATTGTTACCTCCTGCTTTGTTTCCCCTTACTATCCCTTCCCATCTCCCCCTCCTGGCCCTCCCCCCCACCCGGAGCCAAATTTGTAAATTTTGTTTTTCTACTTAACATCTTGCATATCTCATTGTTGCAATGGGTCCACCTGTCCTAGCTGCTGAAAATAGAATGATTAGGTATCTTTTGTCAAAAGGTTCATATTTGTGGAAACAAATACCAGCAGTGGTAACTTTTTTTCCAGTCCTTGAACTGTGGTTTTGCTGGTATATTTAATGTGAGTTAGTTTTTTATTTATTGGATTACTGCCCATGTGGGTAATTACTGGGTCTTAAGGGAGATCTATGTTTAGAATATTGAGGAATCTGCATACTGCATTCCAGAGGGGTTGAACATGTGTAATTTCCCACCAACAATGTAATAGAGTTCCCATTTGGCTACATCCACGTCAGCATTTGCTATTTTTAATTTTCTTGATAATGGCCATTTAATTGGGACGAGGTAGAATCTATCTTGTTTACTTGTAGATATATAGGCACTTTTGAGCTACCATAAATGAATAAATCTAAGAAACCTATATTGCTCTGAGTGTGCATTCCTTTCTCTTATTATAATTTTCCCAAGCCTTTCATTGTCCTTAAGACTGGTGAAAAGTCATCCTTCCTGATGGGTGAATAGAGTTCCATTGTGTGTGTCTGTAACATGACTATATGCCCATGAGTTCATTTCTAAGCCTTCTGTATCAACTGAAATTTTGCAGTTCCATATTAAATTTGGATTACTTTCTCTACTGCATTGAAGAATATTGTTGGGATTTTGATGGGTATTGCATTGCCAATTGTTTGGGGGCAGTATTGTAATTTTCACAATGTTAATTCTTCCAACCAGGAGCATTGAAATATTTTCCATTTCCTTGAATCTCCCTCAATTTTTCGTTTTTAGATTTTTAAAGTTTTCACAGTAGAGGTCCTTCACATTTTTAGTTAAATTAATTAATTCCTAGTTTTGTTGTTGTTTTCTTTTGCTTAAATTTGATTTGATTTTGAGGCTAATACATATGTGGTTGTTTTTTGGATTTCAGCCTGGATCTTTTCATTGTTGGTAACACAGAAAAACTACTGATTCTTGTGGATTTTATACCCTGCTTCATTGCTGAAGGTTAGCATCACCTTTACTAACTTGACTGAGAATCTATAGGGTCCTTTAAATACAGGATCATTTCATCTGTGAAAAGGGATAAGTTTACTTCTTCCCTATTTGGATCCTCTTTTTGTTTTGCTCTTGCCTATTGCCCTTGCTAGAAAATCCGGTACTATATTGAACAGTAGTAGAGAGAGTGGACATCTTTTTCTCATTCCTGATTTTAATGTCTTCATGCCTCCACTGTTAGGTGCATGCTTATTATCTCTTAGTCATATACATACTCTATTATACTGAGGAAAATTCCATGTGTTCCTAGCTTCTCAGACCTTTTAATCATAAAGGGGTATTGGATAATTTTAAAAGCTATTTCTACATCAATATAGACGATCATGTGGTTCTTTTCCCTGCTTCTGCTGATGGTGTCTGTTATGTTTATTGACAAGTATATTGAATCCATTTGTATCCTAGGATGAATACTGTTTGATCATAGCATACGATTTTTTTGTTAGTTGTGAAATTGGTTGGTGAGAATTTGATTGAGAAGTTCTCTATCAATGTTTATCAAAGAGTTGGGTTCATAGTTCTCTTTCTTTGATGAGTCCTTATCTGATTTGGGGAAGAGCCTAATTCCAGTTTCATAGAATATGTTTGATAATTCCATTTCCCTTTCTATTCCAAAGAAGAGATATATCTGAGTATTGTAAGTTCTTTGCAAGCCTTAATTTCATGGTAAATCCATTGAGTCCTACATTTTTCTGTTATGAGAAATTGTTTATTGAAATTTCATTTTCATTACTTCTTATGTATCACTTCTTGGTTCAGTTAGAGTACAGGAAAGCATAATTTTCTCCAGGATTCTCCAGTTGATTGGCATATGGTTTTCAAGTACTCTCATATAACAGTCTCAATTTTGCTAATTTATGTTGTGGTCTCATTTTTTGTTTCTCTAATTTTATCTGTTTGAGTGAGTCCTCTTAGGAGCTCTTAGGAGCTGTGAATCATCTACTGAATATATTTAACTTGTTCTCTGGTAGGAAGCATGTCATATAACCACGTCCTGTTCTTCTTCGTCTTTTCTGTGGAGGATATCTTTGATTAACTTCCATCCTGCTGATTTGGTGGAGATACATTGTTTCTAGTTTTCTTTGTCATGAAATATTTTTATATATCCTTTAATTGTAAAGGAATATTTGGCTTGGGACCATATTCATGGTTCATAATTGTTTGCCCTTAATGTTTGTTATATATCATGCTGGCCTCTTCTTTTTTTTACCATATCAGCTAAGAAATCTGTAGTTATTCTGACTGCATATCCTTTATAAATAATCAATCTTTTCTCTTTGGCAGCTTTAAGAATCCTTTCCTTGATTTCTAATGATCCTCTAATGCATTATGATGTGGTGGTGGGTTGTTCTTTTCTAGAATTCTCTGCTTGGTGTTCTAAAGGCTTCTCTTCTCTGAATGAATCTATCTCTTTGGATGTTTGCAATGTTCTTTGCTAGAATTCTGTAATATGTTTCCCATCAATTTAGTGTCCTGCTCTTCTTGATACCAATCTTCCCTAAATTTGATCTTCTCAGTCTTGAAGTTCTGGCAAGATCATTTCTTATTCTTTGGATTTGTTCTAAATTATTACTTCCTCTTTCCTATTAGACCTATTTGGTCTTTGACCCCTGAGATTATCTTCTATATCATCTATTTGCTGTGGAGATATTCTACTTTGTTTTTGATTTCCCTGTCTTCTAATTGGTCATTTTTTATGGCTTCTATCTCTTTATTAAAGCTTTGTTTTAGGTCTGGGTATGGACTTTCCTTACATCTTTTCTTTGGGTGGTGGGGAGGCGGTTGGAAGGGTTGTTTTTATAGCTGTGTCGTCTCTTATATCTTTTAACTAGGCATCCATTTTTTCCTTGGACTCCCTTGCATTTTCAGAATTTATTTCTGTTTGTAGTCTCCATGAGTTATTTTGCTAATCTATAGTTGGTCTTATCTTGTTCACAAATTTCCTTGTAGAGATTTTTTATCTTTTCATTAATCACATTTTTCAGCAGTATTTGTAATGAATTTTGAAAACTGTCTTCTACGTCCTTAATTGTCTGTTCTAATGCGTGGTTATTTACTGTGTGAATTATACTACTTTGACATCTTTTTCTTGTATTTTTCTGATTTGTTATGTTCACTTGGGGGATTTCTTTTGGGGCATCTATGATCTTAATAGGTGACTCTTTATGTTCTTGGTTGAATTGCTAGGTGTTGGTTTGATCTTCTGTTTTGATTTGTTTTTCTGGAATTAGGTTTTTGTCTAGACCATTAAGTGTAGGAATAGAAATCAATTGTGGGAAGATGTTGTGATGTTAATACTTGTGGTTCCAGTTACAGTTCGGGTTGTACAGTGATATCTTCAATTGTCTCTGAATATGGATTTGGCTGTCTCCGTTGTACACTTCTGTTCCTCCTTTTTTCCCATGTGGACCTTTTATTTCCACACTGCAGCTGTATTTTGAATATGTTGGCCACCACCTTCACAGCAGGCACCTGCCTGGCTGGGCACCTTTTCAAAGATTTCTGTTTGCTTGGAAGACATATAAAATCTTCTTTTGAATTGTATATCTATAAGTAATTATAGTTGACTTGGTGTGACCCTCTAGAAGTGGAGTACCCTGTAGGACTCTAAAGATCTGTTTCATTAGAGAGAGCTAGGGTAATTTTCTGTTGTTATTGTGCCATTGGTTTTCCTCGTCCTCAGATTTATTTTATTCATTGTTGATTTTTTCCACATAATTTAGGATTTGTGATGGTGGTATCAGGTTATTTTTGTTTTTTGTTTATGTTAATTTGATATAGTGATTTCAGGCTTGTATGAAGAGACAGTAAGAATATTAAATGTATGTTATTACATGGAAAGAAAGATAGCAGACATTTTAACCTATTTACTACAAGTAAATTAATATTAAGCAAAGCTAATTAAAATAATTACGTCTTTACTCTTCAGAGGATGAATACAGTACTCTTGGATATCTTGGAGGAAAAGACTTTAGACTCATTACAACTGATGCCTTACATTGATATTACTGGCTAAACTATCTTCTTCAGAAAGGCAAAAGCTCCATGTCTTTCATATTAATATAAAATCATAATATCTGCATGTTGAATTGTTTTTCTCTGCTATTTTCAATTCTATTCTTCATCCATTAAGTATCTAGGGCTTTGAATGACCAATTCCTTAAAATAACTATACTGTTTTTGATGTGATATAAATCTCAGTAATATTTTTTTCCTTATAGATTTTTATTGTGAAAATACCATTTCCCTTATTGCAATAACTAGTATAGGTTTGAATCAAGCAGAAAAGTAATATTAATATGAATTTTCCTCTGAGTCTCATCTTAAGCTACATTCATATGAAATTTATGCAGTCTCAAGCAAAAAACCTGACAATTTTACCCTTTTCTGTTTTAATCAATCATTCTCTTTAGAAATATGTTCTCACCTTTTATATTGCTCCAGTAAACATCATGTATTTCTAGTACTTTTACTGAAATAAATATAAAGTATGGAACATGAATACTAGCCCCCCCTTATCACTTTAAAGTAAATCCTTGGGAACTATTTTATATATAAAAATAAAAATAAAATTTGTGGAGGAGATGGGGAAAAACAAGTCGTTTAAGGATACAGGTGGACCCATTGCAACAATGAGAAGTACAAGTTGTCAAGTCGAAAACGAACTTTACAACTTTGGTGCGGGAGGTGGGGAGAGAATTGGGTGGGGGGCGAGGGGGGAGTCTGGGAAAGGATGTGAAGGGTAAACAAAGGAGTAGGCTGCAATGCTTGCTAAGAAATATACTCATTATCTTGCCCATGTAATTGTAACCTCTCTGTACAGTATGTTCACAAAAAATAAAAATTAAACTTAAAAATAAAAAATAAAAATAAAACAGTGCAATGCACATGTTTATACATGAATCATCTAATTGTTGAGTCAATTAGAAACAAGAACTACCATACCACATCAAGTCTCAATTTACTTAAAGGCACCAAAAAACTTAGTGTTCATGAATATCACTGATTTTTTAAAAAATGACTAGTCACAACAAAGTTTATATTACATTTCAAACTTAAAAAGTGAAAATTACCACCAGAGTTGTTGTCAATATCCTGTTTCCAGGAATACATTTTTTCAGTAGAGAAACAAAAATAAGGATTTTTCACATAGAAAGACAGATGTAGAAACAGACTGTCTTTCCTTAAGATGATAAATATTTGCATTCGAAGATACTATAGCAATTCATAAGAGAATTTGTGATCAGAAGTGACAAGTAAGCAAAGCAACTGGAAAACTGTATATGTAGATTGAAACTTCACTATAAGATCACAAGTTTACAATAAATTATTCTACAGAAGATGATTCTGTATCTCTAAAACACATCCAGTGTTCTACGTTTTCCCTCATACTCCTGTTCTCTTACCTCAGTTCCTGATCAATATTCTTCTACTTTCATGATGTCAATTCTTAATAATATAACAAGGTGGGTATATTTTGGTTTGTAGATCCAATAAATTTTAGTATTTTGGAATAGTAGGATGAATTCATGGAGTTTGACTTGAATGTCAAGATTGAAGATACTGTATTCAGGATACTGTTAATTGGCCTGAAGCAGCCAGGAACAAACTATGAATATATAGAAACAGTATACTAAGAGCAAGGGACTTGATTTCAGAGAAACGTTTAGGTCCAGGCAAGATCTTCAAGAAATGAAAACCAATGGAACAAACATCAATCAACTATCTTTACAAAGGAACTGAACTGATCTCTGATGTGTCTTGGTGGCAGCTGGGTGTGTGTGTGTTTGTGTGTAAGTGTGTCTGTGTCTGTGTCTGTGTCTGTGTGTGTAGAGAGAAAGTTTTAGTGTGGCTTCCATATTTATAGTTAGTATATAGTGGTATACTTAAGTCACTTCATCTAAACTGACTGGTTAGACAACCTTGACAAGAATTGATGAACTGTATTTATGTCATGTTTTTATTTTTGTGGTCTTATATCACACCGTTCAGAACATAATCACTCTTGAAAATAAAACTTGAGTCTGATTATATAAAGCTATAGATCAAGATTCCAAATAAATACTATATTTCCTCTTATATGTGGAATCTAGAGAGATAAACATATGATACAAATATAAAAAGACTATTTGAGGGTGGTTAATATGAGGAAAGAGGAAGGAGACAGTGTCGAAAACACATATGATCAAAGTATACTATATCTATGTATACAAATGAAGCCAATTAAAATTGTAAACAGAAAGCTGAACATGACATAGGAAAGAGTAATAAAGTGGTTAAACAGCAATGGTATGTTCTATGTATGCAGAAAGACAGCACAACAGAAACATAGTGTACTACTAATACATACCAATTAAAGAATATGATAAAAAGATTATAGAAAATATGATCTTAGTAGTTATTGGTAGATAAATAATTTTTAAAATACTCATTTAATATTGCACTTATGTATATGAGGTTTTTCTTTTCTCCATGTTCTAATTTTGAAAATATAATTCTATAATTAGTATCATTCTAAAGAATCACATTCCCAAGAGATACTCAATTTATTTCCAAGATTCTTATTTTTTTCAGTCACAGAATTGGTAATTTTACCCAAGACACAGTTTCAGAAAGTGAATGTTTGTAAAGTCCAAAGATATTGTCCCTACCCAACATGGATATCATCATGTGTACATATAAAAGGCAAAACTGAAAGAAAATGTTGTCTAAGGGATTTTGCAGATAAATCATCTCCCGCATAAGGAGGTAATTCTTGAATATTTTCATGTCTGTTTTAAGAATGTCCACTAGGTGTGGGGTTGAGACATTTAGATATTTAGATATTTTCAGAAGAAACAATGAGTTTTTTTACAGATTTAATTTATTCCCTCTTTTTTAATTTTTTTATTTTTAATCATTTTTTTCCGGATTGGTTCCTTATCTTAGCTATGGTAAATAATGCTGCAATAAGCATAGTTGTGCTGGTACCTTTAGGATGGTCATGTTTGTGATCATTTGGGTAAATGCCCAAAAGTGGGATTACTGGGTCATAGGGGAGCTCTATGTGGAGTCTTTGGAGGAACCTCCATACTGCTTACCAAAGTGGTTGAATAAGTTTACACTCCAATCAACAATGCAGTAAGGTTCCCTTCTGTCCACATCCCCTCCAGTATCTGTTGTTATTAGAGTTCTTGATTATAGCCATTCTAATTGGGTGAGGTGGTATCTCAATGTTGTTCTGATTTACATTTCTTTTATGGCTAGGAAGATTGAGCATTTCTTCATGTGTCTATTGGCCATCCTTCTTTTCTCTTCAGAGAAGTTTCTCTTTAAGACTTTAGCCCACTTATTTATCGGGCAGTTGTTTCTTTGAAGATTTGATGTTGGGGGATTTAATTTTTTGAGTTCCAGGTATATTTTAGATATGAGACCCTTGTCCATTGTATGACTAGTGAAGATCTTCTCCCAATCCTTGGGCTTTCTATTGATCTTGCTAGCTCTGTCCTTTGCAATGCAGAAGCTCTGCAATTTCATGCTATCCTGTTTGTCCAACCTTTCTTTGATTTACTGTGTTTCTGAGTCTCTTTTAAGCAAATTTTGGCCTGTGCCAAGGAGACCTAGGGTTTCTCCTGTTCCATCCTGTAATGTTTTCAGGGTGTCTGCTTTGACTTGGAGGTCTTTGATCCATTTGGAGTTGATTCTGGTGCAGAGTGATATAGAAGTATCTAGCTTTAGTTTTCTACAAGTGATTAACCAATTTTGCCAGCACCGTTTACTGAAGAGGCTGTCTTTCTTCTATTCTATTTTTTTAGCTCCCTTATTGAAGATTAGATGGCTATAGCTCTGTGGTTTCTTTTCTGGGTTTTCAATTCTATTCCATTGGTCCTGAGATCTGTTCTTTTGCCAGTACCAAGCTGTTTTGTTTACTATGGCTTTGTAGTAGAGTTTGAAATTTGGTATTGATATTCCTCCAGCACCGTTCTTTCTATTAAGGATCGTTTTTGCTTTTGGGATCTTTTGTTGTTCCATATGAATTTTTGGATTGCCTCTTCTATTTCCTTGAAGAATGAGGTTGGAATATTGATAGGTATCGCATTGAATTTGTAGATAGCCTTGAGAAGTATTGCCATTTTCACGATGTTGATCCTTCCAATCCAGGAGCATGGGAGGTTTTTCCACTCTCTAAGTTCTGTTTTGATTTCCTTTTTCTTGCTGCTTTTGTCAAGGAGGTTCAGATGTTTCATTAAATTGTTGGTTTCAGATTCTCCAATTTGTTGATGTAGGAACTCAGAGCTATAAACTTGCCTCTGAGTACTGCCTTTGCTGTGTCCCAGAGGAGCTGGTAAATTGTGTGTTCATTTTGATGAATATCATGAACATTTGAATTTCCTTTCTAATCTCTTCCATTACCCACTGGTGATTCAACAGTGTGTTGTTTAGCCTCCATCTGTTACACGGCTTTCTTTGGTGGCTTTTGGTGTTGAGTTCTACTTTTCTTCCATTGTGAGAATGCAGGGCATAACTTCAATGTTTCTAAATTTGGACAGGTTTGCTTTGTGACCTAAAATGTGGTCTATTTTGGAAAATGTTCCATGTGCTGCTAAGAAAAACATGTACTCTGATGGGACTGGGAGAAATATTCGGTAGATTCCTGTTAAATCTAGTTGATCTGTGCAGTTGTTTAGATTTGCGGTTTCTCTGTTGAGTTTTATCCCCTAGTGGGGATAATGGTGTGTTAAAGTCCCCAACAATTAATGTCTTTGGATTTATGTGAGATTTGAGGGAAAGTATGGTTTCTTGGATAAATTTGGGTGCTCCATTGTTTGGTGAATAATATTTAGAATTGTAATATCTTCCTGAAGGAGAGATTCCTTAATTAGTATGTAGCGACCTTCTTTATCTCTTCTCACTAATTTTAATGTGAAATCTATTTTATCTTATATTAGAATTGCAAGTCCTGACTGTTTATGCTTGATAGATTTTGTTCCAGCCTTTCATTTTCAGAATATATTTGTTTTTATGGGCAAAGTATGATTCTTGAAGGTAGCAGATAGTAGGATCTTGCTTTTTAATCCAACTAGACAGTCTATGTAACTGAAATGCAGAGTTTAGTCATTAATGTTGAGAGTTAGGACTGAGTGGTGTTTGGGAGTTCCTGACATGTTATCCACCTTCTTGGGGGATGCAAAAGTTGGGTTGTTCCTATACTTCTTGGATTCTCAGTTTGGGTGTGGTTTCTTGGCCTTTATTGTGGTCTTATTGGTTTTCTATGTGTAGAACATTTTTAAGTAGCTTTTGTAGGGCTGGTTTGGTGGAGATATAGTTTCAGTTTTTCTTTGCTATGGAAGATTTTCATCTGACCTCCTGTTATGAGGAGAGTTTAGCTGGGTACAGCATTCTTGGTTGATAGTTGTTTGTCTTTAAGGCATGACATACATTATTTCACACTCTTCTTACTTTGTCTCTGCTGAGAAATCTGAGGTTATTCTAATTGGTTTCCCTTTATAAGTCATTGATCTTTTCTCCTTGACAGCTTTAAGAATCTTTTTTATCTGAATTGATCCTGTGTGGATTCTAATGTTATGGTAGGATGTCCTTTTCTGGTCTATTTGGTGTTCTAAAAGCTTCTTGTATCTGCATAGGCTTATCTTTTTGCATGTTTGGGAAGTTCTCTGCTAGGATCCTGTTAAATAAATTTCCTAGAACATTAACTTCTGTCTCTAGATGCTCACCTACACCAATTATCCTCAGATTAGGCCTTCTGATGGTGTCTTCCAAATGTTGAATAGATCTATCATATCTTGGATAGTTGTATGTTCTTTCTCTATAATATCTAGGCTATCTTCAATCCCCAAAATTCGATCTTCTGCATGGCCTAACCTACTGTCAAGAATTTATAATTTGTTTTTATTTCCTTTTCCCCAACTGATTTGTTTAGTAAGGCATCAAAAATGCATTCTTGAAAAGGTCAAAAGCTATGTACATATGACCATATAAGATGATGCTAAGCGAAATGAACCCCAAGACAGGGACACAAGTGGTTTTTTCTTTCTTGCTATTGTTTCTAACATATTTATAATGTACCATGTGATTTTTTTTGTTTCTTTTTATGTTCCTCCCCCATGGTATAACCTCTGTTTTCACTGTATTTGTATTTGTATTTGCACTGTATTTGCATCTTGTATATACACTTCTCTAATTTGGGGAGGGGAAGGGAAAAAACAAAATGCTTAAATAGGGATACAGGTTGACCCATTGTAACAATCAGATGTACAAGATACTATGTTGAAAATGAACTTTACAATTTTAGCAGGGAAGGGGTTGGGGGTGGGAGGTGGATGTAGTTGTGGAGGTGGGAGGGAAGGGATGGTAGGAGAAAAACAAAGGAGGAGGTAACAATGCTTGATAGGAAATGTACTCATTACCTTGTTCATGTAACTATAACACCTCTGTACAGTATTTTTACAATAAAAATGTATTAAAAATACATTCTTGAATTTTCTGAGTTCTCGTCACATGCATATAAGTATGTGCTTTGTTAAGTGTGTTAGCTTTATGGTGGTAACCATTTCAAAATGTTTAATATGAAAATATTATCTAATATTCCTTCAAAATATCTAATTTTCTGTATAGAATTGACTTAGCTAAGGATTAAATATTTTGAAAATTGTATCCATGCTTCCATAAACTTATTTTTGGAGAGTTATGCATTTTAGAAATGTGTTCAACAGATTCTTAGTCGAAGGTATGATAAAATGCACATTTTAAAAATAGGAAATTCACTAATTGTTGTCACAGTTATGAAATACCACTAAAAATTCTCAACATTTAGAGAAGCCAAATTTCCTGGTACAAGTCATACATTAGTAAGATTATTTGTGATATTTCATTTCATGAAAGTGACTGTAGTTTTCAATTATATCAAATCAATATTAAGTTACTGACTTTTTACATTTTCATGAGAAATAGAAAAATTACATAAGTTCTTGTCAAAAAGAGTTCAGCATAATGAAACTGTAATATTCACTATGAGTAAATAAGGATGGCATAAAATTTTATTTGTAATGTTTAAGTTTACATTCCTTATATATTTATGTTGAATAATAAAATGTTAGAAAGGAAAACATTAACATTGTTTCTTTTCTTCATTATATTTATCAAAGGGCTTTTCATCTGAGCAGCCTTTCATCTGAACAGCACAAATTGATCTCTGTAGGAAACTTAGTCATAGGATTTGGCTTTGGACCTCAACAGAGATTCAATCCTCCTTAGTAGGGGACATGATTTGTCCTGTTGTTGCTATGTTTTATTAATTGACTTTGTCTCCATTCAAATGGAAGTTGTCCTGGATCCTATTTGCATTTGTCACTCACATAGTTTCTGTATTATACCACACCAGTGTACTATATCATTCATAGTCCTTTCATCCTTTACTCTATCAAACATATTTACCTGCACCTTCACCTGGTCATGACCTACAGGACTAGCTGTTGGTGGCCATCACACTTGTATTGCTCAATTGAACGCACAGTGCACAAGGCTGTCTTCAGAATCACCTCTCTTATGCAGGAGTCCAACATTACCTGTCAGAAGTATTTCTGCTCAGCACTGTAAGAGACTTCACATCTCTCACACTGTCCACTATCACAACTCAGGCATTCTACCTCACTAGGTGTGGAACTTCTTTTCCAGTGATTAAACCAACAGGCTTGCATAGCTCCTTCATGTCTTTGCCAAGAGGCTAAATCCAGTGCCTTAGGAGGGTCCTCCAGTACATAAACTACCTGTCCCTTCTCTATTTCTGCCCTTAGTTGTGTACTTTCTGCACATAATCCCAAGCAAACCCTCTGGCTCCACCTCATGTCTTAGCTGAATTTGTACCTTCTGCTCACACAGCAGGCATAGAACTTGCCTGACTCAAGTATCTTGCAAATCAGTCCTTGTCCAGTGGCCTCCAAATGATGAGAGAGCAAGTCTCTGGGAGTGAAGGAAATGTAGGAATTGATCCCAATCAATAAGAGCCACTTCTGTAGTCTCAGACCCAACAGGAGAATTACTGAATCAAGATTTTCAGGCACTTGTATCCAGGTGTCCTCATTTTGTAATTCAGAATTTTATTAGTACTGAATCAGGGCCCTGACACTAGCATTAAAATATGCTCATGGGTGCTAGCCTTGGACAAATAGGCTCAGGGACAATGCCTAGACCTTGAGTTTAAGACCCAAAACTAAACAACAACAACGAACTTTTCATGGACAATTACTCTTCTAATCTCTGTTACTCCCAAGATGAAGTTGTGGGTTGCAGTCCTCCTCATCCTCTGTCTGAAAAGATGTAAGGTTTCTTATTTTTACTTTAAAGAACTTGAAAGTATACCAGTCTGATATATTGACTATGCAATATAATTTTGCCTGAAGAAAACAGGTGGAAAATGTTCTTTGTGGTTTCTTTTCCATTTTTCAAAATCAAAGCCTTCTCATGGAAATACTTCCTAATTCTAGAACGTAAAACTTGCCTTCAAATTGCCTGAAGTGACAGGATTTTATAAATCAAATGGGAAAATTTGTATTATCCATTTCTGTCCTTATGCCTTATGCAATCTTTAGGCATATTAACAGAGGTAGGACCACCATCCTGTCCGTAAGAAGCTGAGTGTATCCATACCTAGGTGGGGGTATCTGGGTTTCTGATACTCATCAAAATAGTGGGTGATAGAAAAAGCTAAAGTTCTGATTTTTGGCTAGTTGAAAGGTCGACAAGCTTTAGCTTCAGAAAACCATGCTTATCAACCATTTCTTTACAATCTCTTGGCTGAATTACTTTTGAAATGTATGACAGAAATGACTCCATTTGGAATCTGACAACATCCCCTGTCTCAATGCTTATTTCCATACTATTAGAATCTGAATGGTTCTTCATCACTGGAATAAGCTTTGTCCCTAGAGGCCTTTTTTGTTGCCTGGATGTGATGTCCCAGTAGTTCTTATCCAAAGTTGGAGTGAAATGACAGTTTAGAAGGGACTCGGTGCTAAAAAGACATCTTATGATCTAATTAGGAGAAAAACAATTTAGAAGGAATGTCTCTTATACTAGTCTTGAAGTCTATTAGGGTAGTTTTCTTTAAATACATATTTTATTGTAAAAATACTACAGAGGGGTTACAGTTACATGAGTAAGGTAATGAGTACATTTCCTATCAAGCAGTGTTGACTCCTTTTTTGTTTGTCCTCTACCATCTGTTCCTTCCCACCTCCACAATTACTCCCCTCCCACCCCCCATGGCTCCCCGCTGGGTGAAGTTGTAAAGTTCATTTTCAATATAGTGTCTTATACATCTCATTGCTACAATGGGTCAACCTGTATCCTTATTTAAGCATTATTTTTCCTTCCCCTCCCCAGATCAGAAAAGTGTATATACAAGATGCAGGTCACTGGAATCAAATACAGTGAAAACAGGGATTATACCATGGGGGAGGAACATACCAAAGAAACAAAAAAAAAAACCACAGTACATTTTAAATACATTAAAAACAATAGCAAGAAAGAAAAGATCCTTTGTTCCCTGTCTTGGGGTTCATTTCCCTTAACATCATCTTATATGGTCATATGTACATAGCTTTTGACTTTTTCTGCTTGCCTTAGACATACTTTTTTATTGCAAATAAGGGAAACCATGGGACCTATGTTTCTTTGGGCCTGGCTTACTTCATTTAATATAATTCTTTCCAAGTCTTTCCCTTTCCTAACAAATGGGGCAATGTCCTTCCTGATGGAGGCATAGAATTCCATTTTGTGTGTGTGTGTGTGTGTGTGTGTGTGTGTGTGTGTGTGTGTGTGTGTGTATCACATTTTCTTGATCCATTCATCTACTGAGAGGTATCTGGATTGGTTCTACATCTTAACTATGGTAATAATGCTGTGATAAACATAGTTGTGCTGGTAGCTTTAGTATAGGTTTGTTTGTGATCGTTTGGGTAAATGCCCCAAAGTGAGATTGCTGGGTCATAGGGGAGCTCTAGGTGGAGTCTTCTTTTTTTGGGGGGGGGAGGGTGAGGTCGTGGGGTCTGAACTTTGGGCCTGGGCGCTGGCTGTCCCTCAGCTCTTCAGCTCAAGGCTAGCGCTCTACCACTTGAGCCACAGCACCACTTCCGGCTTTTTTCTTTTTGCTTATGTGGTGCTGAGGAATAGAACCCAGGGCCTCATGCATGCAAGGCAAGCACTCTACCACTGAGCCACCTTCCCAGCCCTATGTGGAGTCTTTTGAGGAACTTCCATACTGCTTTCCAAAGTGGTTGAACAAGTTTACATTCCCACCAACAATGCAGTAGACTTCTTGAGGGTTAATTTCAAACCCTGTTACTTTACCAAAGTTTCAAATCAGCTTGAGTAATTTGGAAGTGGAGTCCATGGGATTCTTTAAATACACGATCATGTCATCTGCAAAGAGGGAGAGTTTTTAAGGTGGTTTTTTATCTCCCTGTTGTTACAGGTAAGAATACATGTAGGGGAAGGGTAAGGTTAATGAAACACATTATAAACCTACATGGAAAGTAACAATGAATCCTTTCCTCCTATATATGTAAGTTAATAAAAATAAATAAACGCATAGAAATTTAAGAAGCAAGGTTCATTAACCTCTTTAACTCAGAAGGTAGTAGATTTATAAAGAATTTTCCTTATTCCTGCATACAAGGCTTATATTAACTTGGGGAACAGAAATGAATTAAACATACAAGAGAGCAAGCAATATTTAGCATATCACTCTACAATTTTTTTTCTCAGACATACAGGGCACAAAGTATGTTAGAATCACTTAAAATAATAGTTGTTCACTGTGTTATAAGATACAATTATTTTGCTTAAGTAAAAAAACTCTTCCTTAAAATCAGTTGCTTAAGAAAATATTTATTAATGGCAGAAGAGTGTTCTTCAGATAGCCTCGTTAGTATAGAAAAATAGAATGAGGTGTTAATTAAAATATCATTTTGATAACTCTTGCATTATAGCTTACCACACACAATTATGTTATGATATAGAAAAATAGAATGAGGTGTTAATTAAAATATCATTTTGATAACTCTTGCATTATAGCTTACCACACACAAATATGTTATGAGCTCCTTATACTTTACTGTAAAACTTAGTAACTTTTGGGCTGGGAAGGTGGCTAAGTGGTAGAGTGCTTGCCTTGCATGCATGAGGCCCTGGGTTCGATTCCTCAGCACCACATAAGCAAAAAGAAAAAAAGCCGGAAGTGGCACTGTGGCTCAAGTGGTAGAGCGCTAGTCTTGAGCTGAAGAGCTGAGAGACAACACCCAGGCCCAAAGTTCAGGCCCCACGACCGGACCCAAAAAAAAAAAAAAACTTAGTAACTTTTATTGCAACTTTCTGTTCTATACTATTCTCTGTGGGGGGGGGGGGGAGGGAGGGGAGCATTTTTGCTCACCGCTAACCATATACCACTTGTTCCACAGCTCCACTTCTAGATTGTTTGATAGTTAATTGGACATAAAAGGCCCAAATCCATCCTGCCTAGGCTGGCTTTAAACCGAGATCCTCAGCTCTCAGCCTCCTGAGTTGCTCAGATTACAAACATGAGCCACTGGTGCTCAGTCATTCTTTTGTTTAAGGAAAATCCTTTGGGACAATGCTTACCCTACAAAATCGTTTTATCCAAAAGCATTTCCTTTTATTATCTTAAGAATTTGTATGAAGGGTTTCCATTCTACAGGTCAGTTTGTGAGTACAGTGCATCTTCATCAATGTCACGCCTTTTATCATTCTCCCTATCTCTCCCAACCATAACAATTCCAATTCACCTTGATCATTTACATTCACTGAATATTGACTTCATTAACCCACCCTTCCTCTCTTTGTCTGACCATCTCCCCTTGATGTCAGTCCCTTCCCTTACCAAGGCATATTGCAGCTTCCTAGTTGTCATTATGTTAAACTGTTAGTTGTTCAGTGGAGTTGCAATATTAGAATCCTTCCCTGCACATACAATACTTCATTGTGTGTGTGTGTGTGTGTGTGTGTGTGTGTGTGTGTGTGTGTGTGTGTGTGTGTGTGTGTAATTTAAGCCTTGCTGTCTTCCTGAGCCTTACTGACTTCACTAAACCTATTTTTTTTCCAGGTTCACACATTTCTCTGCAGCTATGTGTGAAATATGTATTTCCCAAAAGTTCTATTTTCTTTTTTTATTGTGAACATACTGAACAGAGGGGTTACAATTACATGGGCAAGATAATGAGTACATTTCTGATCTATTTGTCCATTGGAGGCATCTGGGAAGTTTCTATAACTTGTCTGTGATGAATAGTTTAGCAATGAAATAGGTATGCAAGTAATTTTCCTGTACCCTGATTTGTAATTTTTGGATAAATGCCCAAGAGTGGTATATTTGGATCATAATGCAGTTCTAGGTTTAGGGTGTTGTCTTTTGTTTTGGGGTTTTTTGCCAGGACTGGAGCTTGAACTCGGGGCCTGGGCACTGTCCCTGAGCTTCTTTTTGCTCAAGGCTAGCACTCTATCACTTGAGCCACAGACCCACTTCCATCTTTTTCTGTTTATGTGGTACTGAGGAATCGAGCCGAGGGTTTCATGCATGCAAAGCAAGCACTCTACCACTAAGCCACATTCCCAGCCCCTAGGTTTAGTTTTTTGAAGAATCTAAAAAGTTCCAGAGAAAGCTTTACCTGTTTAAATTCTCACCAACAATGTAATAGGGTTTCTCTTCTCCTACATCCCCAGAAGCAACTGTTGTTGTTTTTATTTTTCATAATTGCCATTGAGGTGAGATGGAATCTCAGTGATGCTTTGGTTTTCATTTCCTTCGTAGCCAGAGATATTGAGCATTTTTTCACACGTTTATTGTCCATTGTTACTTCTGATAACTATTTAGCTTGTTTGCCCATTTACTTATTGGATCAGATAATTTCTTTTTTGAGGGTTTAATTTCTTGACCTTTCTGTATATTCTCAATATTAAGTCCTTGTCAGCTGTACAGTTAACACAGTTCTTCTATTCCATAGGCTAATATTTATTTTAGTAAGTGCATCCTTTCTTGTGCAGAAACATTTTAGCTTGATGTAATCCTATGTGTCAATTCTCTCTCTGATTTCCTGAACCCCTGACTTCTACTCAAAAATTTCTCCACTATGTCCATGAGTTCACATATTCCTCCTACTCCTTGTAAGGTAATTTCAAGATTTCAGGTCTTACATTGAGGTTTTTGATACCTTTTGAATTGATAGTAGTAAAAAATGACAGAGGCATTCAGTTCTGCATATGGATATCCAATTTCCCTGGTCTGATTTTTTGAACAGATGATCTTTTTGTCAACTTACATTTTTGTACCCCTTGTCAAGTATTAGATGGCTGTAAGTATATAGGTTACCTCTGGGTGTTCTAGACATTGTTCTCCAGGCCTATTTTTGTGCCATTACTAAGCTGTTTCTGTCACTATAGAGCGATAGCAAAATTGGAAGTCTGGAATTGTGATACTTCCAATACTGCCCCCCACATCTGGCTTGCTTTGGTCATTCTGGGTGTCTTGTGCAGTTTCCTATGAATTTTGGAATATAAATCTTAGGGATAATAAATATTGATCAGTGGATCATTTCCACCAGGTAACAACATAGTGTATGTTTGCTTGGACACAAGTGAACATATCAGATCTATCTTGGAAAGGTCTGAATGCACTGAAAGGGAAATGAGCTACCTGGCCCTGTATAGTGTGCTCTATGTAGCTCAGTGAAACCTCTAGGCTGACCATTTCACTATCTGCCAACTCAGAAACTAATTGTGACAATAAAACAATTTTATTTATATTTCTATTTTTAAGTACTTGTATAAAGAAAATATTAGGTGATGAGAAGAAATGTTCTAAAAATATTGGCTGGGTCTTAACAGCTGTGATGAATGAGTTTGCAAGATAATGTAATAATCTTATTCTATGATTCTCTTGTTTTGGCCTAGTATAGCCAAAAGATTTTCTAAGAAAATTACGTAGTTAAATGTGAGAATAACGAACAGGAGAACCTTAAAGTTACATTGTTAGTGACCCAATGACTGATTCAGAAGAGAACATGATTATTTAACTTGCTATATGTGTGTATATGCTATGTACACATATAAATGTGTGTCTATCTTTTTTTTTTAGTTGGTCATGGGGCTTGAACTCTGGGCCTGGGCGCTCTCCCTCAGCTCTTCAGCTCAAGGCGAGCACTCTACCACTTGAGCTACAGCGCCACTTCCAGTTTTCTGGTGGTTTATTGGAGATAGGAGTCCCACGGTCTCTCCTGCTCGGGCTGGCTTTGAACCGTGATCCTCAGAGCTCAGCCTCCTAAGTAGCTGGGATTACAGGCGTGAGCCACCAGGGCCTGGCTGAGTGTGTCTATCTTTTTAAAATTATTTTCCATACTTCTGAGATGATTGTTGACTTATAGGAGAATTGTAAAAGTAGTAAATTCCTGTATATTCTTAAGCTATTGTCTTGTTTGGATATCTTGCTGAAGAACACTTGTCAAAATCAAGACATTAACCTTGCTACAATGCTATCCTAGTAGAGTTAAAAGTAGATATTTTTCCTAATGTCTCTTACTGTTCCAGGATCCCATCCAGGGTCCCATCTTGAACTGAGTTGCCATGTCTCTTGTTTTATCTTCCAATCTGTGATAGCATGCTATACATAACAGGATACCTAATGTGTTAATGTGTTTCTGGTGTTGTTAATCTTGATTGCAATGTTAAGGTGGTGTTTGCTTGGATTTTCTTTTGTATGCTTGCAATGTTTTCCTTTATAATTACTAAATATTTGCTAGATACTTTGAGACTATGCAGCTGTCCTGTTTCTGCTTACACTTCTGCAACTATTTTTATGAATTGGCAGATCTTGCTTGTGGCATTTAAAACAGTAGTATTCTGATGGTGATGTTCTATTTCCCTTATATTTAATAATTGGAATTCTTCTATAAGGAAGAGTTGTTGCTGTTTCTGGATTTATATTTTTAATTATAATAAGATATATTCAGGATAGGTACAAACTTAGAACCTAAAATTGCAGGCCAAACTAAAATGAGTCCAAATAACCATGTCAAAAATACTAAGTAATCTGTCTGAGAAAATATAATTTAAGAAGGAAAATCATATTATTAGGAATTGGTTTAACTTTTGGCTTCAAATTGAAATTTTTTGAAACTTCACATCTGGACTTTTTTAAAGTGTCAAAATTTATATTACTTTGGGGGATCATTTGTGTCAACATCTTGAATAAAGTTTTAAAAAAAATTATTCAAAGCAGTTTATAAGTTCAATCCATCTTGATCAATGTCACCTGTTTCAACATCCTCCCCCATCCTTCCTAACCCAACCTCTCCCCTCATGACAACAAATGTATATTGATGAAATAAAAGCTGCCTTTAAGCCCATGGCTTGAGGTTCAGATTCTAATAATCGTTAAAATGGGCATATCAACAATGGCATTGCAGCTTTCCTTTTTGCAGGTTTTTTTTTTTATTATTTTTTATTGTAAAGGTGATGTATAGAGAAAATGCAGTTACATAAGTCAGGTAAAAAGTGCATTTCCTTTGGAAGAGTGCGACTTCTCCCTCATTCTCTCCTAGGATTTCCCCTCTCAACTTCCTCCCCTTCAAGTCATATAATTCATTTCTAACACAAAGCTTTGAGAGAACTCAACCAAAGGCCCCTGGGTCAGTCCTGAAATCAGTTTTGACTCCTGAGGAAAGGTTGGTGGTCTTACAGGCCCCTGCGCCCTGCGTGGGCCCACTGGCCCCTTGGCCCATGCTGGAGTTATCATGCTGCACTGACAGCAGACTAATGGGCAGTAGAGGTCTTATTGTTGGCTTCTCCTCCTGTCCAAATGTACCTTCAGGTTTTGCCTATTGCATGAAGGCCTCAATCAATACTGCCATCTTCTCCTCAGCTGTCACCAAACCAAAATTTTCCTTCCAGAACCTTCTATTTTTGAGTTCTAGCCCAGCCTAGGGGCCTAACCAACTTCTGCCACACCAAATGAAGTCTCCATACAAAGTCTGTTTAATTTAGACTGAGCACTATAAAGAAATTGCTTGCTTTGGTTTATAGCTCATATACAAGTGAGCCAAAAGAGTTGGGCTGTAGGTGCCACAGATAATGGTCTTGTCAAAGTGCTGAGATCTCTGATTGTGAACTTCATGCAAGGATGTATGAGATCCAGAGACGTGAAAAAGTTAAATGAACTTCAAAATTCATGGAGGGGACAGAAAAGAGAAGTTAGGGTATGATGTGTTACAAAGAAGCAGAACAAACATTGTGATAATTGGGGGGGGGGGGAACAAGTGACCTAGCAGTGCACAAACATAAAGATGTAAGAGTGCTTGGATGGTTCCTGAGGGTCTAGAGAAAATACACAGTGGCCAGTGCCCACTGTGCTCCACATCCCAGCTTCTATCCCTCCCACAGACTGAGATGCATTATTTCAGGTTCATGTCAGGAAGGAATCAGGGTTCACCTACCATCCTGCTCTCTAGAACTTTTGTCCTTTAGATTATGGTCAAGATTACCAGGGAACTGGAGCTTCTTGGTTGAATGCTAAGATCTCAGGAGAACAGTTTCTTCAGGGTCAGGACTTAGGGTTGTATTAACCACCCCTAGAGATGTTGGCCCTCTAAAGATTCAGTATGTTCTGTAACACAGACCAATATACTGTAACATTCCTTGAATGGTTATTGGAAATCTGAAAATCTAATTTACAATTTAAGTCTTTAATACAAAGGCAGAAATCTTCTAAAGTCTAACTGTGGATATTACTACAGGATGAGGTTTGTGGTAAGACCTTTGACGTTCTCAAAAATTACGTAACTCAGAGACTGGGAATGTGGCTTAGTGGTAGAGTGATGGCCTAGCATGCATGTAGCCCTGGGTTTAATTCCTCAGTACCATACCATATACACAGAAAAGTCCAGAAGTAGTGCTGTGGCTCAAGTGGTAGAGCACTAGCCTTAAGCAAAAGAAGCTCAGGGACAGTGCCCAGGCCCTGAGTTCAAGGCCCAGGACTGGCATAAAAACCTACTTTAGTTCAATTAACAAGTTAATATCCAGTTGCATCCTTTTGCCAATGAATGGTATAATGTCTTTGCTGTTTATAACTGAATAAATGTACACTATGTATCAATGCCAGATTTCATATTATTTTATCATCCTTAAATAGTTGTATGGAGGAGTTGCTATTTCACAAGTCATGGATACAAAATATAAAATCTTGATCAATGTCACACATTTCAATATTCCACACATCCCAAACCATACTCTCACTCTTCTTCATTTCATAAGACATACATAAGATATACAATGGATTGCTGACTACGTTCTCCCACTCTTCTACTCTTCATTTGTTCACCATTTTCAAATACCCATTTCCTGGTGTTTTGCAAATCTAAAATTTCAACCCCTGTAAAGAAAGGCACTCTGCTTATTTTTTCATTTAGTCCTTCTGCCTACTAGGATGGGAAGTACTATCACCCATTAATATCAAAATGGAAGTTGAGATGTGGTTCTTTTCATTAAAGTGAAAGACACAAGCAATGATTGTACAACTAATCAGAAAGTGTGCTAGTCCTCAAATTGTGTGGTCAGGACTCCAGCACATATTCCTGACTTTCAGTAATAAAAATCTACTCATTTGGTCATGGAACAAACATACACTAATTGCTTGGAATTTCATGAAATATTCTATAGTTCTGAATCATTTCCACTTTCTTTAAAATCTTCAGTCTTCACTAGGTAGTTTACATTTCACTGTGGCAATTTGACTGGTTAACTGACTAGCACTAAGGCTCAGACATATATCAATACCCTTTGGGAGTTGTTTTCCTTTCTACACAACAGGAGAAATAATTGCTTGCCTCAGCAATCTGGATATTGATGGCTTTGACATCATATTATTGGGAGCAGAATGGAATAAGATACCAGATATAAACTGCCTATGTGTCATGTGTAAGTCACATTTTGTTTATGCACTGATCAACTATAATATCCTAAACTGCTTTGATAGCTTGGCTACCAGAAATAGTGCAGCAATGAAGATGGGTGTGAACATGACTCTATTCTATCCTGACATAAATTCTTTCTGATGTATGTCCATGGGTAGTATTACTAGATCCTATGGTACTTCTATTTTTAGCTTTTTAAAGCACTTCTATACCACTTCATTCCTAAGTGTTTGCACTAATTTATACTCACACAAATAGGTATAAGGTTCCTTTTCCAACATCCTCACTAGCAGTTGCTCTTGTTTGTGTACTTGCTGATTGCCCCTCTGTCTGGAGTGAGATGAAATTTCAATGTCATTTCGATTTGTATCTCCTTTATGGCCAAGAATGCTGACCATTGCTTCATCTACAGATGTACTTATTTGTACTTCTTTGGAGCTCAGTTCACTCTTTTGTCTCTTCAGTTCAGTTGCCTATTTATTGATTGGATTATTGGTTCTTTGGGAGTTTAGATAATCTTTGTATCTTGATCATTAGTCACTTTTCAGATGTACAGCTGATGTTGTCCTCTGCTCTAGTCTATTAGGCCATATTTTAATTCTAGATTTAATAAAATCTGTAATAACACCGTTCAAATAACTAAAGGCCTTACACTATGGCTTGATATAGAAAAGCTGGAGGATTTCCATGACATTAAAACCTATGCACACTTTCTTCTCCAGATACCTGATTTTTATATTTAATTGGTTCTAACCCTAGTTTCTTTCCTTTTTTGGCTAGTACCCAAGTTTGAACTCAGGTTTCATGCTTATTCAGTTTCATTGCTCACAGCTGGCTCTCTATTCCTTGAGCCATGCCCCAACTCAGCTTTTTGCTGCTTAATTATAGCGCCCTTTGTAGTCTTTTCTGCCTAGGCTGGCTCTATTCCTTGATCCTCTGATCTCAGCTTCATGGGTATCTAGGCTTAGAGGGGAAAAGCCAAAAGGCTTATCAGTTTCTTTCCTTTTATATCAGTTGCAATGCAAAACAACGTGATTTTCAAATGCTCAGTTTACAAAACTATGTCTATTTTTATTTGTACCTATATCTACATGTATACAGAGAAAGAGAAAAAATTAAGCACATTCCCTGGATAACCATGGCTATGAACATTCTTTACAATAAACAAACAGTATTTTATTTATGTGGTTATGTATGCACGCATGCTTGTATATGTGGACACACACACATATGCACATCCACTCACAAAATAACACATAGACAGATAGACAGACACATAGATTTGAGGCAGGCCTTAGTATGTAGCCTGGGTTGCTCTCAAACTAGTAAACTTCCTGTCTTCTCCACCTAAGGTTTAAATTATAACCTGCCCAACCACACCTCACTAATGTTATTTAAAATGAGTACATTGCTGTCCTCAAATCAAATGGGCTTTTGGTTATTAAGGAAATAGAATATTTAGTGGAAGAAGTAAACATGAAATACCTCCACAACCATATCGCAGAAAGCTCATTTTCTGCATCTAAGAGTGTAGTTTTGCACAAACTTATGCACTTACCACAGCTGGTCTTTTTCATACATCACAGTCAAATATGCCAATATTAGTGACTGGACTCACTGCCTGGGTGATGTCCCTGAGCTTCTCTTTTAAGGCTACTTGAGCCACATCTCTACTTCTACTTCTGAATTGTTTTTATTAATTGGAGGGTCTCATGGACTTTTCTGCCCAGGCTGGCTTCAAAGCTCTATTCTCAGATCTCAGGTTTACAGGCATGAGCCACCTGTACCCAGCAGCTTTAGATATTTTTATTTACACTGTACCTGGTTATTTGTGGTACTCAGTAAGGTTTTTGTTGTTTGTTTTTGTGCTGGTCCTGTGGCTTGAACTAAAGGCCCAGGTATTTTCCCAGAGCTTTTTCTCCTCAAGATTTGCACTCTAGCACTTGCACATCTCTACTTCAGGCTTTTTGATGGTGAGTTGGAGATAATAATCTCCATGACTTCCCTACCTGGGCTGATTTGAACCATGAGCACAGCTCTCAAGTCTCCTGAGTAGATAGGAGTACAGGTGTGAGCCACAGGTGACTGGCTGATTTAAGTCCTAAGACCTCCTTGAATACTTCCTAATGACCAAGTTTTCCATTTTGTGGGTTTCAGACACATAGCAGGTTGTAAGGGAGGAATAAGCTGAGTAGAACAAGGACTCCTTGCTCGAGTGCTAATGTGTCAGAAAAAATCTATTCGTAGTGAGCTGAACTATGCTTTTTTGTTTTTTTTTTTGTCAGTCGTGGGCTTGAACTCAGCCTGAGCGCTGTCCCTCAGCTCTTCAGCTCGAGGCTAGGACTCCACCATTTGAGCTACAGTGCCACTTCCGGTTTTCTGATGGTTTATTGGAGATAAGAGTTTCACGGAGTTCCCTACCCGGGCTGGCTTTGAACCGGGATCCTCAGACCTCAGCCTCCTGAGTAGCTAGGATTACAGGCGTGAGCCACTGTTGCCCAGCTGCTTTTTTGAATGAACTAAATTCCTGTCTTTTTAGTCCCCTTGTTTGTAGAGATCTTCATTTCTTTGGTTTTCAATTCCAAACAATTTAATCTTACAGATAACTAATTCTTTGAGAATTGATCACACAGTAAATGGTTTCCTCATTTGTGTGCCTGTTTTTAAGGTCCTGATATGGGTCTTGTGCCCTGTTGCACAATGGCTCCTCCTTAGATAGGCTTCCTCGGGAGAGACAATGATTGTGCTAAAGGTCTGATAAGTTGAAATGTGTTATGGAGGAGTCTGGGTGGATTCAAATGACTGGAGAGGTTTGTACTGATTTACAAATAGCACTGAGTTAATATTTCTAATGAATGAAATGTAATCTGCTTATTCCAAAGCAGTATATATACTTATTCCAAAGTGTATGTATATTATGTATATATATTATGTATATAATGTATATGTATACACACGTCTTTGAAATAATTGCAAATTTTTATGTTAGAACTATAAACTGAACAAAACTAAAAACTAAAAACTCAACAAAAGTAGAAATTGGTAAGGTTGATATTGCAATTGAGGTAGATTTTAATTTTTCTTACATCACCTTTATCCTCAATTCACACTGAAATTTTCATGATCAATGAAAGTACTTTTCAAATGCTGCTCAATTTTTGTCATTTCAAAATTATTTCATACATATTAGTATAACATGTAGTTTTTTTAAACAATAGTGTCCATGGCAAACAGTTTGATCGCAGGTCTTCAATGTGAACATTCTGATGACCTCTTACCAACATGATGAGATGATTCAGTCTTGCTTTCCACCCTGTCACCAGAGCCAAGAGGTTTATGTGTATGAATAGGTGGAATATTCTCAGGATATTTCTATCTAAAGTCCTGAGAAATGGGAAATCTGTGCTGTTGCTCTGGAGATACATTCATATGGAGCTTCTGAATGTTGCTTTTACATATGGAACTGCTCAGTGTTCATCTATATTCCTCACCTTTTTAAAAATTCTGCAACATCTACACATATTTTTAAATGTTACCAAATTCAATTAAACTTCTCAATTTTCATTAGAAATTTTGCTATGAAACTTTATATTTCCCTAATTTAAAATATTCTATTTTTTCTAATGTTTTGGTAAAACATCTTGGAAGAGAGAAAATAAGAGACCACACCTTCACTGCCTTCATCAGATGAGGGGACTTGGGATCTGAAATAGAACAATGACAGATGTGCACAAGGAATGCCAAGCTTGACCTTAAAAGCCAAAGGAGACTAACATGCCATGAGCTTAAAGCTAACTACTGGCATAAACAAAAGAAAAAGGTAAATATAGTAATAGAGTTTCATGAAACAAATCATCTTCTTCTTATATCCAAATAAAGAATACTAGAAATGGAAATCCAGACATTTTAGGTGGGTTTTCAGGGTATAGTGGCTGAGAGAATACTGTTAACCCCTGGTATTAGGGGGCTACAGAAGTGCTCACAAGTAGTGTCATCAGGACAGTGGAGTGGACACTGGGTGATGGAGGGAAAACAGCTTGGGTGGTCCTCAGTGAGTGGTTTGTGTGAGTTAGGGATTGGAGCAGTGACTGGGAATCTTGTCCTGAAGCACTTAGTGAGGCTAAGGCTGACTGAGACCCAGGTTTGGTGAGTATGACCTGACCAGGAGAGTACATGATCTCAGTTGACTTTGTTGTCTTGCTCACTCTGTGGCTCAGATCAGTACTCAGCAAAAAGTTGTCACCATCCTCCAAGAATCAGTTCAGTAGGACACAAGGCCTCCATTGATTAGCTCATCAGGGCTGATCATTCAAAGTTAATTCTTGGCACAGACATCAAGTGGCAAGTGGTTCAGGATGTTCTGAACTCTGAGCCATCTAAGGAGCCAAGTAGAACACTGGTCACGGGGGGTGGGGAGTGTCACCTACAGATCATGAAGGCTCTGGAGAGGCCTTCGTCAATGAAAAGATGCTGAGAGAAGATTATACAAATGTGCTCTTCCTCTTGTCCTTCAGAGAAATTCTATTTAGAAAATATCCTATTTTGGGTCAAAAACTGAAATGTAAGGCAGTAGGAATGGGTTCATGAGCTTTCCCCTGGCTCAGGCTATCTCCTAGAGCATCAGTCTTCCCAGCATCACTTTGTTGCAGAAATATTTAAGAAAGGGATTAAGAAAAAAAGAAAAAAAAGGATTAAGACTTGCTCTTGAATCTAGATTCCATGACATCATGCAGAGGAATCAAGAGTTGAGGGAGCTCTGTCTCCAGCACCCAATTAGATTCTTTTCTCATTACCATCACTCAGCAGTGTTGGGAATCTGAGAAAGTGTTCCCAAAAAATCCCTAACTTTTGATTCTTGCTCTGTACTTCCCTCAAGACTGGACTGAGATCACAGGAAACAGCAGATTTTATCTGAGCTACAAATTATTTAACCACATAAAGGAAATAGAATTGAGGTTCAACTTTCTTTCCCCATGGTTTGCCAATTTGAAGAACATAGGTAACATTTCTACAACTCCAAATATGGAACTTTGGCAGAGTAATCTATATATTGCATAGATTCTACATTCAAATAGAAACCAAGGATATCAGGCTACAACCAGTGATTTCTGTCCCCATCTTCTGTCTGATCTGTTCTTCCTATGTGAACTCCTTTTACTGAAGGCATTTGCCCACATAATCACTCTTGGATGTTTAAGCACTTGACACAATGGAAAATCCTCAAAAGCTCATGCTGACTCAGATCAATTTGATTAAAGGACAAAATCTTGAACAGAGGATCCTGAAGATATGGACCAATCTCTCCATACCTCTGGAAACAAATATTCTACTCTCAACTGTGAGAAGTTGGTTCTATTTTTGTTAGCTTCCATTTTTGTGTGAGGTTGCTCAGTGTCTTTCTCTGTGTGGTTCTTTCATTTAATGCATTACCTCCCATAGCCTTTTATGAGATTACAAACGACAGCCTTTTTTTTTTTTTTTTGGTCGGTTGTGGGGCTTGAACTATGGGCCTGGGTGCTGTCCCTCAGCTCTTCAGCTCAAGGCGAGCACTCTACCACTTGAGCTACAGCGCCACTTCCGGTTTTCTGGTGGTTTATTGGAGATAGGAGTCTCATGGTCTCTCCTGCCCCGGCTGGCTTTGAACCGCGATCCTCAGATCTCAGCCTCCTGAGTAGCTAGGATTACAGGCGTGAGCCACCAGCGCCCTGCTGACAGCCTTCTTTTCATCACAAAGAAATGTAAGCTTTCCAGGTGTTGGATATGCAACCAATGCTCAATGAAACATGAAACAACACACTGTATAATCAAATGAAATGTTTGATTGGGAAAAAGTTATTACTAATTGTCACATGGTCACCTATTCTATTCTCCACGTTTGTGAGTTTTGTCTATTTTTCTTTTTTTTCCTTTTTTTGGTCAGTCATGGGGCTTGAACTCTGGGCCTGGGTGCTTTCCCGGTGCTCTTCAGCTCAAGGCGAGCGCTCTACCACTTAAGCCACAGCACCATTTGTTGTCTCTATTTTTCTTAATTTCCTTTTTTGTGTTGAGATTGCTCAGTATCTTTCTATACCTGGTTATTTGACTTAATATACTATCTTCCATAGCCCGCCCTGAGATTGCAAATGACAGTATTCTTCTCACCATAAAGAAATATATGTGTTCTTGGTGTTGGATATGAAACACTGTAGAATGAAATCATAGTACATAATATTATGCTTCAAAATGCTGTATGGATATACCTAGGAAGAAATATGTGATTAGGATGACTTTTTACCTGAATTTTACCCTACCGAATATCTAGCACAGTCCTACCTCTGTCTCTCTCATCCCTTGGATTTCGGCAACCACCTTCTAACAAGCTTCTGGTTCCTCATTTTTGCCATGTTTCCAATTATTTCCTTACTACCAGAATTGAGTTTAATAAAACCATGTCTTCATTGTATTTTGGTACAATTATCTGAATGGAGCTGGGGAAAGAAATTGGAGTGATGATAGACTCATCCTCAGAACTCCACTTTCAGCCTCCAGAAAAGTAAAAAAACACAAGCTCTTCATATTATCCACGCTGGTTTATTATAACAACTCACTCAATAGAACAACAGAATGAACTAAGGGTGAATCAATCACATGTGACTCATTACCAGTGATTAATTCAATATAAAGTAAGCACTGAAGTTATTTTGGGGTTACTCATCCAAAACCAAATGGTTTAGACTCTTGTCTTTATTTACCAACCAAAGAAACCAGAAATGAAGCTGTGACTCAAATAGTAGAGCATTAGCCTTGAGCAAAAATGCTTAAGAACAGTGCCTAGGCTCTGAGCTCAAGCTACAGGACTTGTACCCATACAAAAAGCAAATATATCCCCAAATGTGTGCCTTTCCATGTTTTCTGAATGTTTCATGAACTTGAGGACAAAAGGTGAAGAGAAAAATTTCACAATTGTGCACGTTTTGTAATAAACAGTGGCATCTTCCATCAGATCTTCTATTCAAACACTGAACTGGAAATAGTAAGTCACTTGTGTTATAACGCATTGAGCGCACATACAGTGGGATACTTTAGTGGAGCAGTGGAGAAATCGAAGCTCTTATGTCCTTGTCTGAAATCATAACAGTCTTTTCCCATCTATGACTCCCCAAACCACCTTGGAGGATGATCTGAGTCCAATCTCAAAGGGCCAGAGTTCTTATTTCTGACTTTATAAAATCACCTTGACAAATTATTCCATATTATAAAAGACACAAGTCAACAACTTCACTCTCTTAATTACTTCTCAAGCCTGGAAGAAATTAACACCCATCACTTGTGTCCAAATCTTTTGAATAACATTCAAGGACACCATCCACACTCATCACAATAAGAAGATGAGAAATGTTGGCTCAGCGAGTGCCCAATAGGAAATAATGGTTTCGGGCTGGGAAGGTGGCTCAGTGGTAGAGAGCTTGCCTTGCATGCCTGAGGCCCTGGGTTTGATTCCTCAGCACCACATAAGAAAAAAGAAAAAAGCCGAAGTGGTGCTGTGGCTCAAGTGGTAGAGCGCTAGCCTTGAGCTGAAGACCCGAGGGACAGTGCCCAGGCCCAGAGTTCAGGCCCCACAACCGGACCCCCCCCAAAAAAAGGAAAGAATGGTTTCCCATTACACCTAGCTTACTTCTGCCATGAAGAGCTTCTCTGTATAATTTGCAGCAGTTCCTGAAAAATGTTTTCCTGCATTGGGTTTCTTTGCTGTGAGTGCTGATGCTTACTAAAGCCTGACTTCTGCTTGAAAGATTTCCTCTAATGTTTACATTTACCAGGTCTCTGATACCTGTAGAGATAAGATTTCCAGCTAAATGTTTTTCTACATTTATTATGCTGAGAATTTCTCTCATTTATTTATATGTTCTCAGATGGACTGAGGACTGACACCTGCTTAAAAGTCATTGCACATTTGGTGTATTCACTAGTTTTCTTTTCTCCTGTGTGATTCAGTTCTCTGATGAACACTGAGGTATGCCTTCCAGGTGAAGGCATACCTTTCCACATTTATAACATTCATAAGATTTCTCTTCTGTGTGTTCTATTAACACCAACTCATGCCTTTTTGGTGAAGGATTTTCCACGTTTGTTACGTTCATACGGTTTCTCTCCTGTGTATGTTCTCTGATGCAAATTGAGGTGTGACTTCTTGAAAATTTTTTCCACATTTGTTTTATTCATAAGATTTCTCTCCTATGTGTGTTCAATGATGAGCCATAAGCTGTGCCTTCTGGGTGAAAGACTGCACATATGCTCCATTCATAAGGTTTCTCTCCTGAGTGGGTTCTTTGATGCAAACTGAGTTTTCTTCCAGGTGAACGACTTTCCATTTATTTTATACATACAATTTTTCATGAGTGTGAATTCTCTTATTCTTGTTGAGATGTGAACTCTGGATGAAAGATTTTCCACATTTGTTACATTCATAAGGTTTCTCACCTGTATGAATTCTCTTATGCCAACTGAGGTGTGAACTCCACTTTAAGGTCTTTCCACATTTGTTGCATTCATAAGGATTCTCTCCTGTGTGTGTTCTCTGATGCGAAGTGAGGGTTGATTTGTGCCTGAAAGATTTTCCACATTTGTTACATTCATAAAGTTTCTCTCCTGTGTGTGTTCTCTGATGCGAAGTGAAAGAAGACTTCTGCCTGAAAGATCTATATTTGTTACATTCATAAGGTTCCTCACCTGTGTGAATTATCTTATGCTTGCTGAGGTGTGAACTCCGGGTGAAGGTTTTTCCACATTTGTTACATTTATAAGGTTTCTCACCAGTGTGAATTCTGTTATGCATGCCAAGGTGTGAACTCCACTTGAAGGTCTTTCCACATTTGTTGCATTCATAAGGTTTCTCTCCTGTATGTGTTCTTTGGTGCAAAGTGAGGTGTGACTTCCCTCTGAAAGCCTTACCACATTTGTTGCATTCATAAGGTTTCTCTCCAGTGTGATTTCTCTCATGCAAAGTGAGGTCTCACTTCGGTCTGAAAGTCTTTCCACATTTGTTACATTCAAAAGGTTTCTCACCTGTGTGAAATCTCGTGTGTCTCTGGAGGTTTGCCTCCCGGGTGAAGGACTTTTCACATGTCTGACATTCATAAGGTTTCTCTCCTGTGTGTGTTCTCTGATGGACAGTAAGATGTGTCTTCCGGGCAAAAGATTTTCCACATATGTTACATTCATAAGGTTTCCCTCCTGTGTGTGTTCGCTGAAGCAAAGTGAGGTATGACTTTTGTATGAAAGACTTTCCACATTTGTTGCATTCATGCATGCATTCTCATCTTTGGGAGTTCTCTGATGCCTGCTGAGACCTGACTTCTGGATGGAAAATTTCCTGCATTCCTCATATTCAAAGGGTTTCCAATCTATAGGTGATTGAGGTTGGAAAGTCAAGTCTGACTTATGAGAGAGAGAGTTTGTACATTGCTTATACTCATCGGACTTCTGTGGATATTTGCTCTCAGGTTTTCTAATGTGCATTTCCTTATTGAAAGACTTCTCACATTCATTAAATGTACAAGGATACTCTCCTTTGTACATTTTCTGATGTGTAGTGACTACAGGTCTTACGTAGAATGTTTTTCCACATAAAGTACATTCAGGTGTTTTCCTCCCTCCTTGAAGTATCTCTTGGGCAAGGAGAGCAGACTTATCATAGTCTTCTCTATATTCACTATGGTTATAGGAGGTCTCTCCCATACAGACCCAATTATGGCTAAAGAATATAGTCTCTGAGTTTAATACCTTCCCTTCTCCACCAAATTCAAAATACTGCAGCTCATTTGGACTCGCATAATTTTGACTAAAATACTCTGAATATCTGAAGGATTGTTCAACTACAGGAGACACACCAGTTGTATATGCAGCATGCATCTCATCAGGCTCACTATAGAGGAGCATGTCCTGACACTCCATGAACTCCTCAGTGCTCATCCCTAAAGAGTTCCCATTATTCCTCATCAGCTCAAGCTTATGAGTTGAGCCCAAGTTAAAGTTGTTATCAATCTCACTCTTTCTTCCACTGGGTTACTATTTGTGACTGCTACTTCACACAGACATTCATCTGGACCTTCCTGGCAGGTCTTAATCACCTCCTCCATTACTTGGACATTTAAAATGTGTCAAAGAAAAAAAAGACAAAAACATAAATGAGATCCAAAGATTCCTTAATGTAAAGATGAAGACATTTTCTCTCATTCTGTTACAGATTTTCAATTATCAAAATAGGAATTAATTTATGATACATGATTTCTCCCTAATGTATTAATTAAAAAATAATACTGATATTTAGCAATGGAAAATGTTTTTCTGTGTTTCAGTTTTTCTTTTTATATCAGAAGAAATATTTACTCAAATTATTCAACTAAGTACTGTGAAAGTCTTAAGCTGAACACTTAAAATTTGCCTTTAGTATTCTTGGGATTGTTTCAAATATTGTTTTGTTTGACCATAGGGGAATAGCTGCTTTGTGTTCTTTAATTTTCGGAGACTTGGCCCCTCCGCTGTCGCAGCCGCCTCCCCACCCCCCGGCCCTCCACGAAGCGGTTCACCATGGCCTGGCCCCGCCGAGCCAGGCGCCTCAGCCGCAGGTCACGCGGAGCTGTGGGCGCTGCGGCAGGAGCCAGCGCGAGGCGCTGAGGTGCTGAGGCGCCGCCGCAGGGCCGGAGCCAGCCGCCGAGCAAGCGAGCGGGCGCGTGCTGGCGCGGCGATGTACCCAGAGGAGTGCGGCGCGGTGGGGCTGGGCGAGCTCCACTCCTGGTGGGAGGTGCCGGCCATCGTGCACTTCTGCTTGCTCTTCCTCACCACCTTCCTCCTGCCGGACTTCGAGATCAAGGTGAGAGGCGGGGACGGAACGGAGTTCGGGAGCAGGGCTGCGGTGGCGTGAGGGTGGGAGCCGGGGCCAGGGCCGCCGGCGAGTGCGGGTGGCGCTCCTCATGCCACTGGGACGTACGGCGGCAGCGCCCGCGCGCGGTCCAGGGCCGCCGGGGAGCAGGGCGGGCGGGCGGGCGAGCGGGCAGCGCCGCCAGCCCCCTTGGGGCCGAGCCGGGGCCGCCCGGAGCTCGTCTGCCCCCAGAGAGGCAGCGGCGGCGGCGACGGGGCCTGGCCGCCAACTCTGGGCGGGGCGGGAGTGGGGGGCTCCTGGGGCCGCGGGGAAAGTCGGGTGTCATCTCTTCCCACCAAGCCCGGCCCGGGGTGGGGGCGGTGGGGATGGCGCAGGGCTGGAAACTTGCGCGGCTTTTGTGTTGTGGGTGGTTGTTGTTGTTGTGTTGTTGTTGATATTGTTGTGTTGATGTTGATGTTCCCCCCCCTTCCTGCGCCCGGCCCGGCAGGGGAAGCCGTGCTCCTGGAGCCAGGGAGGCAAGCTCTGGCCCAGGGACCCGGGCGCTGGCGGCTCGAGCTCCCGGGGCAGGCTGGACAATGTGGGGAAGTTGCTGGCTGCCTCTGGCAGAGTGGGGAGGGGGAGGAGGAAGAGGAGGGGGAGGAGGAGGAAGGAGGGGGGGGAGGGGAGGGAAAGGGGGCTGTGGTACCAGGTGATTTTTCTAACGACTTTCCCTCTTCTTGGTGGGAGCCTGGTCACTAGAATCCGGGCAGCCGAGGCTCACGAGCCTGAAGTCCGCAGGAGGGATGGTTGGATGGATGGATGGATGGTTGGATGGATGGATGGATGGATGGATGGTTGGATGGATGGATGGATGGATGGATGGATGGATGGATGGATGGATGGATGGATGGTTGGATGGTTGGTTGGTTTGTTTTCTGACAGTTACTCCCGAATGTTCTGAATTTCCTTAGTGGGTCAGCAGAAAAAAACCACCCTGACAAAGGCCAGCGAATCAGGGCTGCGTCTCTCTGTGGAGGCCGCCGGGCCCCGCACCCCGCACCTCCTCCTGGGGCTCCAAGAGACCATGGAGAGGACCCCTGGTCAGGAGAGCCTTTGGAGGGAAACGGCAGGCATCACTGGGTCCCCATGCGCCCTTTTTGTGGATGGAAAAGGAGAGGTCAACTCATTTCAGCCTGAAGACAGCCACGCTCCCAGCAGTCTGGGAGTGATTTGTCCTGTGTCCTACACGTGTGTGGCTTCTGAGTGTTAGCGGGCTCACTTCCTAAAGAGAAATGCAGATTGTTTGAAGAGGTCAAGTATATTTAAAGGAGAAATGAGAAGTGATTGTAGCTTACACAGTGACTGGTGCAGACACCCGAAGTGACCGTTTCTAATTCTAGTCTTCCATGGGAGTAACTTTCTTTTCACTTAAAACATATGCAATTTGAAAAACACCTCAGATACCTATTTAGATTCCAACATGTATGCCCTGTAAGTATTCTTCACACTTCTTTTTCTTTGGAGACGTTAGGTAACCTACTTACTTAATGCTCTGGTACTTGTATCTCTATCGTAGATCATGTGTATTTATTTTGATATGCCCCCCTTTGTGTGTGTGTATGTACGTGTGTGCACGTGTGCGTGTGCACGTGCACACACACCCACACCCCTGAGCTGCTGCTTTTTTTTTTTTTTTTTGGCTCAAGGCTTGTATTCTACCCCTTAAGCCACAGCTTCATTTCTGACTTTTGGTATTTATTGTAGATAAGAGTCTTCTCACAGACTTTTCTGACCAGGCTGCTTCAAACCATGATCCTCAGATCTCAGCCACCTGAGGAGCTAGGATGATGGGCTATATGGCTATATTTTAAGTAGAGATTTTTTTTTCAAAAGTTGAGAAATGTTAAATTAGTTGTCTACCAAACTTGACTCAACTGTGAAGAACTGAGGACACTAATCAGTTTGATTCAGTATAATTGATTCTCATTTTTCTTAGGTAATTAAAAAATATCAAATAGTTTATTGGCCTGACTGTTTAAGAAAAAGTTTGGCTGGGAATGTGGCTTAGTAGTAGAGTGCTTGCCTAGAATACATGAAGTCCTGTGTTTGATTCCTCAGCACCACATAAAACAGAAAAAGCTGGAAGTGGTGCTTTGGCTCAAATGGTAGAGTGCTAAGTCTTGAGCAAAAGGAAGCTCAGGGACAGTGCCCAGGCCCTGAGTTCAAGCCCCAGAACTGGCAAAGAAAGAAAGAAAAGATTCCTAGGTTAGGTCCTAGGCCCTACAGTGGTAATGTATAGCAACTTGAAAAGATAGAAATGGTGGGCTAGGAAGGTGGCTCAGTGGTAGAGTACTTGCCTTGCATGCCTGAGGCCGTGTGTTCGATTCCTCAGCGCCACATAAGCAAAAAGAAAAAAGCCGAAGTGGTGCTGTGGCTCAAGTGGTAGAGCACTAGCCTTGAGCTGAAGAGCTGAGGGACAGCATCCAGGCCCAGAGTTCAGGCCCCACGACCAGACCCCGCCCCCCAAAAAAGATAGAAATGGTGAATAATACCAGGTAGAAGTTGGATATCATTTCTTCTCTAATGGGGGCTTGAACTCACAGCCTCTCAATTTCCTTGCTCACTGCTGGAGCTCTAACATTTGAGCTCTGCCTCCAGCCTGGCTTAAAAAATTTTTTTGGTGTCATTCTTGTGGTTTGAATTCAGGGCCTGGGTGCTGTCCCTGAACTTTTGTGCTCAAGTCTAGCACTCTGCCACTTGAGTCAAGGCTCCCCTTCAGGCTTTTTGGTGGTTAATTGAAGGTAAGAGTCTTACAGACTTTCATGCCCTGATTAGCTTTTAACGGTGATCCTCAGATCTCAGGCCCCAGAGTAGCTAACATGTCAGCCTGGCATGGTTATAGGAGAAAAGAGTCTAACACTTGAGCCACAGTGCCACTTCTGGCGTTTCCTGTGTATTTGGAACCGAGGAGTTGAACCCAGGGCTTCATGCATGGTAGGCAAGTGCTCTACCACTGAGCCACCTTCCCAGCCCGTGTTTTGTTTTATTTTATTTTATTTTAAAGGAAGCCAGTTTTCACCTGTGGGACAGATCTCTTCCTCTCTTTTTAACTCTTGATCACCTGGCTGAACATTTGGATTTATAGAATCTTCAAGGCCTTGGCTTCTATTTTTCTTTTTTTTGGGTCCGGTCGTGGGGCCTGAACTCTGGGCCTAGGCACTGTCCCTCAGCTCTTCAGCTCAAGGCTAGCGCTCTACCACTTGAGCCACAGTGCCACTTCCGGCCTTTTTCTTTTTGCTTATGTGGAGCTGAGGAATCGAACCCAGGGCCTCAGGCATGCAAGGCAAGCGCTCTACCACTGAGCCACCTTCCCAGCCCTGAAGAGCTGATGTTTTTATATTGGCATGCTAAAAATATTTTTACTTCGTTAGCAGCCTTGAATATAGAGGATTTCTTCAGGAAAGGCAACATACTTTTTTTTTCCCCTAGTGCTGGGAGCTGGGAGATTGGACACATGGTCTCATGCTAGCGAGGTTTCTACCATTAAACTCCTTAGCCTCTTATCATTTGGAGATTTTTTTTTTTTGGTTGATCATGGAGCTTTCAACTGTGGGCCTGGGTGCTGCCCCTGAGCTAAAGGCTAACGCTGTACCACTTTGAGCCACAGCGCCACTTCTGTTTTCTGGTGCTTAATTGGAGATAAGAGTCTCAGAGACTTTTCTGCTCAGGCTGGCTTTGAACTGTGATCCTCAGATCTCAGCCTCCTAAATAGCTAAGATTACAGGTGTGAGGCACCAGCACCTGGCTTGGAGATATATCTAAGGACTTCAATGTTTCTGTGCCCTAAATAAAGTGTTTGTAATTATCAGTCCAGAAATCTGTGAGTGTACGGTTAATGATCCTTTGCATTGTTTAATTGTGGTTTAAAAAATAATAACATAAAATTGCCAGGTGGTAGTGGCTCACGCCTGTAATCCTAGCTACTCAGGAGGCCGAGATCAGAGGATAGTGATTCAAAGCCAGCTGGGGTAGAAAGTCCATGCAACTCTTATCTCCAATAAACTATTTTAGAAAAGGGGGGCAGAGGCTAGAAGTAGAGCTTCGACTCAAGTAATAAGAGTCCTGACCTCAAGCAAAAGAAGGTTAGGGATAATTGCCTGAGCCTTGAGTTCAAGTCCCAGTATGGGCACACATACAAATGAATAAAATTATATAAAGCTTGAACATTATAGGAAAAAAACGTAAAAATTTGAAATAACCCACTATCACCCATGAGATTAAAAACTTGTAACATTGTAGCCCATTGCATATTTATAAGTTCCTAAATATATTCACAATGTATTTGTATCATACAGTAAGTATTTTTTCAGAGGAGACTGAAGTATTCGGGTGGTTAATACAGTGGATTAGTGACACTGAATTAAATCGTTGGCATCATTAAGTACCTACTATGTGCTTTATATAGAAGTAGATAATTTCAGTTAGGCTCATAACGGTCCTGTCAGAAGATTGGCAGTTAATAAGTAGCTCAGAGCAGGGTGCTGGTGGTTCATGTCTGTAATCCTAGCTACTCTGGAGGCTGAGATCTGTGGATCTCGGTTCAGAGACAGTCCCGACATGATAGTCCCTGAAATTCTTAGCTTCAGTGTACCACCAGAAAACCGGAAGTGGAGCTGTGGAACAAGTGGTAGAGCGCTGGCTTGTGCTAAAGAGCTGAGGGACAGCGCCCATGCCCAGAATTCAAGCCCCAAGACTGACCAGAAAAAGAAAAAACTAGCTCAGAGCCACAATTGTTTGTTTATTTTTTGTTCATGGGGCTTGAGTGCTGTCCCTGAGCTTTTGTACTCAAAGCTAGTGCTCTACCACTTTGAGCCACAGCTCTACTTCTGATTTTGGGGTGGTTAATTGGTGATAAGAGTCGCATGGGGGCTGGGAAGGTGGCTTAGTGGTAGAGCGCTTGCCTTGCATGCCTGAGGCCCTGGGTTCAATTCCTCAGCACCACATAAGAAAAAAGCCGGAAGTGGCACTGTGGCTCAAGTGGTAGAGTGCTAGCCTTGAGCTGAAGAGCTGAGGGACAGCGCCCAAGCCCAGAGTTCAGGCCCCACGACCGGACCCCCCCCCCCCCAAAAAAAAAAAAAAGAGTCGCATGGACTTTTCTGCTTAGGCTGGCTTCAGACTGTGATCCTCAAATCTCATTCTTCTGAGGAGCTAGGATTATAGGTGTGAGCCACCCGGCTTGTTGCCCAGCTTGTATACTATTTAATCTAGCATTATGTAATTGCTTAATATTTTAGTGGTTAGGTGGGCTAAGTTTTGTTGACTCCAAAGAGAAAAGTTAATTGGTCTCTTCTTCAAAGGTTTAGTACTTTCCCCTAACCAAGTGGTCTTCTCAGAAACTAGTGCCTTACTTGATAAGGGAGATTTTTCAGTGGTCTGATCCAAGGGAACTGGAAATGTTCATGTAGAATCATTTATGTAGTTCTTATGGTAGCAGGATAATGAAAATTAATTGATTGCTTTCTTGTATCTTTTAATGAGCTTCTTGCCTTTGAGAACCTAATTTTTAGGTTTGCTGTGTCTCTTTCTAGTTCTTTCTTCTTTTTTGGTTAGTACTGTGGCTTGAAGTCTGGGCCTTGAATCTTAACTAGGCTTTTTTGTTCATGGCTGGCTCTCTATCTGTGGAGCTGGTGAAATGGATGGAGATAAAAGTCTCTTGAACTTTTCTGCTGGTGTATCTGGTTAGCTTGTAACCTTGATTCTCAGCCGGCAGCTTCTTGAGTAACTAGGGTTATATTTGTGAGTCACTGGTTGGTGTTGGGCTCTGATTGTGGTTTTATGTGGTTTAAAGTCCCTTACCTAACCTGCATGATCACCTGGGTATAATATGCTGAGTCTTGAATGTTATACTTGGTGTTTCCTTGGATTAACTCCTTACTGGGAGCACAAGCCATGAATTTGCACATTAAAATAAGTACTGAATGTGGCTCAGTGGTAGAGTGCTTGCCTAGTGTGCATGAAGTTCTAGGTTCCACTCATCAGTTCCACATACACAGAAAAAGCCAGAAGTGGTGTTGTGGCTCAAGTGGTAGAGAGCAAAAGCAGCTCAGGGACAGTGCCCAGGCTCTTCAGTTCAAGCCCCAAGACTGGCTCCTTAGTTTTTGCCCACCCCCCTCCCCCCAAAAAAGACTAAAGTTAAGAGGAACTTAAAAATACAATCAACAGTTCCTAAACATGGTGCCAAAGGATGGGCGGTAGATTTTTGAGTTCGTATACTTATACACAATCTGCTGGCAGTGTGTTTGTGGTTTAACATTTTAATCAATTCTGAAGGAGGTTCTTCAATCAAAGGTTTAAGAGGCCTCAAATACAGGAAATAATAAGTGAGCCCTGAGTAGGGTATTCATTTCATGATGACTAGATTTAGTGGACTGAGTGAGGTAACGTTTTTTTTTTTTTTTTCCTGGCAGGACTAGGGATCAAGAAAGAAGGTCTCTAGTGTACTAGATAGGCAGGTGCTGTACTGTTGAACTGCACTCCCAGGAAACTATTTTAATTGAAACATACTGGCCTTTGTTTTTGTACTGGTGCTGGGTGCTGCCTCTGAGCTTTTCTTGCTCAAGGCTGGTGCTCTATCACCTGAGCCTCACAGACTTTCCTGCCTGGGCTGACATTGAACTATGATCCTCAGATCTCAGCCTGCTTTGTAGCTAGGATTGCAGGCATGAGCTACCAGAGCCCAGGTGTCCTGTCCTGTCTTGTCTCTGTCTTTCTCCTCTCTTTCCTCTTTCCTCTTTTCCCTCCCTCTCTCTTCCCTCCCTCCCTCCTTCCCTTCCCTCCTCTCTCCCCCTCTCCTCCCTTTCTTTCCTTTTTCTTTTGTGTATGCTGGTACTGGAGCTTGAGCACTGTCCTTTAGTCTTTGGCCACAGCTGGCACTCTACCACTTGAGCACAGCTCTACTTCATGGTTTTTGGTAGTTAATTGGAGATGGGTCTCACAGACTTCCCTGTCCTGGCTGGCTTTGAACTATTATTCTCAGGCCTTAGCTTCATGGGTAGCTAGGATTATAGGCATGAGCCACCAGTACCTGGCCAGAAGATCTTTTTTAAGCCTTCTACTGAAACTGAGTACAGGGGCAAGATCATGTTTCTTCTCTCTCTTGTGCTTGTTCTCTCTCTCTCTCTCATTCTCTTCCTCCCTCCCTCCCCTCCTCTCTCCCTCCCCTCATCTCCCTGACCCCTCCCCTCTCTCCTCTCCCCCTATCCCTGAGCTCTTTTGCTCAAGGCTAGCTGTCTTCCACAAGGTGCTAGTGGCTCACACCTGTAATACTCAGGAGGTTGAGATCTGAGGATCAAGGTTTGAAACTAGCCCAGGCAGGAAAATCTGGGAGATTTTTACCTCCAGTGAACCACCAGAAAACCAAAATGGTAGAGCTCTAGCCTTAGGCAAAAAAGATCAAGACAGTATGGGAGGCCCAGAGTTAAGAAGCTTCACAATTGATTTAAAGAAAAAAGTCTCCTGGACTCTCCTGGATGAGGCTAGCTTTGAACTGCCATCCTCAGTTCTTAGATTTCTGAATAACTAGGATGATAAGCATGAGCCACCAGCATCCAGCTGCGTTCCTATTTCTTTGGTGGTTGTTGTTGTTGTGGTTAATCTTGGGGCTTGAACTCAGGACCTGGGACACTGTCTCTGAGCTCTTCAGCTCAAGGTGAGCGTTTTACCACTTGAGCCACAGCACCACTTCAGGTTTTCTGGTGGTTCCTTGGAGATCAGAGTTTCATGGAGGGGCTGGGAATGTGGCTTAGTGGTACAGTGCTCGCCCAGCAGGCTTGAAGCCCTGGTTCACCTCCTCAGTACCACAGACAGAAAAGCTGGAAGTGGCTCTGTGGCTTAAGTGGTAGAGTGCTATCCCTGTGCCAAAGTTGTTCTGGGACGGTGTCCAGGCCCTGAGTTCAAGTCCTAGGACTGGCAAAAATAAAAGTCTCATGGAGTTCCCTGCCTGGACTGGCTTTGAACTGTGATCTTCAGACCTCTGACTCCTGAGTAGCTAGAATTACAGCAGGGAGAGTTGATGTTTCTTTCAGCAAATATTTATAAAGCATCCTTTGTGTGTTAGGCAGGCCGAGTAGGTGCTGTTGTGAAACTTGTAAACACAACACAAAAATAACTGCCTCCTTTTTTGTGGAATGAGCCAGATAATAAGCAAATCAGTAAGTCCTGGATGAAGTCTGTCAATGGGTTGTAAGAAATAAAGCCCAGCGGGGCACACGGAGCAAGGCCCATCCCTTAGTCACTGTAGTTTAATTTATGGTGCTGCTCCTCACTAAAAGGTGTATCTGGCCCAAAATAGCATTGCTGAGGAAAGAATCACAAAGATCCTGAGCCTGTTCCTTTTTTTTTTTTTTTGCCAGTCCTAGGCCTTGAACTCAGGGCCTGGGCTCTGTCCCTGAGCCGCTCTCTGCTACTTGAGACACAGAGCCGTTTTTGGCCTTTTCTGTGTATGTGGTACTGAGAAATCAAACTCAGGGCTTCATGCATGCTAGGCAGGCACTCTACCCGAGCCACCTCCTCGGCCTAGACCATTGCTCTTTTAACAGTAAGAACTACTGAGAAAGACACTGAGCCCATGTTTTTGACAAATGTGGACTAGTGTTTGCTAGAGGCTAATATGAAGACAGAACAACAAAAAAGCAATGAACAGCACCCAGTGAAAAATGAAAATATGAGGGTGGGTGACATCGCTCTCTGGAGAGGTCCCAGTCTCATACATGAGGTTGCAGCATGGAGGATAGGCAAGCCACAAACTAGACCTGGGTTTTATTTGTGGTTCTATGTATGAGGATCTCAAATACAACAGAACAAAGAGGAGTGAAAGAAGGGCAAAAGATAGTTTTAAGACATTTGTCCTCCAGAATTGCTCACAATTTTAGGTCTAATTGAGGAAAAGGTTAATCTTTAAGCCTCGGAAGCTATTTTAAAAGTAATTTGGACATTGAACAGAAAGAAGAAAAATCCCTAGTTCAGATGCGCCGAGGATGGATTTGTAGGTTTCATTTGGTAGAACGTTACTTGGTGGTAGGGATCCTGACCAGGGTTCTCCACCATGCTTGTTATGGCTCAAAAACACTCTTAAAATCATGGAATTTTGGGTCTGTGAAATACCTAGAGTTCATCTAACATAAAATTATTGCACGGATGAGCCATCTGAAACCCAGACTCAATGGCAGAGAGATGACCTGCAGTCCAGTTGTGGTTCCTTTTCAGAGTGAGGTCAGGGACAGGGCATGTGGCAGAATGGTGCGTGTGCGACGGGAGCCCTGAAAGAAGGGTGTGTGTTACACCAGCTAGATGGAAACCCAGTTGGCTGGTGGCACGCCCCCCTCCCCTTCCCCCGCGTCTCTGCGCTGCACATGCGTGTTTCTTGTGCTTGGCCAGTCTTCATTCTGGACCTTTAGCACACCAGGAATCTAGCCCTGAGCCTCACCTGGTCACAGGGCAGATGGTCGCTTGTACTGAGCCACCCAGTTGTATTTTAGGCTGTCCTGATAGTGTTCCACAAAATTAAGCAAGACAGAATTCACATCCATGTAAAAGCAAGCCAGATGCCAACATGAGATGTCCTCGGGGGTGGGGGACTGTTGCACACCGAGGAGCGTCCCTGGCTCTACACTACAAAACAGTGCTCCCCCCCTCCAAACTCTTCAGTATTCACATTTAGAGAAATTGAAGGAAGTTGCGAGGCTTCCAGATTTGCATGCTGTCAGCGGTTGTACAGGTCAGTAAACCTGGGAAACAGATATTAGGTTTTATTCTTTTCTTCGGGAATCATTAAAGAAGCATGTTTTGGAGCAGTAGGGAGGGAGATGTGAAGCTGCCTGACTCTATAAAGGCCTCTGAGGTAGGCTGGCTGCCATTGCCCACCAGCACTCTTGTCAGCCCTGGAGCGGGTGCCCTGGTGGACCTGGGAGGGGGCTCAGCTCAGCTGCAAAAGTTCAAGACTTGAGTTGGAGTGTGTGTGTGTGTGTGTGTGTGTGCGCACGCACGTGTGCATGCACGTGTGGTGGTGGTGATAATATGTGTTCCAGACACATAACACATTCATTTTCTCATCAGTTTCAAAATGACAGAACTCTAATAATCACTCATGATTTCTTGAATGTTGTTGGGTTTCCAGGCAAAGATACCAACGTGGTATCTACCATGGGTAGATGGTTTCTAAAGAGGATGGCATTGTGGTGGTGACCTAGGCAGCCTAGTGTACTTGTGCGAAGAGTTTGAGCTTCTTGAGGGAACATATTACAGAACATCAAGGCAGTGTTTTCCTCTTACCCGTGGTTCTTGTCTTTTTTGGAAGCACCTATCACTTAGTCTTGTCTGGGCTATTTCATTTGGTACTTACAGATGAAGGCCATAGGCTTGGTGCTGAGTATTGAATCCAGGGTCTTGCAACTGCCAGGCAAGCATTCGCCCTCTGAGCCACAATGCTGTTCTCTCTGTCTCAGCTGGGGTTAAGTCTTGAACCCCCTGCCTTTGTTTTCTCTTCACTCCATTGTTGTGTTCTTCTCCTGATGTCCTGGGACTTGCTTTGGGGTTGGTGGAGGAGGGGTAGAATTCTGGCCTGCATTAAGATGCTAAAATCCTAGAATTTGTGTAAATAGCCTGTGAAATCAGTTACTTTCACAGCCAAAAGCAGTGTTTTCTTCACAGAGCAAGTGACCCCTTAAGGTAATGCTCTTGTGTGCTGTGTGGTATTTATGTATGCTGACTTGAAATTAGTATACAAAACTAGATGGAGGATAGTATTTATTTTCTTGTTTAAAGTTCCTGACATCATGCGACCTTTATGAAGTTTACATGATGTCACTTTCTTGTAAATCTTACACTGCAGTGGACAGCTTGTAACCTTGACAGGCAGCCCGCATTCCTTAGGCAGATTTTCTGGAGTAATTGTGTGACTTGGCAGTAGGTAACCTGAACCTAACGTTATAGCAGACTGCGCCTGGTCTTTCATGCCCCTCCGACCATCCATAACATCCCCCCACCCCCCAAAAAAAGTGAAAATAGGGGAGTGATGGGGCCATGATGATCCTTTCTTCATATTTTAATGTTAAACTTTAAAGTCACCTCCAGATAATTCCCTCAGAGTAACTCACTTAAAATTGAGAAACTTTTTAAGCTGGCTTGTTTGCTGTGTTTTCCCCCTTCTGACCAGTCCTTTTTAATGACTACCTTTTACTCGAGTGTTGGTTCTATTAGGCACAATAAATAGCACACTAGGGATGGTGGATTTGCTTGACAAAGTCTGTTAAATTAACAGATCTACTTTAAATCCTTTCTTCCATTTCCATTGTGTGTTCTCTTTTCCCGAAAGGTTTTTTGTAAATAATCCTACTTATGGATAAGAATTTTTTTATTTCCTGGAGTCGTTTGGTACAGCTTTATGGAGGGAAAGGTGTTCAAAGATTTCTCAGGTTGCCATAATGAGAAGTTCCCCACTCCTAGACTGGTACTGATTTGAGTGAGTATCTTACACATGTACTGATTTTTATCTATTCTTTCTGACCTTTCTTCTCAATCCCCATGTGTTACAAACGGCACAAGCTTGCATCATGCTGGGATCAGGAGGGAAAAGGACCTACTTGACAGCCTCCTGACTGGAGTTTTCATGTTAGTGATGGATAGATACCATCTTTATTCCTGTACTTCCATCTCTGTAATATGCAACTTTTTTTTTTTGGTCAGTTCTGGGGCTTGACTTGAGGGCCTGGGCACTGTCCCTGAGTTTTTTTTTTTTTTTTTTTTTTTTTTTTTTTTGCTCAAGGCTAACTCTCTACCACTTGAGCCATAGCACCACTTCCAGGTTTTTCTGTGTATGTGGTACTGAAGAATCAAACCCCAGGCTTCATGCATGCTAGGCAAACACTCTAACCACTGAGCCACCTTCACAGCCAATATGCAGCTTTTTAAAGTAAAAATGGAATTAAAAAATCTTTCTCTTGGGCTGGGAAGGTGGCTCAGTGGTATAGCACTTACTTTGCAATGCATGAGGCCGTGGGTTCTATTCCTCAGCACCACATAAGCAAAAAGAAAAAAGCCGGAAGTGGCACTGTGGCTCAAGTGGTAGAGCGCTAGCCTTGAGCTGAAGAGCTGAGGGACAGCGCCCAGGCCCAGAGTTCAGGCCCCACAACCGGACTCCCCACAAAAAATCTTTTCCATTCTTTTCATTATTAATGCTAAAGTTGTACGGATTATTACTGTTGCCTTGGGAAATTTATCAAGAAGGATCTGTTACAATATAGTAGAAAACCCATGTTATATCTATAAAGCAACCAGTAGCTCAGGGGGAGGCAATGATGATGAGTGAAGAGCTTCCGGGACTCAGGAGTTCATGGTGTGCAAGTTAGCAAAGCTGGCCGGATCAGAGTTATTTCCTTATTCAGACCAGTAGAAAAAGAGGTCGAGAGAGAGAGACCACGGAGGCATTGCTGTAGTAAGCCTTGCATATCAGCTCGCTGTTAGTCATGTTTCTTCAGGTAGTGGGAAAACTTATAAAGTTCTAGACTAAGAACTCTTGTGTGCCCTGTGTGTAGGTTAAATCTAGCACTGGTTGCTGGGCCGGAACAGAGTGAAAGAAGATTGTCATAGTAGGAAAGGGTAGAACTAGATGATCGACCCTGTGCACATTGAACTCAGAAGTGTATCAAGTATGATTTTTCTGGCTGCAAATAATAAAATGTCAGTAATCACTGCAGATTCTTCTCTACCCCTAAGCTCCTGGTAGGTGTGGTGGCTCAGTGATGGAAGTCAGTAAGTATTCAGATAAGAGCGATTCTGCTGGGCTCTGCTGGGCTCCGGTGTCTCATGCCTGTAATCCTAGCTACTCAGGAGGCTGAGATCTGAGGATCACTGCCAGGCAGGAAAGTCTGTGAGACTCTTATCTCCAATAAACCACTAGAAAACCGGAAGTGGTGCTGTGGCTCTAGCTGTGGAGTGCTCGCCTTGAGCTGAAAAACGTAGGGACAGTGCCCAGGACCAGAGTTCAAGCCCCACGACCGACCAAAAAAAAAAAGTGATTCTGCTCCCCATCACAGGATTGGTATTGCTGAGTAATAAGAGAGACACAGGAGAAAGACAGTGGAAAACACCCATTGGGCATTGAGGGGTCAAAGATGACTTGAGGAAGGGTATTTGAGTCACTGTGGCACCAGAGGAAAGGAGGGGAGGGCTAAAACTTCTCTTTGGAAAGAACTCACTCTGGGAGCAAGTTTGGGAAGGTGTTGAACTTTTTCTTTTCCCAAAAAATCACCAGAAACAGCTGAATTAGTTCCATTTCCTACGTAGTTAGCATTTTGGCAGACTGAAGAGTTCAATTGTAGGGTCCCCTTCTTGAAGCCAGCCGGGGCAGGAAAAATCCATGAGACTCTTATCTCCAGTTAACTACCAGAACAAGCCGGGAGTGGAGCTGTGGCTCAAGTGGTAGAGCAGCACTAGCCTTAAGCACAAAAAGCTCAAGGAGAGGGCTGGGAATGTGACCTAGTGGTAGAGTGCTTGCTTAGCATGAATGAAGCTCCAGGTTTGATCCCTCAGTACCACATACACAGAAAAAGCCATAAGTGGCACTGTGGCTCAAGTGGTAGAGTGCTAGCCTTGAGCTGAAGAGCTGAGGGGTAGTGCCCAGGCCCAGAGTTCAAGCCCCATGGCCGACCAAAAAAAAAACAAAAACAAAGAAAAACAAAAACCAAAAACTGAAGGACAACAGGCCCTGAATTCAAGCCCAAGGACCAGGCATACAAACAAGTACAGAGCTGTGTGCCCTTTCCTAGCTGGCTGCCCAGGCTGCTGTGTGTATGTGGGGGATGTTTCATACGGTTTAAAGGGAAGCATCATAGGAAGTATAAGTCCACAAATAATACAAATGTAAAACTGCATACAGTCCTTCAGGTGCTAGTAATTGATGAAAGGGAAAAGCCCTAAGCTGTAAAGGCACAGATAATGTGCTGAGCAAAATCTGGGCTGGGCTTTGAGAACAGAAGTTGTCTGGGTGTAAGATGACCTTACCATAAAATCAGCCAGCCTTTGTTTCATATAGATGGGCTATCAAGATACAGAGAAGCCAGGTCTCTTCTGACAGAAGTACAGATACAAGGTGATTGGCACCGTCTAGAGGCAGGAGTATTTTTCTCACTCTGGAAAAGTCTGTGTGTGCTGACGGCAGAGGCCAGGGGTAGTGCCAGATATCTTACAGTCCATAAAGGCAGCCCTCCAAAACACAGAACTCTGACTCAGATGCCAGCAGTGATGAGCTTGAGAAACCCTGTTCTACAATACTCCTGTCTGGAGTTTGGTTAGAATGTGAATCTCCCCAGCTGCTCCCAGCAATTTATACAATCTAATTGCATTATCATCATCATCACCACCACCATCATCACCATCATCGCCAGTCCTGGGGCTTGAACTCAAGGCCTACACACTGTCCCTGAACTGCAATTGCTCAAGGCTAGCTCTCTACCACTTGAGCCACAGTGCCACGTCCAGCTGTTTCTGTGTGTGGGATGCTGAGGAATCCAACCCAGCTTACTTACGTCACCTGAAGAAGCTGCGTGTTGGTGGTACGCATCATCTCCCAGTTAGTGCAGTACTATTGGGGCCCAGGTACAAAACCAGGCAGCAAGCAAGAACCAGATATAAGTAGCACAAATGAAAAAGGACTGAGATGTGGAAGCTAGTGTACCTGCCCGGCAAGCATGAGGCCTTTGAATTCAATCCCCACTCCCATCACCATAAAAAATTAAAAGTAAATGAAGAGAATAGTATTTCCCACCCATAAGCTTCAGTCATTACTGATATCTCTTATTTATGGTCACCAGGCTTAAAATAGCATTCACATCTCACCTTCTCCCTGTTTTGCCAACTCATTTCTTCCTGATTTTTCTCTTCTGTTTGTCTGTTTTCTCTCGAAAATGGTTCTCTAATAATATGGGTCCTATCAGCAGGGATCTTATCTCCTTCACACTTATATCCACAGAATCTGTCTGTCATCTTCTCTGTATGATGACTCAGAAAATATTTACTGACTGACTGAATGAATGAATGAATGAACAACTGAAAGAAATAATTTCCTAAAAGCAGAGCTGTGATCACTGTGGGTGTAGGTATATGTCTGTGATCCCAGCGCAGTTAGTAGGGAAGTTGAGGCAGGAGGGTTGTGAGTATGAGCTTCACCTAGGCTACTACATAGTGAATTCTAGTCCATATAATGAGACCTTGTCTCAAAGCAAGAAGCAATAGCTGGGCCCTGGTGACACATGCCTGCCTATAATCCTAGCTACTCAGCAGGCTGAGATCTGAGAATTATGGTTCCAAGTCAGCCCAGGCTGACTAATCTGTGAGAGTTCTATTTCCAAATAATAGGCAAAAAGCCGAAAGTGGAAGTTTGTCTCAAGTGATAGAACGCCAGTTGTGAGCAAAAGAACTGAGTGAAAGGCCCTGAGTTCAAGCCCCAGTACTGATAATGCACATGTGTGCTTGTATGTGCTGGTGTGCACATGCATACACAGAAAAACAACAAAATCCACCAGGAACTGCAGGTTGTATATATTGATTGATTTTATCTGAAACAGTATCTCACGGTGTAGCCTACGCAGTCTTTGAAAACTTGAGGTTGTCCTGATGGATTGAGTAGCCCTACATCCCATCTCTGCCTCCAGCTCTGGGGTTGCTCATACAGTGACGTCATTGCTGGACTCTCACTTGACGTTAAATGCTCTTTATTGTGTACAGGCAACTTCAACACGTTCTGGAGTCCGGCAGACAGTAAGAGACGGAAAAGATGTTAGAAATAATTTGGGTTTAATGTACAGCTGACACAACATATCGTGGCTTGAATTGAGAATAGAACCAGGAGAGAGCCAAACCTAGCAGCAGAACAAAGATAGCCTAAAATGATAATTTTCTCACCGTTTCATGACAAGTTCCGACCGAGTATTGTACTCTAAAGTGCCTTGCATGGTACTTTTGCTGTTAAATACAGAGTAATGTTTTAGGATTTAAAGAATAATGTGGAAACATTGTTTAATTGAGAATAATATTATATTTATTTCTGCCTTATGGGAAGGAGCTAGGTGCAGGACAAATCTTGGTTACTGGTGCAATGGGTATATAAAAAGATTTCGGAATGGAACAGATGAGATGGAGGGAATTAACAGAAGGCTGCAGATGGTGGCTTAATGCTTTGGAACAAGTCCATCAGTCCCTGCTGTCCAATCTAGTGTAAGGGTCCATCTGGAGCTCCCCTGAGCGCAAGGATGTGATGCAATGCACATCGGATGTGAGCGTAGGTTTCCCTGCAAGTCATTATTACCGTCGATCACATACTTGAAATGTTAGCTGTAAGACAAGATAGGGAAATCTGAAGGCTGACATTAGGCTCTCCATTTATCTTGTAAATTCCAGACCGCTGCTAAGTACATGTCAAAATTTAAAACAGCCTTCTCTTGAAAAAGAAGTTCATTAGAAACTTGTCAAGGTTTTGGCAGGTTGTGAAGGCTGATGCAGGAACAAAACAATGTTGAGAAAACAAAAGCAAGACATCAGTGGAGGTTTATGCTTAGGTTGAGTCTGTAGAGAAGGCAGGGCCCATGCACATGCAGGTGTGTGTCGCATGGCAGTGCTGTGGTCCAGACTGGCCTGGTGGTGGTCTTGCTCCACTGGGCTGGTACTCTACCACCACCAGCTACAGCCAGCTTTTGCTCCCTATTTGCAGATCCAGTCTTAGTCTTCTCTCTGATCTAGCTTTGAACCTAGATTCTCTCATCTCTAAGTAGCTAGGAGTTTTTGGTTGTCAATGGATTCGTTGCTTTGGTTTGGTGCTCAGCCACTCGAACCATACCCACTCTTTTTCGGGTTAATTTAGCAACGGTCACCGGTATTTGCCTGCCTGCTGGGGACTGGCTCCGTCCTCAGATCTCAGCCTCCAAGTCGACTGGATTATAGATGTGAACCACCAGTGTTGGCTAGTACTGGTGTTCTTACCTATTATAACTAGAAATGTGGAGGCGTAAACATTGGCTTCTGCAAAATACAAGTACTGGGCCTCACCATTGGATCTTAACAATGTGATTAAGTTTGTAACATCCCCTCCCTTTCTCCCTCCCCCCTCTTTGTAGAGCTCGGAATGGAACCCAAGGCCTTCTGCATATTAAGTATACATTCTCCTACCAAGCTACATTCCCAGCCCCTGATGTTTAGTTTCTGAAATGTGTCTATTGACAGTTTTTTTGGTTTTTTTGGTCGGTTGTGGGGCTTGAACTCTGGGCTTGGGCGCTGTCCCTGCACTCCTCAGCTCAAGGCGAGCGCTCTACAGCTTGAGCCACAGTGCCACTTCCGGTTTTCTAGTGGTTTATTGGAGATGAGAGTCTCACAGACTTTCCTGCCCAGGCTGGCTTTGAACTGTGATCCTCAGATCTCAGCCTCCTAAGTAGCTAGGATTACAGGTGTGAGCTACTGGCGCCCGGCTACATTGTCTCTTATTTGGGGGCGTAAGGAATTCTAGTATGATGGTCAGTTAACTCATTTAGTACTCACTTGTATTGGTGCCTACAGAACGTGGAGTCTTTCCATGCTGTCTAGACTGGCAACTTGAATTTCTAGGTTGGAGTGACCCTTCTGCTTTGGCTCTTGAATAGCTGGGACTACCGACGCATGTCATAATGCCTGACTAAAGGTACAACTTAACTGAATTTTGCCAGTCCTGAGGTTTGAACTCAGGGCCTGGGCACTGTCCCAGAGCCTCTTTGTTTGTTTGTTTGTTTTTTTGGGTCCAGTCATGGGGCCTGAACTCTGGGCCTGGGTGCTGACCCTCAGCTCTTCAGCTCAAGGCTAGTACTCTACCACTTGAGCCACAGCACCACTTCCGGCTTTTTTCTTTTTGCTTATGCAGTGCTGAGGAATCGAACCCAGGGCCTCATGCATGCAAGGCAAGCTACTCTTCCACTGAGCCACCTTCCCAGCTCCCCCCTCCCCCCGAGCTTCTTTTAGCACTCTAAACCACTGGAGCCACAGTGCCCCTTTGGCTTTTTCTGTGTATGTGGTACTGAGAAATTGAACCCAGGGCTTCGTACATGCTAGGCGAGCACTCTGCCGCTGAGCCACAGTTCCATCTAGCTTTTTTCTGGTTAATTGGAGGTAAGGCTCTGATTTTAGATGCTTTGCCACTCTGCGTCTCACTCACGTCCCGGGCTTGATAAAGCTCTTGCCTCCTTTTTAGACAAACCCTCCTGGATGAAGGAGACATCTGTCCTGCCTACCATGCTCACGCTCACACCCCCCACACATGCAGACAGGCTTCAGCTCCAGGAGCTCTGGAGGCCCTCCCCCCCCAGACTTTGATCTGTGATCCTCAAACCACTGCCAGGCCCCCAGCGCCCAGCTCACGTTCTGTAGCAGAGCCTTCCCAAGAAACCATGCAGGTGGGTTTCTCCAGAAGTGACCCTGCCTCTCTGCACCTGAGCTCCCTGCTCCTCCTGCATGTCTTCTCTCCCTTCCTCATCTGGCATGTGTATCCTAGCCCCTTGTTCTTCACAATCCTCCAGCAGTCAGTTTACTCTCAGCCCTGGTAGTTGATCACATTTGGTTGTCTCTGGCCGGCTCCCTCTTCCCTCACTCCCCAGCTCCTGTCTTCAAGCTGTGATTGATTAGCCTTCCCTGTTACTTGGCCTGCTCTCTGGGCAAGGCTGCTGCTTCAGATTTTAATACCCGGGATTAAAAAACCCCACGCCTGCATGATACCGTGTGTTGGTATTAGAGCTTCAAGTCAGGGCCTCACACTCTTGCTTGGCAAGGCTGGCACTCTACAACTTGAGCCACACCTCCACTTCCATCTTCTTGCTTGTTAATTGAGGATAAGAGTCTGATGGACTTTTTTGTCGGGGCTGGCTTTGAACCAGGATCCTCAGATCTTGGCCTCCTTATTTGTTAGTATTTCAGGTGTGAGCCACTGGCGTTCAGCTGAGTGTCCTATCTTAAGACTGTTGTGTTACTCCTTAGTGTTACAGGTGAAAGAAAGTATCTGTTTTGGGAGAGGGCTGGAGGAGGAGAGGGACCATATGGGAAGAAAGGGGTATGAATACCTGTTTAACTTGAAAAGAACATACTGAGCACAGTTCAGAATGACTTCCCATTATTGAAGTTGTGGATGTGAAAACTCACCCACAGAGCTGGATAGGTGATCTAGTTTGGGAGTAGGCCCGATGTATTATTAGTTGGTGAAATGGAGTGTACATTTTCATTTTAAAAGACCCAGACACTCATTAGCCTCCATGGGATCTTGTCATGAACCACCATGAATCAGAATTAGAGCTTACTGATTCTTCAAGGGATGGGAAGGACTCATTTTTTTATATAAACTTTCCCCAAGTTTTTTTTCCCTTCAACATCAGACAACCAATTGAAAACTTAAAAGACAAAACTGTAGACCAGATCTTACGTTTCTGCTTGCTAGTCTCTTGCAGTCTCTTATGCGTCGGATGACTCTGATTAGTTGAACAATAAAATCTCTTGAAGTTCTGAGATTCTGTGATTAGGAATGCCAGCTCATGAACCGGAACTCACTGTTTTCTTTGGTGCCAGTCCTGGGGCTTGAACTCAGGGCCTGGGTGTTGTCCCTGAGCTTTTTCACTCAAGGCTAGCCCTCTACCACTTGAGCCATAGCTCTACTTCTGGGGGTTTTTTTTGGTGCTTAATTGGAGACAAGTATCTAACTTTCCTGCCTGAGCTAGCCTGAGAGGTCATTTTTCTTTTAATCCATTAAAATTCTAGAAAGGCCACAGATATGTTCTCCCTATAATAGATTCATTAGCTCTTTTTCACCCTCAAGAAACTAACAACTTAATCCATCTCAATCCAGCAAAATAGTGATTTCTTTTTTCTCCTGGTTGTCACATGCCATTAGAGTATAAATACCTTGCTGGTGTGTAGTTATTAAATCTGATGTTCAGAACCTACAGTAATAACTTAGATCAGGCCGGAGCATAAGTTTATTTATTTAGTTATTTTTTATTTTTTTGTCGGTTATGGGGCTTGAACTCTGGGCCTGGGCGCTGTCCCTGAGCTTTTCAGCTCAAAGCTAGTGCTCTATCTCTTGAGCCACAGCGCCACTTCCGGCCTTTTTCTTTTCTGTGGTGCTGAGGATTTGAACCCAGGGCCTCATGCTTGTGAGGCAAGAACTCCACCACTGAGCCGCCTTCCCAGCCTGGGAGCATAAGTTTTAACAGTAATCTTCAAAGGGAACCGTACACCCGAAGTAAATTCTAGCTTCTTCACTCTGTCATATTGTACTTAATTGCAGGTAAAGGTCAATTTGGCTTTTAAAGTTTTCTGCACAATAATATAACATATTATTATTGTGTAACAGTAACTTTAATACATAATACTTTATTTTGGTTGGTTGTACAGCTTGAATACAGCGCCTGAGCGCTGTCCCTGAGCTGCTCTTGCTCAAGGCTAGTGCTCTATCTCTTAAGCCACAGCCCCACTTCTCACTTCTTTGGTAGTTTAGTGGAAATGACTTTCACAGAGCTTTTTTACCAGGGCTGGCTTTGAGCCACAATCCTCAAGATCTCACTCAGCCTCCTGAGTAGCTAGATTCTGGGCGTGAGCCACTCGTGCCCGACTTAATGAAGGACTCTTTCATGCTGCTTGCTTGTTCCTGAACATGCAGTTTTAGTAAACTTGCTTTACTATTCTTTTATCACATGCTGATTGCATGATGAATGATTCACTATTCTTTTTTTTTTTTCTAGTTGTTTTTTTATTTTTTTTATTTTTATTTATTTTTTTTAATTTAATTTTATTTTATTTGAGAACATACTGTACAGAGGGGTTACAATTACATGGGCAGGATAATGCATACATTTCTTACCAAGCATTGCAGCCTCCTCCTTTGTTTACCCTTCACCTCCCTTTCCAGCCTCCTCCCTACCCCCCACCAAATCATAACCCGTTCCCCCCCCCCCCCGCCACACCGACATTGTAAAGCTGGTTTTGACATGACATTTTGTACTTCTCATTGTTGCAACAGGTCCACCTGAATCCTTAAACGACTTCTTTGTCCCCATCTCCTCCACATGTTATACTGACATCAAATATAGTGCAAGCGGGGGTTACACTGTGGGGGAGGGACATACAAAGCAACAAAGAAATAATCTTATAAATGCGTTAGAAACACATGCATGAAAGAAACAAAAACATTAAAATACATATTTGAGGGTTCGTTTTCCTAACATCACATTCTCTGACTTTTTCCGCTTGACTCATACCTATACTAGATATTGCAAATAAGGGAAACCATGGGACCTATGTTTCTTTGGGCCTGGCTTACATCACTTAATATAATTTTTTCCAAGCCTTTCCATTTCCTAACAAATGGGGAAATGTCATTCTTTCTGATGGAGGCATAGAATTCCATTGTGTATATATACCACATTTTCTTGATCCATTCATCTACTGAGGGACATCTGGGTTGGTTCCATATCTTAGCTATGGTAAATAATGCTGCAATAAACATAGTTGTGCTGGTAGCTTTAGTGTGGTCTTTTTTGTAAACATTAGGGTAAATGCCCAAAAGTGTGATTGCTGGCTCATAGGGGAGTTCTATGTGAAGTCTTTTGAGGAACCTCCATACTGCTTTCCAAAGTGGTTGAACAAGTTTACATTCCCACCAACAATGAAGTAAGGTTCCTTTCTGTCCACATCCCCTCCAGCATCTGTTGTTAGAGTTCTTGATTTTTGCTGTTCTAACTGGAGTGAGGTGATATCTCAATGTTGTTTTGATTTGCATTTCTTTTATGGCTAGGGATGTTGAACATTTCTTCATGTGTCTATTGGCCATCCTTCTTTCTTCTTCAGAGAAGCTTCTCTTTAAGTCTTTCGCCCACTTACTTATTGGGCAGTTGTTTCTTTGAGGATTTGTTGTTGGGTGGTTTAATTTTTTGAGTTCCAAGTATATTTTAAATATGAGACCCTTGTCCGTTGTATGGCTAGTAAAGATCTTCTCCCAATCCGTGGGCTTTCTATTGATCTTGCTAGCTATGTCATTTGCCATGCAGAAGCTCTGCAACCTTATGCAATCCCATTTGTCCAACCTTTCTTTGATTTGCTGTGTTTCCGGGTTTCTATTCAGAAAATTTCGGCCTGAGCCAAGGAGACCTAGGGTTTCTCCTATTCCATCCTGTAATGTTTTCAGAGTGTCTGCTTTGAGTTCAAGGTCTTTGATCCATTTGGAGTTGATTCTGGTGCAGGGTGATATATAAGGATCTAGCTTTAGTTTTCTACGTGTAGTTAACCAGTTTTGCCAGCACCATTTACTGAAGAGGCTGTCTGTCTTCCATTCTATTGTTTTAGCTCCCTTATCGAAGATTAGATGGCTATAGGTCTGTAGGTTCATTTCTGGGTTTCCAATTCTATTCCATTGGTCCTGAGGTCTGTTCTTATGCCAATACCAAGCTGTTTTGATTACTATGGCTTTTTAGTAGAGTTTGAAATTTGGTATTGATATTCCTCCAGCAGTGTTCTTTCCGTTGAGGAGCGTTTTTGCTATTCGGGGTCTTTTGTTGTCCCATATGAATTTTTGGATTGCCTCTTCTATTTCCTTGAAGAATGAGGGTGGAATTTTGATAGGTATTGCGTTGAATTTGTAGATAGCCTTGGGAAGTATTGCCATTTTCACGATGTTAATCTTTCCAATCCAGGAGCATGGGAGGTTTTGCCATTTTTTAAGTTCTGTGTTGATTTCCTTTTTCAAGATTTTAAAGTTTTCATCATAGAGGTCCTTCACTTCTTTGGTTAAGTTAATTCCTAGGTATTTTATTTTTTGTGGGGCTATTACAAATGGAGTTGCTTTCCTAATTTCAGCCACACTTTTCTCATTGTTGGCATACAGAAAAGCCATTGTTTTTTGAGGTTTAATTTTATACCCTGCTAATTAGCCAAAGTTTTGAATCAGCTTGAGTAATTTGGGAGTGGAGTCTATGGGATTCTTTAAATACAAGATCATGTCATCTGCAAAGAGGGAGAGTTTTATTTCTTCTTTCCCTATTTGGATCCCCTTTATGTCTGCATCTTGTCTTATTGCTGTAGCTAGGCATTCTAATACTAGATTGAAGAGAAGTGGAGAGAGTGGGCATCATTGTCTTGTTCCTGAGTTAAGAGGAAATGGCTTTAGTTTTTCACCATTGAGTATATTGTTGGCTGTAGGTTTGTCATATACAGCCTTTATTGTATTGAGGAATGTTCCATGGATTCCTAATTTTTCCAAAACCTTCATCATAAAGGGGTGTTGGATCTTGTCGAATGCTTTTTCTGCATCTATTGAGATAACCATGTGGTTCTTATTCTTGCTCCTGTTGATGTGATGAATAATATTAATTGATTTGCGTATATTGAACCAGCTTTGCATCCCTGAAATGAATCCTGTTTGATCGTGGTGTATGATTTTTTGGATGAATTCTTGAAGTCGATTGGCCAAAATTTTGTTGAGAAGTTTTGCATCAATGTTCATCAAAGAAATGGGTCTATAGTTCTCTTTCTTTGATGAGTCCCTGCCTGGTTTTGGGATGAGGATTATGATGGCTTCATAGAATGTGTTCGGTAGTGAGCTTTCTCTTTCAATTTCATTGAAGAGTTGGAGGAGAATTGGTGTGAGCTCTGCTTTGAAGGCCTTGTAAAATTCCACTGTAAAACCATCTGGTCCTGGACTTTTCTTAGCTGGAAGGTCTCTTATTGCTGTTTCTATTTCAATGCTTGATGTGGGCCTGTTAATATAGTTTAACTCATCTTGGTTTAGTTTTGGCATGACAATATTTGCTAGGAAGAGATCCATTTCTGTCAAGTTGTCAAACTTATTAGCATAAAGTTTTGAGAAGTATTCCGTCATAATGTTCTGAATCTTGGTTGTTTCCGTGGTGATGTTTCCATTCTCATCTCTGAGTTTATTTATTTGGGTGTGTTCTCTTCTTTTTCTGATAAGATTTGCTAAGGGTCTGTCAATTTTGTTAAGTTTTTCGAAGAACCAACTCTGTTTTGTTGATTCTTTCTATAGTTTTTTTGTATTCTAATTCATTTAATTCTGATTTAATTTTGATTATTTCTTTCCGTCTACTGGATTGGGGTTTATGTTGCTGCTCTTTTTCAAGGAGGTTTAGATGTGTCATTAAATTGTTAGTTTCAGATCTCTCCAATTTGTTGATGTAGGAGCTCAGAGCTATAAACTTGCCTCTGAGTACTGCCTTTGCTGTGTCCCAGAGGAGCTGGTAATTTGTGTGCTCATTTTTGTTGAATAGCATGAACATTTTAATTTCCTTTCTAATCTCTCCCATGACCCACTTGTGATTCAGCAGTGTGTTGTTCAGCCTCCATGTGATACCAGATTTTCTTTGGTGGCTTTTGGTGTTGAGTTCTAATTTTATTCCCTTGTGGTCAGAGAGAATGCAAGGTATAACTTCAGTGTTTCTGAATTTAGACAAGTTTGCTTTGTGGCCTAAAATGTGGTCTATTTTAGAAAATGTTCCATGTGCTGCTGAGAAAAACGTGTATTCTGATGCTGCTGGGTGAAATGTTCGGTAGATGTCTGTTAAGTCTAGTTGATATATGCAGCTGTTTAGATCTGCGGTTTCTCTGTTAAGTTTTTGCCGAGTTGATCTATCTAGTGGGGAGAGTGGTGTGTTAAAATCCCCAACAATTAATGTCTTTGGATCTATATGGGATTTGAGGGAAAGTAGTGTTTCTTTGATAAATTTGGGTGCTCCATTGTTTGGCGAATAGATATTTAGAATTGTAATATCCTCCTGAAGGAGAGATCCTTTAATTAGTATGTAGCGACCTTCTTTATCTCTTCTCACGAATTTTAATTTGAAGTCTATTTTATCTGATATTAGGATTGCAACTCCCGCCTGTTTATGGGGTCCGTTTGCTTGGTAGATTTTGTTCCAGCCTTTAACATTGAAAATGTGTTTGTTTTTACGGGCAAGATGTGACTCCTGCAGGCAGCAGATAAAAGGGTCTTGTTTTTTAATGCAACTAGACAGTCTATGTCGCTTAATTGGAGAGTTCAGTCCGTTAACATTAAGAGATAGGACTGAGAGGTATTTGGGAGTTCCTGCCATGTTATCTACCTTCTTGGGGGCTGTGAAAACTGGGTTCTTCCTATGGTTCTTGGATTCTCAGTTTGGGTGCAGTTTCTTGGCCTTTATTGCGGTCTTGTTGGTTTTCTATGTGTAGGACATCTTTAAGAATCTTTTGTAGGGCTGGTTTGGTGAAGATGTATTGTTTCAATTTTTCTTTGCTATGGAAGGTTTTTATTTGGCCTTCAGTTATGAAGGAGAGTTTAGCTGGGTACAGTATTCTTGGTTGATAGTTGTTTGTTTTTAGGGCATGGCATACATCATTCCAGGCTCTTCTTGCTTTGATTGTCTCTGCTGAGAAATCTGAGGTGATTCTAATTGGTTTCCCTTTATAGGTGATTACCCTTTTCTCTCTGACAGCTTTAAGGATCTTTTCCTTGTTCTGAGTTGATCCTATGTGGATTATAATGTGGCGGTGGGATGTCCTATTATGGTCTGGTCTATTTGGGTTTCTAAAGGCTTCTTGTATCTGGACAGGCCTATCTTTTTGCATGTTTGGGAAGTTCTCTGCTAGGATCCTGTTAAACAAATTTCCTAGGCCATTAACTTCTGTTTCTAGGTGCTCCTCTACACCCATTATCCTTAGATTAGTCCTTCTGATGGTGTCTTCCAGGTGTTGGATAGATCTATCATATTTTTTGGACTTGTCTTGGATGGTTGTATGTTCTTTCTCTATAATACCTAGGCTGTCTTCAATCCCTGAGATTCGATCTTCTGCATGGTCTAACCTGCTGTCAAGACTCTCTACTTTGTTTTTTATCTCTTTTCCTTCTAGTTGGTCAGCTTTGATGGCTTCAAGTTCTTTGTTGAAACCCTGTTTTGGGTCTTGTATGAATTTCTTTACTTCCTTAATTTGGTGTTCAGTGTTTGTCCTCAAATCACTTAGTTGATTGGTTATGGTTTCTTTGGGCTCCCATTCCTTCTATTGGGTTCCATTCAGCATTCCCTTTGTGGTCTCCCTGACTTCCTTCAGCTCTTTGTTAATGGATTCCATTAATGCCTTTCGTGATCTTTGTGTGTTCTCTACCTGGTCTCTCAATTCCTGTATTACTCTTTGATTAGCTTCCTCCCATTCGTGGGATTCCTGCAGATCTCTTTGAGTGTTCTCAGCCTGCTCACGCCATTCCTCCCTTCTCTTTGAGTATTCTCAAGTTGTTCACGCAAATCCTGTATCAGTTTTTGAGTAGCTTCCTCATGCTTATGATATTCCTGTATAAACTTCTGGGATGCCTTCTCCTTCTCCCTATCACGCTCATACAGAGTCCTTTGTACGTTGTCAAACATCTCATTTATCATGTTTGCCAGCAGTGTTTGTAGAGCTATTTGGGAACTCTCCTCTGGATTATTCATTATCTGTTCTAACCCCTGATTATCAAGATTGGGAATTGAGATACCCCAATTTGCCATTTTTCTTGTGTTTTTCCGGCTTACTCTGCCCATTTGAGATGAAGATAGCACCAGTTTTGTGCTAGAACACTATCTTAAGGCAACCATCAAACAAAGTTTGCATTTGTACAGTCAATAGTCTACAGATACAAACTAGTTCAACAGATACATCTATTTGACATCAAACAACTATATGTTAAAGGACTTCGAACCGCAGAGAAGAATTTGGAAAACCAGAAATTATTAGGGTTAGGGAGAGATGTGGGTAAAAAATAGGAATAGATTGGTGTGGGGAGGCAAAGGGAGAGTTAACTATGTCCTAATCACAATGCAGGAAATAGGTTGGGTAGGATGCAAGTAGAGAGAGAGAGAAAAAGAAGAAAGGGAAAGGGGAATGAAAAGAGACCAGAAAAAAAATAGAAACGTAAAAATTAATGTTATTATAGATATTAAAAGACCATCTATTTAGAGAGGAATGTGAATATGTTGAGAGAAAGGGAGGGACATAGAGGAGATGTGAAACACTTTAAAAAAATGCTTAAAATATTATATAGGTATAAAGAGGTAGTACTGCTATTAATGAATTTAAGTCTCAGAGGTTTTGAATTGAGTAATAAATTTGTGGATTAAGTGTGTACACAATGGGGGATAGGGTCTACTAGTTAACTACGGGTTTATCTGAGGATGTGCAGGACAAGAGTTAAGTCACATAAAGAAGAACAAAAGAGGAAAAGGTGGAAAGGATAGGAAAGTGAGAAGAAAAGATCAGAAGTTCAGTAGAGCTAGACAAAAAACAAAAAGATAATTAAGAATGAAAGAAAAAGAGAAAGAAGACAAGAAAAGAAAGGAAAACACACATTCACGTATTCCTAAAATAAAAATTATAAGAGGAGAAAAAAAAAGTTACTGGAAAACAATTATTTTTTTCAGAAGAGGCAAAAATTAAAGATTAATAAAAGTTTTAGAAAAGGAAAAAAAATTTTTGTATATATAAGGTAACAAAAAACGAAAAAAAAAACAAAACAAAAAAAAAGAAAAGAAGAAAAAAAAAAAGTTCTTTGGTTTTTTTTTTTCTTTCTGGGAGGGGTGGGAAGAGTCCTGTATCTCCCTTTTGTCTGTAACCAGAGTCTGGTTGGAGTCTCTGGTCAGCTTGAGGTCCTGTGGCTTGATTGGTTTCTTAAGTCAGTTTGTTGGACCAGGCAGAAAAATGCTCTGCTTTACCCAAGATTTTGAGATCCCCCTCCCAGGTTAGTTTACTGGGAGGGTGATCTGCTTTGAGAATCACAAAAGAGGGGGATGCAGTGATGAGGCTAGGTTCTGGGTAGAGTTGAGGCCTTTCAACAAACAGTAGCTTTTCCCTGGGGCTATTTTGTGAAAAAACTCACAGCACCCAGCCTGGAGCCATTCTCAGGGTTTCTGTTTTTCAATTGATTGTGGTGGCTGCTAGAGGGAGGGGCAGCCTCTGGCTCTGGTTACCCGGTGAGGAGAGCCACTCCAATGGCTGGCGCCTGAGCTGGATGACTTTTCCCTGGATGGAACTGAGTCTGTGAGGTCACTTCGCCGTTAAGTTCTTGTGACCTGCTAAATGACTCGTTTTATTCCAAGGCCTGAGCTGGAGCTAGCCGCTCCTCCGAGCTTTGTCGGTATCCAAGATGGAGATCAGCGGTGCTGGGGGGGGAGGGGTGGCCTTCCCTCCTCTGCTCCCTGAGAAGGAGTGAGGAAGTCGGGCTTCTACTCACGCCAAGTCTTGGATCCTGGGTCGTCTCTGGTCTGCAAAGTGCAGGATGAAGTTGTCCACTGCTTGTCGGTTCTTGCTGGTGTTGAGTAGAATCCGCTTGTCCGCTGCGTCTGGCTCCTTCGTCCCAGACTGTGTCTCAGGTATTCCCCCCCCCCCCCCCCCCCCCCCCGGCGGTGGTCGCCGCGGCGACCCTGCCGCCGCAGCGACAGCTGCTGGCAGGCGCTCAGTTGTGTCTGCTTGGCTTCCCCTCTCTTGACTAACTCTCTGTCCTGTGATGGCACACTTGGTGTGATTCTCTGGCTTGGGACTGTTCACTGGAACTCTGAAACTGTTTTCTATGCAAGAGCTTGTTCAGATTCCAGCTTCTCCTCCGCCATCTTTCCGGAACTCCCTCTGATTCACTATTCTTTGGATAGCTGTTTTCAAGGCTGGCATTTATACCACAGTCAATTCTGATAACATTTTTTTTTTCAATTGGAAATGCCTTATGTGTTGGCTTATGAATTCATAGTCTGTGTTGACTGAGTGTCATCATCAGTAAAGCTCCCCAGCAGAGAGGTCCTGTGGAGCCAGCCAGGGTTAGTCCTCTGTTAGGAAGAGTTGTGTAAACAATGACAGCTGGGAAGAGGAATTGAAATGATGTGCCTCCCATGTGATTTAACATCTGTCTGTCTGTCTGTCTCTCTCTCTCTCTCTCGATGTCAGTGGATATTTCCTTAATTTGAGCATGAACTTTGAGCTCCAGTACTTTGACTCAGTTCTGACTCAGCAGTCTTTAGTGGGCTGTGGGCATTGAAGGAAGGATGGGACTTTGTATTTAATTCCATCCCCAGAACTCAAATGAGCATTATTTATTATTATTATTATTATTATTTTAGTCAGTCATGGGCCTTGAACTCTGGGCCTGGGCACTGTCCCTCAGCTCTTCAGCTCAAAGCCACAGCACCACTTTTGGCTTTTTCTGTTTATGTAGTGCTGAGGAATCGAACCCAGGGCCTCATGCATACAAGGCAAGCACTCTACCACTGAGCCACCTTCCTAGCCCGAACAAGCAGTATTTTCTTAAGTTTGGACTTGGAGATAGAGAATAGAGGTCTGGGAAGGTGGAAATGTTTTCCTTAGTCCAAGTGACTTGGGAGGGACCAAACTAGGTCTCCTGTGACATGGTAGTATTAAGCTCCAGTTTGTGTGATGTGGGGTTTTGCAGGGTTTACTCCTAAAGTTTTCTGGTCAGGTGTTTGTGTGACAAGGAGATGGTGCACCTGTCTGTCAGTCACTCTGCCTTCCTCTATTTCCCCTTCCACCCAGGCCCCCTTAATTAGATACATTCCCCTTCTGCTCCTAGACATCTCCATCTCAGGGTCCCTTGACAGAGCAGTCCTTTATCACATTGTCTCACCCAGGGTCTGGAGGGGCTGTCCCTTTGTTGCAGCCCTACAGAATAACTTAGACTCCAGCCAACTGCTGTCGCTGGACCCAGAGCAAATGTTGGAGAGGCCCCCTTTCATCTACCACTGCAGTTTCAACCTTCATTTTAAAACTGCAGCTTACTGGGTCTGTAATCACTCTATACTAGAACACAGACTCTCAAGATAGTGTGGCTTATTTTTCCCCACAAGGTTCTTTCTTGTATTTAGTCATTGTGATCTGGAAATGGAGGTTTATTCTTCTTTCTTTGTATTCCTTTCTGTTCTCCAGGGGTAGGTTATTACAGGTTTGTAGCAGGAGTGCTTGCTTTTTTCTTTTTCTTTTTTTTTTTGGGTCCAGTCGCGGGCCTGAACTCTGGGCCTGGGCTTTGTCCCTCAGCTCAAGGGTAGCACTACCACTTGAGACACAGCGCCACTTTTGACATTTTTTTCTGCTTATGTGGTGCTGAGGAATTGAACCCAGGGCCTCATGCATGCAAGGCAAGCGCTCTACCACTGAGCCACCTTCCCAGCCCGAGTGCTTGCTTTTATATGACATCTTATGGGTGCATTTTAACTTACCAAGGTATCCTTTCTTTTGATGTTGTTACACTGTTCATGATCAATAGAAATAATTGAACACTAAGAGACTTTTAAAATATTTTAAATCAAGCCCCATGGTTGGCACAAAAAAAGTTCTCATATGCTCACCTTTATAGTACAGCTAATTACTTACTGTTCCCTCTCCCTCCTCCGCCCCCCACAAAAAATAAAGGCTGAGGACTGAACTTGCCAGGCAAGTGCTCATCCTGAGCTAGATACCCAATCCCCCAGTTACTTACACTTTTTTGCCAATTACCTGAAAAAAAAATTTTTTTTTTGGTTGCTCCTGGGACCTGAACTCTGGGCCTGGGCGCTGTCCCTCAGCTCTTCAGCTCAAGGCCAGAGCTCTACCACATGAGCCTCAGCCCCACTTCCAGCATTTTCTCCTTCTGTGGTGCTGAGGAATTGAACCCAGGGCCTCATGAATGCAAGGCAAGTGCTCTACCACTAAGCCACCTTCCCAGTCCAATTACCTGAAAATTTAAAGTATCCCCTCTCTTTTTTTTTTTGTTGGTTGTGGGTCTTGAATTCTGGGCCTGGGCACTGTCTCTGAGCTCTTCAGCTCAAGGCAAGTGCTCTACCATTTGAGCCATAGCACCACTTCTGGTTTTCTGGTGGTTCGTTGTTGGTTAGAGTCTCATGGGTAGAAAAGCCTTTTTTGCCTGGACTGGCTTTGAACTGCGATCCTCAGATCTCAGCCTCCTGAGTAGCTAGGATGACAAGCATGAGCCACCAGTGTCTGGCAAATCTTCCCCTTCCCTTTTTTTATTTTTGGTCCATTGCAGGGCCTGAACTCTGGGCCTGGGCGCTGCCCCTCAGCTTTTCATCTCACAGCTAACACTCTAACACTTGAGCCACAGTGCCACTTCTGTTTTTTTCTGTTTATGTGGTGCTAAGGAATCGAACCCAGGGCCTCATGCATGCAAGGCAAGCGCTCTACCACGGAGCCACCTTCCCAGCCCCTTTTCTTTTCTCTTTTCTTTCCTTTTCTCTTTTCTTTCCTTTTCTCTTCTTTTCCTTCCTTTCTCCCTCCCTCCTTCCCACTCCCTCCCTCCCTCCCTCCCTCCCTCCCTCCCTCCCTCCCTCCCTTCCTTCCTTTTGTGCCAGTCTTGGCTTGAACTCAGGGCCTAAGTACTGACCCTGAACTTTTTTTTTTTTTTTTTTTTTTTTTTAGCACTTTACCACTTGCCTTTTTGATGGTTAACTGGAGATAGGAGTCTCAGAGGCTTTGCTTCCCTGGGGTGGCTTTAAATCATGATCCTCAGCTCTTACCCTCCTGAATAGCTGGGCTTACTGGAGTGAGCTGGTGCTTGGCTGACACAGAACTCTTAGGAAAAGACTGAAACTGCCTCAGATAAATGATGACTGTCTTTAGGACATACATGATATAAATGATGGAACTGAGTCTAGGTCTGTCCTTACGCTCTCCAGTGCATGGTACATTGTTGTCTGATGCTTGTCTCCTGACACTCTAGGGCTTCCCTTTTTTTTTTTTGTTGGTCCTGGGGCTTGAACTCTGGGCCTGAGTGCTGTCCCTCAGCTCTTCAGCTCAAGGCGAGTGCTCTGCCACTTGAGCTACAGTGCCACTTCCAGTTTTCTGGTGGTTTATTGGAGATAGGAGTCTCACGGTCTTTCCTGCCCAGGCTGGCTTTGAACCGAGATCCTCAGATCTCAGCCTCCTGAGTAGCTAGGATTACAGGTGTGAGCCACCAGCGCCCAGCATTAGGGCTTCCCTTTTAATCTGGTACACGTCCTGTGTGTAGCTTTCCTTGTGAAGAAATAAAGAGGCATTTTATGTAGCAAAAATGAGAAAAGAAAGAAAAATTTAAACTTTAATAGTTCTAATACTTGCGTGGCTGACTGTAGCTCTCAGATTCAAATGTCTTTTTGGGGTATGTTTACATTTGCATTGAGTGTATTATGCACAGCAGTGAACCCAGTGAGCTTTGCCTTCACGCATCTGAATGACATGGCATTCCATATCTGTTGGCTGAAGTATTTTGAGGGAAGAGAGTGGTAATGCAAATATCTCCAAAATGCTGGAGGGGGTTAGGGTGAGGGGCACAGGTTTTGAAGGCCAGGATAATTTTAGGTGTAGCAACTTAATGGATTGAGAAGGGAGTCCAGGTGTAAGTCAAGGGAAATAGCAGGAATTGGAACCAGAAATTTGTGGATACTAGATCATGAGGACCTTGTAAGCTACAACAAGCTGGAATCTTATTGCAAGTGGTGGCAATCATAAAACAAGGGCCATTGGATATTTATAACATACAAAATGATCAAGATATTGGCAGACTTCCCAGAACAGCAAAAGAAAATCACATCAGAAGCACGTGTGTCTGTCTGTCCCATCACAGACTAGTTGGTTTCTCTATCCTGATCTGCCCTCTGGCCAGCCGGTCATTCCCCACCCAGTTTTACAGGTGGGGGATGAAGTAGTAAGTACGTTTATTTTCTGAAGCTTTAGTAAATAAGATACCTCATGAGTTTACGGCGTTTGGAGGCCTTTGGCGTCAGGCTGTGGAGGTGGGTAGCTCCCAGACTCCAAGCTGGCACACCTGTGTGCCCAGGTCTCTGTGTGCAAACTCCCAACCTCACCCGCCTCACAGTGCCTTCAAACACCATCGAAACAGGGATTTAGGGACTAGGCTCCCAACACATTTAACTATAGCAGGGAGAAATGGTGGTGTTCATTCATGGGGAGACAGGGTGAGGGAAGGGAGGGAGGGAGACACACTGAAACACACGGAGTGAGTTGGGGAGATAGGGTAAGGGCTATAACAGTGCTTCTGACCTGAGCCTCTACCACATGGGGGTAAGGTGCCCTTGGGTGAGAGGGAGAGGAATGCTTGTGATGTGATACCTGTTGTTTGTTTACCCTGTGTTTCCTGTCTCTGTAGATCAGCTGTTTGCCCTATGCTATCTTCTTCCTCCTCTTGCCTTCTGTAATGAAGTAGTACTTTTGCTCATTTCAGATGAGCATGTCTGATATCAGTGATGGTGGGAAATAAACTTATGAGAAGACCAATTAAAAATTGGAACAAGAGGGGCTGGGAAGGTGGCTCAGTGGTAGAGCGCTTGCCTTGCATGCCTGAGGCCCTGGGTTCGATTCCTCACTACCACATATGCAAAAAGAAAAAAGCCAGAAGTGGCGCTGTGGCTCAGGTGTTAGAGCACTAGCTTGAGCTGAAGAGGTGAGGGACAGCGCCCAGACCCAGAGTTCAGGCCCCACAATGTGCAAAAATAAATTAAATAAATAAAGGACTTTCTTTTGTTTCAGCAGTGGAGGAACTGGAAATAAAAGGCTGTTTGTAGAAGAAACAGCCCTCTTGTTGTTTTTAACCATTTTTACTGAAAATAGGTAGTGGAGTAGGTCTTCTGAGGAGCTTAAAAGAAAACAAGAAAGCAGAGAATAAGTGTTTCAGAAGCCATGGTGGTGAAATGCAGAAAGGAAGCATGCCATACACTTAACCTAACGATTTAGTTGGCATTTTGTATTTGGGAGAAAGAAAGGCAGGAGATGGGGAGGGGGTAATGCCAGTTACAAGAAGGCAGAGGAGAGACAGAAGAAAGGGGGTGATTGGCTCAGTGTAATGTCTGGAGGCCCAGGAAGGCAGTTCATTGATAAGTCCAGAACAAAGGCTGCTGTGGTACTGGCAAAGCCTTGCCTTTTCCTTTTCCCCTCCCTCCCTCCCTCCCTCCCTCCCTCCCTCCCTCCCTTCCTCCCTCCCTCTCTCCTTCCTTCCCTCCTTGCCTCCCTTCCTTCCTTCCTTCCTTTCTTAAACTCAGGGCCTGGGCACTGTCCCTGAGCTTCTTTTCCTCAAGGCTAGCACTCTACCACTTGAGCCACAGCACCACTTCCCATTTTTCCTGTGTTTGTGGTGCTAAGGAATCGAACCCAGGGCTTCCTGGATAATAGGCAAGCACTCTACCACTGAGCCACATTCCCAGCCCTTTTTCTTTTCTTTTTTTTTCTTTCTGATTTCTATTCTAATTTCAGCACATCATGATTTTCCCCCCTGAAATTCACAGGTAAGTACTGACGCAAGTCTGTAACCGTAGGGAGATGAGGGGATCTTGCATTAAAAAGCTAGTAAGACTCCATCTCAACCATTTCTTCGGCCTGGTGGCAGATGCTGGCAATATGAAGCCCAATTAAGAGGATTGTGGCTCACGCCGGTCTAAACTCTATCTTGAAAGTAAACCAAGGCAGAAAAAGGGTTTGGGGCATGACTCAAGTAGAAGAGAAGTTTCCTCACTAGCACGAGTTCAACCCCCAGTACCACCAAGGGGGGAAACGTCTTGTCTGGTTAAGGCCTTTGTCCATGGGAGCATTCAGCTTTAGTCAGTAAGAATGTTTGCATCACCACTGAGTGCTCAGCAAATGTTGGCTGACTAGCACCTGCCCTTGGTTGTGTAAAACCTGTTTAATGTGGTGCTGTGGCTCAAGCGGTAGAGCTCTCACCTTGAGCTGAGGAGCTCAGGGACAGTGCCAAGGCCCATGATTGACTGAAAAACAACAGTTAACAAACCTTCTGTCTATGTCCTGTGTACTTTGCCTTCTCTAGTCTTTCTTTCCCCAGCAAAATCATCTGTTCACCAGTTGTTTTGAAATTGGTCACTCTGATTATATAATCCACCTAGTTGAATGTCTGCTAAATGTGTCTTGCTCTATCACGATTGCCTTCAGATGACTAAATGAGTCCCTGAGCTCTATAAGTTAAAGTTCTTGTGCCAGATATGGTAGTGAGCTGCCATCACCGACATGAGCACCTGTAATCTCTGCTACAGGAAGGCAGAGGTGAGAAGATTCTACTGTGAGGATAGTCCAACCAGGCCTGAGCCTCTACCAGACCCAAAATTGACCAAAGCAAAAAGGGCTGTAGGTCAACTGGTAGAGCTCGAGTGTAATGCCCTGAATTCAACACTCCAGAACCACCAACAGCACCACTCAAACAAAAATGCTACTTTTTCCTTTTTTGTGGGACAGACTATTTATTTAAAATACATAGGGTGCCTTTGGTGGCTTTCATGTTCACACCTGCGAATTCAGCACAAGCTATATTTTTAACGTAAGACCTGCTTACTAACCAGAATCAAGCATCAGAAGATACTAGTGTTTTGTTTTTAATTTTTTTGTTTGTTTTTGTTTTGTCTGTCGGTAGTGGGGCTTGAACTCTGGGCCTGGGCGTGGTCCCTCACCTCTTCAACTCAAAGCGAGCACTCTACCACTGGAGCCACAGAGCCACTTCTGGTTTTCTGATTGGTTTATTGGAGATAAGAGTCACGGATTTCCTTGACTGGGCTGGCTTTGAACTATGATCCTCAGATTTCAGCCTCTCGAGTAGCTAGGATTACAGGGGTGAGCCACCAGCACCCAGCAGGAGGCTGAGATCTTGAGGATCAAGTTCAAAGCCACCCTGGGCAGGAAAGTCTGTGGGACTCTTATCTCGAATAAACCACTCAGAAAACCTGAAGTGGTCTGTGGCTCAAGTGGTAGCGTGCTTGCCTTGAGCTGAAGAGCTGAGGGACAGCTCCCAGGTCCAGAGTTCAAACCCTACAACCGATTTAAAAAAAAAGAAAAAAGAGGTAATATGCAGAGGGGTTATAGTCACGTAAGCCAGGTAAAGAGTACATTTCTTTTTGGACAGTGTCACTCCTTCCTGCACTTTCTCAGTTTTGCCTTCCCATAACTACCCACAGGTTATATAGTTCATGTTCAACAGTGTCTAGTGAATATCACTGTTGCATTTATTCACCCTCTGTCCCTCTATTTCTGTGCCTTGCTTTACTCTCCCAAAGGCAGATGAAGTAACAAGACAAAAAGAAAACAAAAACAAAAACAAATCTCTTGTTTCCATTTCCTGGAGTTCATTTTGATAAGTGTTATGTGATCAGATACATATTGATGTGCCTGTGTATTCATCTACTAGAGTCCTGTATAGTTTATCATGTCCCCGTGTATTTTAGGTCTAGCTTCCTCATGTGGTAGACTTGCACCGTTTGTTTCTCTGAACTTGGCTTACTTCAGTTAACATGATTTGTTCTAGAGCCATGCGTTTCCTGCGATATTCTTATGCCTGTGTAAATTTCCATTGTGTATAGGTACCTCTTATTTTGATCCATTCAGCTATTTGTAGGACATCTGGGTGGTTTCTGTAGCTTGGATATTGTGAGTCATGCAGGAGTGAACCTGAACGTGCAGGTATCTGTATGGTATCCTGGCTGGTGAGGGTCGGGTAGGTGGCCAGTGGTTATGGCTGAGTGGTAGGGAGGGTCTGACCTCCAGACTGCAGTCCAGAATAGTTACACTACTTTCTGTTCCCACCGACAGTGCAGTAGGGTTCCCTTTTCCCCACATTCCCCCAGCATTTGTTGTTTGAAATCACAATGCTGACCAGTCCACCATGGGTGAGATGGAATCTCAGAGTTGTTTTGATTTGGGTTTCCTTTATGGCCAGGGTTGATGAGCATTTCCTCCTGTGTTTGTTTACCATTCTTACCTCTTCAGAGAAGGTCTCTCCTTAGCTTCTTAGACCATTAGTGATTGGTTTATTAGCTTTGGAATGGGTTTATTCCTTGTATATTTTCAATATTAAGCCTTTGTCAGATATATTGTGTTAAAAAGATTTTGGTTTTGAGGGAATAATTTCTCCCAGGGCTGATGAAATAGTTCTGCCCCCCAACAAAGCATCTCTCCCCCAGGATAAGGTTGGATAAACACTGCCAAGTTGTTTTGTTTTGTTTTGTTTTTATCTCGGGATCTTTTTGGCAGTGTAGATAGCATGCATCATATCTGGATTCTAATAATTCTTTTTTTCTTTTTTGTGTGCCAGTACTGGGGCTTGAACTCAGGGCCTTGCATGCTTGCTTGCCTGCTTTTGCTCAAGAATGGCACTGTACTACTTGAGCTATTCCTCTGCCTTAGGCTTTTTGCTGGCCAATTGGAAATGAGAATCTCACAGACTTTTCTGCATAGGCTAGCTTCAAGCTGATATCCTCAAATCTTAGCCTCCTGAGAAGCTAGGATTACAGGTGTGAGCCATCATTGCCTGGTTTCATGTTTTTTTTTTTTTCCTTTGGGTGCTGGTTGTGGGGTTTGAAGATACTGTCCCTAAGCTTTTTCACTTGAGGTTAGTGCTCTACCATGAAAGCCACAGCTCAAGTTTGTTTTTCTTTGAGTTTGAGATATGAGTCTCGTGGACTTTCCTGCTTGGTCTGGCTTGCTTTGAACCGCCACCCTCAGATCTCAGCGTACTGAGTAGCTAGGATTCCAAGTTTGAGCCACCAACACCTGACATTAATATTAACATTTTCAATACTATCTGTGTTATTAGTTAACATTCTGTCCCAGACCTGAGATAAACTTAAAAAAGAGGAAAATATTTGTTTTTGCTTTTGAGTTCAGTTTATAGTCATGTGGCCTTGTTGCTTTGGGCCTGTAGTGTAACAGTCCATCATGGCAGGACTACCTACCTACCCAGCAGAGGGTGAGAGAGAGAGAAGAAAGGACTGGAATCCTGCCCATCTACCTTCCTTCTCACTAGCCTCCCTCCTTAAAGTCTCCGCCGTCTTCCACTACTGCAGTGCGTGGGGGGGGGGCGGGGGGGGGGCTAGGCCTTGAACACACTGCAGATTCAAACTATAGCACCGTTTTCTTTTTTCTTTTGTCGGTTGTGGGCTTGAACTCTGGTCTTGGGTGCTGTCCCTGCGTTCTTCAGCTTAAGGAGAGCACTCTAATGCTTGAGACACAGCACCACTTCCGGTTTTCTGGAGATTAATTGGAGATAAGAGTCTCATGGGGCTGGGAAGGTGGCTCAGTGGTAGAGCCTTGCATGTCCGAGGCCCTGGGTTCCATTCCTCAGCACCACATAAGCAAAAAGCAAAAAGCCGGAAGTGGCGCTGTGGCTCAAGTGGTAGAGCGCTAGCCTTGAGCTGAAGAGCTGAGGGACAGCGCCCAGGCCCAGAGTTCAGGCCCCACGACCGGACCCCCCCCCCCCAAAAAAAAAAGAGTCTCATGGACTTTTCTGCTTGGGCTGGCTTTGAACCGTGATCCTCAGATCTCAGCCTCCTCAGAAGCTAGGATTATAGGCGTGAGCCACTGGCGTCCGGCTATAGCACCATTTTCTTGTTAGAATCATATCCTGGTGATTCCTAGTTCACATTACCGTTCCATATCTCTTCTCTTTGTTGGAGTTCAGGCATTCCTGAGAAAGTCACACACATCTTTTCAGAATGGTTGCTACTAATGTCCAGTTTGTTTGCTTGGTGAACATCTGTGACCAATTGTTCTGTGAAGGGACTGGTCAGTACCAGAATTTAAGCACAGGATTAAAAAAAAAGTATTTATTTATGTAATTTTGGGCTGGTCTTGGGGCTTGAACTCAGGACCTGGGCGTGGTCCCTGAGCCTCTTTGTGCTCAAGGCTAGTGTTCTACCACTTGAGCCACAGCGATGCTTCAGGCTTTTGCTGAGTGGTTTATTGGAGACAAGAGTCTCATTGACTTTCTTGCCTCTGGCCGACTTCAGACAGAGGTCTGAGGATCTCAGCCTCCTGGATAGGTAGGATGACAGGTGTGTGAGCCAGTGGCACCTAGCTAAGCATAGGATTTTATTAGTTTAAAACATGGTTTGTCTGGGTGCTGGTGGCTCTTGCCTATAATCCTTAGCTACTCAGGAGACTAAGATCTGAGGATCGCAGTGTGACGCCAGTTTGGAAAGAAAAGTTCATTAGATCTATTAACCATCAAAAACGACTTTAAGTGGTGCTGTGGTTCAAGTGGTAGAGTGCTAGCCTTAAGCAAAAATGTTGGGGACAGTGCACAGACTTTTGAATTTAAGCCCCAGGACCTGCACATAACAAATGCAAACAAAAACACTTTTAATATTTCATTCTTGGAGGTGACTTGTGTGTCACTAAGTGCCTTTCTGTTGTCAGCCTGTGTCCACTGCCGGCTCCTTGTTCACCCCCACAGTGACATTCTGACAGAACCAACATTGTAGTGTCCTTCCATTGAATTGCCAGCCTTACCTTGCCTTTCTTTTCTTTTCCCTCCCTCCCTCCCTCCCTCCCTCCCTCCCTCCCTTCCTTCCTTCCTTCCCTTTCTTTCTCCTTCCTTCCTTTCCTCCCTCCCTCTTTCCCTCCCTCCCTTCCTTCCTTTCCCTCCTTCCCTCCTTCCTTCTTTCTTTCTTTCTTTCTTCCTTTCTTCTCCTCCCTCCCCCCCCTCCCTCCCTCCCTCCCTCCCTCCCCATTGCTGAGGACTGAACTCAGGGCCTTACATTTGCCAGGCAAGTGTTCTTCCACTGAGCCGAATCCCATCCCAACCTTTCATTCTTGATCAGCGTTGTGTGAGAATAGGTTCTCTTTTTATCCTTCACATACACACAGTGTGTGTGTGTGTGTGCATGCGTATGTGTGTGTGCACGTGCGTGCCAGGCACCGTAGGTGCCTTTCCACAGTTGAGGGAAGCATGTCTGATTGAGTATGTTTTCATTCTTACACAAGAGTCTGGGACATGAACAGCTGAGGTTCAGTTGGGTGTGAACAGCTGTCTGTACAACACTACACAATTACATCTCACTGTATACACTGAGAGGACTTTTATCTCCAGTGTAATTCTTTGTTATCACTGCCACCCCAATCTAGCCTTTTCCTTGTTTACACTTATCTAGCTCTGTTTTTAGACGGAATTAAAACTCAACGTAAATTTTCTTGTCTTTTTTTTTTCTTTACCTACAAGTAGGTGCCAAGCTATTGACTGTGCTTCTGAAATGCTTCCCTTTCATCTCTCATTGCTTGTTCCACTGTCATCCCTCCAGTAGTAACCAACCTATCACTTCTCATAACTGGACTGGGGCTCTCTCTTCACCTTCCTGCCGTCCCTCACAATATCCTGTGCATACCAAACGTAGGTGCAGATGCAGACCAAACATAGATAAACGTTTGGGGTTTGGTCAGCCTTTTTTTATTTTGCTTTGTTTGTTTGGTCATTTGTGGGGCTTGAACTCAGGGCTTGGGTGCTGTCTCTGAGGTGGTTCCCCACCCTACCCCCCCCAAAGGTAGCACTCTAACGCTTTGAGCCACAGCTCCACTTCCAGTGTTTGAGTGGTTAGTGGGAGATATGTCATAGGAACTTTACTGCCCAGGCTGGCTTTGAACCACGACCCTCAGATCTCAGCCTCCTGAGTAGCTTGAGCCCCTGACACCCAGCCCCAATCTTTGTTTTAAAAGTCAAAAATTTGAGAGGATGACTCTGGGAATGTGGCTCAATGGTAGAGAGCTTGCCTAGCATGCTTGAAGCCCTGAGTTCAACTCCTCAGTACCACATACACAGAAAAAGCCAGAAGTGGCGCTGTGGCTCAAGTGGTAGAGTGCTAGCCTTGAGCAAAAGAAGCTCAGGGACAGTGCCCAGGCCCTGAGTTCAAGCCCCAGGACTGGCTAAACAGATAAATAATCTTAGAGCATCTACCTACTATGGGTGCTGGTGCTACCTCCCAGAACTGCACGAAAAAAATGAAAATGTGTTTCTGAGCAACAAGCACCAACAATAAAACAAAAAGGCAAATGACTCCAGGAAGCTGTGCCATTTTTACCTCCTGTCTTAGATGTGGAACCCAGGAAAGTCATCAGCCCCGATGGGAGACCTTTGCCGGCTGGTGAAGGCTGGTGAAGGCAGACGTCTGACTGGACCCGCACAGAGCATGTGTGTCCTGGCTAGGATCTGCCTTTCCGTCTGTGTAGCCATGCTTGTCCAGCTTAGTGCCTCCCACCCCAGCATGGTAGACACCACACTCCCTGCTTTTTCAGTCATTGGGCATTGTTTGTGTCATGGTATTTTGTGTGTGTGTGTGTGTGTGTGTGTGTAAAATTAGGCAATTTTGAATACCTTTTTTAAACAGCCTTTGTAGCCACTATTCCTAATTTAAACATTTGCAGAAAAGTCATTCTAGTTTCACACATTTATTGTGTAATTAACATTTTTCCAGTTGATGATTTTGAGTCAACACTGAGGGAAGGAGCTGTTTGTTTTCCACAGCATTGTAGCCCGTGACATAGCTGAGTCTGGTCACTGCATACAAAGCAGCAGAACAGACCTGCTAGCCTTTGGGGGCTGCGCAGATAAAGGTTTGCCCATGTAGCTGCTTTCAGGCCCCTCGGCAGTGCAGTTGCTCCGGCTGACTTATACATTCCTGCTAAATTGGCATGCCACATGCCTTTGAGGTTAAATTAACGTGTACCAAGTTAGAAAGCATCAGCTGCTAGTCTGGGTGCCTTCTGGAGGCTGGTGTGCCTTTCCTCCCATGTCCTGAGCCGGCACTCCAGGCAGTCTCTGTGGCCAGCAGCTGCCAGAGTCCCTCAGGGGCCCGCTGCCCCACCTTTGTGCATGAGGGGTTCTGGTCCCACACGGGGCTTTCATCTAGATGTACATTGTACTCGGTCCTGGGCAAATCAGGAAGATTTGCAACTCCAAAAGCAAATACAACCAACATGACTTTATTCCTTAGCCACTCCTTCCCCCCTCCCCCGCTCCTCTAAATAAACTCAAAGGAATTATTGTGACTAAATGGCAGCAATATAAATCTGTATATTGATTCTTGGAAGGTGAAGAAAAGAAACAAATTGGTAAAAGGTTAAAGAAAACTTACAGAGGGAATAGGTACGAGTTACAAAAGGAAAGTGTCTGGAGTGTTATTTAAGAAAAGCTATAGTCGAGTGACTGGCTATATTAAGGAAATTTCATGTTCCGTATGTCATTAGACTGTCCTTGGTCTGGAATCCGGCTGTAAGGCGGGCAGGACTTTTTAAAGTGAGCAGTTGTTCATCCTTAGTGGGCATGTTTTCTAACCGCTGTCTTCTTCCCCTTCCCCCAGAGGTAGTCTGGGTGCCCCTTGCTCAGTCCGGAGAGATTTGTTTTCGTGTGTGTGTGTGTGTGTGTGTGTGTGTGTGTATGTGTGTACATGTGCACACATTAAGCAGGCTTTTCCCTAATGAGCTGTGGCGCCAGCTGCAAGAGAGGCAAATCCTGTTACTCTCCGCAGCTCCTCTGAAGCCGCAGAGCGGTGGTAGGAATGGAGTCTTCTTTCACCCCTTTCTGCTGTTTTCTTTCCCTGTCCTCTGCTGTCCCTGAGTATCTTGGCAAAGTTCAGATTTCTGTGCTCACAGTTCAATGCGCACAGTGAAAGAATACAAAAGGCCCAAGGAGAGAAAGTGAGAAGAGGAAAAAAAAAAGTTTGGAGTGGATGTCTTTAGGAGGAGGGTCCCTTGTGCCTTAGTCTAAGACTTAAGCTCTGGGTTGAAACCTTAAGTAGTAAAGCTTTGAATAACCTGGATCTCTGGACTCTCTTTGGAGACAGTTTTATCTGTACTTAAAGCAGTGGGTTATGTATGAAGAGAATTCAAATTCCTTATATCAAAAAACGGGATACTGGTATCTCCTCAGTCTTTGCTCTCTTTCCATAGAGGAAGATGAGATAAATGTAATATTACTTTGTGCAGCATTTGTTTTGTGTATCACGGGTGGTATTTACCTTCCTTCTTTGTCCATACCACCCCTTGGAGACCACATACTTCGTGTGAGGAACACACAGCATCTTGCTGTGAAAAGTATTTTTTAGTTGTGGTAACAATTTTAAAACATTTATATCATTGCTACAATTAAAAGTTAACCCATTAATATAATTTTTTCCAAGCCTTTCCATTTCCTAACAAATGGGGAAATGTCATTCTTTCTGATGGAGGCATAGAATTCCATTGTGTATATATACCACATTTTCTTGATCCATTCATCTACTGAGGGGCATCTGGGTGGGTTCCATATCTTAGCTATGGTAAATAATGCTGCAATAAACATAGTTGTGCTGGTAGCTTTAGTGTGGTCTTGTTTGTAAACATTAGGGTAAATGCCCAAAAGTGGGATTGCTGGGTCATAGGGGAGCTCTATGTGAAGCCTTTTGAGGAACCTCCATACTGCTTTCCAAAGTGGTTGAACAAGTTTACATTCCCACCAACAATGAAGTAAGGTTCCTTTCTGTCCACATCCCCTCCAGCATCTGTTGTTGTTAGAGTTCTTGATTTTTGCCGTTCTAACTGGAGTGAGGTGATATCTCAATGTTGTTTTGATTTGCATTTCTTTTATGGCTAGGGATGTTGAACATTTCTTCATGTGTCTATTGGCCATCCTTCTTTCTTCTTCAGAGAAGTTTCTCTTTAAGTCTTTCGCCCACTTATTTATTGGGCAGTTGTTTCTTTGAGGTTTTGTTGTTGGGGGGTTTAATTTTTTGAGTTCCAAGTATATTTTAGATATGAGACCCTTGTCCGTTGTATGGCTAGTAAAGATCTTCTCCCAATCCGTGGGCTTTCTATTGATCTTGCTAGCTATTATCTCTTTGTTGCTTTGTATGTCCCTCCCCCACATTATAACCCCTGCTTTCACTATATTTGATGTCAGTATAACTTGTGGAGGAGATGGGGAAAAACCAGTTGTTTAAGGATACAGGTGGACCTGTTGCAACAATAAGAAGTACAAGTTGTCATGTCCAAAACGAGCTTTACAACGTTGGTATGGGGGGGGGAAGGGGGGGAAAGGGGGGGAAGGAGAAGGATTGGGATTAGGGGGGGAGGGGGGAAGCTGGGAAGGGATGTGAAGGGTAAACAAAGGAGGAGGCTGCAATGCTTGGTAAGAAATGTACGCATTATCCTGCCCATGTAACTGTAACTCCTCTGTACAGTATGTTCACAAATAAAATAAAATGAAATTAAAAAAAAAAAAAAGTTAACCCATTAGTCTGGTGCTGGTGGCTCACACCTGTAACACTAACTACTCAGGAGGCTGAGATTTGTGGATCACAGTTCAAATCTAGCCCGGGCAGAAAAATCCCTATAATTTTTTTTTTTTTTTTGCCAGTCCTGGAGCTTGAACTCAGGGCCTGGGTGCTATCCCTGAGCTTCTTTTGCTCAAGACTGGTGCTATACCACTTGAGCCACACCTCTGCTGCTGGCTCTTTCTGTGTATGTGGTACTGAGGAATCAAACACAGGACTTCGTTCATGCTAGGCAAGCACTCTACCACTAAGCCACATTCACAGCCCCCTATGAGATTCTTATCACTAGTGAACCACTCAAAAACCAGAAAGTGGAGCTGTTGCTTAAAGTGGTAGAGCAAAAGCCAAAAGAAAAAAGAAAAATCATGAAAATGACTTTTTTCCTGTTAACAAGTTTTCATTGTACAGTAATTAATTACCATTAGCCACCAGTGTGTTTCCGTAATATTATTTTCATTGTTATATTCAGTAGTGTATTTTTATGGTTGTGAAACAAACACATCTCCAGAGCTTTTCATCTTGCACAACTCAAACTACTCTTTAAACAGAGATGGGGAAAGTCTGGCCTGTGGCCCATTGAAGGCCTAGGAAGTCAGTTGGTAAATGAGGGGACAGAGAGACAGGAATGTATCTGCTCTGATTGTACTGATAACTTTGTATGGCCCATAATGATGTTATAAAAGGCCATATGACCTTTGGCAGGAAAATATTTCTCCACCTTTGCAAAAGTTTCTTTCTTTTTTTTGGTTGGTCATGGGACTTGAACTGTGGGCCTGGGCACTGTCCCTCAGCTCCAGGTGAGCACTCTACCACTTGAGCCACAGTGCCACTTCCTGTTTTTCTAGTGGTTAAACTGGCGATAAAAATCTCATGGGCTTTCCTGCCCAGGCGGGCTTTGAACCCTGATCCTCAGATCTCAACCTCCTGAATAGCTAGGATTACAGGTGTGAGCCACCTAGGCCCGGTTTGGTTCTAATTTTTAATGATAACTTAAAAAAATTGTTGTTATAAGGGTGACTGGTCACAATTACGTAAGTCAGGTAATGAGTACAGTACATCTCTTTTTGGACAATGTCACTCCTAATGATTTAACCATCTTCTTAACTCAGGTCTGCATTTGTGCATCCATGCCTGCATGCCTCTCCCCCATCCTAGTATATTTCCAGGTGGCATTCTGTTATATTAAACATAGTATTGTAGAATTACGTTTTAAAAGGCAGTCTTGTATTTGAACCTGTTTGTCTACAGACTGTACTGAGTTATTTACCATATTCTAGGACCTATGGTGTCGGGGGGAAATGGGAAGCAAGGAAAGGGGCTGGAATATTGTTTGAAAGACAGCATGGGCCTGTTCTTTTCTCCTAATCCAACAGTCCGGACTCTGTATCCTTCTATTGTACTTATCCTATAAGAAAGTAAACTTTTCTCCCAGAAAGAAGCCTGAGAAGCCTCTTGTCTCACTTAATAGTTGACTGAAAATCATTTATGATTTTCTTCCCCCTTCATATTGATTTAGGGAACCTGGGGGCGAGCTCAGTGGTTGAAGCCTTCTCTACAGGTGCCAGGCCCAGGAGCTGTCCTCAGCCAAAAAAGTTAATGCACATCTTACATTCTACTCCAAATCATGATTATTTTTTAAAAATAAAATCACCATTAAATGTTTTCCAAGTCTGGTCTCTAAGAGATCACGCATATCCTATGTTAGACTTCTGGCAGTCCTCTCTTGAGCAATACCCTCCTGGTTCTTGCCTTATGTTCTCAAGTGTGGCTGTTAAAACAACTTAATTTGGTATGTCCTCTGTGTGTGTGTATGTAGACGCACATGCACGAGTGCACGTTTGCCTAGGATTTGAACTCAGAGTCTGGGCATTGTCATTGAGATTTTTTTGCTCAAGGCTAGTGTAGTGCTCTGCCACTTGAGCCATAGCTCCAGTCCTGGCTTTTTGGTGGTTAATTAGAGTCTCATGGACTCCTGTCTGGGGCTGGCTTTGAAGTTCAGTCCTCAGATCTTGGCCTCCTAGGTAGTTAGAATTACTTGGCAGAGCCAGTAATATATTTAGTAATAATATAAACTCTAGGAGACATTACGTATTTCAGTCTAAGCACCTCTAATGAAAAATGAGCATTTTTGGGCTGGGACTTTACATCAGTGGAATAGTACTTGGCGTGTGCAAAGGCCTGGGTCCCATCTCTACTATTCTTCAGAGTTGGAAGCCACACTTAAGAGCAAGCAAGTTGCGCTTTTGATGTACTCTGGGAGAGGAGGGACTCATAGGCAGATGTGTTGCAGAGTACATAGCTACTGTAGTTCAGGCATCGAAATTGAAGGATTGGCAAAGTGAAATTCACCTGGGAAGGCCGTAGAGAAAAGTCTTTGTGCCTGGTGCTGGTGGCTCACGCCTTTATTCCTAATTACTCAGCAGGCTGAGATCTGAGGATTGCGGTTCAAAGCCAGCCCAGGCAGGAGAGTAGTCCATGACACTCTTAGCTCCAGTAAACCACTCAGAAAACTGGAAGTGGCACTGTGGCTTAAGTGGTAGAATGTTCACCTTGAGCTGAAGAGCTGAGGGACAGCACCCAGGCCCAGAGTTTAAGCCCCATGACCGACCAAAAAAAAAAAAAGTCTGTGTGATATACAGTTGGCCCAGAAAAGGGATTTCCAGGCCCTAGACTGTACACATGAGTGCTTGCAAACGTAAGCAAAACAAATGCATCTCACCAAGGCATTACTCTCCAGATGATGTAAGAGCCGTCCTATAACAGCAATCTCCTCTAGACATGTAGGAGTAGCATCATTAAAGTAAAAGTTGCCAAATTTCTTCCTCCCAGTTCTGTTAAGTTCAACATACAGTGTTGCAGTTGGTTTATTTTTGAAACCGTTATATAACAAAGAGTACTTGTAATTGATTATAAAGCTTTAATGCTCCTGTACTTTGTTTTGCCACTAAATTAGAAAACTATACAATATGCAATCTAGTTGATTATACAGCTAGCATGGCTTTGCAAAAAAGAAATACGCACCTGTATCACAGCCATGGGGCTGGGATGAGATCTGGAGGATTGCCGTTAGTAAGTAGTCAGCCGGGAACCGTTTCCAAGCTCCATCTCCAAAATAGCCAACAAAAAAGCAGGCTGAGCCGGGCGCCCGTGGCTCACACTTGTAACCCTAGCTGCAAAAGGGGCTGAGAGCTGAGGATTGTGCTGCCAAGCCAGCCTGGGCGGGGGAGTCCCTAATACTCAACTCCAGTAAATTACTCATAAAAAGCTGGAGGTGGTGCTGAGTTCAAGTGACAGAACGCTAGTTTTGAGCAGATTAAGCTCAGGACAGCTCTCAGTCCCTGAGTTCAAGCCCTAGGATCGACACACACACACACACACACACACACACACACACACACACACAGGGCCTCAAGTGTTAGAATACAGGTCTAGCAGGTGCAAGACCCTGAGTTCAGTCCCTGCCCCCCATTACTGTCTTCCCCAACCTCCTCCCTCCCCCCCACACACACTGGGGCTCAAGTGTTAGAATACAGGTCTAGCAGGTGCAATACCCTGAGTTCAGTCCCTGCCCCCCATTACTGTCTTCCCCAACCCTCCCCAAGAATTGTGGGTATGTCTTCCAGAGTGTAGACAAAAGGAATGGGGGGGATGGTAGGGGCAATAAGAGAAACTCTAGGAAAAACCTGAAAGCTCTCATTGCTCCTCTTGCAGCAGTAACTGGGGGAAGATGGAAAATGGCAGCAAGCCCTTTGCTTCATTGACCAGCCATTTTCTGTTGCTTGGGCTCTGTGCTTTTGGTGGTAGTGTAGATTTTAAGAAGTCTCAGTATTTAATCTCTCTCTTTCCTCTTCTCTCTCAGGAGTTAGAGGCAGCTCTTCACAGAGATGATGTGGAGTTTATTAGCGATCTGATTGCCTGCTTGCTTCAGGGCTGCCATCAGCGAAGGGATATCAAGTGAGTAACTACTAACTGTGCTCTTAGCACATATTTATCGCACAGGGATAGCTAGCCAATCATAGCATCTACCCCTAGTCCATATAAGACAGTATACCCTAATGCATAATATGCAAATGAGCTCCCAGGCTCTGTGTCTGCACTTTCTTTTTTTTTGGGGGGGGGGGGAGGTCCGGTCATGGGGCCTGAACTCCAGGCCTGGGCGCTATCTCTCAGCTCTTCAGCTCAAGGCTAGCCTAGCGCTCTACCACTTGAGCCACAGCGCCACTTCCGGCTTTTTTCTTTTTGCTTATGTGGTGCATGCAAAGCAAGCGCTCTACCACTGAGCCACCTTCCCAGCCCCTGCTCATTCTTTACTGTGATGGTTGAGTTTGCTTTTCACAAATCTGTTATCATTTACTCATAGCTACACCAGCTGCCACTCAAGTGTAGAATTTTTGTCTCTTGTTTGTGCCTTTTTTTGATTTTTGTTTGAAATATTGGTGAAATACCGCCTAACAAAACGATAGTTTTCTATATTTCTTGCACTTGTGTCTTCTGTTGTCCACATAACCTGGTAGCAGTAGCATAATTTACTTGGTGCCTCTGGGCTCTCTGATGCCGTTATAACTGCCAAATAAATAGCTCTCTAGTGTCTGTGAAGGCACTAGCAAGTAAATTTGATCAATGTTGACAAAACTGTTTTGTGCTGAGATCTGTTTTCTTGGTGGTGGTTGTCTTTGGAGCCTGGGATGGGCTGTGTTGTACAGGCTAGTCTAGAACTCCTGGGTTCAAGGGGTTCTCCTTGAAGTTCTCACCCTTCTGGATAGTTGGACTACAAGTATGTGCCACTGCACCTCACCTTTCCCTTATTTTTGGAAAAGAGCCCTGACATTTGTTAGCCTTCCCTTTTGTAGAGCCCCTGCCTAGCATGCATGAGGCCCTGATTCTGTTTATTTCCTCTTGATGCACAAATAAACACTCCCCAAAGTAGAGACGCTGGATTCTGAGGAGGGTCTCATGGTTCTCTGGGCCCTTGTGGACTCTCCGAAGCTCCTTGGCTTTGCCCATGTCCTGAGGCCTGTGGCCCTGAGAACCGGGAGCCGACCCGCCCCGCCGTTACACACGACAGGTGAAAAGGTCGAGCAATCAGCACAAGTTGCAAAAGCATTATCAGAGATGTATTTTTATAAGTACAAAAGAAGGAAAACTGAGGATACATGTAAATGGACAAAATGTACAAAGCAGTTGACAGGCTGCCTCACACAATTCAGGAGCGCTGTTCTGTCTCTTGGGCAAGGAGAGTGTCAGTGTTCACATTGATGGGTAATTGGGGTTATCTGCACTGTGTGGGTCCAAGCACTTGCACATGTAGAGCAGGAGTCTGAGGTTACATGCTTTCAGAGTCGTAGGAGCCAATGGCTCTGGAGCATGCCCAAGTTCTGCTCGTAGTAGAATATTGCCTATCTTCTGTTCCCCAAGGTTGATGATAAGCACCTGGGTTCTTCTGTTCACTCTTGCTGGGGTTTCTTTTTCCATTTTCTTCTCTAGTATACACAGGGATGTTTTTGTTGTTTTTGTTTTGCCAGTCCTGGGGCTTGAACTCAGGGCCTGGGCACTGTCCCTGAGCTTCTTTTGCTCAAGGCTAGCACTCTATCACTGAGCCATGATGCCACTTCTAGCTTTTACTGTGTGTGTGGTACTGAGGAATTGAACCCAGGGCTTTATTCATGCTAGGCAAGCACTGTACCACTGAACCACATTCCCAACCACACTTTCTTTGTTTTGTTTTGCTTTGCTTTCAAAAACAAAATATAGTACTGAAAGTTTGTCTTTTAAACATTATCTCTTTGGAAATTACAGTGCTCCTGCTAAATGTGTTTATTTGAACTTGTGACATCATTCAGTAAAATCACATATCTTCAGCATACAGGCCGCTTCTGTGTGTGCGCATGACTGGGTCTGTGTACTGGTTTGGGGGCTTGAACTAAGGCCTGGGTACTGTCCTTTGGCTTTTTTTGCTCAAAGCTGCCTATCATTTGAACCACAGCTCCACATCTGGCTTTCTGGTGGTTAATTGGAGATAGGAGTCTCATAGACTTTTTCTGCCAGGGCTGGCTTTGAACTAGGAGCCTCATATCTCAGCCTCCTGAGTAGCTAGGATTACAGATGTGAGCCACTGGCACCTGGCAGGCCAATGGATTTGAGCAAATGAATGTGCCATGTAGTCATCATTCTGCTCAGAAACATAGAACATTTCCATCTTCCCAGAAAGTTGTCTTTGTAGTTGCTCTCCCATGTAAACTGGTCTGGCTGTCAGCGGCCTCAGTTTTACTAAGATACCTTGTGGTAGTGTTGTAGAATTTGTGCTAATGGGACAACACACTGTCAAGTCCATCTTCTTTCATTCAGTGCAATATCTGCAGAATTCTTTGGGATTGCTGTTTGTATCAATTTGTTCATTTTGGCCAAGTGAAGGATTAAATTGTATCTAGTGAAAAATAAATTGCAAGCTGTTTATCCTTTCCATGTGTTGATAGGGATGTGTGTTGCTTTTGAGGTTGTTATGATAAAGCTACTGTGAGTATTTGCATGCAAATGTTGCTGTAAATGTGTTTTCATTTATTTTGAGAATTTCTGAATCTTATGGTAATGGTATATTTAAAGGCAAGAAACTGCCAAACTCTTTTTCCAAAGTGGTTGTGACATTTTATATTTCTACTAGTGAAATAGGAGAAGTCTAGTTGCTTGCTCTATATCTTTACCAACATTTGCTCTTTTAATTTCACCGATTCTCTTGTCTTTAAGGTAGTAACTCACTGTCATTTTAATTTGCATTTTCCCGATGACCAGGAATGTTGGACATCGTTCTTGTTCATTTGTACATCTCTTCTTGGTGAAACGTTTACTCACATCTTTTCATTACTTATGTTCAGTTAGGGGTATTTACTAGTTTGTAGATGGAACTGTTTAGATTTTTTATGCAGTCTGGATGTAAGTCCCTTGTTAGACATACAAAGTCAAAGTGTAAATATTTGCTCCTAGTGTGTATTTTCCATTTATGTTTTTAAAGAACAAGAGTTTTTATTTAGCTGGGCACTGATGGCTCACACCTGTAATCCAAGCTACTCAGGAGGCTGAGATCTGAGGGTTGTGGTTCAAAGCCAGCTCTGGCAGGAAAGTCCTAAGACTCATCTCTCCAGTTAACTACCAGAAAACCAAAAGAGGCTTTGTGGCTCCAAGTGATAGAGAGCTAGCTTAGAGTGCTAGCCTTGAGTGAAAGACCCCAGGGACAGTGCCCAGTCTCTTGAGTTAAAGCCCCATGACCTCCCTCCCTCCAAAAAAAGTTTCATTTAGTTCAGGTCAATGTAATATATTTTTTCCTATATATTTCTAATTTTTTTTTCTGTGTGCAAAATCAGTGATACTACAAAAGGATCATTTTCACATGCTTTCTTTTAGTGATTTTTCCAGATTTAGCTTCTTATAAGTTGTCTTCTCACTGCATTTAGGGCTAGCATTTTCTGCCGAGATAAGAAGTCCCAGGATTTTTTTCCTTTGGCTGTCTTGATTTGGAGCCCTACTGTTCCAGATCTTAGCCTTCCTCAGAATTGGGATGACAGGCGTGGAATGCCCAATTCTGTGTTTGTTGCTTGGCTGGCCTCAAACCATGGTCTTCCCAGGTCATCTCAGCCGTGTGATGTAGCTCGGGGCAGCACCTGTGTGATGTCTTGTTGTTAGTTGTTTATAGAACTTCTCTAGGTATTTTTGTCAAATCACCCCATTTATTATTGCAAAATTCCAATTTCAGTATTTTTTGAGTTGGTCCTAAGATTAGCTCACAGCTGGTGCTGTATGCCTTGAGCCATACCTCCTTTTAGGATTTTTTTGCTGTTTTTGTTTTGTTAGGTTGTCTGTTGGGCTGGCTTTGAACCATGATCCTCAAATTTCATCCACAGGCTTAGCTACATTGTAAAGTCCTGTCCAAAACAAAAGATCTGTTAGCTATTTTGGCCTAGGTTCTGTGATCTTAAAGAAGAAACACTTTCAAGCTGGGTACCTGTAACTCAGGAGTCTGAGATCTACAGATCAAGCTAGCCTAGGTAGGAACCTATGAAACTCTATATCTCCAATTAACAAGTAAAAGTCCCAGAAGTGGAATTGTGGATCAAGTGGTAGAGCCCTAGCTTTGAGCAAAAAAGCTCAAGGACAGCACCCCCAGGTCCTGAGTTCAAGTCTCAGGATTCACATCTACCCACACAAATAAAGGATAGACACTGTCAGTCAGTGACTGTGGCTCCAGTACTGGGGATGGTGCACTGCTGCGCTCTACCTCAGATTATCTTATACAACCTCTTCACTTGCTGATTTACAAGAACTCCTGCTAAATATGGCCTCATCAATCATGTGCATGCATTAGTTAAGCCTCACAAATGCTTGAAGCGTGTGGAAGGAGGCGATTCTACTTTTCACTTAGTCTGCACTGTGTATGGTTCTTTGCCTTAATTACTACCTAGTAAGGAGACTTGATACCTTTTCATGTCCCTGACATGTGCTTCTAAGAGGTCAGTAGCTGCCTTTTTTCTATGATATCCCAAACACATTGCAGCTGTTAAATCAGTTGATTTGCCTAGTCATGAATTCTGCCAGTTCCAGCCAGATGACCCTTAAAAGCGGCCAGTACCCCAGGCCTCTGCCTCTGTCTGTGGGCTGGCCAATAGAAGGGAAGTGTCTTCTGTCTGAAGCTGGCTGAAGAGCTCTTTGCTGACTAATATCAAGTGGCTAACCTTGGGTGTTAGAAAGCAGTTGACTCATCCTTGTTTTCATTCTATTTCTACTCCTCTGTCTTGGTTTCTTTGCTATAAGAAACAGGTAACTTCAAGTAGGTCTTCATCTCTTTACTCACACAATACGATCTTACAGCCAGTGGTCTTTCCTAATATTTTGAATAGGAAAGTAAGGAGAAAATGGATCTTTAAGAGTATTTGGAGGCTGGGAATGTGGCTCATTTGTAGAGTGCTTGCCTAGCATGCATTTCGATTCCTGAGTACCACATACACAGAAAAGGCCAGAAATCCCACTGTGGCTCAAGTGGTAGAGCACTAGCCTTGAGCAGAAGAAGTTCAGGGACCATGCCCAGGCCCTGAGTTCAATCCCCAGGCCTGGCATGTACGCATGTATGCATGCACACATGCATGCATGCATAAATAAATAGGATGAGCAAAAGATTAGACAGTTTTCTCCACTTTGTAGTTTGCTGTTGACTTGCATGTGCTGCTACCTGTGTTTTAAAAGAGTTCTCCATGGGGAGCTCTTAGGACACGTTTATCTTCTTTGGAACGTCATGTAGTTGGTCTAATACATAAAGCAGCCAAGACCATCAGATCCTCCTTGTTGCCGTTGATAAGTTTGTCAGCTCTCAAGCCACAGCTTTGTGTACATTCATGTATTTTTGTCTGGGCCTTATGGGTAGGCCTCAGACATTCCACAGCTACCTGGAAGACATTATCAACTACCACTGGGAGCTTGAGGAGGGGAAATCCAACCCCCTGAGAGAAGCCAGTTTCCAAGACCTGCCTCTTCGTACCCGTGTGGAGATTCTGCCCCGCCTATGTGATTACTGGCTAGATGCAGATGATGTCTTCGATCTACTCAAGGTGCTTCTCTGAAAGCCCTTTCTCTAGTGCAGTAAAAACGCAGTAGTTGAGAATGGAGCTTTGAAATCAGAGCCTAGACACTGTCCCTAAGCTTTTTTGCTCAAGGCTAGTGCTCTACCACTTGAGCCACAGTGCTGCTTCTATCTCTTAGTGGTTAGTTAGACGTAAGAGCTCTTGAATCTTTTTTGGGGGGGTGTGGTAGGAATTTGAACTAGGGCCTGGACATTGTCCCTGACCCCTTTTTGTTTTGTTTTTGTTTTGCTCAAGGTTAATGCTTTACTACTTGAGCCACAGTTCCACTTCTGGCTTTTTGGTGGTTAATTGGCGATAAAGAGGCTCATGGCCTTTCCTGCCTGGGCAGGCTTTGAGTCGTGATCCTCAGACCTCAGCCTCTTGAGTAGCTGGGATGACAGACATGAGCCACGGATGCCCGGCTAGCAGGTGTCGGGATCATACAGGATTAGACCTGGTGATGACTTCTAGTCCTTTCTTGGTCATGTCATTTAGAAGTAGTCTTCATTCAGGACTCCAGCCTAGGTCAGGCCCTGGGGTAAATTGGGAGTCTCAGCTGGAGCAGAATGTTGCTGTGGGTTCTGACTGAGATGCCACAGTGGATTACACGGGACAAAGCCTTAGAACATCTTATCCTACCCACTACCTTTTGTGTACATATAAAGTAAATCTAAGCCAGGTAGTCAAACCATTCATTGGAATTCTCTGTTTTTGGAGGGGTGGGAGCCGTTGTTGGGGTAGGGAACATTTCAAGCATTTCTATATCTTGTTCTTCGAAGAAGGTAGCCCCATCCCATTCTGTATTTTATCTGCCCAGATGGAAAAATAATATCCTGTACTTGGCATTTTGAAACAGGTGATAGGTTCGTGTATTGAAGTTTTCTTCCATTTATTTAGTTCATTGTTTTCCCCAACCCTCCTTCCTTTTCTGCCAAGGGTCTGGATGCAGACAGTCTCCATGTAGAACCTCTAGGGGAAGACAATTCAGGGGCACTCTACTGGTATTTGTACAGAACACTAATGTATAAAGTGGATCCGGTACAAGGGGGGTCTAATGGAGAACTCTCCTTGAGCAGGTAAAGTCTTCAGTGTCAAGGCTGTAATAGCTACATGCAAAAATGTCTTTAAAGTTAAATGCATCAGTGCTGGGTTGTGGCTTAAGCCATAGAGCACCACTTTGCAAACCTTACGCCCTAGGCTCAAACCCTGGTACCACACATACAATAAATAAAGAAAGCTCATACAAACAAAGAAAGCTAGAACTTTATTTTCTAATGAGGGGAATTAACTGTATCAGCATTCTTGAAGGGAGAGTAATTTCATATACAAATAAAAAGGAGTAGGGCACCAGTAGCTCACACCTGCTATATTTCCAGACATGTTTAAAATATGTCCCAATCAATCTCACCCCGTCTATCAATTTCCTTTCCCCTTCTCCCTTTCCTACCTTCCCAAAACAATTTCAACATGCTTCCTTGTTCAATTTTCATAGCTGCAAACCATCTCTTTCAATCAAATTTATACCCTTTCAATATATATTTCAAAATTATGCACCCTCGGCCTCTTCCTGTCGGTCCCATATTGAACTCTAGTTGGAAGAGGTGAGTCTGGTCTCAAAATGGAGGTAAAACTGCCGCCCGGTGGCCCCCAGCCTGACTCTGGCCATTGCCGCCGTCACCGGGGGGGGTGGGGGTGGGGGTGGGGGAGGAAGGCCATGATCCAAAGGAACCAGAGCAGCTGCCGAAGCTGTTTATTGGTGGTCTGAGCTTCAAAATTACAGGTGATAGTTTAAGAGAACATTTTGAGAAATGGGGCACACTCACAGATTGTGTGGTAATGAGAGATCCTCAGACAAAATGTTCCAGGGGCTTCGGTTTTGTGACTTATTCTTGTGTTGAAGAGGTGGATGCAGCCATGTGTACTAGACCCCACAAGGTTGATGGACGTGTTGTGGAACCAAAGAGAGAGCTTTCTAGAGAGGATTCTGTGAAGCCAGGAGCCCATCTAACAGTGAAGAAAATTTTTGTTGGTGGTATTAAAGAAGATACAGAAGAATATAATTTGAGAGACTATTTTGAAAAATATGGCTAGATTGAAACCATAGAAGTTATGGAAGACCGGCAGAGTGGGAAAAAGAGAGGATTTGCTTTTGTAACTTTTGATGATCATGATACAGTTGATAAAATTGTTGTTCAGAAATACCACACTATTAATGGGCATAATTGTGAAGTGAAAAAGGCCCTTTCTAAACAAGAGATGCAGTCTGCTGGATCACAGAGAGGTCGTGGAGGTGGATCTGGCAACATTATGGGTCGTGCAGGAAACTTTGGAGGTGGTGGAGGTAATTTTGGACGTGGTGGAAACTTTGGTGGAAGAGGAGGCTATGGTGGTGGAGGTGGTGGCAGCAGAAGTAGCTATGGAGGAGGTGATGGTGGATAGAATGGATTTGGAGGTGATGGTGGCAACTATGGTGGCCGCCCTGGTTATAGTAGTAGAGGAGGCTGTGGTGGTGGTTGAATAGGTTATGGAAACCAAGGTGGAGGATAGGGGGGTGGTGGAGGAGGATATGATGGTTACAATGAAGGAGGAAATTTTGGTGGCAGTAACTATAATGATTTTGGAAATTACAGTGGACAACAGCAATCAAATTATGGACCCATGAAAGGGGGCAGTTTTGGTGGAAGAAGCTCTGGCAGTCCATATGGTGGTGGTTATGGATCTGGTGGTGGAAGTGGTGGATATGGTAGTAGAAGGTTTTAAAAACAACAGAAAAAGGGCTACAGTTCTTAGCAGGAGAGAGAGCGAGGAGTTGTCAGGAAAGCTGCAGTTTACTTTGAGACAATTGTCCCAAATGCCTTAGAGGAACTGTAAAAATCTGCCACAGAAGGAACGATGATCCATAGTCAGAAAAGTTACTGCAGCTTAAACAGGAAACCCTTCTTGTTCAGGACTGTCACAGCCACAGTTTGCAAAAAGTGCAGCTATTGATTAATGCAACGTAGTGTCAATTAGATGTACATTGCTGAGGTCTTTTATCTGTTGCAGCTTTGTCTTTTTCTTTTTCTTTTCATTACATCAGCTATATTGCCCTGTGAATTGTGGTAGTGGTACCAGGAATAAAAAATTTAGGAATTTTTAACTTTTCAATATTTGTGTAGTTCAGTTTTTCTACATTTTAGTACAGAAACTTTAACAAAATGCAGTTTTGAAGGTGTTTCCTGGTGAGTTAACAAGTAAAGATCATTGTTAATAACTATTTTGTATGAATTTTGCTAAAGTTAACTGTAAAGAAACACCTATTGACTTGCAGTTTAAGGGGAATCTATTCTCCTCATTTCTAAACCATGATATGAATGGGCGCTAACATGTGGAGAGAATAGATACTTGTATGTATGCATTGTGTGTTTTAGATACATAGGTTTGGGTATTTAAATTAGTATATTTCTGAATTTAATAGCATTAAGATTACTTTCAAATGAAAAAAAAAAACCCTCAAAATCCCTATTTGTGCATTTTCCTTCAATGTAATCATGGTTTTAGTGTGTTTTAAGATTTGCTGAATCGTAGCTGTGTTTAGAACATGTCCATTCTACATTTACCTTGATCACATTTAGAATGACTGCTACCATAGTTTTGGAGTGTAAAGCATGTCTGCTGCCCTCTATTTAAATTTGTAAAGGGTACTGGATGTTTTCCCCATCCCTTTAGAGACCATTCTTAAATTTTGATTCAGAACCACTAAGTGTGCAATATCTGAGCATATTAGTGGATACCTGATTTTATTCTGTTTTTCCTTTGAGACCCCTGAGGCCTATAAGTTTTATTACTTTTCCTTGGTTTAATTTCTCCATGCAAGTTTTCAGAGGAAGAGAATAAAAAGACACTTCATTGTCAAATCCTTAAAAAAAAAATTATGCACCCTCTACTATATCTTTGTCTCTGAGTCTCTTTTGTAATTTGGTTCAGCAGTATATTAATGTTTATGCTATTTATTTATGAAAAGCAGTTTGTGATTTATTTATTTATTTATGAAAAGCAGTTTGAGATCTCTGATCAGAATTAAAAAGAAAAGAGGGCTTGTATTGTATTTAGTGCTATAAATAGTGCTTGCCTAGCCAGGCGCTGGTAGCTACTCAGCTACTCAGGAGGCTGAGATCCAAGGATCACCAATCAAAGCAAGCCCAGACAAGAAAGGCCATGAAACTCTTATCTCCAATAAAACCACGAGAAAACCAGAAGTGATACAATGGCTCAAATGATACAGTGCTAGCCTTGAGCTGAAGAGTTCAGGGACAGCACCCAGACCCAGAGTTCAAGCCCCACAACAGACAGACAGCTAGACAGACAGGCAGATAGATAGATAGATAGATAGATAGATAGATAGATAGATAGATAGATAGATAGATAGATAGATAGATAGATAGATAGATAGATAGTGCTTGCCAAGCATGCTCAACTGAGTTTTATTCCCAGCACAACAAAAAAACAAAGCAAACAAAAAGCAAAGCACTTATGGGTGCATATTTTTAAAAGATAAGAACCTGTAGCCTTTTTGGTCTAACAGTATGAAAATATAGAATTTTAGAAATTTAGGATATTTTGTTCTTGCCAATATATATAGTTTTCATATAACTAAAAATGTGACATTTTGTTTTCTGAACAAATGTCCTCCAATTGCATTCACTTTCCTGTAAATGACATGATTTCCTGTAAAGTATACATACATACAGTTCCAATACCATGTTTTTGTTACCATGGTTCTTTTTTTTTTTTTTTTTTTTGGTCAGTCATGGGAGGCCTTGGAGCTGTCCCTTCGCTCTTCAGCTCAAGACAAGCACTCTATGGCTTGAGCCACAGCACCACTTCCAGTTTTCAAGTGGTTTTATTGGCGATAAGAGTCTCACGGACTTTCCTGCCCAGGCTGGCTTTGAACCGTGATCCTCAGATCTCAGCCTTCTGAGTAGCTAGGATTACAGGTGTGAGCCACCAGCGCCCGGCTTACCCTGTTTCTTCAAGATAATTTGAGGTTTGGTATTATGTTTGGTGTCTATGTTTGAATACTGTCTATAGTATCTTTTTTCTGTTGAGATATCGTTTAATTCCATTTTGGTCTGATAGAATATTTCAATTTTCTTATATTTTCTCAGACTTGCTATATATTCTAGAAAGTCTTATGAGCTGCCAAGAAGAATGTGTATTGTGTTGTAACATCTGTAGATGTCTGATCATTTCATTTGGTCTACACTGCCATTTAATCCTGCCATTCTAGGATTTCTTTACTGATGTTTTTATGTGGATAACCTATGTGAAATACTGAAGTCGCTCATTATTATTGTTATTATCTATAAAAGTTTGTAAGTTCAGAAGTATTTAATAAATCTGAGTGTGAGCTATTTGGTGCATATATATTAACAATCATAATTTTTTTTCATGGATGATTACCTTCATTAATATTGTCCGACCCGCAGGACTTCAAGGAGGGCAGTGAACCTAAGCTAGAAGGAATGAAGGGACAAGAGACAGGAAGAATGACAGCAAGACAAGGATTCTGATCAAGCTGCCAATTTTTATTTTTCACACAGGGGTATTTATATGCTTAGAATAAGGAAGCCTTTTCTTTGGCCGTAGCAGCTGTAGGATGTTTGCTTAGGGCAGTGTGAAAAGGTGGTCCTTAGCAGCTACCTGGTGTTTGTTTAGGGCAGGATGAAAGGACTGGATTCTGTAAACAGCCTGGAGATGTTCCAGCGAGATAGTCAAGCTTAACATGCAGAGAGACTCCCTTTAGGGCTCCTGACAAATATGAAGCGACTTTGTTTCTTCAGACTAATTTTTAGCTTGCAATCTAGAGTATCAGATATAAATATGGCTAATGCTAAACACTTTTGAAGTCCATTTGCTTGGAAGGTATTTTTTCCCATTCTTTTACCCCAAGCCATGTGTTTCTTATAAGCAACAAAGAGTTAGATCTTGTTTTAGATATTGTTTTTTGATCTAAGTATCCATTATGTTTTTTGAGGGTTTTGTTTGTTCGATTTTTCAGACATGGGGGTTGAACTCGCATCCTGGGCATTTTCTCTGAGCTCTTTTTGCTCAAGGCTAGTGCTCTACTACTTTGAGCTACCACTCCACTTCCAGGTTTCTAGTGGTTAATTGGTGGTAAGAGTCTCACAGACTTTCTTGCCCAGGCTTGCTTTGAACCACGATCCTCAGATCTCAGCCTCCTAAGTAACTAGGATTACAGATGTGAGCCACCAGAACCTGACTAGTGTATGTCTTTTGACTAAAGAACTAAGATCTTTAACATTCAATGTCAATATTGAGAGAAGTATGCCATGTTTCCTGGCATTTTGTTTTTTTGTGATGTTTGCTTCTTCTGCGGGTAATTTTTCCCTAACTACCTTTTGTGGTGCTAGTTTAGAAGCCATAAATTCCAGTAGTTTTTGTTTATTGTGGAATGTTGTTATTTCTCAACCAATTTTTATGGATAGCTATGTAAAATAATGTAAAATAATAACTATGTAAAATAACTATATAAAACTATGTAAAATAACTATATAAAATAACTATGTAAAATAACTATGTAAAATAATCTGGGTTGACAGTTGTCTTTTGGGTCTGGAATAATGTCTTTCCAAGTCCTCCTAGCATTTAGTTATCTGTGTTGAGAAATCTGCTGTTTTTACAATGAGCTTGTGATAGTAAGTTACTTGTTTCCTCTCTTTTGACACTTTCGATATTCTGTATATTTAGGTAGCTTACTATACTGTATCTAGGAGCATTTCTTTTCTAATCTTGCCTGTTTGGAGTATGGTAGGCCTCCAGCACAAGGATGATACTCTATTTCTCAAACATTTTCTGCTCTTATTTTGTTGAATAGGTTTTCAAAGCCTTTAGTTTTTGTTTCTTCTTCCTCATCTATCCCTACATCTGTGGGTTTAATCTTTTGACTGTGTCTGAGAAGATTTGTATGTCTCTTGTACCTTCTAAGTACTTTTGCAATGCTTTGACTGATCTAATTTATCTGCTCCAGTCTTTTCCAATATGCCTTAGAATCCAGGGTATCTTTGCACTCTTGGAAGACCTTCTTTAACAATGGTAGTAGTAGGAAGCAAAAGTAATTTTGAAATACATCTTTTTGTTTGTTTGTGTTTTTTTGGTCAGGTCGTGGGGCCTGAACTCTGGGCCTGGACGCTGTCCCTCAGATCTTCAGCTCAAGGCTAGTGCTCTACCACTTGAGCCACAGTACCACTTGTGGCTTTTTTCTTTTTTGCTTATGTGGTGCTGAGGAATCAAACCCAGGGCCTTATGCATGCAAGGCAAGTGCTCCACCACCAAGCCACCTTCCCAGTCCTTGAAATACATTTTGAAGGAGGATGAATACTTAAGTAGCACACAAAAGGCCCTGGATTGGATCCTCAACATCATAAAAAAATTTTTTAAAGAATCTAAAGTAAGTAAGTATTCACAGAATTGCCAGATTTTATACACACTCAGCAAAGTCTATCAGTCAAAGGCCAGTCAATGAACCAAACCCTTCCTTTGATCCTACACAAATATACACATCAAGCAATGCTCTAGAATAATGTTAATAATGTTACAGCCCCAAACATTAAAACAAATAATATTCTTTTTTTTTTGGGGGGGGGGGGTCTGGTCATGGGCCTGAACTCTGGGCCTGAGCGCTGTCCCTTAGCTCTTCAGCTCAAGGCTAGCACTCTACCACTTGAGCCATAGTGCCACTTCTGGCTTTTTTTTTTCTGGTTATGTGGTGCTAAGGAATCAAACTCAGGGCCTCATGCATGCAAGACAAGCGCTCTACCACTGAGCCACCTTCCCAGCCCCGAAATAACAATATTCTTACCACGAAGTTTTTCTTGGATCCTGTGGGCTTCAGCTAATTGCTCTTCAGCAGCTTGTCTTCCAAGGCCAGCTTCCTTTCTAGCAACAGCCAGATCATATTCCAGACTTTGTTGTAATGCTTCTCCTTTTTCAACCTCAGATCGCAGCTTGGCAATCTGGCTCTCATAGCTTGACAACTAAAAACAAATTTGTGAGCTTAACAAATAACATTAAAACATGTTTCTAAGATAGTGAGATCCTGTACTTAAACATTTAAAATTCTTAGAAAAACTTGATTCCATACATTTGTAAGAATTCACAAATTTGTATTTTCTGAAACACTAGAAATATTATTGTATCAAATGATATTCAGTAGTTTCTGGCTTTAGAGGGAGAAAAAAAAAACTCTTGAAGTTCATGCCTGTAATCCTAGCAACCCAGAGCTACTTTATGCAGAAGACAAAGGCTCAAAGCGAGCCCAGCAAAGTCCATGAGACTTCCCTTTCCAAAATAAGTAGCAAAAAGCTTGGCTAGAGGTAAGGCTCAAGTAGCAGAATACAAGTAAACGATCAAGCTTAGTGAAAAACATTTAAACTCTCATATGAATTGTTATACAAATAAAGAAAAACCATGCCTTTTAATGATAAGTAAGCACTTAAAGAACATGAAACATAAGTAATTAAAACTTATTTTCTCAGCCGGGCGCCGGTGGCTCACGCCTGTAATCCTAGCTACTCAGGAGGCTGAGATCTGAGGATCACTGTTCAAAGCCAGCCCAGGCAGGAAAGTCCATGAGACTCTTATCTCCAATAAACCACTAGAAAGCCAGAAGTGGTGCTGTGGCTCAAGCAATAGAGTACTCACCTTGAGCTGAAGAGCGCAAGGACAGCGCCCAAGCACAGAGTTCAAGCTCCACAACCAACAACAAAAAAAAACAACAAACTTATTTTCTCTACTTCTATTCTATAAACATAATCACAAAGAAAACTGCATCAAAGTACAATTTTGTTTGTGTAGGTGGGGGGGCGGTCATTGGGCTTGAACTCTGGGCCTGGGTGTTGTACCTCAGCACTTCAGCTGAAGGCTAGTGCTCTACCATTTGAGCCATAGCACCACTTCCTGGTTTCCTGGTGGTTCATTGGAGGTAAGAGTCTCACAGACTTTCCTGCCTGGGCTGGATTTGAACCACAGCCCTCAGATCTCAGCCTCCTGAGTAGCTAGGATTACAGACAACACCTGGCTAAAAGTACAATTTATTAAACATTGTCTATATTATTTTTTGTTGATTATGACATCAGTGGCAAAACATATAGTAATAAAAGTGGCAACTCTTGGCAAAACATATAGTAATAAAAGTGGCAACTCTTAGGGCTGGGAAGGTGGCTCAGTGGTAGAGTGCTTGCCTTGCATGCATGAGGCCCTGGGTTCGATTCCTCAGCACCACATAAGCAAAAAGAAAAAAGCTGGAAGTGGCACTATGGCTCAAGTGGTAGAATACTAGCCTTGAGCTGAAGAGCTGAGGGACAACGCCCAGGCCACGAGTTCAGGCCCCACGACTGGACCCAGAAAAAAAAAAGTGGTAACTCTGCAAAAATCATAACAAACTACTAATATATGATCCTCCATTAACAATTATGATAGAAATAGGTCAGAGAAAACTAGATGATTTAAAAGGTCCTTTTTCTAATTCTAAAATCATATGATTTAATCAATGATTCATATTAAATACTTATGTGGTAAGCACTGTGAAAGATACAAACCAAATGTTACAGAACTACTGAGTCAAGGAATTAAATGCTACAGAAGGTATATAGGTTCAATTTTATAAGAGTACCTCACAAAATCCAGTTAAACTGCTTACTATATCAGACTATGGTCTATATATCTATCAAATAAAGAAAAGACAAAAGGCTGTGTGAAAGTAGTTCATGCCTATAATCCTAGCTACTCAGGAAGCTGAGATCTATAGATCATGGTTTGAAGCCAGTCTAGGCAAGAAAGCCCAAAGTTTCTTACTTCCAATTAACTACCAAAAAAGCCAGTAGTGGGGTTGTGGCTCAAGTTGTAGACTACTAGCCTTGAGTAAAATGTCTCAGGGACAGTGCTTAACCCTAAGTTCAATCCGTAGGGTCAAAATCAAACAAGGAAAGAAAAGACAAAGGGACTTCTGAAAGACACATCAGAAATTACTACTAGCTGCTATTAATATGTATGTGGCAGTAACTACATTCTTTCTTCACAAATAAAGAACCAACGAGTGGGGCTGGGAAGGTGGCTCAGTGGTAGAGTGCTTGCTTTGCATGCATGAGGCCCTGGGTTTGATTTCTCAGCACCACATAAGCAGAAAAAGTTGGAAGTGGGGCTGTGGCTCAAGTGGTAGAGCACTAGCCTTGAGCAGAAGAGCTGAGGGACAGTGCCAGTTCAGGCCCCACAACCAACAAAAACAAACAAATAATGAGGTTTGGAGGTATGGATCAATGACAGAGCATAGTATACACAAGGTCCTGAGTTCAATCTTCACCACAAGGGCAAAAAAGTGGGGAAGGAGAAAGAAAAAAAACATATGACATAGTAATTTACAAATGTCCATTAGCATGTAAGAAGAGAAACAGCCAGGCCCCAGTGGCTCACACCTGTAATCCTAGCGCCCAGGCCCAGAGTTCAGGCCCCACGACCGGACCTCCCCCCAAAAAAACAAAGATCACTTTGTTCCTTGATTTTGTTTTATATTTATATATTTTCATGAAAACAATGTGTGCAGTAGTGTGCCCAAATCTGCAGTATGTGGCTTGATGGACTTTTCCAATGTGCCTTGATCCCTTCTCCTTCCAGGTCTTTATCAATTTCAGTTTGTTTCCTTTTTTTCCCTAGTCTACCTTTTCAGTAGAGTCTTACTAGAATAATCCTTAATATAATAATCCTTTGGTATTTTAAGCTAGCAGTTCCCTTTAGGAAAATCTGTTTAACTCTCTTGTATATGCTTTGACTTTGAAACATATTGCAAGATTCTTGTCCCTGTGCTCTTTCTTGAGCTCAAGGCTAGCACTCTGCCGCTTGAGCTATAGCGCCACTTCCAGTTTTCTAGTGGTTTTATTGGAGATAAGAGTCTTACCGACTTTCCTGCCTGGGCTGGCTTTGAACCTCGATCCTCAGCCTCCTGAGTAGCTAGGATTACAGGCCACTGGCACCGGCACTAGTGGTAGTTTAAAAATAAGATTTTGTTATAATTAAATGAGTACATTTCTGTTTTGGAACTTTGTCATCTCTTCCTATTAGCAGTACTTTCTATTAGCAGTACTTTTGAAAATAACTTAAAATATTTGCCTAACATGTAGTAAGCGTTTGAACAAACTCTTAAAGCTGTTTACTAGCAGAAAGAAGCATATGAACCAACATAATAGTATAAGGATGGAGGGGACAAGTAGAGAAATTAAGGTTCTTAGAACTATTGTATGATTTATTCTGTTATTGTCTGAAACCCTCATTATTATAGATTATGAGTCCAGATTTTCTATTCTGTAATGCTTACACAGATAGATACTAGGGTCAGCTCTTGTATTTGCAGTCAACTTGTTTTCTAATTAAAATGTTTTGTATTTGTACTCCTCCTCTCTGAGATTGGGACTCAGACCCTAGTAATCTGATACTTTTGTTCATTGGCTTGGTGCTCTACCACCTGCACCACAACTCCAACCCCATGTTTTTGAAATTTCAAAAAGAAATGTTATTTAACTCTTGGAACATACTAGTGTTTGGTGGCTTGAAAGATTGAAAAGTAATAAAGGAACAGGTAACCCCATGTGATTCAGCCATACAATTGAAGGATGTTTTCATTATACATTTCAGAGTGGGAAGTGTTGCTTTAAACTTTTGTTAATGTCAGCTTTTACATTACTCTGTTTATGCTTTCTAGAATGTCATTTAGAATTGTGAAGTAGATTGACATTCTTTTTTTTAATAAGTTTTTTATTGTGAAGATATTGTACAGAGGGCTTACAATCACATGAGCAAAGGTAATAAGTACATTTCTTATCAAGCATTGTTGCCTCCTCCTTTGTTTTCCCCCACCATCCCTTCCCTCCCAACTATACCACTACACCCCCCCTCCAAATTGTAAAGTTCGTTTTTCTTTTTTTTTTGGGTCCGGTCATGGGGCCGGAACTCTGGGCCTGGGCACTGTCCTTCAGCTCTTCAGCTCAAGGCTAGCGCTCTACCACTTGAGCCACAGTGCCACTTCTGGCTTTTTTCTTTTTGCTTATGTGGTGCTGAGGAATCGAACCCAGGCCTCATGCATGCAAGGCAAGTGCTCTACCACTGAGCCACCTTCCTAGCCCTTAAAGTTTGTTTCTTGACATAGCATCTTGTACATGTCATTGTTGCAATGGGTCAGCCTGTATCCCTGTTTGAACAATTTATTTTTTCCCTTCTGCTTCCCAAATTATACCAACATCAAATACAGTGAAAACAGGTTATGCCGTGGGGTAGGGACATACAAAAAAACAAAAAAAATCATGTGGTACCTAATAAATACGTTACAAACAATAGCAAGAAAGAAAAAAAACACTTGATTCCTTATCTTGGGGTTCATTTCACTTAATATCATCCTATTTGACCTTTTCTGCTAGTCTCAGATATATACTAGTTATAGCAAATAAGGGAAACCAATGGGACCTATGTTTCTTTGCACCTGGCTTACTTCACTTAATATAAGTTTGTTTGTTTGTTTTTTTGGGTCCAGTCGTGGGGCCTGAACTATGGATGGGACTGGGCGCTGTCCCTCGGCTCTTCAGCTTAAGGCTATCGCTCTTCCACTTGAGCCACAGCACCACTTCCAGCTTTTTTCTTATGTGGTGCTGAGGAATCAAACCCAGGGCCTCATGCATACAAGGCAAGCGCTCTACCCCTGAGCCACCTTCCCAACCCCTAATACAATTTTTTTCCAAGTCTCTCCATTTCCTAACAAATGGGGCAGTGTCATTCTTTCTGATAGAGACATAGAATTCCATTTTATATATAACACATTTTCTTGATCTATTCATCTACTGAGGGGCATCTGGGTTGGGTCCTTATCTTAGCTATGGTAAATAATGCTGCAATAATCATAGTTGGGCTGGTAGCTTTTGTATGGTCTTGTTTGTGATCATTTGAGTAAATGCCCAAAAGTGGGATTGCTGGGTCAAGTTTACACTCTCACCAACTATGCAGTAGGGTTCTCTTCTGTCCACATCCCCTCCAGCATCTGTTGTTATTAGAGGTCTTGATTATAGCCATTCTAAATGGGGTGAGGTGGTCTTTCAATGTTGTTTTGATTTGCATTTCTTCTATGGCTAGAGAGGTTGAGCATTTCCTCATGTAGATTTTGACATTCTTTATGTGAAATACTTGGAGTAAGATAAGTTTAAGAATTGAGAATTTGGGGATTTGAGGAAGTTAATGGTGGTACATATTCCATGTGTTTTGCTACTGCTAGCATGGCACATAACTTTCTGCAGAGAAATCATAGAAACATGACTGCGTAAAAGAAATGACTGAATTAGCTTTGGTTTTGCAACAAAGTGAGTTTGAAAAAGACACCTTTGTTTTATGGAACTTCTTAGGTTTAATAGTTGGGAATATGATTTGGAACCTGTAATATGTCTGATTTTATATCTTCAGCTCTCTTGAATATGTTATCAACTTATTTTGATGTGTTGAAGTGTATATGACTGAATGATGGTAATTTTTTTTAATGTTTCTTTTAGGTAGATGAAGTTTCTGATGGAGCTGTAAAACTACCTACAAACAAACTACCCATTTTCTTTTTTGGAACTCATGAGACATAAGTCCTGTTAGCTTTCAGATGCAAATTAGAAGTTTCAGGATTGTGCATAAAATGAAAAAGTAGAGATTAATTTAAAGAGGAATAGGAAAGAAATACAAAACTTTAAAATTATGTTTGAACTTTAGAATAAATTTTCAAGCTACCTCTTTGTGTTGAGGAAGCACTATGTATCTTTTACTTTTAGATAGTAAAGGCACTGTAGGTTTAATTTTGATTGTAAGTTTAATTTTCTTAATCAGGGAAAGAAGCAAAAGAATGGGGGAAAGTTTGTATGGGAAGTTTTTACAGGACATTCAATATTTCTGTTCAGTAAAATTACATGGACTGTTTCTCCCCCTATTCTGGGATTTGAATTCAGTGTCATGTACTTGGTAGGCAGGTGCTCTACCATTGAGTCATGCCTCTGGCCCAACTAAGTGATTTCTTCTTTCTTTATTTTTTTTTTGTCAGTCATGGGGCTTGAACTCTGGGCCTAAACGCTGCCCCTGCGCTCTTCAGCTCAAGGCTAGCACTCTACCGCTTAAGCCACAGTGCCACTTCTGGTTTTCTAGTGGTTTATTGGAGATAAGAGTCTCACAAAGTTTCCTGCCTGGGCTGGCTTTGAACCTCGATCCTCAGATCTCAGCGTCCTGAGTAGCTAGGATTACAGGCGTGAGCCACCAGTGCCTGGCCCAACTAAGTGATTTCCATAAGGATTATCTTATGTTATGCTTTAGGCCTTAGGCTATATTGTACGAGAAGATGAAATCTGGACAGTTCCTTTGAGTGTACTAGAGGCTTATGGGTAGTAGAGCCACTCTTATTTGTTCTACTGTTCCTAATGGATATGGGCACAAATTGATTTGGTGAGACAATTTTAATTTATCAAAAATTTGCTGAAAATTGAGATGTTACTTTTATATGCATAAGATTTTCTGGGAGCTATCTAATGGGTTTCCAATGATTATATTCGTATATACCTATCATTTAATAGCCTTCTAAGTACTATATAATTTGACTGGTTTTTAACTTAAAATAATTTCTGTAGCTTAGGCTTGCTTATTTGGGATGAAGAGAAACAAAGCTTGGTATTCCTCTTCTAATTATAATTATATTCCTAGAAATGGCTACAATGACAATGTCTGATTTAATGCTTCTTAGCAACCAGCTTCCAGTTATTAATGTGTATATGTGGTACTGAGGTTTGAACTCAGTCTCATGCTTACTAATCAATTATCCTTCAGCCCTTTTAAATTCTGGTTTTTGGAAAGGGAGTTGTATTTTTGCCTCAGGCTAGCCTTGGACTACAGTCCTACCTGCTCCTCCAGTAACTAGGATTATAATCCTGTACCATTATCCTAGCTCTCACATAATTTTTTCAACAGTTATGTTTCACTGTGATAATATACACAAAATGTATACCACTAAGTTGATTTTAATACATATTTCATTAGATTTTAGCAGTTTCTTGTATTCATGATCATTCCATTCTCTTCAGTTCTAAACAACCATTAATCTACACAGTTGAGTTACCATTTCTGGCCATTTCATGTTAGTGGTATTATAAAATACCACAAATTATTATTTTTTTGAAACTTAAAAAATTGTCTTTAGTTGTACAAAGGGATTTCAGTTCAACAAATTGATAAATTTATAAGTACAATGCATCTTTTTTGTGGGGGGCGGCCTGAACTCTGGGCCTGGGCGCTGTCCCTCAGCTCCTCAGCTCAAGGCTAGCGCTCTACCACTTAAGCCACAGTGCCACTTCTGTTTTTTTTTCCTTGGCTGCTGCTATTTGTGTTAAAAGGACCCAAAGTGCCCCAGCCACAGCCATTGTTAAAGCACAGAGGGACCTGTCTCTGTCCCCTGGTTGATACTACTTTGGGATGAGGATGTCCAAGCAGGTAAGGCAGACGCTGGGGAGGAGCAATCACTGGGGGCTCATGTAGCTCCCAGACCTGTGCACGCCCCCTACCAGGTGCAGGATCACAAAATAGTCACTGAATTAAAACATACACCATGCCAAGGAAGGAAGCAGCCTAGGGGAGGAGGGTATCAGCTGTAAGCTGGTGTCTCAGCTACTCCTTCAACAGGCCTTTCTACGGCTCTATTAGTCGCTCAATTTATTTGCCACTGTTCCTTCCGGGCAGGCTGGTGAGAAATCATGAACACCAGAAGCTGATAGGATGCTTTCTGGCATGTCTGATCCCTTCATCTTCTTTCCGGCTATATTGTGAAGGAGAAGTATGGCTTGTGATAAAGGTGTGTGCACACACGTGCACACGTGCTCCAGTCCATTTCGTATGAATGCAAGCTGCTTCTCACCCTACTCCTCCATGGGGATGGAAGCAAACACATTTTCCCAGCTCAGTGGTTGTCTATCTACTGTGTGCATAAGGCTGTGTCTGCAGCACAGATCCTGGTTCTGGAAACGTCCATTCTGGCGAGGTTACCTTTTCCCCATCACAGCTGTCCACCTTGACCCGCCTAACTCTCACAGTAGCTGGAGTCTGGGAAGCATGGAGACCCTGCTTTCAGGTGAGCCCAAGAATTGCTTTGCTTTAGTCTTAGCCAAAAGATATGGTTTAAAGAAGATTCTAATGGAATACATTAGAACAGACATGTGGGTCCTCCTACTTGTCAAGTATGGCTCCTCCAATTGCACATTTAAGTGTCATAAATAATCGGGCTGGATTGGGTTAGGCCTATTTCTTCTTCTAAAAGGCCCTAAGTGACTCTCCACTACACAGCCTATTACATCCAAATGCATGTATTCCAGGCCTTATCTCAGCCAGTCAGCTTCTTCTCTAAGAGGAGAGGGTTGGTTACTAATTGTTTCTCAAGTGGACCCCCTCTCCCATTTTCTGTGGCTCTCTGCCTAGCATAGATGGTCTAGTTTCTGTTTAGTTTATATTTGCTATTTTTTTATAACAAATATCTTCACCAGGATACAAGCTCTCTGAGGACAGGAACCTTGTTGGTCAGTCATTTCCCAGGTTCCAGTGCCCCAGTGGGTAGCACTGAGGAATGGCTCAGGGAACATGTGTGAACTGGGTGGATATGTGTAATGTCACTGTCTAGACGTGTGAGGCTTGCAGAGTGTTTCCAAAATCAGGAAGAACCATGGCTGTGCTCTGTCCTCTATGCTGCTGAGAACAGGGGCAAGTGTCAGGCTCAAGAAAGAAGACAAATGTGTGCACAGACACACACTGTGACACTCACACACACACAAAGACACACAGACAAACACACAGAGACACATAGACCCACATAGACACACAGACTCAGACAAACACAGACACATAGATCCACATAGACACACAGACTCAGACAAACAGACACACACAGATACACATAGATATACAAAGACAGACATATACATACACTGAGTCACACAGACATATATACAGATGTACACACACACACACACACACACACACACCACAGACATAGGCTAAAGGCCCCTGGGTGAGGTCATGGCAGACTCAGGCACTGGTTATGGCCCAGGTTTTACCCTCTTTTCTGAAGGGTGGGGGGAAGACTCTTACAACTCTCATGTGATTGTCTTAGGGTAAATGAATAATATTTTTATTTTACCCCCACTCTTGGGATAGCGACAGGAAAGTTGTTTAGCCTTTGCAAACTGATTTTTTTATCTTAAGTGCTGAAAAGTTAGTTTGCTCTTATAATAACATAAATAAACACTCTTGGAGCGAGAGCTCAGTTTTATTCTTCCCTCTTTAGCAAAGCATTAAAAACAAAATCACCTCCATTCTAAACACAGAAACCTAGAATTACAGGAAGGACATCTCATTTATTTAATAGTGGTAAGGAAAATACTTTATGGAACAAGGACCAAGGACCTTAGATAAGGGGACTAGAGCCACAGCTTCCTGCAGCTGTGCAATGAGTTACAGGCAGGGAGGGAGAGGTGGAGACCTTGCTATTATGTGCACAGAAACACCTTTCAGTAATCCAGGAGCTCAGGGCTGCCCAGCATGCTTTGTATTAGAGTCTGGGGACACCATATTTCTTTGTATCCTTAGAGTTTCTGTTGCCTTCTGAAACTCTGATACCTCTGATACAACACAAATTGTGTGTGTGTGTGTGTGTGTGTGTGTGTGTGTGAAAGAGGAAGCACTTTAGTTCAAATGAGCACTTAATATTTGTAATTTGATCTAATTTTGATTAATTATATATGGGAAATACTGAAAGGGCCACAAAATATTTTATTATTACTATTTTTTAAAATAAAATGTTTTTCTCCATTGCTTCTGTCCCACCTTCAATATTTTGTTGCTTTTTTTCTTATGAGCAAGAATTATATCTTCTCAGATTCTCAAAAATTAATCTACTTTAAAATGTTGAGAACATCAGGCCTCCTGTCAGTAAGCAGACAGGGGAAGTTAGGGAGAAGAGCATTGTTTGAAAAAGAAAACTTAGTCATCCTGTCACCTGAATGCATATTTGTATACTGCTTAGATATTGCTGCTCCAAGTGATTCTGAACAGCTTTTCAAAGTGTGCGTTGGTATGTGGCATTTCAGAGGGAGATGAAGCTTAAGTCCACAAAAGGACACATATTAATTGGGGATTTTACTTTATTTTGGCAGAGAGTTTTTTTTTAAAAAAATCACCCGGGTGGATTTTAAGGTATAGACAACGTTTCAGATCTGGTTTTGGAAACCTGATTGAGAAAGTTCTTTCTCCCCAGCATTTAGGACAGCATGTTCTCTCTAAAGAAAGCTGTCTATTTTTCTTTTCTTTGATGGACCTTCAGTTTAGAACAGACACAAAGCTGGGAACACAACCCAAGGCAGAAAAAATTCACTCCTATGTACTGTTGGTCATGTTGACTGTAGGACACAACCTCAAAGGTTATGGATAGGTGGTGGGGCCTTGTCCCTGTGTGAGCATGTTTTCTGGACTTTGGCTGGAGCTGAATTCCTGACTTCTGAAAGGAGGGATGGGTCTGGGTTTCTAGCGGGAACAGCCAATGGGAAGGAAGTAATATTCATTAAGAGTGTCTCAGGCAGGCCACACCTCTAAGGCATGCTCTGAACACACCCTCCTGCACACTGTTCGCCTGTATTTGAAATCCTTCCAGGATACTGGGGTTACTTTTTTTTTTTTCCAACCAGGAAGAATACATGATTGGATTCTTCTTTTTATCCCTTCCTTCCTTCCTTCCTCCCTCCTTTCCTTCCTTCCTTCCTTCCTTGCTTCCCTCCCTCCCTCCCTCACCCATCTCCCCCTCTCCCTCCTGCCCTCCTCTGGAGCTCTTCTTTCCAGCAGGAGCTTGAGAATAAGATTATTTTCCAATCAATTCAATAGCAGCCCATGTCAGTGTCCACATGAGCATCTGAGCCAAGAAGAGATTCATTTGCGACCTGGAAACTGAAGTCTGTTTAGGTCTGTAAATATGAATAAAGCCCATTCTCCTTAATGATGAAGGTAATCTCCAGTAATTTAATTGTCTTTCTTAACTAGTGGGGATAACCCATTTCTCCCCCCCCCCCTCCCCTTACACAAAAACTGTGCCTCTCATAGAGTGATCTTTAAAAACACAGGGGAAATATGTCTTTTGGTTAATTGCATTTGAAAGAGCTTCCCTCCCCTTTTTTTTTCTTTTCTTTTTTGTATGAGAGACTTCTTTCTCCACCACAAATTATGTGTTTTTCTAATAAATATTGTGGTGAGCTGCTGGGGCTCTTATGGGCTAACTGTGGAAGTGGTTGGTGTGTGTGGGACGCACTCCTGGCTTGGGTTAGCTTTGGTGAAAGTTACTGCTTTGGTTGCTGCTAGAGATGAAAGGCAGTTTCTTTCTGTTGCCATTGTTTGTGGAACTTTGGTGGACCTGCAGTGGATTGTGAGACGCCCCCTGCCAGCCCATCCCCTGTGAGCACAGAGCCGTTGTCTCTTTCCGTGTGTCATGTGCATTTTCCAAAACATTCAGCCTGCCTCTAAGAAAGAAGTACAGCTTCTTAAGAAGGCCTAGGAGTGGAGTTGTTTTCTTTTCAATATGGTTTTGGAAAGAAATTATAGATGGAAGGTAGAAATCAAGATGTACAGAAGGACTTAAGTGTAAGCCAGGAATGCAAAGATTAGACTCACTGGTTTAGTTTGGGCAAATAACTTCACTTTGTATTATTTTCTTCTTTTGAGGAAAAAAAAAGTAGATCTGTGTTGAAAGCAGTGTCTGAGGAGACCAGCTTATAACACACAGCAATTGTAGAGACAAGTTAGGTGACACCAAGAGCAAGTGTGTCTAGGCAGTCCCTTTAAAAATACCCCAACCCCGAGGTTATGAAACCACACAGCTTCTTTGAGGAACAACGCATCCAGGGCTAAAGCAGCCTAATTTTATTCAAGGATTTGAAGAGTAAAAAGGGATTTGGTTCTTTAAAAAAAGGAAAAAAGAACAGCCTAGTGAGGATTATTGATCAGTGAGGGATTAAACATTTGCTGGAATACAAAGCATCAGGAATTATTAACATGGACATCACAGTGGCCGGCCATTCAGCACTTGGAAATGCAAACAGCCCAGTTGACCACTGATCCAATGGCAGCAGCCCGGAGCTCTTGATTCCCTGTGTGTCCACCTCTGTACCCCCTGCCCCTGGACAGGGATGAGGAGATGGGGTAGGGGTGAAAGGAAATTTACCTTGCTCTTTTAACTTCTGTCTGTGTCCCTCTGGAGCAGGCCAAGCAGAGACCAGAGAGGAAAAGCACTGAGGAGCCTAGGAGAGGTCCTGAGGTCCAGAGAGGATCAGGAGAGCTACCGGGAAGCCTCAACTACCACTTCCTCTTGTTGCCAGGGCTGTGGTCCTGTCTGCATGCCGGCCCACACCTGCCTCTGTGGTTCACAAGGAAAAGGCACTTGGCACTTGTACAGTTGGCCCCAGGGAGCGGTGCTGGGGCCATCCCGCCCTTTCTGGTTTTGTCTTTTCCTTCCTGTCAGGTGCCACTGGCTTTGAACCATGTAATTGCATCAATAAGCCATCTCTGGGATGGGCGGTGTGTCTGTGTGTGTGTGTGTGTGTGTGTGTGTTCTACTGGCAGCCTGGGCTCTGCCACCCTGCCTCCTGGTAGGCTTTGCAGGACTGAGGACATTGGTTTCGATCCTGAGGCTTATTTTTATCACCTCTGCATAAGGCTTAGCCTGTGAGGAGGGAAAGTGAGAGGGAGGGAAGAGGAAGTCTGACTTTGCACTTTCAAGAGCATGTGTGATTTTCCAGGATGTACATCATATACGTTGAAGCACATGTGTTGTGGGCTCCCTGGGGTTTGCCTGTTCTCAGTGCCGAGTGTTTGTGCACCCTGCACATATCCCACCTTTGGACTGGGGGAGGCAGTGGAAGATGTTGTATAAGAGGACCAGTGTCCTGACCCACGTGCTGGCTGGGTTAAAACAGGCGCACAGATACTTCAGGCTCCAGCCCACATCTCTACCTATCCCTGGGCAGGAAGAGCCTAGGGTCACCGTCTGCCTCTTGGAGACTCAGTTTCCCCATCCACTGTGAAGTTTTTGATAAAGGCCTTTATTTTGGGTGCCACGTTCTCATGCTAAGTCTCCTATTGCCTTCTGTTGTCAACTTGAGGAGCCTTTGAAACTTTGGGGGAGACATTCCCATCTTTTTCTTCCTTCTTCTTTTCCATACATTAGACTGTGCTGCTATTTTCAGGCCACAAGTGATGAGACTGAAATGTAAGTGTCTTGATGTGCCAGGTGAGGACATCAGGCCACCTGGCTCAAAAGCTGGAATTCTAGGCCATGTTAACTGTCTGAACCGCAGAGGTAGAGAGAGCACACACAGGGCCACACTCCCTGACCCGCGAATGTCACAGATGTGGCCTTGAGACCATGTCAGCCCTGGTCCAGAGGAGAAAGGACACACTTCACCCACAGCTCTTCTTAGGGAGCTGGGTTTGAGTTCCATCTGTAAAACTGCAAAGTGTTCCTGGGTTCGGAGCCACTCTTTCTCAGACGTCAAGTAAAGACACACAAGGTTGCAATGAGGGTTATGCAAGCCTGTATGCTGGGGTTTGGCTCAGAACAAGCCCTAAAATGAGCACACTTTGCTGATTTTTGCTGTTCAAAATTTTGGTGATCCTAGGGTTAAACTCAGTGCTTTACACTTGTTATACAGATGTTTTACCTCTAGGCTTCCTTTGCTTTCTGCCAATGTTGTATGACTGAGTCTGAATCCACCTCCTCTAAGTTCACTGGTGATGTTGGACTTATGGGCCCATGTCACCGCACTGTTTTTCTCCCCCCAGAAACAGTGTCTTGAGGACCTTTCTGCCTGGTCTGTCCTAGAACCTTGATCCTCCTAATGTCAGCCTGCTAAGTAGCTGAGATGATAGTACCAGCCACCAGCATGTAGCTGAGGATGTGTTGTCCCACTGTGATCCTACTGAGCCCAAACCTTAGACGCACCCAGTGGTTGTATTGGTGAGTTGACATCATCAGATGAGCAGCATATATGCCTTATTTATTGACAGTCCAGGTCCAAGCCCTGACTGGGCCCAAAGCCTTAGCCTCACTCTTGTTCCATGGAGATGGAAGATTATCCAGGCAGATGTGTCTAAAAACAGCAATGCTGTTGAGTTTGGTGTGTGTGGTTGTTTGGGGGGTGTGTGGTTGTTTGGGGTGTGTGTAGTTGTTTGGGATGTGTGTGGTTGTTTGGGATGTGTGTGGTTGTTTGGGATGTGTGGTTGTTTGGAGTGTGTGTAGTTGTTTGGGATGTGTGTGGTTGTTTGGGATGTTTATGGTTGTTTGGGGGGGGGTGTTGGGGGGGTGTGGTTGTTTGCGGAGGTGTGGTTTGGTTTCCTGCTCATCAGCCTTGGTGGGTGCCATCTTCTTCCCTCCCCATAGGATGCTCTCTGCTCACAGTGGTGTGACCTGTACCCCTCTGTATTCTCAGTGTGTGACCTCTATCTCCTCTCTGCTCTTGGTATGACTCTATCCCCTCTCTGCTCATGGTAGTGTGACTTGCACCCCTTCTCTGTTTTTGGTGTGACCTGTACCCTCCCTGCTCTTGGTAGTGTAACCTGTATCCCCTCTCTGCTCTTGGTGTGACCTGTACCCCAAGGCTAATTTAGACCATTGAGATTTAGAATGCAGTTGGAGGTGGGAAGGAGAGGGGACTGGAGAGGGAGGCTGGGAGAAGAGGTCCCGACCCACACCTGCTCGCTGCTCCTCAGGGCACCTCTGTGCAATCCACAGGGCTACTGTGAAGCCTGCTGGGGAGGATGGGAGCTCTATCCTGGCTGTCCAGGGTCCCGCGGAAGGAAAAGCAAGGGAGGAACGCGCTTGAAAATAACATCGTGACTGTTCATGGGGTAGAGTTATGCTTTCGCCAGCTTCATTTTTAATGAAAGGATGGAAATGTCCAGAGGCAGGGCGGTGACTAACGGAGTTGCATTGTCCTCTTCTGATTGGAGTTTCAACAGCAGGGCATCCAAGCTCACTCTCTGAGACTGCGTTCACATGGACATGCAATATGAAATGGAGTCCCTTCCACATTCACCTCTTTCTAGTCTGGAGCAGCAACTTAGTCTTCACCTGGTCTGATTTGAAGGGATGATTCTCCAGCGCCCTCTCCTTTTTTTATGTTGACAGTGGTGGTGGGGGGGGGGGGGAACACAGATTTACATGACAAAGGACATAGATCACCTTTTTCACCTGGGAAGTACTTGTGTTTGTTTTCTGGGTAGATAAACTACATTTAAATGGCATGATGGATTAAATAAAGTGTTATCTTTATTTCCTTACCATTGTTAAGGACTAAGTACTTCTGGGTTTTCTTTTTCTTTTTTCTTTTTTACTATCTGGCAGCAAAAATGCCAGCTCATGTAGAAGTGTGGTTCAAGTGGTAAAATGCCAGCTTTGGAAGAAAAAGCTAAGGAAGAGTATGAGGCCACCAGATTGAAATCTAGGCTTCCAGTCCCAGAGGCAGGCTGTGTGTCACAGCCCATTGGGGTCACCCAGCCCAGCACTGTGTAACAGACAGTGAAAGGGTCAGGACAGCTTGAGGCAGCTTTGTTGCTTAGCATTTTGCTCCAAATAAGAGTCAAACCAGGCAATGCAGGCATAGATGCCGAGAAATCTAGAAGTCTATTTCATAGAACTTTAAGGACCAAGGCACCTGACTTCTCAGGACCATTGCTTGTTCAGTCCTCTGATAGGAGTGAGAAGTTCTTTCTGTCGCATTTTGAATTCTGAAAGAAGTGATGAGAATATTCATAGGGAATGGTGGAGATAGGAAGGTTCTGTAGTCCCTATCTTTTGGACACTTGGCAGTGTGGAAATCATTGAAATTGTTTTCCCCTTGTTTATTCAACTCTACCTATCGTTGGTTGATGGCTCAGATTATCTCCCTTCCCCTCCCCCACTCCCCAGTGTAGTAATGCATTTCAGGGTAATGCAGAATTTCAATTTGGGGTGTAGAGTGATATGGTTTGATCATGTGTCCCCACTCCCCAGTGTAGTAATGCATTTCAGGGTAATGCAGAATTTCAATTTGGAGTGTAGAGTGATATGGTTTGATCATGTGTTACAGAGTTGAAGTTCTGAGACCCCCACCCATGGAGTTAGGTACTTTGCACCATGTAGTCACTCTAAGAGCACCTGTGGATTCTTTCCTAGGCTCTCATACTTAGCCACGGACCATGAGCTTGAGCTCTGCCTCTGAGGGGCACCAGTTGAGTATCCGTTTTCACCTTCTGGACAGGACCTTCTGTTTGGGGGGGGGGCATACTGTGGTGGCTGTGGCAAGACAGAGAAAATACCTACGTCTGTAAAGGTTTACCTAAGCTGAATCCACAGACTTCTATTCCCAGAACGGCCTCAACTGGTGATCCTCCAGATCTGAGTTCCCTGAGTACCCAGGATTATAGGAACCAGTCATGGATTCCTGGCATGATGCCTAAATGTTGCAGCGGATGCCAGGAGTTTGAGAAGTGGTGACTGCCTTACAGGGGGTTGCGAACTCCATAGGGACCACAAATGCCTTTGGGAGGGAAGAGGAGGAAAAACCCTAGGATGTCTTTTAATTTAGTATACTTACTGGAGATACCAGGAACCACTGGAAGTGCAGAAACTTAAGCTTTTGACCTTGTTTCTCTGGCCAGAGACTATTCATTGAATTTGCAGCCCCTTATTCTGCTGTGGATGTCAAATCAGAAGCCATCTACCCACCACAGGCAGCTTTATTAGATGTTCAAATTGGTTATGGAAGTGCCCTGCCCTGCACCGGCCTCTCTTTCCCGAACCCAGAGGATGTGTCCTTGCAGACACATCCTCATGGCTGCTTTGCCTGCTGTGATCTCCGCTCCTTTCCAAATGCTTGCCTCGGCAGCTTCCCCTCCATTGTGCCTGTGCCTCTCGGACTGGGTTCCCATGGTGGTTGGATATTGAGCTGCTTGCTAGAGGAGGACACAAGGGCTGTTGTGTACAATGGCAGGCCTGAACTGGCCCGGAGGCAGGGCAGACGCTCTCCGAGGTGGGTGGGCTCTGGGTCACTGTGGTGAGCAGCGGTCACACTGGAACTTCTCTCTCTCAGAGAACAGCAGGTTATGTCTGACCAGATTGTCTTCTCTAGGGAATCTTGTTCTCAATCAACTCCTGGGGGATGCCTAGGGCTTGAGTCCATGCCAGGCTCCACTCCTGTCCAGAACTTTTCATTCCAGAAGTTTCAACCACTCAGCCAACCCCCCTGCCCTTTGCTGCATTCTCTTCTCTGATTCTGTGGCTTACACTCATCATTTTCTATGAACTGTGGGTTTCCCTTCTGGTTATCCTTGGTTCCTTCCCTTTAGTTTGATTGTGAAGCTTTTAATCAATAGGCGCCTACTTTGCTTCTAGAAAGTTCTTTCCTTGTACCTCTCATTTGGGGGATACTTCACTATACTCCTTTTGGGGGATTCAAGAGTGTTTATGAATTGTTTCTTAAGTGGGCAAACTGCACATACTCTAGAGCAGTGTGTGTGTGTGTGTGTGTGTGTGTGTGTGTTGGTGTGTGTGTGTACGTGCACATATGTGCTTCAACACAACTTCAGAAGAGAGGTTCCTCTCCTGATTTCCTGATTCAGAGAATGAGGTACAGAAGATTCAACCCTGAATAGTGAACGGGGGAGGGCCAGGCGGCCTGAGCTCCAGACCTTGTTCTCTGTACATCGCCATCTTATGTGACAATGGTACAAGTCTCAGTGTCAGAGCAGCAAAAGTACTGAGTTGAAACATTCAACCAGGGAAATCTTTTACAGATTATGCCCTCATGAAACGGATCGATTTGGTGTGTGTTTGGAGTAACACATGTAGGAATTTATTGTAGGAATGTATTAGATCAGTTCTCTTCTCCGTCCTGAGACTTTGGGATGGTTGCCGACTGGTTCACTTGCAGGAGTTTTCCTATTCATAGCTCATGAGCAAAATGAGGGTGAGAAAGTGCACAGAGGAAACTGATCATTGACAATGATTTGGGCTCTTCTGCTCCCTCTATCTGATAGTGCCAGCGACTTCTTAACTGGCATGGACTGTTTGCTGTAAGATAGTTTCCTCTTCTCACACAAACTGGTAAACTGTCATACTGTGTCTTTTCAGGAGTATCCAAATGTAAGGCTGGATGACAGGTAGTTTGTTGACTCCTAGAAGATAATAGCTATTGTCTCCGAACAGATTTGCTTCAAAGATTCATTACCTGAGTTCTAGAGCCACTTGTGAGGTGAAAGATATCTATCAAGCTGGGAGGAAAGGCCACCATGTTGGGGGTAGCCTGGAGGGAGTAGACTCAGCCATTCTATTTGTATACCCTACATCTCTTTGTGGCTGTGAAGGACCAAAACTTTGAATGCCCTTTCACTATTTGCTTCAAAATGTCCCAGGCTTTTCATATCTTACTTGCTGAATGGCTTTGAATGGTCAATGCAATCTTAGGTATACCCATGGGAACTCAGATAAGCTATACAGGGAATTGTAGTTAATCAAAGACTTCAAACAATAGAAATTAAGAGGCAATGGTGTGTTTGTATATTTAGGTTTCACTCTGTAAAAAAAATAAAACCAAACTGAACAAAAACTGACCTCAGTGTTTAAGAGGAAAATCTGCTTTTAACAACTTCAACAAAGGTTGATCCCTCCCATCTTAAAAAGCCCTGTCAAACTAACTTCTTAATGATTTATTAACCAATAAGGAAATAATATGAGGATTACAATTCCTTTGAATTGTATAAACCTGTATAAAAGATAGATAAAAACAACAGTCCAAGATAAATGAATGTTGAACTGATCTATTGAACTCTTCTAAAACATTCAGGTAGAAAAGAAGGCTAGATCCAGGCTACCTACTTAAAAAATAAAAAGACCAGAGCTTTCTAGAATTTAGCTTGAATGAGCACAGGGTTAAGCTTAATTTCCAGCTCTTGTTGGTTCCAGTTGAGGATGTGGATGGTATGCTTTAGTTCCAGGAGGAAGGTCAATCAGCTAAATATGTCAGAATCCTTGGAGCAGAGGGAGAGCTGTGTGGACAGACCTTGGGTTTGACCTCAGAGCCTCATCCTGGGTAAGCTGGCCAACACCACTTGGCCGGTGCTCATCAGAGCCTTATCTTTTGTGTTTTGAATCTGCTTTTTGTCTCGTCATGGTCTGATGAATATTTGCTAAGTTCTTGTTACTGCTGGTACCAGCTGCGTGCCATGGCCACTATTGTAAAGAAGACACATGCTTTCTGCCCTTCAATGGTAAGATCTGGATGAGAAAAACCACTTATTCATCATGTATCGCTACACATGCTTGTAATCCAAGCTACTTAGCAGGGGAAGGTAGGAGGATTAGGATCTGCTGTCAGCCTGGGCAAAAGAAGAGACCTTATCTAATAAAAGAAACTAAAAGCAAAAGGAATTGGGGGTGTGGCTCAAGTGATAGAGGTCTTACCCAGCAAACATGAGACCCTGAATTCAATCTCCTACACTGCAAGAGAAGTAGAAGGAGGAGGAGGAGGAAGAGGAGGAAGGAAAGGAGAAGAAGAAGATGGAGGAGGAGGAGAAGCAGCAACAGAAGGAGGAGGAAGAGGAGAAAGGGAGGAGGAAGAAGAGATGGAAAAGGAGGGAGAAGAGGAGGAAAGGAAGAGGAGTATGAGAAGAAGAGGAAGAAGTAGAAAGGAGAGGAAGCAGAAGAGGAAGAGGAAGAGAAAAGATGAGTGAGTTATTTCCAGATACAGAGAAGGCAGTTTGGAACGGGAATATTCGGTTAGCTCACAAATGGATTTACTGTTACAATAAACACACAATAACTTGAAAGCATCAGAAGTAATAAATATATGAGATACCCGTTATCCACTGAACCTCACAGCTCACAGCAGCAATTGTCCACCTTTGTGGTCATGTGGCTGACTGGGGGCTTCTAACTGCGGCCCACTGCCCGAGTTTTGAGAGCAAAGCCTCTTGCATAGTCCTGGCCTGGGAAAAGATCCACATGCAAAGTTCTAAGTGGAACGAGCAGGATCATCCATCTAGAGAAGGACTGGTGTTCTGTCCACTGTATCCTGTCTTCCCTTCAGAGTAGAGGACGGATATCCTTCTGCACTGTGGTCACAGTTGAGAAGGATTGCTTTGTGGGGAGTGGAGGCGTGGTGTAACAATGCCTTGTGTATGAAGACGGCAAGCTATTTTCTCTTCTGGACTCTGTGATCTGTATCATGGTTTGATTGGCTTGAAGCCAGTCTCAAGCTAAATTCCTACGCTACCCCACCTCCCCTTGGAATACAGAGGTCATTACGTGGTAGCCAGTGTGTATTTCTGTATTAACTCCATTCCTGTCTCCATTGTATGCTGCTATCCATATCTTTCTACTTTCCCGTTCTCTCCTACACCTAGTTTATAAGAGCAGTTCTGGAATACAGCAAGTTATAAATAATTAAAATGTAATTAAATTGCCTGGGCCTAGGGTAGAATTTGAGAGCTTTGTTTTGCTCTTCTCTGCTGCCGAGGAGCGAGCCGTCCTGTTGCTCTCCTGCCTTCCACTCACTTGGCCTTCCCTTATACCTCGGCGGTTTTTTGCTGCTGGGTTTGCCATCCAGGCTGGCTTGTGCAGAGCATACAGGACAGGCTTGGTTTAGGTTCTCCCCGAATCTTTGTCAGTAACCTTGGTATAAGGAGCCTGAGTGTCTTTTCCCCTGAGCTCATACTTGAATCACTCCGCAGGTTTGTCTTGCCTTTCTTGTCTTCATAAATTGTAATAGCTTCTTTTGTCTTAGACACAGAGGTACAAGGAAGAGTTAAGAGCTGTGGAATGCTGGGTGCTTGCTCCCCAAATCCCTGTAGTCTGGAGCAAAAAAATAAGATTAAATTTTGCAAATCTCTTTACAAGTCCGGTTGAAAATAAGAACCTCCTTACCTTTCTTAGAGTGATAGATCTGTCTGATAGTGACCCTGAATTTGTAGCCAAAGGTGATTTTTAGAAACCTTGAGTGGTATTGAGCTCTGTCACTGACTGGTAACTCCAGGCTAATGACTTTGTTGTATGGTTTCCTTGTTCTCAGTGGAGTGTTAGCTCCTCCCCGTCCAGGGGATAAAAGGTGAATTGTTTGGTGTAATATCTAATGATCAATATATATAACTTACTACCATTAGCCTAACTTTTGCTTATTTGTTTCATTAGTTAGTTGGTCTACCTTCTGTAAAGATTATTTATAGCAATTATGGTAATTACTATATCCACCATAGAGGAACCATATGAATACAGACTTAACATCTTATTTTTTTTTCTGTAAACTTGCCTTTTATAAGTGCTCACTCCTTCCTTTCTTCCCTTCCCTCCCTACTTTTTCTTCCCTTTTTTTGTGCTTGAGCTGAGTCTTGAACTTATGGCCTCTTGCTTGTTTGGCTCTTTTGTTTATGGATGATGCTCAGTCCCTTGAGTCTCACTGACTTTATCTGTCAAGGACTTTGAACGGGACCCTTAGATCTCATGAGTTGTCAGGAGTATAGGGGTGAGATAACAGTGCCTGGCAACTCTTTGCTTTTACTTTTAAAAGCAATGTATTCTTTTATTTATTATCTTTAAGGAGTTATACAAAGGAGTTGCTATCTAACACAGCAGTTTACGAATACAATATATCTTCATCAATATCACCCCTTTCAACTGCTGTTTTGATTCCTCTTTACTTCCTTTCCCTTAACACTTCTCATGACCAATTACTGCATATTCACTTCTGTGGATTTACTGCACACACATGTGTATGTATGTGCATGCATGTGTGTGTCTGTGTTTGGTGTGCACACTCAGTTCCCACCACAGTCTTTCTAGAACATCGCTTGGCATGTCGTAGCCATGCAAATCTATATTCAATCAGTGAATAGTCTTCAAACACCACCACAGTTTCATTAATGCAGCTTTGGATGATACTTGAAGCAGAAGGGGCACTCGTTTGACTGAGGACAGAAGCTCTTCTCCGGGAAGTGGGTGCTTGAAAGACCCAGGGAAGACATGGGCTGCATCACTCTTTAAAGGGGCTGCTTGCTCAGGATTTTGTCACGAATTACCACTAGTCTTTTTGTCACCCGATTGTGGATTGCCCACTGAGAGCTAGGGAGAAACCAAATAGGAAACCTCGCAGGTGCCTTCAGAATGCTGTCCCTTTCATTTTCTGCACAGGGACAACATTTTGGCAGGATCAATACATGTGAGTATCTTAGAATCCGCATATGTCAAGAACATTTTTCATAAGCAGACTCTGATCCACTCACCCATCTGGGATTAAGAAAGCTGACCATTGTGTGTAAGCACATAGCTAACAATAATACCCTATGTCCTGATGCATAGAGGAATTCTAAGATGAAGTTGACTCAACACAGGTTCACGCTGCATACACTATGTGTGGAAATTCTGCAAATCAAGGCTGGGGCACCAAGACAAAGCCCATAGAGCTACTTACCCCTGAGGGTGAACAGGAAGCTGACATCCAGGGACAGAGACAATCAAACCACTTTTTTTTCAGAGCTGAGGACCTTACTGTTAGGCAAGTGCACTTCCACTGAGCTAAATCCCCACCCCCCACTGCCTCTTGTCTCTATATTTCCTCAATATTTTCCTGACACTTTCACAGAATGTCTTTTTATTTTTAAAAAAAATCTTAACTGAGGATCATTTCCTGAGTATGCACAAGTAAGGGAGAATGTTCTTATGTTCTGTATACTTCTGGAATTCTAAATGAATGCATGCTTCCCTGCTGTACTCTGAATGTGCACTCCGCTTTCTCATCCATTATTTCACTGAGGGTCTGCAGTTTCATTGTGAGTCAAAAGTCACCAATTCCTAAACTGAGAAAGCAAAGCAGAGCGGTTAAGTTTTGCCCTAGGTCATTAGTGTACAAGTTCAGTAAAGGGAAACTATATTCACTTTTTTTTTTCGTTGTGGGGCCTGAACTCTGAGCCTGGGTACTGTCCCTCAGCTCTTCAGCTCAAGACTAACGCTGTACCACTTGAGCCACTTCTGGTTTTTTATGCTTATGTAGTACTGAGGAATCGAACCCACAGCCTCATTCATGCAAGGCAAGCACTCTACCACTGAGCTACCTTCCCAGCTTTACATTCACTTTTTATCAATTAAATCCTATGAGTTCTTTTCCTGCCCTTTTTTTTCTAACTACATCCTAATTCCTCAGATGTAGAGGCTCTACTCTCACAGTAATATTATAGCATCCTCTTCAAGAAAGAATATTAGCAGCAGCCATTAAATACTCAGAAAATATGGTCTACCCTACCCTGACTCCTACTGGTAACTCCTATATGAGATGAGTTCCCGGGCAGGTTTTGGACTTTAAGCTACAAGTTAGTTCTGCTATGGCAAAGGGGCCACAGGCAGGACCAAGAAGCAATGCTGCTGTGCAGACTGTGGGGAGCCTGTATGTGCTGAAGGTCAGATGCTGAGCCAGGCAGGAACAAGATGAGGGGTAAGCACATTGCCAGGCATTTGCTTTGCCTGTCTGCTTGTGCTCAGGACATCAATGAAGAAATAGATTCCTTTGTGCAACATATGTTTTAGATTATAGCCTGAAAGCTGTCTATGTGGCACTGTCGCGACCGCCTCGACCAGCAAGGAAGACACGACACCAAACTCTTCTCTCTGCAGTTTATTCAGGACCTTTGAGTAATCTTCTGACCCCAACCCCGGGGAAAATTCCCCACAGCCTTAAGTACCCGCTGGGTAGCCAACCCTGATACGCCACGTGGGATCCACCAGAAGCAAGCCAGATTCTTTGCCTTAGCCATATAAGGAGTTGTTTACCACAGAGAGCACTTGCCATCGGGAAGGCGGAGGGCGGAAGCTGGAGCCATCTTCCAGGTGTGGCCTCTCACAGCTCTCTACAGTTCCCCCTTTTTTGTTTAAAGAACACAGAGGAGAACAGAGGTCTGATCCCTGTTGTGCAATGCAAGGACTGCATACAAGCCTTCTCCCAGAAGGCGCCTTCTCTAGGGATGACTCAGCCTGTCCATTGATTCGTTTTTCACAAGTACGGGAAAAGGCGAATCGAACCCGTGTGCAATCAAACATGCTCTCCTCGAGGGCAAAACTCATGCCTCTCGACTGCAGTACTTTGTCTTTGCAATCTGTGTTCATTGTTTTAGGGTGGCAAGCCACGCTTGGGGGGACTGACCTGCTCCAATGGCTGTAAAGGCTTGGATAATCATGGCTGCACTGCGACGCTGAGAACCTCTAATTTGGCAAATGCACCACAGACATACCAAGGAGGCTAATAACAGGAGGCCTGTCAGGGCTCCCAAACCCGCCCACTCCTTAAGATGATTCATAGCAGCGGAGATCCATGAAGATAACCCCTCCGCCAATCCGGCATCCACTCTGGTCGAGTTCAACATGACGATGGCAACCCTGAGCTGTTCCATCAGGCTGTTGAACTCCCCAGTTCAATTACCTAAAAGATAACCAGAGAACTGTTTACACAAATTTGCAGCGTTTTTAGAATAGGTTTTTTCCTGGGCCTGAACTCTGGGCCTGGGCGCTGTCCCTCAGCTCTTCAGCTCAAGGCCAGCGCTCTACCACTTGAGCTACAGCGCCACTTCCAGCTTTTTTTTTTTTTGGTCATGGGCCCAGTCGTGGGGCCTGAACTCTGGGTCTGGGCGCTGCCCCTCAGCTCTTCAGCTCAAGGTAAGCACTCTACCACTTGAGCCACAGTGCCACTTCCAGTTTTTTTCTGCTTGTGTGGTGCTGGGGAATCGAACCCAGGGCCTCATGCATGCAAGGCAAGCACTCTACCACTGAGCCACCTTCCCAGCCCCTTCCAAGCAGCATATTTCTGTCCCAAGCTGGGTTTCCCGCAGCCTGATTGGCCGCAGCCTCTTCACTAGCAAATTCAATCAAAAAGGCCTTCCAATCTAAATACTGACCTGGGCTCAAACAAGCTCGTGTGAGCCCACTCCAATCACCGGGTGTCTGTTTAGGGCCTCCACCTGGGCTACAGTAAAGGAGGCCGTGATTCCGTATGTCCGCACAGACTCAGCTAAAGATTTTATAACCTTAAAATCTAAGGGTTCATGATACCGCTGTCCTTGTGGATCTTGAAATATTGGACAGGCTAGATGTAACTCGGTTCTGACCGCTTTCCACACGTCTGGGCTGAAAGGACAGCCGGGGCTGCCACTTTCGGGGTCCTCCGCATAAAGCGGAGGGGCCGAAGGTGTGGAGCGGTGCACGGAGGGCGTGCATTCGTCTTTATCTGGGTCCTCTCTCTCCTTCCCTTTCCTCCTCTTTCTTATCTTTGTTTTTTCTATTTGTTCTATGAGTGATTGTAGTTCCTCTGAGTCTGTAGACTCAAAGGTCTCTAGTTCGGCAAGATCGGAGTATAACCCCCCCTCTGCTCTCCTCCTTTTCGCTGTCTGCCCTTTCCGATCTTTCTTCCTGCAGCATTTCTAGGGCGGCCTGACCATTCTCTAACGCCTCACTGCAATGCTGGTCCTCGAGACAGCCTCTTATCAGTTTCCATATTGGTCCCACTCTGCTCTTAAGCGTTCCTTGTTCAGAGGCAAAATCTAGGTCCCTCCCTAGTTTCTCCCAAGAGGCCACCGTGAGGCTTCTGGAGACAGCGAACCACGGGGCAACTATGTCACATTCATTCAGAAATCTCTCTAAAGTACTCTTTTTTATTTTTAACTTTTTTGAGTGCAGTAGCTCATTGAGAGCCAAAAAAATTGGGTGCGAAGAAGAAGCGCCCATGTTTTAAAAATCTTAACCTGGTAAACAATCTTTTACTTTCACTTTTGGCTACTCTATCCAGTAGCCCCGGGTTCTCGCTCTCTCCTTATCTACAGAGAAGAGCAAAAATCCCCCCGCTCTTGTCGCGGATTCCCCTTTTACCTGGTGACTTACCCCCGCTCTTGTCGCGGATCCCCCTTTTACCTGGGGACTTACCGGTGCACCACCCTGACCGCAGAGAGTTCTGAGTCCTCATTGGGGTTATGGCTGAGTCCCCGTACGGGCCACCACGTATCGCTACCGCCTCGACCACCAAGGAAGACGCAACACCGAACTCTTCTCTCTGCAGTTTATTCAGGACCTTTGAGTAATCTTCTGACCCCAACCCCGGGGAAAATTCCCCACAGCCTTAAGTACCCGCTGGGTAGCCAACCCTGATACGCCACGTGGGAACCACCAATAGGTTCAGGTTCGCGGAAGCAAGCCAGATTCTTTGCCTTAGCCATATAAGGAGTTGTTTACCACAGAGAGCACTCGCCATCGGGAAGGCGGAGGGTGGAAGCCGGCGCCATCTTCTAGGTGCGGCCTCTCGCAGCTCTCTACATGGCACCACAAAGATCTTGGCTGGCATAGCTAATTTGAGCGTAGGCTCATGCAAAGAGTAAGAAATTTGAACTAAAGAAGACATCTAAAAGAAATGGGCTTCAGTTATTTTCACAAAACTTATATTGGAAACATAAAAGGACAAGGGCTCTAGGAAAGTTTCTGGTGTATCGCCGGTGGAGCCCAGCTATTTGGGAGGAGATAATGGGAGGGTCACGGTCCATAGATCAGTTGGATAAAACTATGAGAACTTACCTGAAAAAGCCAAATTAAAGCTGGGTGCTGTGGCTCACACCTGTAATCTTAGCTATTCAGGAGGCTGAGATCTGAGGATCACGGTTCAAAGCCAGCCCAGGCAGGAAAGTGCATGAGACTCTTATCTCTTATTTTCCAGAAAACCAGAAGTGGTGCTGTGCCTCAAGAGGTAGAGCTCTAGTCTCAAGCTGAAGAGCTGAGGGACAGAACCCAGGCCCAGAGTTCAGGCCTCACAACTGACAAAAAAAAACCCTTCAAATTAAAAGCAAAAGAATTGGTGGTGTCACTCAAGTGTCAGGACATTTCTCAGCAAGCTCAAGTCTTTGATTCTTCTAAAAAGGGGTGAGGAGCCTTTGTCCTTGAGTAGCAAATAACTGTGGTGTCATTGCATGGAAAAGTCAGGGAACCCTGGGGGGAGATGTGGTTTCTCTGAACGCTGTCTGCCCAGGCAGAGCCCTCTGCTCCTAGTCTGTTAGTATTCAGAATGAACAAATCATTGCTGTTGGAAGAGTTCATGCAGTTCTTCTGGAATGTAAAACAATTGAGAATGCCTGGAGGGAGGCATCCTGAGCCTGCGGTGTGCACCCAGAGCACCTGGAGCTGCCACCCCCACCCTGCGTCAGAGGGGCCACCTGGGCTGGGTTTACAGGCGGATGGCTCCAGCATGGTCCCAGCTCTGTGGCATGGCAGCACAGACTTCTAAACCATTAAGGAGGAGAAACTGAACTCAGCACACCAACTCCCATTATAGCGCACACCTAAGGGAAAGAAACTCCTACTTATTCTGTGTTTTTCTTTTTCTTTGGTGGACTTTTGACCTAAGGGTTTAGCTTCACATTCTGGGCACTAAAATGAGCCATACACCCCTGGGTATCCAAGGACATTGTTTCCTTTGATCATCATGACAACCTTCTGCAGGGCAACCCCGTGAACATGGCCATCTTCCAAAAAAGAGAGGATGGGACTGGTGCAGGGGTGCAGGCCTGGTCCTGCTGCCTACACTCCCTAGGTTGCCTCTAACACAGGCTAACATGTACGTGAATTCTGCACACACCTCAGGGCTGTGTACAGTCCAGAGGTGTTCTCTGTTTGCATTGTTACAATGAGCCTAGGGGGTGAATTCCATTTCAATGCCACTTTACAGGCTGGGCACGGAGGCTCCAATAGGTACTGAAAGCTATTGAAGAGCACAGAGCAAGTTATTGGCCTTGCTAGGTTCAAGATGTGATCAGCTGGGGCTGGGAAGGTGGCTCAGTAGTAGAGTGCTTGCCTTGCATGCATGAGGCCCTGGGTTTGATTGCCCAGCACCACATAAGAAAAAAGAAAAAAGCTGGAAGTGGCGCTGTGGCTCAAGTGGTAGAGCGCTAGCCTTGAGCTGAAGAGCTGAGGGACAGTGCCCAGGCCCAGAGTTCAGGCCCCACGACCGGACCCCCCCCAAAAAAAGATGTGATCAGCTTGCAATAGGGGCCACCTTCCCAGCCACTCCACATTGTGGGGCCTCCTCCCCAGTCCAGTCCAGTCGATATCCTGATTCAAAGTGTGGTGTGGGCTGCAGTGGAAGGCTGCATGGCACATGGATGCCTTGTGGGAAGTGGTGGTTGGTGCTGTGTTGTTCTGTCATTGGATAGGGGGAAGTGTTCTTGCCTTGACCGTGTTGTTTGGTCCAATTGGCCTGCTTTCCACACCCACCCTTCCCCATTTCTGGTAAGTGGGGGGCTTGAGTTGTCACTCTTCCTACCTGGTGTCTGCACTGCCAAGGAGGTGATGAATGGAGACAAGTGTCCTCAGTGTAGCTCAGTCCAAATTCTACCTTTGTGCCCATGAACAAGGGGGTGGCAGGGCTGCTTATGATAAGCTAACTTGTATAGTATTATGGAAATGTAAACCCCAGTTGAATTTCTGCAAACAAAATGCCCAGGTGCATCTGTGGGCTTTGACCACGACCCTGGCTGAGCATCCGTGCACTGGCCACTTGTCCCTGCACGCACAGCATTGCCCGTCTGCCCCCAAGCAATCCACCTTTCTCTCTTGGAAGTGCTTTGATTCTCATTTCACCGGCTCATTGAAGGTGAGCCCCAGCTTTCTCTGGGCATGTCACACTTGAATTTGTAGGTGCTCTTGTCAGCCTGACCTCCCACCTGCGGATTTTGATTTGATTAACCCCTTTGACTCCTAGCTTTCCTGGTTGTCTCAAGGTGGGATCATATGCCCCAACCACAACCCTTTCAAATTCAATTTCAGCCCCTTTGCCAGTGTGGCCAACCCTGAGACCCAGCAAGTCTACACATCTGTCTTAGCATACCCAAAGCCAGCGAAGAACCTGCACAATCATTAGACAGCTGGGTAGGTCTGTCTTTCAGCCCACGTGGAGATGAACTAGAAAATGCCTTCAAGCTTCCGTTTGTTACAGAGAATTTAAACCCGAGCACTAGATGGAACATGTGGTCCTTGGGAGGGTTGGATGCAGCCACATGTTATGGTAGTGAAATGATAAACAGGTGGGGATGATGCTAGGAAAATGACCACTCCGAGAGAGTGATAATTCCCAAATGAATGAATGAACTCACATGGCTGCCTTTGGTGGCTTGGCTCTGTAGACTCTCTCTTCTTCCCACAGTCCATTCACAGGCCATGTGGCATAATTCATCAGCACTCTGTACTGAAGTTCAGTTTGATGAGGATCTAAGGAACTTGAGAGGGAGATGAGAGTGACCAGTCACTCAGGCATGGATGCCCAGTTTGGGCGTCCATTGTCTGGACTTGACATTGGCCCCGTTGCATGCTGGCTTTGTGATCCTAGACAACTCACCTGACCTCTCAGGGCGTCCATCTCTTCATCTACAAAAACAGTGATGGTGACAGCGGCGCCTACCGCAGAGGGGTGCTGTGAAGACTGAGGGGTTGTGAGACACAAAACTTCGCATGGCACATATTACCTGGCAAGGTGCACACAGCCTGTGAGTGGGAGCTGCGCTTCTTCTCGCCCCGAGAGCATGGCAGACATCCTCTCCACATCACCGGCGGATTTAATAGGTTGTCAGTTTCTAAAAGCCTCCCCGTGTTTTCTATGAACCACGCATAGGTAATGAACTTGATGTCTTCATAAAGCATGGTATTTTGTGGTGATTATTTTAAGCTCTCTCATGCATTGTCTCATTTCATTAGTTAATGATCATTATGACACAACAATAAAAAGAGTCCTTTAAAAATGCTTCTGGTGGTACAGATGTCAAACACCAATTACCATAAACGTGATGGCAAGAGTAGCATTGTTTTTCTCAGGTGATGCTGTGCAATCGTTTTCATTGAATGATTTAACTTTTTTCACTGTAGAAAAATTCCTTTTCTCTACATCCCACCTGCCCTGCTCTTGGTGGCTGTGTCATGGAGGGACACGTGCTTACGAAGTGGACACTTAGCTCCCCACCCCTGGTGGAGGCCAGGGCCTCCACAGCACATGGCACATTCTCGATTTCTTCTTATAGTTCCATGGCAGAACTTAAGTCCTCATGTTTTGTCCAGTCTAAGTGTTGTTGGGATTCATGGGAAGGCATGTTGATGTGACTGTCCATGGCCTGTCTGTCCCAGGACCCATGGATATTTATTTCCTGTGTGGATCTGAGAAATGTGATTTGTCATGGGCCATAGCCTTTATGTCTTCTACAAATGCTGTGATCAGATCTAAGTGGAACTTAGGATTGAATGCAGAACATCATGGTCACTGCTTGAGCCTTGGTGCGCTCAGCCTTTGAAACATTGCTGCCTGTGTATGGCAATAGTGATGCTACCCTTTGGTTGTATACTGCTGGACTGATCATTGTGTTCTATATTTCATTTAAGCAGCATGGTTTGGTTACCTTTTTTTTAAATTGCTGGTTTATATGTGGAAATCTAAGAATTGGAAGGGGAAAGGGCTAGCCATTACATGATACTTTTATATGCATTCTCTCTTTCAACCTTCATAGTAGCTTTTGAGGTAAGCATATTCCTTCCTTACTAGTAAAATACTCAAGGTTCCTCAAGAGTGTGGTGGTACATGTGTGTAATCTCAGCAATCTAGGAGGCAGAAGCAGGAAATGGTGAGCTTGAGGCTAGCTTAGGTAAGCTTAGGGAAGACCTTATGTCAAACAAGTGGTAGAGCGCTTGCTTAGTATGTTCAAGGCCTTGGGTTAAATCTCCAGCCTAGCCAAGCTATCAATTGATTAATGAACCATTCAATCAAATCTGAATTTCGAAGGTGCTAATTAATGTTTGGTGCTGGTGGCTCACACTTATAATCCTAGTTACTCAGGAGGCTGAGATATAAGGATCACAGTTTGAAGCCAGCTCTGGTAGGAAAGTCTATGAGACTCTTATCCAGATTCCAGAAGTAGAGCTATGGCTCAAGTGGTAGAGCACTAGCCTAAAAGAGATCAGGGACAGTGCCCAGGCCCTGACTTCAAGCCCCAGGCCCAGCGAAAAGAAAGTGCTAATTTAGTGTATGATTGAATTGATATTTAAACACTGGTACATTGGGCAATATAACCAATATTCATTCTGTTATCTAGTGGTGGGCCAAACTGTATTATCGAATCAATGTAGTAGAAAGATTTTACTTCTCAGGATTAAAGTTGTTGTTTGAAAGCTCCAGAAACACCAAAATGAAGAACTGCTGGAGGACAGGGGACATCTTATACCAGCCCTCCTGTGCGTCAGGCCCACCACAGAGAACTCATCCTTTACCATCCCAGTGTGCGTGGTGGAGGAGTTCAACACAGACAATTCACACATGGTGGGGCTGGCATGTCTGTTACTCCGCAGAACGCCTAGCTCTAGCAGTACTTGATAGTGTAGCTAAACTCAGCACCGCTCCCCAGTTCCTCTGTGCAGATAGAATGCCACAGACCTCCAAGAGGTAGTTCAGGAATGGCTGAGGAAGAGAACAGTGGCTTTCCTCCCAGATGCTCTAATGCGCATTTCCAGGAAGTGTGCTCCCCAATCCTGAGAAATGACCCAGTTGACCAGACATGTTTTGGCGTCGGGGAGCTTTCCCACATGGGCAGTATCCTGCTTCCCCAGGTGCATCCCATCATTGCATGCTGATGAGCCTGGCCTGAAGGAAGAACCTGGGCATGTGGTCAGAGTCATTGCTTGCTACTTCAAGAGAAAATTCATTTTCCTTGAGGTTTTTTCCCCCCCAAGTCACGTTTTATGGCTGGAGTTACTCAGCAAATTACTAGGTATAGAAATGCAAAGCTCTTATTGCATTCTATCGATCTGATTGTAGTGTCATTAATTGAAAGATGGGGTGAGCATGATGGATAGTTGAGAACAGGATTTTACATTCCTGTTGGCCTATTGGAAGAAAGCCGCATGGAGCAGACAGAAGAAAGCCTTTTGGTGTGACATGAATGATTCTTTCTTTGTCAGTTCTTGTGAGAGCATTATTCAGCCCTAGTGAGATTTACAATGTGAAAGGGTGAACTGTGTCTGCCTTGAAAGGAAAAATCAAAACCCAGGTTGCTTATTTCTGGAGTTGGAAATAATCCATGTTGTAAAACTTCCTCTTAGCGATTCCTTATAGATCACATTTACAACATCCCAATCTGACAACAGCTGATTTTAATCAATTTCACTTGTAATATTGCAGTATTTGCATTCATCCTCATCCCTATGACAGGAGTATGTGAAACTTTAGGAAAGGTGGTATGTGTTTGGGGATATTTGTTTTTAACGTTATTTCCCTTATTTGATCACTTGACCTACTATTCCTTGGAATTTGCCCATAAATTCAATTGAGGAGTTTTGTGTGTATACAGAATTGTCCCCATACATATTTCATGGCTAGTTTGTGTGTGAAGGAAAATCTTCAGATTGGAAAAGAATATGCCAGATTATGTTTCACCTGTTTGCAAAGGGAAAGAGCAGGGGCTGGGAAGGTGGCTCAGTGGTAGAGCGCTTGCCTTGCATGCTTGAGGCCCTGGGTTCGATTCCTCAGCACCACATAAGCAAAAAGAAAAAAGCCGGAAGTGGTGCTGTGGCTCAAGTGGTAGAGCGCTAGCCTTGAGCTGAAGAGCTGAGGGACAGCCCCCAGACCCAGAGTTCAGGCCCCACGACCGGACCCAAAAAAAGAAAAAAAAAAAAAAAGGCAAAGCGCATGTCTTTGCTTCCCAGTTGATTGCGTGTTAATGAGTCTGGGTAGTTTTCTGTTGTGTTTCTCATGGTAAAGATTTGAAGCTTGGAGTGAATGGGAGGAACAGCTACATTTAAAGCACATCTAAATAGGCCACAGGTCTTCACCCACTCTTCCTGAGCCATGTGCCTTTGAAAACTTGCAGAGTTTGGTCCACATTCTTAATGACTCACCTCCTGTCTCCTCCTCTTGGCCCTCCCATCCATGTTGTTCAGCTTGTCTCTCTCCCGGTGTGGTTTTTTTTTTTTGTACCTAGCTGTTTGCAGATGTGGGTAGGTAGGATGCAGACATGGTCATGCCTGTGGCATGGTGTCTCTTTGGAGCACCTACTGAAGATGTACGGAGAGCTTTCTGAGCAGAGACAATGGGTGTTGGCTGAGGGTACCACCTCCCTGACCTTAAGTTTGGTGACAAGTGGAAACCATTTCCTCTGGCTTGTCAGCTGCTTTCAGAGTGGAAAAGAGGCTGCACTCACGTTGGGAGGCAGATTCTGTGGCTGACTGCACAGGCTGCCTTCCCCATGAGATTGTGTCTAAAAAATACCTCCAGCGACAGGCAGGCATATGCTGGCGCCTTGGCGTGAAGGAGCTCACACCTGTGTTTCTTGCTCTTCCCATCCCAGTTCTGGAGTGAGGGGTTAAATGATCCCAGAAGCCCTGCCAGGTTTTGATTTGCTATTGTCTCAGCTTCCTCATAGGTTGTCTTTCAATGGGACTAACAGGAAGTGGCCAGGCAAGATGCAGCTTCCAAGGAGACATTCCCAGCCACCCACTTCCTCCACCCAGACCCCATCATTTCCACCAGCTCCCAAGGGTCTAATTAAATCCTGAATCCATCAATAATTAGATCCACTGATCACATCATGATCCCATGAATCCACTGATGATCAGATGTACACTGATCACATCATGATCTGATGAATCCATTCACGATCATAACCCTGATATGATTGGATCATTTCAAAATCAATCACTGACATGGGCAGAAGTGAGCCTCCCCAGTCTCCCCCAAGTCTCTCCATCCAGTCAAGTTGACCAAACAATCAGGGCTAGGACTTCTCAAGCCCTATCACTGGGAGAGGAGGGAGGGGATGTGGGAGTGGTGATGAGGAGGATAGAGAAGAGGCTTTACAAAAAATGGTGTTCAGTAGACAGAAGTGGAGGAAAAGTCCTGGGAACATTCTATTAAAAATTAGGAGACAAAACCTATAGATTCAGAGCCAAGTTCAGTGAGAGACTGGTGGGAAGTAAGGGGGCAGAGGGTCTGCAGGTCTGGAGTCCCAGGCACTGAGCACAGGGCAGGAAGGCAGGACATCCTGTCTAGGGGCATGGGCCAAGATGGACACTGCAGTCCAGAGTGAAACTGCTCTAGGCCTCCCTGAGAAGGCAAGGAGAGGAGTTTATTCTACACAGCTCCCCACCACATGGAAAACATATGTGTGAGCAGCTCAGGCAGCCAAAGCCATGTCCCACCCCACTTGAGATGGAGGACTGCTGGGGATCTATGGAGGATTCTTCCAAATGCAGCCCCCAAGGCCAGCACAGCAGCTGGGTCCCAGCCAGAGTGCCCTGCTAAGCCTTTTCCATAAGAGCTATTGGTCCATTTGGCTGTCCTCAATGTATTACTTGGTATGTATTGATAGCACAATTGTCAGCCCAGCAAACATTTCCCATTTTAATAGTTCACATGAGATGCTTCATTATTGATCTTACAGCACTAAATAAAAATCTCCTTTGTCAAGGGAACATGAAATGGCTTTTAATGAACACAGACAAATACCTGCTACTAGTTATGGGAAGAAAAATAATCAGCCTGATAGAGGAGATTTGGCTTGGGGATTTTCTGGCCTTTTGGTGACACTGAATATTCCTTCCCCAGCCGACCATCCAAAGGCTGACTCTCAGTGAGAGGAGAAAGAGGAGCCATTGGCCCGAACTTTGCAATGTGCAGGTGGCATGTTTTCTATGCCTCCTCTTCCATAGGTCCCCCCACCTCCCTGACAGCCCCAAATGCATGATTCTATCCCCAATAAAAGCAGCTAGGCACTGCAGACTTTAACTTCTCACTCCGCCAAAATCTGTTAGTGGATGGTTCCAGGATAGATCCTTCCACTCCTTGGGTTTAGAGCTCTGAGTCCCTATCTCTGCTGTCCTCTTGATTTGATCAACTGGTCCATTAGGACTGCAACCAGACATCTCTGCCATCCCTTTATGTCATCTTCTTCATCTGGGAAGCATGAATAGGGTCCAAAGGCTCCTGGGTTGAAAGCTTGCTGCCATCTGGAGATGAGAGAGGTGATTGGGTCATAGAGGTTCTGACTCCACCAATGGGCTCATCCACCAGACATCATAGCTGAATGAACTGTCAGGAGGCAGGGCTTTGATAAGTGATTGGATTTTGAGGTCTCTGACTCTACCAATTGGTTCATCCATCCAGGATGTCACAGCTGGGTGGGATCCGGCTCCTATTTGAAAGACAGGGATCAGGAGGCTCACAATTTATAGCTAGCTCAGATACACACACACTCACACAATTGCAATCAATAAGCAGGTTGTAGTGGCAGCTATGAATGTGGGAGTATCATACAAATAGGAAGTTCACACCAGCCCTGGCAACATGAGACCCTATTTCAAAAGTAAACACCCCATCCTTAACCTAAACAGTAAGAACTGGGACATGGCACAAGTAGAGCATCTGCTGAGCAAGCGAGGCCCTGAGTTCAAATCCTAGTACCACCAAAATATAACAATAACTTAAGGTACCCTTGGAAAGTCTTGATCGATGTATGTTCTTCCTGGACATCCCCCCTGGGCTCCTCACTGAGGATAGGGGACAGCTTGATTTCCTGAGAAGTTATTAAGAGTTGTGCAATCTCCCTGGCCTTAACTAAAAAAAGACACTGAGCAGATAAATTTTACAGCAATCATTCTCATCATTAACAAGTGGTGGTCATTTATCTCCACGATAAATCTCATCATTATAAATTGTTTCTTCTCCTTATGGAGCTGTTGAGTCATAACTCAGAGCTGAGGCTACATGTGTGACTTACATAGGGCAACAACAGTCCTGGCATATTATTTGCTAATGGAAGAAACCTGCCAAGGACTCTGGAACTTTACAAACGCAAATAGACCCCCTGAGGCAGGAGAGATGCAGAAACAAGGAAATCGTATCATTTTTAATAAATATTAAAAGTGTCAAACTCAGAAATCAGAACAAAAAGTAGTTAGTACCCTTCCACCAACTCCATTAAGATGTCAAAACACAGCCAGGGCACCTGTGACTCACACCTGTAATCCCAGCTACTCAGGAGGCTTTAATATGAGGATCATGGTTTGAAGCCAGCCCAGGCAGGAAAGTCCATGAGACACTATCTCTAATTAACCACCAAAAAGCTGAAAGTAGAACTGTGCCTCAAGTGGTAGAGCATCATCCTTGACCAAATGAAAAAAAAAAATAACTAAGGGGCAGCACCCAGGCCTTGTGTTCAAGCACCAGGACTGGCACGAAGAAGGAGGAGGAAGAAGAGGAAGAGGACAAAGAGCAGGAGAAGGGAGGTGAGGAGGAGGAGGAAAGCTCCAGTGACTGAGGGATCCTGTATAGTTCAGACCAGAGGCAGGCTCAGCTGACTCCCTGACAGAAGAAGGATGTTTCAGACTTTTATAAGTAGCCCAGCCTGTCCTAGAACTCTTGATCTTCCTGCCTCAGCCTTGCAAATGATAGGATTTCTGGTGAGTGCTATCAAGCACAGCCCAGCCTCCCCCACTTCCCTCAGGATGGGTCACCATAAGCAGTGAGACAGGCTGAGCCCATTCTAGTATCATCAGCAAGCGGCTCTGTGAGCTCCCAGGGATGAGAAAGGATAAAGTATGAAGGTCACTTTGGACCCTGGATCTCCCAAGGTCACACAGTGCTTAAACCAGAGCCAGGGGCCCCAAGCCACAGCACCAGGAGCCCCACATTCCATAGGGCCACTAGCTCCTCTGAGTCAAATAAAGACGTGTAGTGAAGGGCAGAAAAGGGATGTCTGTGTCAGGTAATAGATAATGACAGCTCTTCTGTATGTCTTCGGTCATCTTTGGAGAGAGATGTTTGCTTTAGGTTCAACAGAAAGAATCAGGGCGGGAGGAGAGGAGGTGAACAGAGGGAAAGCAGGGCCTGGTCACCAGTGCGTTCAGAGCTGGCCAGAGGTGGCTTCAGAAGTGGACTGACAGTTCGTGGTCTTAGGAGAGGTCAGGTGGTGGTCCATGGTCTCAAGAGGGGTCAGGTGACAAGCAGCTGCACCTGGCTCTTCGGATGTGAGGAGCCAGGGCCCTGCTGGTCATTGTGAAGGATGATCCCTACCCACTGCCATGGCCACGGTGCTCCAGACTCTATACCCACTGTCACTCCATGGCCACACTCTCCTAACTCCTGACCCACTGCCATGGCCAGAGCACTTCTGATTCCCCAACAGGTGACCATCTTCCTTGATAGCTGTTTGCAGCCATGGGCTCTGACCACCAAGCCCACCCCAGTCCCAGCCCCCCTGTGTGACCCTGGTTCCCATCGCCAACCCCTGCACATGGAGTTTCTTCTGGGCAGAGCTCACCCCTTCTCCCCGGGCAGTGGCTGCGAGGACCCCATCCGGGCACAATGGATACACTAAGCGGACACCGAAATGCATGGGCTGGTTTTCTGCAGACCTCATTTATCCTAATGGAGCACTAATAACCATGTTTTAAATGTGAATACTGTACTATATGTCTCCATTAGCTTGCTGTGAGCAGCAAGCACATGAAGGACAGGATTTCAGGGCATAGAAGGATGGGGAGCAAAGGAAGAAGGAAGCCCCCTGGTGGGGGAGGGAGAGTCTCAAAAGAGCCACGTGGAAAATTCCTGGGTTTCATTACTCTAACAGCGGGGCCTCAAGGACCTCCTGTCCTTACAGGAACTGCCAGTCTCAGCCAATTCTCCAGCTGCTGTTTCTTGAAAGTGCATCTTAATACCAAAAATGGCCCTTAGCAGGGCTAAGAACACAGAGGTTCCCAGGGGCCCATTCACTCACCCGCTGGCTTGGGGCTGAGTGGGGGAGGGAGGGAAGGGTGCTGTTTCATCTCTGCTATTGCATTAAAGCAGGTAGAAAAGAAAACGGTGGCAAAGAGTGGACCTCTGTTCTGTCTAACTGTGTGTGTGTTTATGATTGCTCCCCACCCCATCACCCCAAGCAAAGCTTCATTACTTAGTGGGGATAAAAAAAAAAGCTAGATCAACCTAACAATAGTCTATAATTTCTTTGCAAATGGTTTCGCAGAGCAATTATGCCATTAGTCCAAGTGCCTTTGACTTCAAAGAGTTCTCTCTGGCTCTCCTCCACACTGGGAAAGGAAGCTCCAGAGGAGCATAAATGAGTGGCAGGAGACCACAGCATGACTGCCATCCCTACGCACATACACAGGGGCACAACATCCTGCAGAATCCCCCATGGGAAGGAGACCAGCAGTGGCTCCAAGTGACAGCCCAGTAGGGGCCTCAGCCCCTGGGAATTTCTGGCCACAGGACAAAGAAGGTGCCATAGGTGCCCTGCCCCCAGCACAACTCTTCCATCATCCAGTAACTGGTCTTGGCTGTTCACACAAACTCAAGCTCAAATGCATATATATATATATATATATATATATATATATATATATATATATATATATATATATATATATATATATACATATATGTATATATATATATACATACATAAATATGTATATGGCACATACATATATACGTATATATATGTACATATCCTGTAATTCTGCAATTCCAGCCACTAGGGAGGTGGAGTTAGGAACGTGGCTCTCCTGAGACATAGACACTGACACTGCTCACTGCCCCCAGAGCTCGGCACATGTGGCAGGATGGGAGGGATCCAAGCAGATGTTCACCCCCTGCATCACGGGCAGGGAGGTTGTTACATGGAGTACCAACTGTTGAATGTTGGGTGCTACAATCATAGTATCTACTTATGTGGTAATCTCCAATCAGTGTAAAAAAGGCGGCACAACCACACTACCTTGACTACTAAGATGGGAGCCTATCACCACCAATCCACCCACCCACCCATTGATTGGTTTGGGCTAGCTGTCCTCTGGAAACCAGTGTTTTACACCCCAGATCCAAACCCCAAGAGCTCCACTCCAAATAAAGGGACACGGTGAGGGCATGTAAAGGACAATTCTTCCATGGTGGCCATGGGGTGGAAGATAGCTTGGGCACATCTTCAGCTATCTTTGGGGTACAGACATTTGCCTTAGGTTAAATAAGGAGACTTGGCTGGGAATGTGGCTTAGTGGTAGGGTGCTTGCCTAGTATTCATGAAGTCCTGGGTTTGATTCCTCAGTACCCATACACAGAAAAAAACAAAAGCAGTGCTGTGGCTCAAGTTATAGTGCACTAGCAAAAGAAGCTCAGGGACAGTGCCCAGGCCCTGAGTTCAAGCCCCAAGACTGGCAAAAAATGAAAAATAAGGAGACTTGAGGACAAAGGTATGCCAAGTTAAAATGGCCACCAGTCCCTGTGTGGCCTGGGTGGTGATCATTCTGGTCCTTGTTTCTGGTGGATTCTGGAGAGGCATGATGGCTGTCTCAGCTGGTCAGGATGAGCATATCCTGTGTCCTGTGGGGTGATCTGTCCTGGGGGGCTCTGCCGGCCCTCAGTGGTGGCTTCATCCCTTGTCATTAAGAAATTATCAATTTGTCTGGTCCTTCCTGAACCCTAAAGTGATTGCAAAGCAATTGCTGGAAAAATGGTTCAGAGCAGAGACACATACAACATGAATTAGAGGTGCGAGACTCTGCCCCCACTTTTAGTTCATTTGTGGGCCCAACAAAAGTGGCTTTGAAGCAACTGTCACTTGATGCACAATGGGAATTAGTCATTTTTCTTTTTTCTTTTTGGCTGGTCCTTGGGCTTGAACTCAGAGCCTGGGTGCTATCCCTTCACATTTTTTTGCTCAAGGTTAGTGTTCTACCACCTGAGCCACAGCTCCACTTCTGGCTTTTAGGTGGTTATTTGGAGATAAGAACTTCATCGATTTACCTGCCCAGGATGGCTTTGAACTTCAATCCTCAGATCTCAGCCTCCTGAATAGCTAAGATTACAGGGCACCAGGGCCAGCAGAATCACACACACACACACACACACACACAAACACACACACACACACACTATATATATACATAAATGGGCTTGTCTGAAATGTTTTTGGGGGCCATACTGAGGTTGTACTTAGGGCCTCATGCCACACCCAAGCTCTCCACTCCAATTATCTTTGAAATGGGGGTCTCAACCAATCAGCTGGCCTGTCATAGTCAGTGGCCCAGCTCATGCAGGCCACTTCCCAAACTCCTGTAAACCTCCTTTAACCCTCCATAGACACCATCTGAGGGCTTCCTAAACCGGAGAAACTGATCCTTTCTCTCTCAGCTGCACATTTGAGTGATCAAGCTGAGCAGGACTGAACTTCCCACAGCCCCATGGAAGGCAGCCTGGGAGACTCCTTCCCACCAGTGGCCTCAGGGGGACCCTGAAGCAGCCTTGCCCTTTTGGCCCCACCCCCCACACAAACCCCTCTGAGAATGTCTCTTTCCCCTTCCTGTCAAAATCTACCTGGGGCTTGACAGGGAATCTGTCAGTGTGAGCTATAATCCCAGGCAGGCCTGGAGTCTAAGCTAAATTGCCCGCGCCACTGTGATGATGAACTCATTCTGCAGGGAATTGGAAATCAATTTTTGTCATCACCCAACAGAGTTCCTTTATCAAGCAGTTCCTGATAATGCAACCGACAAGGAGCTGAAGGGACACATGGAAATGAGGGGAGGGGCAGGAGGAAACAAGCCTCCATGTGTGTGTGCACATGTGTGTGTGCATGAACTTTATGTGTGTTTGTGTCTGCACATGTGTATATGGATGTGTATATGTTCATGTGCATGTGTGCATGCTTCTGTGTGCATGCATGTGTTTTCATTTGCTTGCATGTTGTATGTATGTGTGTGTGTATCCCAAAACACACCCTGATCCAATGCTATCCCACGTGCTCCTCAGTCTCCCATCTGTAACATAACACCTGAGGCAATTGGCCTACAGGATGAAAGGTTCCTTTTTGTTCTGGCCAACTTGGCCTTGTTGCTTTGGGTTGTGGAGAGGTAGAACCCTGTGGTGGAGATCACCAGGTGGGGCAAAATGGCTCCTCCCCCCCCCCCCCCCCCCCGAGACAGACAGAGGAAGAGCAGGGCTAGGCTCCTAACAGCCCCTGCGCGGCCACACTCCAATGACCTCACTTCCTCCCTGCAGACCTCACCCCCATTAGCCTTTCTTCTCTAGGCCACACCCCTATGGCCTTACTTTCTTCTCTAGACCCCAATGCTCTTACTTCCTCCCTCTAGGCCACCCCAATGCACGGCATCTCTAGGCCACTTTCCCAATACCATCACTTCCGCCTCTAGGCCATGCCTCTTACAGGTTCCACTGCCTGCCCATGGTGTGGGGCTGCTGGCCAGGCTGTCAGCCCTGGGCCTTTTCGAGACTGGGACTCAGGCCTTGCCCAGCCTCCCCAAGGGGCACCTGGGTGGTGTGGCCCATGCCCAGCCCACTGCAGAGTTGGTGTCTGGAAGCCAGCTGGGCTGCCTTGGCAAGCATCCACGCCCCACGCCCCACTGCTCCTAGGAAGCAGGGCAGGGCAGGATGCCAACCGTCCAGGCCCATATCATCTCAACTACCGGCTGAGAACCCTGAAGCCCAAGGTGAAGGCATCAGCCAGGCCAGGGTCAGCCAGGCTAGGAGCTGCAGGGACAGTGCCTAGGCCCTGAGTTCAAGCCTCAGGACTCGTCCCCATCCCTCCCTGCCCACAACTAATCTTCCCTAAGGTTCATTAGCTGCTGCACTTGGATAGGTAATTTGTCTCCATTGTGCGTGTTATGCAATCCTCGTAGAACTGTGCTCATAGTAGGTCTGCAAGGAATATCCATGACTCAATAAAGAAGAGACCAGGCTGAAAAATAAAAAATAGCAACACACACAGGGCCAGGGGCAGGGCCAGCCTTGGCTGTTCTCCTCCTCTACACACACACACACACACACACACACACACACACACACACACACGGCTAAGCCTTCCAGCCTCCTGAAGCAAAATCTGTAACCCAATAATGTCAGCCCCAACAGGGGGGATGAATTTGATCCAGGAAAAATACCATTTCTGGCAACCCTGAAGAATATTAAGGTCTTAACAGCCCTCGGTTTAGAATTGTCTTGAAAGGAGAGCTGGAAATAATTACACACCTGTTACTCAAAACTCAGCAGTAAAAAGGAATTTACATGAGTGTATAAATTACCTTCCCAGCGATATAAATTAGGATTTGAGGCCCGAATGACAACAGTGCAGGCTGAGATTTCCCAGGAAGTCAAGTGGCTGGGGCCCATCCCCCAGGCACCAGAGGACCTCAGCTGAGGGGGTATCTAAAGGCCACTGTCACCAACCCTGCTGGAAGGGTCCATAGTTCCACAGACCACCCTTGGAGAGGAGTGCTGGCCCCTCAAAGTCCAGCCTGAGCTTGGCAGAGAACAAAGTAGTCTTCCTCCCTCTCCTCCAGTCTCCCCTGGACAGAGATTCCCCCAGGGTTTTTTACAGCTCTATGTTCACATTATCTACACTTCCCTTAGGGATGCACATCCTCATTTCTAGAGGGCTACTTAGAACAGAAGAAAGGAATAGCCATTAAGTCTCTAAAATCCAACAGAGTAAGCAACATTAAATCTCAAGGCTGGAGATGGGTCATCTTTATGAGATTCCATTTTGTGGACACTCAAGGCCTCAGGAAGACTTTCCTAGGTGATGCTCAAGGTTTCGCTCATGCTGAAATTTCATGCCTATGACTTGTTTAGGCTGAGGCTGTACATTGTAGCTTTGTGCTTATGTGTGTGTGTGTGTGTGTGTGTGTGTGTGTAGCTAGGTCTTCCCATCAGTCCTCTCAATATTGTCCTATCAGAGATCTCGATAAGCCTCCAGTGTCACAGCCTGCTCTCTATAGCAGCTCTGTTCCTGAAGTAGGACCCTGCCTGATCTTCGAGGCTTTTGCAAGCGTCCTTTGAAATCTGGCCGGAGGAAGCCATGCCTCCATAACTCCCACCTTCAGATTGCCTGTGGAATTCACTGTATGTGGACACTATACAAAAAGGCTTGCATTGTGGTGGCCTGAGGCACATCTTGGCCCTCAGAGCCACAGCTGGGGGTGTGGCAGAGGAGTGCTGTGGCAGAATGTAGGGATCAGACACTAGAACAACTCTGGGCAAGGAGCCCCATAGGTCCCACAGGTACTCTGGGCCTGTGAGGGGATGGGTAACCCTAGAAATCTCTGACATGCCTTCTAGAAGCTTCTTTCAAGCCTTTGCTAATCTCCATATGATTTCTTGGTCACAACTTTGCTTTTCTGTCCTCAGCACACTTTCTGTATGTGTGTGTATGTGTGTGTGTGTACGTGCACACTTGTATGCATGCATGTGTGCATGCTGGTCTTGGGGCTTGAACTCAAGACTTTGTGCTCTCACTTAGCTATTTCACTCAAGGCTGCTGCACTGGAGCCACACCTCCATTTTTGGTTCTTTGCATGGGTACTAGGACTTGAACTGAGGACTTTGAACTCTTGCTTAGCTTTTATGCTCAGGGCTGGTGCTCTAACACTTGGGCCACATCCCCACTTCTGGCTTTGGTTTTTGGCTGGTTAGATGAAGATAAGAGTCTCATAGATTTGTATATCCAGCCTTGCTTTGAATCGTGATCCTCAGATCTCAGCCTCTGTGAGTAGCTAGGATTACAGGTATGAGCCACTAGTGAACCGTGATCCTCAGATCTCAGCCTCTGTGAGTAGCTAGGATTACAGGTATGAGCCACTAGTGCTCAGCTTGAACATGCTTTTTTGACTCTTTACATGGACAGTCTCTTTGGAAAGAACTTTCCAGGTCTTTCCATGCTCATTCCCTCCTGAGTGTAAATTCTGGGCTTCAGATCATTTGATAATTCCTCTCTTCTTGCATTTTACAAGAAGCTATTCAGAGAAGCCACATAGATTCCTGAACCTTTGCTGCCTGGAGAGATTTCTCCTGCCTGATTCCAGAGCATCACCCCACACATTCTGCCTTCTATAGCATCTGAAGAGAGGGACAGAACTCACCCAGCATCTTTGCAAGGTCAGAGCAAGGCTGGCCTTTCCTCTTGTTCCTTTCTCACACTTTGCTCAGCATGTCTAACTGAGGCTCCATTTCAGCTGATTCTAAGTCCTGACTGCATCTGCTGAGAACACAATTGTTTTCCCTCCCTACCACTTTATTCTCACAGAACCCATTGCCTAATGCTTCCTTTACAAAAAAGCAAGACTACTCATGGCATTCATCTCCAAACCCTTCTTGCTTGGGCCCTGTATCCAGCTCCAAACCCACTTCCACATTGTTAGATACTTAGGAGAGCTACCCCATGGCTCTGGGACCCATCTTTGTCGTCTTAGCCCATTGTTATGACTATAACAAAATACCAGAGGCTAGACACTTTATTAACAAGAGAAACTTGTGTTTTATTGCCTTGAAAATGGAGACAAGTTCATGGCCCAGCTGTCAGAGGCTCAATTGTCAGATGATGCTACAGTTGGCTTCCAACATGGTGCTTGGAACACAGCATCTTTGGATGGGGACGGACACTTGCTGAACATGGACGCCAGTGGTCAGACTCCCCTTAGATTGCTTTCTGATAGCATCAATCTTTCCACAAGGTCAGGGCCTTCCTGGCCTAAACACCTCCCCAAGTCACCACCTTCTAACACTGAGAGGATGGGGATTAAGTGTTCAGTGTGTGTGTGTGTGTGTGTGTGTGTGTGTGTGTGTGTGTGTGTATGTGTGTGTGTGTGTGCATTCAGACCACAGTGATCTCACTTTCTGCATTCTCTGATATAAAACATTCTGAGTGCTAAACAGGTATATTAAGGACTTCCATGTGAAATCATATGAGCACCAGGAAACATGCCAGGAACTTTAGATAGAGGGAGAAGGGATGATGGCTAGGATTTTTTTTTTTTTTTTTTTTTGCCAGTCATGGGGCCTGAACTCTGGGCTTGGGCACTGTCCTTGTACTTTTCAGCTCAAGGCTAGCACTCTACCACTTGAGCCACAGCACCACTTCCTGTTTTTCTAGTAGTTTATTGGAGACAAGAGTCTCAAAGACTTTCCAGCCTGGGCTGGTTTTGAATCGTGATCCTCAGATCTCAGCCTCCTCAGTAGCTAGGGTTACAGAAGTGAGCCACCAGCACCCGCTTTTTCTAGGATTTTTATCCCTTTCTCCTGACTAGAATTAAACACACTGTGAACAAAAGTGTCAGTTTGTCCTCTGTAACTTGATATTATTTCCAGGCCATCATTGTGATTTCTGAGTACTGGGATAAAAAGATTCATGAAGCCAGTTTTCCAAATATATAGCCTAGAGCTATATTTGGTGATGTCCATTCAAACAGCATAAGCTCGTTTATGAATTCTAATTTGTATTTCACTCAGGAATCACATTGAATTAGACACCAGACTAAGATGAGCTATATGGAAATGAAATGGACATCTCGAGACTTCAAAATTCTGTTGGTCAGCCAGGCCCTGGGGGCTTATGCTTGTAATCCTAGCTACTGAGGGGGCTGAGATCTGAGGATTGCAGTTCAAAGCCAGCCCTGGTAAGAAAGTCGATGAGACTCATGAACCACCACAAAACTGAAAGTGGTGCTGTGGCACAAAGTGGTAGAGCGCTAACCTTGAGCAAAAAGAGCTCAGAGACAGCATCTAGTCCCTGAGATCAAGCTCCACAATAGACAAAAAGAAAAGAAAACAGAAAAAAAAACAAGACCAAGGATACTAGCCAGGCCCTGAGTTCAAGCCCCCGGACAAGCACAAAATAATAATAAAAATAGATGCAATCATGGTTCTAATGTCTGAATTAGCTCTTACTTGTTGGAATTCTCTTTATGAAGGGATTGAGCTATTAAGGGATACTGAGAGGTGAGGAGTACAGAAGTCAGGCCATTCTCAACGTTTTTGTGTGACCCAACACTCAGTTCCATAACCTTGATGGCTGAGCTGTGGGGTGAGTTTTATAGTCCTTGCCTTCCCTCTCAGGGGTGCAAAGCATTCATTGAGTTCTTCAGGTAATGATGGTAGTGTGCATGCTCTTAGGAGGTCTCCTCATCTCTATCATCATGTGAATTAGAAATGGGTTTCCACAGCCTTGCAAAACCACCTCCACCAGCACATTGACCCTATGGGAAGGTAAATATATGGGCAGTAATAACACTCAGGCTGAGTCTGAAGCAGTGAGACAGAGGGCCTGCACCTTGCACAGCTCCCCTAGGGTGGAAACCTGCAAGCTGGATTTCTATCTCTATCAACAGAAGACTTGACTTCCTACAGGGTCTTCTCATGACAGGCAGGGTTGCTCCTGGCACCTGTAGGGTCACAGATCAGCTCCACAACACTGATTGTTGGTTTAAAGTGGGTCTAGTAAAAAAAAAAAAAAAAGGAGACAAAACATTCTCCTCCCTTTCTTCCTTTCTTCCATTCCTCCCTTCCCCTTTCATCGCTCCCTCCCTTCCTCTCTCTTTCTTTCTTCCTTTCCTCCCTCCCTCCCATCCTAGCTTTTCTTCCTTCCCTTCCCTCCCTTCTACCATCCCTCCTTCATTGTTTCCTTCCTTCTTTGTTTTTCCTCTTCCTTATTTTCTCTTCCTCTTCCTCTGTTTCCTTCGTCTTCTTTCCTTGTTTCTCCTTCCTCCTTCTTCCTTCTCCTCCTCCTTCTTTCTCCTCCTCCCTTCTCCTCCCACCTTTCTCTCCTTCCCCTTCTCTCCTACTCCCTCCTCCTTTTCCCCCTCTTTTGTCGTCTCCTCCTTCTCTTCCTCCTCGTTTTCTTCTTCTCTTGTTCCTCCTTGTCATCTTTCTTTCTGTGTGCCAGTCTCAGGGCTTGAACTCAAAGCCTGGGCCTTGTCCCTTCATTTTTTTTAAACTCAAGGCTAGTGCTTGCCACAGCTCCCCTTCTGGTCTTTTGGGTTGTTAATCTGAGATAAGTGAGTCTCACAAACTCCTGCCAGAACTAGCTTGGAACCATGATCCTAGGTCTCAGTCTCCTGAGTAGCTAGGATTACAGGTGTGAGCCACCAGTGCCTAATTCTCACATTAACTTTTAGCCCACTTAAAAAAAAATCTGAATAAAGAATTTGGAATTCTCTCACATCTATTTTCCCCCTCTGTTTTCTCCCAACAGTGGCAGCTATGTGCTGCCTTAAATCAATGCCTTGTTACAGAGTCCTGGGAGAGAAGATGAGGCAACCTCCTGCCTGCTTCCTTGCCTCTGGTCTCCATGGACCTTCCAGTCATAAGCTGAGCATGGTTGCCAGACTCCAGTTTCTACAGCTCCCTCCCTTCCTTCTTCCTAAGTATTCAATAACTCCCTATTGCTGAAATGAAGAGTAAACTGTAGTGGAAGGACATGCCAGGTTCCAATGTCTATCTCTAATTTTCAATTTTTCATCTATCTATCTATCTATCTATCTATCTATCTATCTATCTATCTATCTATCTATCTATCTATCTATCTATCTATCTATCTATCTATCTATCTATCTATATTTGTTCTGGTATGAGGACTTGAACTCACGCCCTAGATACTGACCCTGAGCTTTCTCACTCAAGGCTTGCATTCTACCACTTGAACCACAGTTCCACTTCTGGCTCTTTTGGTGGTTCAATGGACATAAGAATCTCACAGACTTTCTTGCCTGGTCTGGTTTTGAACCATGATCCTCAGACCTCATCGTCCTGAGTAGCTAGGATGACAGACCTAAACCACGGTTCCCAGAAGATAATATTCATTTCTATTCTTACCTATAAATAGACTTATGGACTGTAAGATGGGAATAGAGCATTGTCTTCGGAGTAATGGCTTTGCCAAGATCTAGGAAATGATGGAAGCATGGTCTCTGCTAGCCAGCCTCTAAAGAAAGCCCTTCTTCTGGCTTGCTCACACTAGAGATGAGAGTAGAGGAGCTCGAAATGCTGCTCCAGGAAGGATGCCATCATGTTCTTCTGTGAGGGAAGAGATGTGGCCCTCTAGTGGGCTGTGTCTTCCTGGGAGAAGAAGATTGTCTAGCCCAAAGCCCAGGTAAACATCTACTTCTCCCACCATGCATCATTATTGACTGCCAACAGTTTTTATGAGTGAATAGCTAGGCGTGGTGATAGTCATGGGAGAGCCTGGGAGAGCAAGTGAGGGCCTTTGGCCTTGTGTAGTCTAACCCCCATCCCCTTCTTATGGGGAAACTGAGCTCCTGAGAGGTGCCTCTGTTCTCTCATCTTCTCTTTTCTTAATCTGAGGCACTGAGGGGTTGAGATCACCTTGAAAAAGCAGAGGGCTGTGTTGATCTGCTCAGCCAGGGGGAGAGAACACTCCAGAAATACTCCTAAATCCAAGGAGAGCAGAGGCAGAGAAGAGAATAGGAGAGGAGAGAATAGGCATGCCTCTGTTTCAGAGAAATAGAGTGCAATCTCAGAGCAGAGACAAGAACAGGAGAGACTTCAGAACCTATGTGGAAACTTCCTCGCTTGCTTGCTTGCTTCCTTGTTTCCTTCCTTCCTTCCTCCCTCCCTCCCTCCCTCCCTTCCGTTCCCTACCTTTCCCTTCTTTTCTGTAACTTTCACTCCCTTCCTTCCTTCCATCTTTCTTTCTTTCTTCTTTCTTTCTTTCTTTCTTTCTTTGTCTCTCTCTTTCTCTCTCTCTTTCTTTCTTTCTTTCTCTTTCTTCTTTTTCTTTGGGTCAGTGATGGGGCTTGAACTCAAGGCCCAGGCTCTGTCTCTAAACTCTTTTGCTCAAGGCTAGCTAGCACTTTACCACTTAGAGCCACAGCACCACTCTGGTTTTTTGCTGGTTCATTGAAGATAAGAGTCTCAAGGACTTTCCTTCCCTGGCTGGTTCTAAACCACAATTCTCATTTCTCAGCTTCCTGAGTAGCTAGGATTACAGGTGTGAGTTGCCAGCGTCCAGCTTAGAATTTCTTATTATAAGAACAGAGTCAGGGGCTCGGAAGGTGGCTCAGTGGTAGAGCGCTTGCCTTGCATGCATGAGGCCCTGGGTTCAATTCCTCAGCACCACATAAGCAAAAAGAAAAAAGCTGGAAGTGGCACTGTGGCTCAAGTGGTAGAGTGCTAACCTTGAGCTGAAGAGCTGAGGGACAGCGCACAGGCCCAGAGTTCAGGCCCCACAATTGGACCCAAAATAAATAGGAAAAAAAGAAAAGAACAGAGTTAGGGGCTGGGAAGTTAGCTCAGTGGTAGAACGCTTGCCTTGCATGCATGAAGCCCTGGGTTCGATTCCTCAGCACCACATAAGCAAAGAGAAAAAAGCTGGAAGTGGTGCTGTGGCTCAAGTGGTAGAGTGCTAGCCTTGAGCTGAAGAGCTGAGGGACAGCGCCCAGCCCAGAGTTCAGGCCCCACAACTGGACCCCACTCTCCCCCAAAAAAGAACAGAGTCAGGCACCAGTAGCTCACACCTGTAATCCTAGCTGTTCAGGAAACTGAGATTTGATGAACATAGTTTGAAGACATCCCAGGCAGGAAAGTCCATGAGACTCTTTTCTCTAATGAATCAGAAAAAAACTGGATGTGGAGATTTGGCTCAAATGGTAGCATGCCAACCTTGAACAACAACAACAAAAAAAAACTCCTCAGATACAGTGCTCAAGTTTCAAGTTCAAGGCCCAATAGTTGCACACACAAATGAAAAAAAAAAAAGAATAAATTAAGAAACAGTGATTGCTTTCTACCGAAAACCTGAAAGGGATGAAGAGGTGAACCTGTTAGGAATCTGTGTACCAGAGTTGGAAGTGTGGCTCTAGTGATAGAGTACCTGCCTATCAAATGTAAGACCCTGAGTTCAAATCTCAGTTCTGCCAAAAAAAACCCATCTAAGCATTGCTCTGGGCAGTATTAAGTTGATCAAAGTGTTTGTCAAGGGGAGTGTTTGTGCCTTGAATCACAATGGGGGCAGGCATTCTCTGTCATTAAAATTTGAAGATAGATAAACAGTAAATATTGCTGGGGATAATTAGTGCAGTGAGGAAAGACATGGAAGTTCCAACTCTGGCTGGCCCAAAGCCATAGTGCCAGGGGTATTTATCTAAAGCTTAGCCAAACCATCTGAGCTGCAAAGGTGAGGTACAATTTGGAAGGCACTCTTTTTACACAGTTATGTTTGAGAGGTGTAATAATAACAGTTTGGCTGGATGCTGGTGTCTCATGCTTATCATCCTAGCTACTCAGAAGTCTGAGATCTGAGAATCGAGGTTCAAAGACAGCCCAGGCAAGATAGCCCATAAGACTCTTATCTCCAATGAACCACCAGCAAAAGGAAGTGTATCTGTGGCTCAAAGTGGTAGAGTGCTAACCTTGAGCAAAAGAGCTCAAGGAAAGCACCTAGGCCCTTAGTTCAAGCCCTGAGACTGACAAAAAAAAAGAGAAAGTGGGGGAAGGGAGAAAGAAAGGAAAAAAGGAAGGAAGGAAGAAAGGAAGGAAGGAAGGAAGGGAGGAAGAAAGGAAAGAAAGAAGGAAGAGAACTATAAGAAGAGTTATTTTCATTCATGGAGGAAAGTGGCTTGAATGGCAGAATGCTCATCGGATGCAGTCTTAACCACTGACTTTGGGAAATTACTTAATATCTCTGACGTTGAACGTCATGTTTACAGTGTGTGAATGAGCCCGCTGCATATCAGGATCATTGTGTGGATGGGCAGCACACAGTAGGCCTTCAGTTGATGACTGTCCCTCCTCTCCAACTATCTGTTGTCCACAAACTTCCACCAGTACCTCTCTGAGATGTCTGTCTGTCTGTTGATGAGCTGGCAGAGAGGCCTCTCTGCCAACTTCCACAATGCTATATTATGGGATGCAGAAACATCTTTCTGCCATTAAACCTGTGAGGAAAGAACACTTGCTCATTAGAACTGCTCAGTGTGACTCACCCAAAGGTCATCTTGTTTCTGCAATCCAGACTTGTAGGTTCTTGACAGACCACTTTGTGCCTCTTGACCTATAGAAACAAAAACCTAATACAAATATCTAAATCCAGATCTAGGCTGCAGAAGTAATTTTCCTTTCTGGATGGATGGCACAGTCCCAGGTCTTTTGCAGTTACAAACAAATGGAAAGCAGCAGAATTAATCAAGAATGGGGAACTTTTAAACCCACAGAAGTTAAAAGCAGGGGAAGGGAAGTTGACTGACACATGTAATGATAAAATCTAGACTATTTTGGCTTCAGGTATGGCTTGATCCAGGTACTCAATATCATAATTTCTTAGCATTAAAAGTCTTATTGTACTTTTGATCACCCAAGGTAAATACAACTACTGGAATTGACCCATGAGTTATTAGGCTGTTGAAATTCTTCTGTGACCACCTGCCTAGATGATCATTGTCTTCCCAATTGATGGCTTTGATGAGATCGCCTCCAGGTCTCATTAGAATTTTAGAGGAATCTCACTGTACAGAAACATAAAAGATATGATACTAGGGTAGAAAATGTCAGTGTACTACACACCCCCACTCCAAACTCCAATGGTTTCATAGAGGATTAAATCGAGATTTAAAGAAGTAGTGATTCCCTCTCCCACCCAATATACAGAAATTCTATGACATATCTGGTGTTGTAATGTAGATTTCTTGATCCTAATGGAATCAGCTTTTTTTCTTCTATATTTTTGCTGCAACTGGGGTGGAAATAGGGTTGATAATAATAGCCTCTGGAAGATGAAACTAGCTGTCTTTTTTTTTTTTTTGCCAGTCCTGGGGCTTGAACTTAGGGCCTGGGAGCTGTCTTTGAACCTGTGTGTACTCAAGGCTAGTGCTCTACCACTTGAGCCACAGCTCTACTTCTGAGCATTTTTTGGAGTAGTTTATTGGAGATTAGAATCTCATGGGCTTTCCTGCTCGGGACTGGCTTCGAACTGAGATCCTCACATCTCAGCCTCCTGAGTTGCTAGGATTACAGACTAGCTGTCCCATTCGGTTCCTTTGCTGAGAATTAGGACTCTTCTGGAAACTCTCAGGGAACAGGAGTCAGCTGTGGAGGTGGAGGGCAGTGTTGGCTGATGGCAGCAGGTGGATGTCAAGCTGCAGAGCACAGGGCCCTGTCCATGGTGCTGACCCCTCTCCCCTGTGAGCCAGATGCTCCTGGATCTGGTGTGACTTGTTCCTGCTTGCACTCTCCAACACGTCTTCCATTAAATGATAATATTGTCCCCACATCATCCACGGTGGCTTTGAACACTCAGATATCGGTTCTGCTGTGCAGAAAGACCTACAGGGCTAGAATCTCAAATGTTGCTTCCATCTTGCTTTTGTTAGCATCAGGACTGAACCTCTTTGAGGGCTCACTTGGTCCTTTTAAGGGATCTTTTACTCAAGATCACCAGACAAGAGAGACAGATCTTCCTTCCTTCTTTCAATGAATTATCTTCCAGCCTTCCTTACCTTCTTGGGGCTCACACCTTTCATCCTAGCTACTCAGGAATCAGAGACCTGAGGATGATGGTTTCCAAACCAGCTTGGGCAGAAAAGTCCATAAGACTCATCAACAAACCACTCAAAAGCTAGCAGTGAAGGTGTGTCTCAAGCAGTAGAATGACAGCCTGGAGCAAAACAGCCAAATGAGAGTTGGAGGTCTTGAGTTCAAGTCCCAGTACTGGCACATACACACAAGAAAATTTGTCTTGTAGACTTTGCCACTTGTGTCTGCAAATTGGTTCTTCATGGGAACCTAGTGTCGTATTTCTAGCCTTGGGTTTGCCTCAGGTTTGGCCTTTTGTTTTCAACATTTTGACTCTTAGATCTTAGATCTGTAGTTCCTTCAGAGAGAGAGATCATATTCCATTCCATTGCAACCTCTAAAATACCACACAGAATGCCACATTCATCTCAGTCACAACATCTTATCACATTTTCACAGGAAAAATGACTTCGTGAAGTCTAATTTGCTTCAAGTTCTGTTTGAACTGTGTGTGTTTGTGTGTATGAATCCTGGGGCTTGAACTAAGGGCCTAGGCACTGTCCCTTAGCTTTTTCACTCAAAGCTCAGTACTCTACAACTTGAGCCATATGCCTCACTTCTGCGGGAGTATTTTTGGTGATTCATTGAGAAATAAAAGTCTTACAGACTCTCCTGCTTGGGCTGGCTTTGAACTGTGATCTTCAGATCTAAGCCTCCTGAGTAGCTAGGATTACAGGTGTGAGCCACTAGCACCTGGCTCTGGCCCCATTTGAACTAATTCTGTCTACGAGAGAGAACGAGAGAGACAGACAGACAGACAGAGATAGAAGGAAAGACAGAGACAGAGAGACAGAAAGAAACAGAGACAAAGATAAAGAGAGAGAGAATGACTTCTCTTTGGCTCCACTGAGCCTTCTTGGGTTAGAAGCAAAGTTTTCCCTTTTTGTTTTGATTTTGGTTTCTGAGGAGTTCGCAGTAGGTCTAATTAATGTCATCAAAAGGAGAGCATTTAATTAACTAAATAACATGTTGAGTCTAATGAGAACATACTTCAGCACCCACTAGGTGGTAATGGTCTCTGAGGCTAATTCCCAGGAGGCCTGTGATTGGATACAGAGAAATCTCTGTCCACCAGTGTCAGGGATCCCCCTAGAGTTGCCAGAAATGGGGCAGCCATGGTGCCATGCAGGCAGGAGAGGTCTTGGCTTTGCAGTCCCTGTCTGGAGAGGGCAGTAGGGGCGATGGTGGCTTCACTTGGAAACCCACAGGCATGTGCAAACGAGCTTTGCTTCTCAAAAGCTCTTTCTATTCCTTGGTGTTTTCCAGTCCCCTCTGAAGTCTGACCATGACCTGGTAAGGAAGGGGCTGTCTGTCTGAAAGCTGTAATCACCCACTCCATTCCCTTTGGTGCTGCTGAGTGTGTGGATGTGGGTGCCCTCTGCTGGACACTAGCGGATCAACACCCACATTTCTTCAGACCTGAGAGCCCTTTTACCACCTGGGGTTAAACCTTCTGAATAAGACCTTTTAGGGGGCTAAAATAGGAACTACCATGATGCAGTCATTAAAAGAAAAAAAAGAACAAATGATAAGGAACCTCAGATCTTTTCAGTCACAAACAGACTCCCTGAAAGGATATCCCAAAGAAATGAACTCTGTGTCTGGGGAATGACATGCATCTGTTCTCCCTGCGTTCATGTGTTTACTGAGACCTCCATCTTGGTCTCCCATTTTGTTTCCCCACAGATGTGAGAATCTTTTCCTATAATGTGATCCTGACCCATACTTTGGAGTCCTGGGTCCTGGGTTTGACTTTGTTATGTAAGGGCTGTGTATAGGGTTGTTGTTGTTACTATTATTTGCAAAAGAAGAAAGGGGTTTGTTTAGGATCTTCAGAATTGCAATTCAGGACACTAACATCTGCATAGCTCTACAACCAATTTCTGCAGAAAGCAGGAACGTGGGGGTGGAGCCTCTATTGAGCAGCTGGTGTTGGTTTCTTGGTAGGTGAGGGAAGTTGGTTCATGGGAAATCTTCTATTGGAGTTGGGTGGAGAGACTGTGTGACAGGGGCCATATTACTAATTGGAAGGAAATTCAACAATGACGATACATAGTCCAAGGGCCAGAAAAGTAAGTAAAAAGAAAGCCTTGGAAGGCATTTTGAGTCATCTTGGCAGCCAGTCTTGTTCTAGATGAGAACACAGAGGTGGCCCGAATTTACCTTCCCATCAGTGGCTGGTGTTCTGCCTAAGACCCGCTTCACAATGGTCTCCTGATTCCCTTTGGGAAAAACCTCTTCCAATGACATCTTCTCCAGGAGCCCATGGCTCCTGTCTGTCATCCTAGCTACTCAGGAGGCTGAGATGTGAGGATTGTAGTTCAAAGCCAGGGTAGGACAAGAAAGTCTGAGAGCCTTAAAAATCTCTAATGAATCACCCAGAAAGCCAGAAGTGAGCTGTGTGGCTAGTGGAGCTAGTGGTAGAGCACAAGCTTTGAGTGAAAAAGCTGAGACACAACATCCAGGTCCTGAGTTCAAGCCTCAGTACTGACACCAAAAAAAATTTTAAGGTGATTTTATCATGATTTTTTTCCTATTTTCCTCAAATGGAAGCATCTCTCTGAACACCTGTTTCCTTTTCTCAAGTGTCTCAGGGGAGGAACTCCGCTGATGATTTACTTTTCCCAGATTTCCCCGTTATGATGGTGCCATAAAAGCAGCCTTGGTGCCAGCCATCTTCTCAAGAATCTCACATCGAATAGTTCACTGGTGGTATCTCAGGCCCAACTTCTAGCCAATGTGAGGTGGAGGAGCAGAGGTAGGAAAGCCAGGGCTCTCCAAGTGCCTGTGTCAGTGTCTTTGGTTGACAACATGCTGGCTTGAGAGATCTCAAGCATTTGAGGCAGGGAAGAAGTTCAGCATCATGTCTGACTGATAGAAGGTGCTCAGTGAAATGCCTTATTCCTTCTAGGACTGGCCATTGGATTCACTGGAAGGCATTGCCAGCGGTTCTGTCAAAAGTTCTAGAATAAAGTTCATTTTCAACAGTGTCTTGCACAAATAGACACTGTAGAACATCCAAAGTCTTCTAATCAAATATGGAAGTGTGCCCTCCTTCCAGGGAAGGGGATTCTGAGTGAGAGGGAGGAGTACAGAGAGTTCTGGGAGATTGTTTGAGTGACTGATGCTTAGGCTTCAAGCTATGGCACACAGGTGGCAAGGAGTCTGGTGCTAGCAGGTGGGCAGCTTTCAGTGCAGGGTGTAGCTGATTCCTGCATGGACTGAGGGGGCTCTGGCTGGTTACAGAACGAGGCCATTTCCTCCTTCCAGTTCCCTGTATGGTGTTTTTTTTTATAACTGGGATGCAAAGGCTGACAATCCTGCCTGCCCCACCAATGATAGCTGTTCCTAGCATGCATGTGCACACAGACATGCCCACCATCAGCATTTTCAGTATTCCATTCACCTTGGCATTGTCACCAGGGAACACAGTGTGGCTCCCAGCCATGGCAAAAATGAACATTGAGGGCTGGGAAAGTGGCTCAGTGATAGAGTGTTTGCCTTGCATGCCTGAGACCCTGGGTTCGATTCCTCAGCACCACATAAGCAAAAAGAAAAAAGCCGGAAGTGGTGCTGTGGCGCAAGTGGTAGAGTGCTAGCCTTGAGCTTAAGAGCTGAGGGACAGCGCCCAGGCCCAGAGTTCACGTCCCATGACAGGACTTCCCCCCCCAAAAAAAAAATGAACGTTGAGCCTAGTTGTCAGGGTCGCCTGGAAGAGGTGTGTGTGGCTTTTAAATGGAAGGTTGGGGTGGGGGAAATCACTTGGGGAAAAAATGGAAAGATGTTGGTTATGGGGACTGAAAGGAGGTACCCATCGCCTGGACAGGGGGGATGGGGAAAGAGAGCTACCTGTCCACATCAAGGAATTGTCTGCGGGCAAGGAAAGCTTCTGTCCCTTCTGCTCCCTGAGCACACAGGCTCCCGCTGCCTTCCTTCTTCCTCCTTTTGTGGGTGCCCCAGTATTGGGGCTTGAACTCAGGGCCTAGGTGCTATCCTTTAGATTTTCCTGTGCTCCAGGCAGCTGGTGCCTTACCATTTGAGCAAAAGCTCCGCTTTCAGATATATATATATATATATATATATATATATATATATACATATGTATTTATATCTGTATATATGTGTATATACATATGTACAAATACATGTATATGTATACATACAGATATATATTCAAATATATATTATGAAACCTTTATTTAATATATTTTTTGTAAAGATACTGTACAGAGGGTTACAGTTACATGAGTAAGGTAATGAGTACATTTCCCATGGAAGCTTTGTTACCTTCTCCTTTGTTTTTTCCATACCATCCCTTCCCTCCCTACCTCCCAACTCCTCCCTCCCCACCCCCCACCAGAAGTTGTAAACTTCATTTTCAACACAGTTTCTTGTACATCTCATTGTCACAATGGGTCAACCTGTTTCTTTATTTCAGCATGTTGTTATTTCCCTTCCCTTCCCCAAATTAGAAAATTGTATATACAAGATGCAGGGCACTACAATCAGTGAACCAGGGGTTATACCATGGGGAAAGAACAGACAAAAGAAACAAAAAAATCACATAGTACATTATACATACATTAAAATAACAGCAAGAAAGATAAAACCACTTGTTTCCCTATCTTGGGGTGGGGGGGCGGAGTTCATTTCACTTAGCATCATCTTATATGGTCATATGACAGGCTTTTTTTTAATCTGGGCTTTGAACTACGATCATCAGATCTCAGCTCAGATTAAAAGTGTGAGCCACCCATGCTTGGCTTTGCTCAGAATTTTTACCCCGAGGGTCTTCTGTCAGCTCTCATTTGGCTGGGGGAGGAGGAGACACCAGTGGGAAAAGGAAATGTGAGCTTTTGGTGGAGGGGGCTAGTGAAGCTCAGTAGAACATTCTGGAAGATGGAGTTCTGTATCTCCATCAGGGCTTCAATGCTTTGGACTTCCAGTATCCACAATCACTTTTTTGGGGAGCTATAAGTGGGGCTTGAACTCAGGGCCTGGATGTTGATCTTTAGGCTAGCACTCTACTACATGAGCCATAGCTCCACTCCCATCATTGGAGTAAATTGGAGATAAGAGTCATAGATTTTCCTGCCTAGGCTAGCTTTGAACCTTGAGCCTCAGATCTCAGGTTCCTCAGTAGCTTGGATTACAGGCCTGCACAACAGTGCCCAGCTTACAATGACTTTTTAGCGAGAGGTAGCTATAGGCAGCGTGTAGGTAGATGACTTGTTAGATGGGTTTGGTTTAGTACCAGCAAATTGTTCCTGGAACTTAAGCTTGGGTGCTGTCCCTGAGTTTTTGTGCTCTGGGCTGCTGCTCTATCACTTGAGCCTCAAGTCCACTTGCAGCCTTTTGGTTAATTGGAGATGAGAGTCTCATGAATTTTCAGGATGACTTTGAATCATGATCCTCAGATCTCAGCCTCCTGAGTAGCTAGGATTACAGGCATGAGCCACTGGTGCCTGACTTTAAAATGAGATATTTTCACATGCAATTCACATGTGTTTCTGGCTCTTCTAGGACACCAGATTTTTTGATAACATTGGTCTTTTTTTGCCAGTCCTGGGGCTTGAACTTAGGACACTGTCCCTGAGCTTCTTTTGATCAAGGCTAGCATGCTACCACTTGAGCCATGGCACCACTTCTGGCTTTTTCTATTTATGTGGTACTGAGGAATTGAACCCAGGACTTCATGCATGATAGGCAAGCACTCTACCATTAAGTCACATTTCCAGCCAATATTGATCCTTATACGTCTTCTGTAGTATACTAGGAGAAATTGTGGTGTGTGTGTGTGTGTGTATGCATGCAAGCATGGGTGTACATATGTGTGTGTACATATGAATGAGTATACACCTTGCTTTGCACTTGCCCAGAGCTCTTTAGTTCCAGACCTCTTGATCTGTCTAGCCATTTTAATACTTGATGGCCCAATTATTTATGACACCTGATCCAGGCAATCATTTTACCTTAGAAGTAAGTACATGAGGCCCAGATAAGGTGTGTGACTTTATCAGAGTCACACAGCCTCCACCACAGACAGAGTAGGCATTGTTTACATAATATGAAGTGGCCCTGTGGCTCAAGTGGTAGGGTGCCAACTTTGAGCAAAGGAAACAAAAAAGCCAAGAGCAAGTGCAGGTCCTGAGTTCAAATCCTAGTAACGGCACAAAAGACAAGGCTTTCTCTGCATCTCTATGTCATGGCGTCTCATTTACCTCAGAGATGATCGTTCTTAAGATTCCTGAGTGCTTACTTCAACATTTTATTTGGATGAATCTAATAAATTCTTTCTCCCCTAGTATTGTAACACAACAGTAATTAGGCCACTCATGGTGTGTGCAGACCTCTTCCATTTTTGCTTAACATTTTTGCTTTCATTTCAGCACACAGGACTCTTTCATTTATCTCTTTTTTGGCCGGTTGTGGGGCTTGAACTCTGGGCCTGAACACTGTCCCTCAGCATTTCAGCTCAAGGCAAGTGCTCTACCACTTGAGCCACAGCACCACTTCTGGTTTTCTGGTGGTTTATGGAAGATAAGCCAGCCTAGGCTGGCTCTGAACTGCCACCCTAGATCTCAGCTTCCTGAGTAGCTAGGATTACAGGTGTGAGTCACTGGCACCTGGCTTTATTTATCTTTGATGGCTGCTTATGACAGATGAACTTTAGGCTATTAGTCAGCACCAACAAAGTTAATCCACCAAGAAGCACAGGCAAGAAACATCTTAGACTTTGTGTACCCTAGGATCTCTGTACCCACTCTTCTTCCTTCCTCTTCTTTTGAACACTGCTTTGACAATGCAAGGATTATCACTATCTCACACCAACAGTCTGATGGGGCTACTACCTCTGGTCTTGAATCACAGCTCATTTACTCAGGCCTAAGGTAGAAAAAACAAAATGTATCTACCAGACACTTTGGGGACACATTTCAAGCAAAATCATGAACAGTCTTGCCTCAACCTTTGCATCTCTGAGTAAGAGGAGAAATCATGTGGAGACAGTGATTCACAGACTCCAGGCTATTCAGTGGGTACAGCAGAGCTGCTGGAAGCTCTTCAGTCATTCCTTCAGAGAGCTCTGTCCATTGTGCTGAAGATTCATCCCCTGCTAGAGGCTTACGTGGAACTTGTCTTGGAATACAGAATTGGAAAGACTCAACTTTTTCTCAATTTGAGAGGGAGGCTCAGAGCATAGCCACACCCCTCCGCCCAATGCTGCTTTATCTCTTTCCTCCTTTGTTTTTGGTCCCACTTCTGTTGTTCACAGTCTTTGGTGATAGCCCTGCTGCCCACACTTTTAGGGCCAGTGAGTGGATCCAGTGGTCAGGAGGGGAAAGGAGTTGTTTCATCACTTTGGAGGCTTCTGGCTACCATGAACAGAACCCCGTGGCACAAATGAATTTAAATAAACAACATCAGGTATATACCATATGTAGGTACAGAAGGAGGGATGTGTCAAGGTAAGACGCAGAGAGTAGTTGGGTGGGGATGCATCATGGTTTATTTTGGCATATCTATTCAACATATTAAGTCCATATTTGAGAATAAGATGGGTAGCCTTGCTCTAGGAGACATTGTCTGCTGCTGCTTCACAGAGATGGGAAACTTCTCCCCTCCTCCCTTACACCCTTGACATGCATTCCCTCATTGGCCAGAACTGGGTTACCTGGCCAATTGCTGAGCCAATCATTGATAAGAGGAATTTAGAAAACCAGCCCTGGCTGAGAAAAATTCTCTGCGGTTGAACAGATAGCTGTTTGGGCTGCCACTGCCCTTTTTAAAAATTCAGTGTATTTTTGTTTGTCAAGCAGATCACATCTGGGACACTGGCAGACAGGAAAGTGGGAAGAACTTTTCTTCTTCAGGGGAGAGATAGGGAGAGTTCTTTCTCTGCAAATCCCTTATCTGAGCAAACCTAGGTCCTGGTGATGAATGGACTTGGAGGAAGGCATTAGAGTGACAGGGAAGAAGAGGAAGAGGTGAAGCTTCAGAGTGAAGCCCTCCTCCTACTTCCTTTTCCATCTTTCTTTGCTTTTTCTTCTTCTAAAATTTCTGTTCTCTGCAGAGACCCAAGCATCCAGAATAGAATCTCCTAATAGATTTATCTACTCATTTATCCTTCTCTGGGAACAATTGCTTCATTAGCATTGAAAAGATTTATTCACCCCATCTTTGTTTTCCTGCTTGTGGGCTTTCTGCTTATTATTGGTTGTTTTTTGTTTGTTTTCTTGCTTTTTCTTTTTGTACCAGTCCTGGACACTGTCCCTGAATTATTTTTTTGCTCAAGGCTGGCACTCTACCACTTGAGTCACAGCTCCACTTCGGGTGGTTTCTTTTGTTTAATTTTTTTGGGGGGGGGTCTTGTCATGGGGCCTGAACTCTGGGCCTGGGTGCTGTCCCTCAGCTCTTCAGCTCAAGGCTAGCGCCCTACCACTTGAGCCACAGTGCCACTTTCCAGCTTTTTTCTTTTTGCTTATGTTGTGCTTAGGAATTGAACCCAGAGCCTCAGGCATGCAAGGCAAGCGCTCTACCACTGAACCACCTTCCCAGCCCTGGTGGTTTCTTTAGGTAGTTAATTAAAAAGAAGAGTCTCACAGGCTTTCCTACCCAAGCTGGCTTTGAACTGCGATCCTCAGATCTCAGGCTCCTGAGTAGTTAGGATGACAGGGGTGAGCCACAGGCACCTGGCTCTGCTGATTATATTTTAAGCTTAAAATGGAAAAGCTTCTCTTTGAAATCTTTGCTTATGTATGTCAAATGTCACTGGAGAGTTGGAACCAATTTACCATGTGTTTATATCATTTCATTCATTCCCTAATGCATTCATTCATTCATAATCCTGTAATATCATAAGCACAAGTCCAATGCTGGCCCTTCTTTCTTGCCATAGGGGAGATTTGGGCATGCCCTTTGAGGCCAGACTCCCAGGAGAGTCAAATGAAGAAATACCAAGGACTGAGGCAAGTACTGAGAAATATAGTCCCCAAATTCCTTCCATGGAATTTTGCTCCAGAATCCATGCTGCCTGAATCCTGGAATAGGTCACCTGCCTAATCTTGTTTCACAGACAAAGTTGGCACAGGTCAGCTGATGCTTTCTGTTGATCTCTCCTCCACATCTTCAGGAAGGAGACCACATGATTACATGACCAGAAGATCATGTGATCGTGTGACCACACGTCTCTTTCGCTGCTCCAAAGATGGCAGACACGTGAGATGGGGAACCACATTGGTTTCTGCATCAGGCTGACTCATTTCTTCTGTCTCTACTCCTTTCCAGCATCACAACTCTTGAGATAATGTTTGCCTGTTCTTCAGTTTTCTGGTCTACCTAATGGGAACAAAGATAATGTTTACCTCACAGGGTGATTGCAAAGATAACTCATGGGAAGTCTCTGGTCTAGGCCCTGCCTCTAACAGTGCTCAATACAGTGTATTCTTTTACCTATCTGAAAGTGTATTTTAGTCCCAAACAGTACTATTTTCATAAGCAGAGAAGCATGATCATATGCTGTTGCTGTTTAGAAGGAGGAAAAGGTTGTTGCTCAGACTGGGTCTCTGTCCTGCCTGGGGGCTGGAGTTGTTTGGTCACCCCATGCCTGTCGCTCCCTCAACATGTTAGAATTGAGCTGCATGTCTCACTTTGAACTATGATTATTGCCAGTAAACACTGGGCATAAGACTGCATTGGAAATGATTCTTGAAGAGTTCAGTGGGACAGAAAATACACAAATGCAGAACATAGGCAACTAGACTAGGAGCCTTGACCGTTGCCAAACGTAGAGTAGCAAAGAGATCAAGGAGAAAACTCCATAATTATTTCATCCACAGAAATACCAACTGGTTGTGGAAGTTTGGGTACATGGGTCTCTCTGCCTTCGGTTTTGTGTGTGTGTGTGTGTGTGTGTGTGTGTGTGTGTGTGTTTAAAAGAGACAATATTATGATGATATTATATTGTGCTATAGATCCCCCAGATTGGTACCCACAGATGGTTTTGCTTGACCCACAGAAGATTTTAGACTTTCAAATTAGTTTGTCAGGTCTGGTGCCTGTGGCTCACGCATGTCATCCCAGCTACTCAAGAGGCTGCGATCTGAGGATCAAGGTTCAAAACCAGCCTGAGCAGACCAATTGGAGAGGCTCTTATTTCCAATTAACCAGCAAAAAAGCCAGAGGAAGAGGTGTGGCTCAAGTTGGGAGAGCACCAATCTTGATTTCTTTATAAAAGCTAAACCAGAGCATGAAACCCTGAGTTCAAGTTTCAGTGCCCACTACCACACACAAATTAGTTGTCAACATTTAAAGAATAGATGGTTACATTCTGCATCTGGAGGAATAGATAGCTGGAGTTGAAAATTGCTAGCATTAAAAAATGTCCTTGTAGCCGGGAGCTGGTGGCTCATGCCTGTAATCCTAGCTACTCAGGGGGCTGAGATCTGAGGATCTCGGTTCAAAGCCAGCCTGGGCAGGAAAGTCCGTGAGACTCCTATCTCCAATAAACCACCAGAAAACCGGAAGTGGCACTGTAGCTCAAGTGGTAGAGTGCTAGCCTTGAGCTGAAGAGCTGAGGGACAGCACCCAGGCCCAGAGTTCAAGCCCCATGACTGACAAAAAAAGAAAAAAATTCCTTATTATAAAGATGATGCACAGAGGGGTTACAGTTCTGTAAGTCAAGTCATGAGGACAGTTCTTCTTGGCCAGTTGTCACCTCTTCCCTTGCTCTCTTGCAGTGTTCCCTCCCCTCCCATCTCCACCAATAAGTTGGATAGTTCACTTAAAAGTGTCCATTGAGTACTGTTACAGCATTGGTTCACCCTTTGTCCCTCCATTTCTATGCCTCCAACTTCCCACCACTTGAAAGGCCAGAAAGGTGATTTGGGTGGGGGCAGGGGAAATGGGGCGCTACATTTCCTGGAACTTCATCTCCACTCACCCAGATGGCTCATTGGAGTTTGCTGCCTGCATTCCTGAGCAGATCATCTGCTTAGCATGATCCAGATTCTTCTGAGGGTTCTAACTACAGCAAGGCTTGCTCCATTCTTCCAGCCAAAAGGGGAAATAAAGGCAGATTGATATTTTCCTGTCTGTCTGACATTTCACCCCCTGTCCCAGAAAGAATGTGTGTCATTAACTTTATTGATCATAACAGCCATTATTTAGTAGAATTTAGGATGATTTCAGCACCTTCTCTCAATGGATTCTTTTGAGTTGTAGGCATTAACTTCTCCCACTTGGTAGAAGAGGAGACAGAAGTTCAAAGAAGCTAAGGAATTTACTGGGCCAACCTCTGATGCAGATTGACTGACAAAACACAACCCCCTGCCCTGGAACATTAAGTAAATATGATAAACTGTACTTCTCCTCTTCTGTTCTTTATCATATCTAAACTGCTACTGGCAAAAGAAATGATAATCCTTGGAGAAGTATAAGATGTTATAGTTGTCTAAAATGGTTCTCATATGGGGCTGGGAAGGTGGCTCAGTGGTAGAGTGCTTTCCTGCATGCATGAGGCCCTGTGTTCTATTCCTCAGCACCATATAAGCAAAAAGAAAAAAAATCTGGAAGTGGTGCTGTGGCTCAAGTGGTAGAGCGCTATGCTTGAGCTGAAGAGCTGAGGGACAGTGCCCCGGCCCAGAGTTCAGGCCAATGACCAGACCCAAAATTTTAAAAAATAGTTCTCATACAACAAAAAGGGATGACTATAAGGTCAACAATGAAATTAAAACAATCCTTTGAAAGACTCATATTACTTAAAGAATAACCTAGATAGTCATGTATTTACTACTGAAATTAAGTTTTGAATGTATAAAGATGGCACTGAAGCAATAGAGAATGGCCCTAGTTCTCTCTAACCAAATAGACTTAGGGTCCCATATGCAGTTCCCCCACGAGATAGACAACAATGAATAAACAAACATGCAGAGAATCACAGGAATTTGCACACACAAAGATGGAAAATCTCAAAGTCCACCCCCCAACCCCTCATGGCAGTGCTGTTGAGCATTGAAAGGGGCCCACTGCTTGCGTCTTCAGGAACACCAGCCGATCTCAAAAGGCAGACACAGAAAACTCTCATAGCACTGGACACAGACTGGGCAGAGACCAAGACCAGAGACCAGGCACAGCAACACCCAGTCAGAGACAGCTCCCACTGCCCCATTGTTCAGCCCACAATTGATATGAAGGAACATAGTGGCCTAGCAACCTGAAATCTGCAACAATAGATACAGAAATCTGCCACAGCACTGACAGTCAGCCAAAACCAGTTCTAGGATCAGTAAGTATCCTGCTGGAGCCACTCGCCCCACACAGGAGACCAGTACTGCAGCACTGGTTAGTGACCCACAGAGGTTGATCTGGACCTCTGTCCCTGCTAAGAAGGAACAGCACACTTGAAGCACACAGAGGCCTGAGCCCTTCCATATTCCCAGCACCCCACCTGTTGGCTTCCAGTGGAAGGCTACAGGGACTCCAACTAGACAGGTGCTAGAACCCTGTATCCCCCATAGCACTGGCTATCCAGAGAAAGGTCAGTGTGAGCACCAACGTTCACTCACCTACAGGGACATGCCCCCTCATCCCAGAGTAGTCCAAATCTCGGCCCTCCCTGACAGACAGGACAGGCACTGGTAGAGGGCTCTCCTGTCAGAAAACACAAACATGTGTGCTAACCAGCCACCTGCAGAGCATTTCCACCAGGAACAGCCAAGTGAATGCATGCACCAGCCCTATACAGGAGTGCAAGCTGCCTAGGTGCCAAACCCTGATGAGAACTGCAGGCCCATGAAACACTTGCAGGTCAAATCACAGGTACATGCTGTCCACCAACAGAGCACACCCTTGTTGTTAGCTGCATCACTGAACCCTGCCAGGACCCACTGGTCCCTGTCTGGAACTGTAAAAAGAGTAAATGTATGAGCAACAGGCAGAGCACATGTAAACACATACAAGATGCACCAGACCAACTGCTGGTCACTTGTTGGAAGGGAACCAACCCAGGGCCAAGGCACAAAAAAACCCTGTGCACAGTGAGGACCCCAATCCTTCTGAAGCCAATGCCTAACCCAGACTCCTGAAGCTAACTTCAGTCCCCGCTGCAGACCAGACCAAGCTCCTTTCAGTTATCCCAGGGCTGAGTATGCACACAGGTGCTAGCCAGCTTGGGGACCCTGCTTCAGTTAGCCTACCCAGTGTAAACCAGCCCAGGCAAAGTGAAGGCTGTTGGTACCTGACAAGCAAAGATTGGGCCAACAGACAAAGATTAGACTACAGCACCGACAATCCCTGAACCCAAATGCATATACCAAAAGGAAAGATTACAAGAGTCATGGACAGTCAAGAAAACAAACCAAATGCAAAAGCCAGCAGCAATCCAGGAAAGAACTACAGTAAGAAGGAAGAAGAAATGGAGGACAAAGGAACCAGTAAAGAAATGATGGCCAACTTGGCCAATGAAATAAAAGGGAAGATGGAAAAGCAATTTCAAGAACACAAAAAGAAATATCAAAGAAATTCCAACACTTCAAAAAAAGATACAGACAAAAATAGACACAGTATATACCTCATTAAAAGACAGAATTAACAATGAGACCTGATATAGGAACCATAAGTTGTCAATTTCCACAATGCAAACCATAATGGAAGCTATAGGTAACATAATAAGTGAGATGGAAAATAGAATATCAGGAGTTGAGGATAAAACAGAGAATCTGGAACAGCAAGTAATAGGTATGGAAAAAAGAACTCAAAAATTACCAAAAGGAAATCCAAGGATTGGCAGAAAAAGCCAAGAACTCAAATCAACATATAAATTGGGATAGGTGAGATGGAAAAATTTCAAAAGAGTTATGGAACACCTATTCAATAAGATCATTACAGAAAATTTCCCCAATCTTAAGAGAGAAAATCTCACCTGCATAACAGAAGCATATAGAATACCTAGTAGACACGATCCTAGAACACTTCTATACACATCATAGTAAAACCATTAGACTTGAGTAGCAAGGAACTGATTTTAAATGCTACAAAATCAAAGAATGAATTACATTACAATGGAAAAATCAAAATCGCTGAGGACCTTTCCACATAAACCCTCAATGCAAAGAGAGCCTGATAATGTAGTTTCCAACAACTGCCTACTCAAATTGGTGTACCCAGAGAAGCTATCGAAATTAAAACCTTTCATGACAAAAATTAAAGAAATTCATGAACACTAAACCCACACTGCGAAAAATAATAAAAGAAGAATACAATCTGAAGAAAACAATTAAGATCAGGAATCATATCAGAAAGAAATCACTAGAAGATCAATTTAGTAAGCACAGGGAAAGGAAAGAAGCAACAAGAAAACAAGAAAATGGCAGATAACATAACACATCTCTCTCTAATAATCCTAAACATTAACACACTCAAATTCCCCAATCAAAAGAAAAAGAACTACAGACTGGCTCAGAAAACAAGATCCATGGGGGAGTTAGGGGGTGAGGGGAGATGGGAAGGAATGGGAAGGGATGGGAAGGGGAAACAAAGGAGGAGGCAACAATACTTGATAATAAATGTACTCATTACTTTGCCCATGTAATTGTAACCCCTCTGTACAGTATTTTCACAATATAAATAAATAGGAAAAAAAGAAAGAAAACAAGATCTATTAATATATTGTCTCCAAGAGACCCATCTCACAGCCAAAGTAAAAACAAACTCCAAGTCAAGTTATGGAAAAGATCTTCCACCCAAATGTACCCTGTAAGAAGTCAGTAGCTACCATATGGATATCTGATAAAAACAGACTTCTCATTAAAATCAGTACAAACAAGTCGTTTAAGGATTCAGGTGGACCTGTTGCAACAATGAGAAGTACAAAATGTCATGTCAAAACCAGCTTTACAATGTCGGGGGGGGAGGGGGGGTATGATTGGGTGGGAGGGAGGGGGGAGGCTGGGAAGGGAGGTGAAGGGTAAACAAAGGAGGAGGCTGCAATGCTTGGTAAGAAATGTATGCATTATCCTGCCCATGTAATTGTAACCCCTCTGTACAGTATGTTCTCAAATAAAATAAAATTAAATTAAAAAAAAAAAAGACAATGTAGGTCCCTACATATTAATAAAGGGAATGATCCATGAAGAGGAAATCATAGTGGTCAATGTCTGTGCACCAAACAATAGAGCATCTAAATGTGTTAAACAAAAAACTCTTGGATTTACAGAACAAGAAAGACCCAAACAAAATAATAGTGGGAGATTTTCACACTCCATTCTCACCAAAGGAGAGGTCAATCAAACAAAACAAGCCAAGAAGCCTCTGAACTAAATGACACCATAACCTCTTCTCAGTAGCTTGTGGAACATTCTCCAAAATAGATAATTTTGTAGTTCACATAAAGAACCTAAACAAATAAAGAGAATTGACATAATCCCTTGCATCCTATTAGACCATAGTGGAATTAAACTAGTTTGTAACAACAAAGCATACTGTAGAAATTAGTCAAATACATGGAGACTGAACAGCACACTACTGAGTAACACCTGGGTCACAGAAGAAATTAGAAAGTTCTTCCAATTCAATGAAAATGGAAACACATCACAACAGCACCTCTTGGATACGACAATAACAGTGCTGAAGGGAAAGACCTAAGCATAAAGAAAACAGAAGCAGCTCAAGTAAATAATCTCATGATATAATTAAAATTGCTAGAAAAGGAAGAAAAAAATTAAATCTAAAGCTACATGGAGAGAGATGTTAAAAAAGGTTATGGCAGAAATCAACGAGATAGAAATTTTTTAAATATACATGAAATTAATACAACAAAAAGCTTCTTCTTTAAACAGTGATTAAATTGACAGACCACTTGTGAGGTTACCAAAAATGAAGAAGAAGGAGAAGGAGAAGGAGGAGGAGGAGGAAGAGTAGGAGGAGGAGGAGGAGGAGGAGAAGGAGGAGGAGGAGGAGGAGGAGGAGGAAGAGAATGAGGAGGAGGGGAGACAAAACAACAAGATCTGGGATGCCACATGAAAAATTACAAAGTAGGCTTCATCCCACAGATGCAAGATACATACACAAGATATATACATACATACCTACATGCCACATATGCAAATCCATAAATGCAATTCAGCACATCAACCGAGCCAAGATCAAGAACCACATGATTATCTCAACAGATGTACAAACAGCCTTTGACAAAATCCATCAACTCATATTCAAAGAATATAAGGAACTTATATTCAAAGAACATAAGGAAAATTCTTTAAAGCAACAAAAGTAATATATCATAGACCAACAGCCAAAAGAATACTACATGGGGAAAAACTAAAATCATTTTCCCTAAAATCAGAAACAATGCATAGATGCCCACTTTCTCCACTCTGCTTCAATATGGTTACAGGATCCTTAGCCAGAGAAGTAAGGCAAGAAAAGCACATTCAAGGGATCCACATAAGGACAGAAGAAATGAAACTATCCTTATTTGCAGATGACATGCTGTTATGCCTGAAGGACCCCAAATACTCCACTCCCAAACTCATAATAGACCACTTCAGCAAAGTAGCAGGATATAAAATTAATCCACAAAAATCAGCAACCTTTGTGTATGCCAATAATGTTCAAGCAGAAAGGGAAATCATAAAAACAACACAATTTGCAATAGCCTCAAATATATATATAGGAATCAACCTAACCAAAGATGTAAAAGATCTATTTAGTAAAAACTATGTACATCTAAAATAGAAATCAGACACTAGGAAAGTGAAAGACCTCTCATGTTCTTGGAGAGGTACAATCAATATTGTGAAAAAGGCTATACTGCCAAGCACCAGTAGCTCACACTTGTAATCCTAGCTACTCAGGAGGCTGAGATCTGAGGATCACAGTTCAAAGCCAGCTCAGGCAGGACCAAGGCCCCGAGTTCAAGCCCCATGACCAACCAAAAAAAAAAAAAAATGAAAAAAGAAAAAAAATGGCCCAATATAAAAATTCAATGAAATCCCCGCCAAAATCCCAATGATGTTCTTTACTGAAATAGAGAAAACAAATAAAAAATTTCATGTGGAACAACAAAAGACCTAAAATAGGCAAAGCAATTCAAGTTCTACAAGGAGCCATGGTAATAAAAACAGCTTGGTATTGGTACCAAAATAGACCCAAAGACCAATGAAACAGATTAGAAGACCTAGAAATAACACCACATACTTTCAGTTATCTGATATTCAACAATGGATCCAAATACATACAGTAGGGAAAACATAGCCTCTTCAACTATTGGTGCTGGGAAAACCAGGCAGCCACATGCATGCTTGTCAACATGCACTAACATCAATTCAAAATGGATTAAAGACCTCAACCTCAGACTCAAAACTCTGAAACTACTGTAAGACAGTGTAGGAGAGACTTTAGAACTTATAGGCTCAGGCAGGAATTTCCTAAATCGAATCCCAGGGGAACTACAGATTGGAGAAAGACTCGACAAATGAAAAGACATAGGTACTAAACAAGGAAGACAGCCAATCAAGTGGGAAAAATCACTACCAGCAATAAATCAGACAAGGCTTAATATTCCATATAAACAGGGAACTCAAGAAACTAAGCCCCTCCCAAGTCTAATAAACCAATCACTAAATGGGCAATGGACCTAAAAGGGGGTTTCTCAGAAGACAAGGTAAAAATGGCAAAGAAACTATCATCCCTGGCCATAAAGGAGATTTAAATCAAAACAGTCCTGAGATACCATCTCACCCCAGTTAGACTGGCCAATATTCTGAATTCAGACAAAAACAAATGCTGGCAGGGATGTGGAGAAAAGGGAACCTATTGCACTACTGGAGGGTGTAAACTAATACAACCACTCTGGAAAGCAGTCTGGAGGTTCCTCAAAAAACTAAACATAGACCTTCCCAAAATCCAGCCATACCACTCCTAGGCATTTACTCTGAGCATCATGAACCAGAATATGAACAGGATACCTGCACATCCAAGTTCATTGCTGCAATATTCACAACCTCCAACAAGAAGCACTCAGATGTCCCACAACAGATGAATGGATACAAAAAATGTGGTACCTATAGCCAATGGAATTTTAAACAGACATTACAAAGGATAAAATAATGGCATTTGTAGGGGAATGGATGTAACTAGAACAAATCATGTTGAGCAAGGTAAGCCAAGATTATAGAGACAAAAGGTGCATGAGCTAGGCGTCAGTGGCTCACGCCTGTAATCCTAGCCACTCAGGAGGATCACAGTTCAAAGCCAGCCCGGGCAGGAAAGACCGTGAGACTCCTATCTCCAATAAGCCACTAGAAAAATGGAAGTGGCCCTGTAGCTCAAGTAGTAGAGCACTCCCCTTGAGCTGAAGAGCTGAGGGACAGCGGCCAAGCCCAAAGTTCAAGCCTCATGACCAACAACAACAACAAAAAAGGTGCATGTTCTCTCTGATATGCAGATGTTAGATTTAAAGCACAAGATATGATCAAGTGTACAGGGTTCTAGACACCGATATACAGTGAGACCAAAAGAGGATAGCCTTAGGAGAAAAGCACCAAAATGTAATACACAAGCAGCTCTTCATATATATATATTTTTTTTTAATTTAATTTTATTTTATTTGAGAACATACTGTACAGAGGGGTTACAATTACATGGGCAGGATAATGCATACATTTCTTACCAAGCATTGCAGCCTCCTCCTTTGTTTACCCTTCATCTCCCTTCCCAGCCTTCCCCCTCCCCCCCACCCAATCATACCCCCCCTCCCCCCTCCACCGACATTGTAAAGCTGGTTTTGACATGACATTTTGTACTTCTCATTGTTGCAACAGGTCCACCTGAATCCTTAAATGACTTGTTTGTCCCCGTCTCCTCCACATGTTATACTGACATCAAATATAGTGAAAGCGGGGGTTACACTGTGGGGGAGGGACATACAAAGCAACAAAGAAATAATCTTATAAATGCGTTAGAAACACATGCATGAAAGAAACGAAAACATTAAAATACATATTTGAGGGTTCGTTTTCCTAACATCACATTCTCTGACTTTTTCCGCTTGACTCATACCTATACTAGATATTGCAAATAAGGGAAACCATGAAATCATAGACATATATATAAAATCATACGCATATTGAAAAGAACTCCAAAGAAAACGAAGGACCTTTTCTTAATTTGTCTTATCATTTTTAGATGACTCTATTTTTTTACCTCATATATGGTGTATTCACATGCATATGTGAAAGAAAGTGGGGACAGGGCACAGAATCAGTGGAAAACAAGTGAAAATATATAGCAGTGGGGCTCATCAACTGCATTGGACATTGATGTAAGTGAACCAAGCAACTCCTGGAGGAGATGGAAAGAAAGGAAAGAGAGAGAATGAGGGAACAGATGATACTAAGGAAAAGGAAAGAAATGTACTTATCACCTGACATATATAAAGGTAACCTCACTGTATATCACATCTAAAACATCAATAAAGTAATTTTTTAAAGCTATGTATAATGGGGAATGGTAATACTCAGCATAATACTCAGCACTGTGGAGGCAGAAGCAAGGGGACTGCAAGTTCAAAGCCATCTCTACAGTAAAATTTTTGTCTCAAAAAAACAAAAAAAGGATATGGATGTTACAGGTCTTGATAGACCATGTGAGGTTCTGGGTTAGATCTCTAGCACAAAACAAAACAAAACAACAACAAGAACTAGTCTTTGTATAATTAATTTACAGTGATAATTACTGAAAGAAATGGCCTATATAAATAAAAACCAAGAAAGAAACCAACTAAAATGGTGCACAATAGAATCTGGCAGGGGGGAAAACTACAAAGGAAACATCACATCTGCAAAATCTGGTTTCAAGAAACATTAGTATGTATAAAAATCTTCAATATATAATTAATTTTTTAAAAAAGTTTTTAAGTCCTCCTAAAACCTTCTAGACCAATTTTTTTTTTCACTGAAGAATTCTGTCAGGTGATTTGGACACAGTGAATAATTTTACAATAAATGATGTCCTAGGAGTTGGCACTTGTAGTTTTAAAACGTGGCTTGGGAAAATTGGGAGGGAGCAGAGGAAGGGGTGATATTGTCCAAAAGAAATGGACTCATTAATTGCCTTATGAAATTGTAACCATTCTGTACATCAACTTTATAATTATAAAAATATTTTTAAATATGCCAAGTTTAAAAAAAAACCTCATAGATCTAAACATAACCCACAAACTACAACACTTTAAATGAAAGCACATGAAACTTCATGTATTTGTGTTGCTTTGAAAATGACCTCTGTGTACACTTTAGTGGGTTTTTTTGTTTGTGGTTTTAGTTTTGTCTTTGAATGGTTGTTCTTCCGTCACTGATGTCATGAAGCTTGGACTCAGCCTGGGTGCTGTCACTGAGCTCTTTAGTTCGAGGATAGTGGTCTAACACTTTGAGCCACATCTCTAATTCCAGGTTTTGAGGACTTTTCATGAGTGCGCCACTAGCACCCGGCTACACTTCCGATTTTATTATTTTTTGTCGGTTGTGGGGCTTGAACTTTGGGCTTGGGCGTTGTCTCTTCAAAATTCTACCACTGGAAACAGGGTCAATTCCGGTCTTCCGAAGATAAGAGTCTCACGGACTTTCTTGCTGGCCAATACTAATACTGTGTCTTTGAGAAATCATTAACGACAGCCCGAGATTTCTCTAGGTAACAAAGGCCTGGATATTTTTTCATGACAAATTGATTAAAGACAAAGCATTGGGGAAGCTTTACAGATATTTAAGAAAAGGACACAAAACACCATCTCTAGAAAGATGGCTTACATTTACATTTTCATTCTAAGAAGGCACCCTCTAAAACTTCCTTTCTATTCATAAAGTACAAGTAATGCCATCAAAAGATAGCAGCAGCACTTAAATAGTCTGCAATATGATACAAAAACAGCAAAGATGTAAGCCATAAAATATTATGTAAAGAACTGAAAATATTCAAGCAAGACCAAGAAAAATGATCCCATTTACACTATGTATCTCCTATAAGCTTACTTATAGTACAGCATTATATAGGCCAACCTTGTCTATCTGCTTGTTTTCATGATTTGTATAGAACTTAAATATGGTACAATTGTACAGGTTCTACCAACTTAAAGAATATTTCTGGGAAATATTTACAATGCATGATGTATAAAGCAAAGCTGTAATGAGATGATGTTTGGTTATTAAATTGGTGAGCAGTTATGCTTTAAATTTTTAATTGAAAGGCTTAAACTCCAATTTGGTTTAGGAACACAGCAACATATTCTGCTGTGGCATAGATAGTGAAAAAAATTCTTTGTCTTTTAATCTTTGGCCAGCAAAAGGAAAATGAAGTGAAGTAGTATACACATGCAAAAAACAAATTCCTTCCCTTCTATAAGTTATCCCTGTCTCCACTGCTAACTAAGTTTACCTATTATCCTTCATTTTCTGTATTTAGTAATGTAATTTTCCCACAAAAATGACTGAACTCAACTTTGTTACCAATTCTGTTTTTCTTACTTTCTTATACATTCTAAAGTTCAAAAAAATTAAGACTTTCTCAGTAACAAGAATACTTCTAAAGAAAGACATCATGAAAGAAGGCACTGGTGGTTCAAGCCTACAAATTTAGCTTTTCAGGAAACTGAGATGTGAGGATCATGGTTCAAACTCAACCTAAGGGAGAAAGTCTGTGAAAGTCTTATTTCCATTTCACTACCAAAACCCTAGAATTGTAGCTGTGGCTCAAATGTTAATGCACTAGTCAAGCAAATAAAAGCTCAAAAAACCTCAAGGATAGTGCACATGCACTGAATTCACACCCCAGAACTTGTTCTCTCCCTCAAACAAAAAGAAAAATGACCAGAAAAGATAAACATCAGAATCTAGCAGGAAACCACTGTCCCAGAATACCAATTTAGGGCATATGAATCCAGTAGTAGCTCAGAATAGAAAAATTGCTAAAGCAGAACACAACCATTACAATACTTGGGAGGAAGGTAGTAAAATGATCATTTTTTGTACTTTAGGTAATATCTGAGAAAATTATCACTTACAATATGACTCTAACTGACAAATTCTCAAACAATTCATCTGCCTGCTTATCAAGAAAATTTTTCATTATTAATATTGTTTCCCAAATATATCAAACCCAAGAATGTATGCACCTTTAATGTAGCCATAAAATCCTTCCTATTTACAAAAATAAATGACCTTCATGATATACTAATAAGTTACCATTTTGGTTCAGTCATTAGTTTCCTACTAATGTGATTTTCTCTACATTTGTGGAGGAATTGGTGAAAGGCCAGATTCTGAAGTTTAAAGATTCAAGGTTCACTGTGAAACCACTTATTCTCTCCACTGTCCCCTCTCTAGTTCCCATGGCATGTGATTTATACTTTCAAATATAAACCAAGATCCTTCCAATCATAAAACACATTAACAAGCAAATGGAGAAAAGGAGTAATACTTAGTAAATGTTAAAAAATCTGTTGCTTGGGGCTGGGGAGGTTGCTCAGTGGTAGACTGCTTGCCTTGCATGCATGAGGCCCTGGGTTCGTTCCCCAGCACGACATAAGCAAAAAGAAAAAAGCCGGAAATGGCGCTGTGGCTCAAGTGGTAGAGCACTAGCCTTGAGCTAAAAGAGCTGAGGGACAGTGCCCAGGCCCAGAGTTCAGGCCCCATGACCGGACCCCCCCCCAAAAAAATCTATTGCTTTTATTTATATTGAGAGTATGTAGGTAGCTATAAAATAAGGTAAAATTCTCTTTCTATATAGCAAAATGAAAAACATATATATATATATATATATATAAAATATACATATAATATGAATAAACTTTAGGAACAAAGCTATAAAACATACCCAAATGCTATAAAATATTTTACTAACTAGAAGACCACATTCCTAATAAAAAGATGTGAAAGTAATTTTTTCTGTATAATGAAATTTCTATCAAACTTTTAAAAGTAGAAGAAAATTGACAAAAGATTTTAACCTTCACTGAGGTAGTAAATTCATCTGAGAGAGTTTTGAATTGAAGATTTAAAAAAATCTGCCTGACAACATAAGGGCACAGAAATTAGTCAACCTAGAACCAGTACCAAAATCAGAGAAAACAAATGAAATAGTACAAAACACAGAATCACATCTACTGTTTGACAAACATGGGATTTTCAAGTAAAGGGAAAATAATGTTTATAATACCTAGCTGCTAGGCAGAAACTGGTGTCTCCCAACTTTAGTCTCAATTACCCAGGAAGCTGTGGTCAGAGGATCACAGAAAAGAAAAGAGGACCTCATGGCAGAAAAGTTCATGAGAACCTCATTGCCAATTAGGCAGAAAATAGCCACAAGTTAAGGTGTGATACAAGAGGTAGACCTCAAGCCTTTAACAAAAAGCCAAGTAAGAAAAGCAAGGTCCTGACTTCAAACCCCAGTACTAGCACAAAAAATAAAATAAAACTATTATTATCTCGATGAAAATAATAAGAAAGTTAGTGCCATTACATCAGTATTTTAGAGCTTAAATATAAATAAATTGATGTTATTTAAATGAAATTATGAATGTATATGGAGGAAACAGAGATTATGTTTTCTAACTGTGGAGTCAGGGAGGAGGCTGGGAAGGGATGTGAAGGGTAAACAAAGGAGGAGGCTGCAATGCTTGGTAAGAAATGTATGCATTATCCTGCCCACGTAATTGTAACTCCTCTGTACAGTATGTTCACAAATAAAATTAAATTAAATTAAAACAAAATAAAGCAAAATGTAAATATCAGAAACAAGAAAAAAAAGATGGACTAATTTTGGCATAAAATAGTATGTTGGTATATATCACTAACAAAAACTAGAATAACATATTTGTAAAAAAATAATCTGCAACACATTTGATAGGTAATATATGTTGTAAAAATATTTTTAAGCTTTCAGATGCAGAGTTGTAGCTCAACAAAATGAAGCTGGAAATTGAAATATAACAGGGGAAAGTAAAGAGGAGGAGTGTAAATGAATGAAGAGTGGGTGGTAATGGCAGTACGCAGTGATAATATTCAATGTATATCCTATGAAACGAGGAAAGTTGAAGAAATGGCTTGGGTTGGTGAGAGGGAGGTGGTAGAATGATGATAGGATTGATATTGAGTAAGATACCTTGTACTTATAAACTGGTACATTGACAGATAAACCCTTTGTACAACTACTTGAAGATAATCAAAATATAAAAAACAAAAAAAATTTACCTGGGTGCCAGTGGCTACAACTGTAACCCTAGCTACTTAGGAGGATTTGAGTATTGAAGCCAATCTGGGCAGGAAAATCCATGAGATTTTCACCTCTAATTAATCACCAAAATGTCAGAAATAAGAGTTCTGGCTCAAGTGGTAGAGCACTAGCCCCAAGCAAAAAGAGTACCCAGACCCCTTAGTTCAAGCCCTGTACCAACACACACACACACACACACACACACACACACACACACACACACACACACACACACACATACACACACAAACAAACAAACAAATGTCTCAAAACTCATTAAAAAGAAATCTTCCTAGGCTGGTAGTAGTGACTCACACCTCTAATCCGAGCTACTCAGCTTGATATCTGAGGCACTTAGTTCAAAGACAATCCAAGCAAGAAGGTCCTTGAGCCTTATATGTAAATAAATAATAAAAAACCAGAAGAGGAGCTGTGGCAATACACAATACAGGCACAAAAGGCAAAACAAGACTTGTTTCAGTCAAATAACATCATATATTATACTCAGAGTAATATAAATTGTCAAAAAGACCTTTTGAAAATATATACAAAAAGCACTAAAAGTACTAGTACCCTTTAACCCACTGGCTGTAACAAAACAATAAAAGAGAGGCAATTGATAAGCTAAGATGATGTTTACCATGCTAATTCATAACTTAAAAAGTGAAGGAACATATAAACTAGCTAGTAGGTGATTGAATAATATAATACTTTTTATCATGACATTCAGACATACAATGATAGTCTACGTATATATTTATGTAGATAGATGATAAATAGCTAGATAGGTAGATATATGAGCAGAAATATATTTGCTGCTAATTATTCAATATTAAAAGTCTCCACAAGCATTTATATATTCCTATTCTAAGTTCTTGTCTCCTGCCTCAACATTAAAGGAAAATAAACATCCATAACTAGCATTTTACTTTTACAGGAACTGAGCACAATCTCCTCAAACAGCTCACTCCATCTTTCACCACACAGTCAAGCCCTCTACTTTTTAAATTTACATATCTCCTTTTTAAATTTGAGGCTAGAATTCTTACACTTCTCCCCCCTCCTCTCTCATGACAACTAAAAGTGTAAATGGTCATCATGTTTTTTAAATACTCTCATTGAAGCCAGGACCCAATCACCTTCTTAGTCTTACTTTATTTCCATTCTTTTTGTTGTTGTTGTTGGTCATGGGGCTTGAACTCTGGGCTTGGATGCTGTCCCTCAGCTCTTCAGTTCAAGGTTAGCACTCTTAACACTTGATACACAGTGCCACTTCCAGTTTTCTGAGTGGTTTATTGGAGATAAGAGTCTTATGGCCTTTCCTGCCTGGGTTGGCTTTGAACCGTGATCCTCAGATCTCAGCCTCCTGAGTAACTAGAATTACAGGTGTGAGCCACCAGTGCCCAGCCTCACTTTATTTCCAAAAGAAAGCTTCCAGCTCTCAAAGCAGAGCCTTATACAAAACATGTACCAAATAAATTTATTTCATTAACATTTTCTATGTACCTACTACATGACAGCAGGACAACACAATACTGTGTTTGGATCTCAAAGATCATGAAATATGTTCATGTATAAATATGACTAGTGCTTGGGAAAATTGGGAAGTGGAGTAGAAGTATCAATAGGTTATTGATATATTATTATCCTCACAATAGTATGTATATTAGCTCAAATTCCCAAAAATAGCTGAACAATGTCTTATGCATGTTTTAAATATTTGATAACAATATATGTCTATATCAATATATCAAGTATCAATAGATATTTGGGAATAAGAGAGGTAAAATAGAGAAAAAAGGCTTTGATTAAACTAGACATAAACAATAAACAAGTACTACTATACTGAAGCCTGTATCTTGAGAGGTGGAGATTAACACTGTCAAATTCAGATTCACCATACATCTTCCAAGAATACAATTCTCAAGATATATAAGCAAAAGTTATGGTTATAGTTTGGAAAGAATCCAATGATAGATCTGAAGTTTGTCTTCCTTTCTTAGGGAAAGAGAAATGTAAGAGGAAGATACCAAAACATTCCAAACACATCAGTTGATTTCCTCCTGGTATCATTTAGTGCATTTTTAATCTAACTTGACTCATTTTCTAAATTGTTACAGTTCCTCAAACTATGGTGCAGAATGACAATATGAAAAGAATGCAAATGCAGTGAGACAAAGGTAATCTCTACAAATTAGTTGGTTTAAACTTGCTTGCTATTTTCTCATTCAAAAATGCTATATTGATGCATTTCACTCAAAGTGGATTTCACTCAGTATTCTTTTGCTTGCTTGCATTTTGAGTTCTACTGCCTACTTTGTTAGCATAGGGTTGAGTAAGGGCAGTTCATGCTGCAAAACACAAGAAAAAAAAAACAGAATGTCTGTAATCTTAATGCAAAATGTTGCCATCTATTGTTATAGGAAATGATATTGAAATTTCAAAACCTAAATGAGTAAGATGAATCAGTAACTGAATAGAATTTGTCACATAATGTTTCCAGTGGGAATAATAAAACAGTACAATCATCAAGGCATTTTTAAAAAGAAAAGAAAAGGTAGACATGGTGATTCACATCTGCAATCCCTACTCATTAGACTGAGGAAGATCATTGTTCAAGGTCAATATGAGACAGAACGTTACAAGACCCTATTCTCAACCAGAAAGAGTGTAGAGGTGCAAACTTATCATCTCAGCTAGGGCACACAGACACACACACACACACACACACAAAGAACAGGAGGCTTACAGCCTATGCTGGCTCATGCCAAAAGCAGAGATTTTTATCTCAAAACTCACAAGCACTTCTGTGCTCATAAGAGAGTAATTGAGGAGGCTGGGAAGGTGGCTCAGTGGTAAAGCGCTTGCCTTGCATGCCTGAGGCCCTGGGCTCAATTCCTCAGCACCACATAAGCAAAAAGAAAAAAAGCCGGAAGTGGCATTATGGCTCAAGTGGTAAAGCGCTAGCCTTGAGCTGAAGAGCTGAGGGACAGTGCCCAGGTCCACAGTTCAGGCCGCACAACCGGACCAAAAAAAAAAAGAGAGAGTAATTGACTACCATGTCAAAGACTTGATTTCAAATCCTAGTATTTCCAGAGAAAAAATATTTTAAATGATGATAATATACAACTTTCAATTGAATTTCCTTTGAAAAAGGGGACTTAAAGATAGATATTTGAGGCATCTGAACACTGGTTTTAAGGTGAAAGGTTCCAAGAGTTGGCTGGGAAGGAATTCTGGACATGGGTTCTCTGCAGTTTTTCAGTGCATGAAAATACCATGGCAATTCAGACAATTTCGGCCTGAGCCAAGGAGACCTAGAGTTTCTCCTATTCCATCCTGTAATGTTTTCAGAGTGTCTGCTTTGACTTCGAGGTCTTTGATCCATTTGGAATTGATTCTGGTGCAGGGTGATATATAAGGATCTAGCTTTAGTTTTCTACAAGTAGTTAACCAATTTTGCCAGCACCATTTACTGAAGAGGCTGTCTTTCTTCCATTCTATTTTTTTAGCTCCCTTTTCAAAGATTAGATGGCTATAGGTCTGTAGGTTCATTTCTGGGTTTTCAATTCTATTTTATTGGTCCTGAGGTCTGTTCTTATGCCAATACCAAGCTGTTTTGATTACTATGTCTTTATAGTAGAGTTTGAAATTTAGTATTGATATTTCTCCAGCAGTGTTGTTTCCATTGAGGAGCGTTTTTGCTACCCGGGGTCTTTTATTGTTCCATATGAATTTTTGGATTGCCTCTTCTATTTCCTTGAAGAAGGCAGGCCAAAATTTTCTGAATAGAGACCCGGAAACACAAAAAATCAAAGAAAGGTTGGACAAATGGGATTGCATGAAGTTGCAGAGTTTCTGCATGGCAAAGGACATAGCTAGCAAGATCAATAGAAAGCCCACGGATTGGGAGAAGGTCTTCACTAGCCATACAACAGACAAGGGTCTCATATCTAAAATATACTTGGAACTCAAAAAATTAAATCCCCAACAACAAATCCTCAAAGAAACAACTGTCCAATAAATAAGTGGGCGAAAGACTTAAAGAGAAACTTCTCTGAAGAAGAAAGAAGGATGGCCAATAGACACATGAAGAAATGCTCAACATCCCTAGCCATAAAAGAAATGCAAATCAAAACAACATTGAGATACCACCTCACTCCAGTTAGAATGGCAAAAATCAAGAACTCTAACAACAACAGATGCTAGAAGGAATGTGGACAGAAGGGAACCTTACTTCATTGTTGGTGGGAATGTAAACTTTTTCAACCATTTTGGAAAGCAGTATGGAGGTTCCTCAAAAGACTTCACATAGAGCTCCCCTATGATCCAGCAATCCCACTTTTGGGCATTTACCCAAATGTTTACAAACAAGACCACACTAAAGCTACCAGCACAACTATGTTTATTGCAGCATTATTTACCATAGCTAAGATATGGAACCAACCCAGATGTCTCTCAGTAGATGAAAGGATAAAGAAAATGTGGTATATATAAACAATGGAATTCTATGCCTCCATCAGAAAGAATGACATTGCCCCATTTGTTAGGAAATGGAAAAACTTGGAAAAATTATATTAAGTGAAGGAAGCCAGGCACAAAGAAACATAGGTCCCATGGTTTCCCTTATTTGCAATATCTAGTATATATATGAGTCAAGCGGAAAAGGTCAGATAATGTGATGTTAGGAAAATGAACCCTTAGATATGTATTTTAATGTTTTTTTCTTTCATGCAATTGTTTCTAACGCATTTATAAGATTATTTCTTTGTTGCTTTGTATGTCCCTCCCCCACAGTATAACCCCTGCTTTCACTATATTTGATGTCAGTATAACTTGTGGAGGAGATGGGGAAAAACAAGTCGTTTAAGGATACAGGTGGACCTGTTGCAACAATGAGAAGTACAAGTTGTCATGTCAAAAACGAGCTTTACAACGTTGGTGCGGCGGTGGGAGGGAGGAGGATTGGGTGGGGGGGTGGGGAGGAGGCTGGGAAGGGATGTGAAGAGTAAACAAAGGAGGAGGCTGCAATGCTTGATACGAAATGTACGCATTATCCTGCCCATGTAATTGTTACCCCTGTGTACAGTATGTTCACAAAAATAAAATAAAATAAAATAAAATAAAATAAGAAAATACCATGGCAAGGGCACAGAAAACCAGTGAAATAGAAGTCTCCCTTGTGTTTTACTGCACGTCTTCAGAAATACAAGAGAAGCCTCATTGGTCTAAAGACTGTAACAAGAATATTGTTTCATTAGGAGAGAATGGTGTTTTTCAGCCACTGTCTTCTAATACATGGAACAGATTTTAGTAAATATTGCGCAATTGATTCTGTACATCTTAAAATTTTGAGGCATGGAGTAAAACCAGATCTTTGGAATCAAGAATAAAAAATAGAGCAGTATAACTGGGCAGAGTTAAAGAGGGAACAAGAAACAAAGGAAGTAAACAAGAAAGAATAAGGGAAGGGCTAATAAAATATTATAAGTAAAAGAATCAACACATTAAAAAACTGAAGCCAATCAAAATACATCGCAGTATCCTATTGACTTGGTCAACCCTTCTACATTTAGTTCTATCCTAGTTATTATGGCTGCTCAGTCTCTGAAAGCTCAGATCTACAATGTTTAGAATTAAGAAGTAAATTGATACAATATAAAAAAATAGGAAAGTAGCACATTTTTTTTCATTTACAACATTTTCACGTCCTTCAAATTTAAAATATATCATGGGAAAATACAGTTAAATAATTACCTGGTAGAGCCAATAACATTTGACTCAGTTTGGGGGAAAAGATTAAGGTGGTTATGGATTTAGAATTTCTTACAATGAGATGTACAAGACATTATGTCGAAAAATGAATCTTACAACTTTGGCGGGGGTAGGAGAGCACGGGATGGGAGGGCAGGGATGGTAAGGAGGAGGCAACAATGCTTAATAAGAATTGTACTCATGGGCTGAAAAGGTGGCTTAGTGGTAGAGAGCTTGCCTTGCATGCATGAGGCCCTGGGTTTGATTCCTCAGCACCACATAAGCAAAAAGAATAAAGCCGGAAGTGGTGCTGTGGCTCAAGTGGTAGAGCACTAGCTGTGAGCTGAAGAGCTGAGGGAGAGCGCCAGGCCCAGAGTTCAGGCCCCATGACCGGACCCCCCCCCCCCAAAAAAAAGTATTGTACTCATTACCTTGCTCATGTAATTGTAACCCCTCTGTATGGTATTTTCACAATAATAAAAACTTATTAATAGTAAGTTTTAGCAATGTTTATCTTACATCTCTAATTTTGATGATCATCAAAAGAAGTCTGACTCTTAAAAGAACTTATGTTCTATACAAATAGAATATTTATCTGAAAAGTAAAGCTTTCCTTTAAATGCTAATTTCTTCAATTGGCTACTTCATGATGAGATTTGAAGTTTATTGTCTTTCTTCTAGAGTTGATTTTTTTGTTATCAGCAGTTATAAGAATAAGTCAAATGCATGATTTCAAAAGAACATCTGGATAGTAGAACATTTGCCTAGCACAAGTGAGAGGTCCTAAGTTTGATCCTCAGTAGCCCAAAAGAAGGTGGAGGAGGAAGAGGTAGGCAGAAAGAGTGTGATGGGTGTGCAGAAGGATAAAAAGGAAGAGAAAGCAGAAGAAATAAAGCATCATATTATTCACTGTGAAAACTGGTAGAAAAGCATCACCTTATTCTGTTATTTCTGCTGACACTATAAGCAGGAGGATTCGTAGATTTCTCATAAGGAACAAAAGTGCTGAGCCATACCCAGGATTGGAAAAAGCAATTGTTCCTGTTTCCATCATGTTAAATGTTTGTATGTTGGTTACCCTGAGGATAATTTCTTTCAAAATTATCTCTATTTTTCCTGCAATTAACTTCATGTCTAGGTATCTATAGGTTTAACTTACCTAGGTTTTAGTTTGATGTGTTTTCTCTCTTGAGTTGAAGAGGTAACTGTGAAGAGTATGGGGCTCTGAAATGGAATTAACTTTGTCCAGAATGTTATCTTGTGCTGTCAAAATAGTTACAATAACTATTTAAAGATCTGTGATGTATCATGCATCATATAGCAAGCAGCTAATGTATTAATGACATACTTCTGGTGTACATTAATGACTGAGATTTCTCGTGTACTTATTAGTAAAGTTTTTTAATCTCTCTTGTGTACTTATTAGTAAAGTTTTTTTACTATCTTCAAGTATAGCTACATATGCATTTGTCTGACCATATATCATTGCAAGTATGGCTAATTTCTTAGGGTTCCTCATTACATGGTCATTTTATGGTATCTCCCAATTTTTTGGTTGTCAGAGCCAAGGGTGTTTTATTTCCCGTCTAACTGCCATGTATTCCCACAATGATGAAAACTCATTGGGTGGTTAGTTGAGATCCTCAGTAATCCGTGGCTTATATTTACATTTTTCTCTTAAGAAGAATTTTTTATTAATATCAGAATTTAATATTAATATTACAATATAATATAATCATATTATAATAACTTTATTAGTATTGAGGCTTTTCTTGGCCATTCCTTGAGGATTTTCCTTGGAAATCTATTGTCTTTTTCTAGGTATAATTGTGTATTCTGCCCCCAAGGATCTTGAGATCGAAGATTTCAGAGATCCCAAATTTCAAGCAAATCATTCAGAACTCTGTTTATATTGCCTACTTTTATATTAATTTACAGCACTATGCTTTCACAATACTTTATAAATTTGCCCATTCTTCTGTCCTCAAGAATTTGGACAGGCTTTTAAACAATATCTTAGAAATCTATTCTCTTGGTGCTTTAGGTACTACTTCACTTACCTTATTAGGATCTGTTAAACATAATCTTCTGGTACTATTGCTCTCATCTTTTTTCTAATCTTCTCTGTGAGGTATCATGTATCCCCTGAGGTGAGTCCCATTTTAGGCCATATATGGTTCTCTCATCTGTCTCATCTTTCTTCCCAGACATAAGTATTTAAGAACTAACTTAGCTAGTTTTCTTGCTCACCTGAATGATTTCTCAGTACAATGTAATTCTATAGTCCATCTTACAGATGAATAATCAGAGATGTGTGATCTTAGATTTCCTTTTCTTCTTTCTGTTAAGTCAAATATATGCCTTCTCAGTTCTCCAAACCTCAAAACAATCTGTATAAAAAAATAAGGCATCCTTCCATCTAGCACTGAGTTAGGTGTTATCCTGAAATAGTATAAGTCTACATGAACCACTGAGCTGGGTTTTGATAAAGCAAGCGTTGTCCCTGGTTCCTGAATTTTTGGGTAGGTTGCTGAATTTTTTCCTGTATTACCAAATGGTTTATGTTTTCTTAAAGTCTAGTTCCAAATTTTTGACAATGGTTTGTTTTGTTTTCCATTGATTTCCTTCTATAATGAATGCAATTCTGACTACACCAAACAACATTGAGGCAAACCATGTCAGAAATATCGATTGGTCTTTATACAATGTCAGAACTTAGTGAATAACAACAAATTCACAAGCTGTATCAATTCACTTGGCATTAACTGTTTCAGTACAATTGAGTTCACATGCTAGCCATATATTGCCAATACAAAGCTCTTTTTTCCAATCTTAGTTGCTAATATGAACTCTCAGATCACAAAGCACAATTACAATAATATAGAGACTATAGCAGAAAAATTTAAAGGTCAAACTTAGAAAGGTCTGAAGCAGTTGCAGAATTCAAAACACACTAAAGGAGGAATAAGGAGTTATACAGATGCCACAAAAAGTTATTGCCGTTAAAACAGTAATAAGAAGCCTAATCACAAAGTTACTGATGCCCAGATCAAAAGTAGTATCAAGATACAGAGCTGATTTTAGGCAGAGTGGAGTTCAGAATAAAGCCCTATCTCAGGCTTACTGGATATAGATGAAATTTAACCAGGGGATTAAGATGAGAAGAAATTCCAAAGACAAAGTTAGGACTTCATACTTTGTAGGTCCTTTCTGGTGACAGGTCAACATGTGACACTGTGTTAGGAGCCTCTCCTTTAATACAATCAGGTGAGTGTGTTTTGTCAAGTTTGGAGTGGTATCTTTGATTAACTCATGTCTGGTATTTCTAATATGATTTTATGTATTTGCTTATGTATTGTCTATTGACACAAATAAAATATTGGTTTGTGCCTCATGGTATACTGCCATAAACACTGCACAGTTGTTTATGTTTTCACACTGATACTTACTTAAAAATATTTTACTGTGAAGTTACAACATTGAATACTCTCTAGACATGTCTTCAAAAATAAATTTAAAATACCTCTGATTACATTGAACATACCTGAAAAGAATTGGTTTCACCTGACTTTAAAAAGTAGGCGCCCGAATCAAAACAACATTAAGATACCACCTCACCCCAGTTAGAATGGCAAAAATCAAGAACTCTAATAACAACAGATCCTGGAGGGGATGTGGACAGAAGGGAACCTTACTTCATTGTTGGTGGGAGTGTAAACTCGTTCAACCACTTTGGAAAGTAGTATGGAGGTTCCTCAAAAGTCTTCACATAGAGCTTCCCTATAACCCAGCAATCCCCCTTTTGGGCATTTACCCAAATGTTTACAAATAAGACTACACTAAAGCTACCAGCACAACTATGTTTACTGCAGCATTATTTACTATAGCTAAGATATGGAATCAACCCAGATGCCCCTCAGTAGATGAAAGGATCAAGAAAATGTGGTATATATACACAATGGAATTCTATGCCTCCATCAGAAGGAATGACATTGTTCCATTTGTTAGGAAATGGAAAGACTTGGAAAAAATTATATTAAGTTGTTTTTTCTGACTACATTGCCTTATATTTTGTAACGAAAGATCTTCTCAGGCTATGTACTCTCTCAGAAGTTCGTATACAGAACCTTCTATAGAGGAGAAAGAAGATCAACTGACTTGTCTGGATGGGATCCTTACAGATCACATTTTTCCTAAGCTGGTGTGTCTTAGGACTCTTGCACTGTATATGGAAAAGTCAGACCCATAAAAATACATACTTATATCTATTTTTTTCCAAAAACTTCCATGTATTTATTACTCAGTTCATTCTTAGGGCAAAGTAAAAGAAAAAGGGAAATCAGACTTTTAATTTAAACTACAAATCTTTCTGGGTAGTATTAAATTTTTTAGTCTGAATTATATAGAGCATAAATATTTATGAATTATCTTGATTCTTCTCCAATGTAGGAGTTGTGCATAATTTTGTTATGAGGTTTGTATTTTTTTTCTAAAACCATTGGAAAATGGGCCATGTTTGCTTTTGTTTCTTGACTGACTACACTCACTTCATCCTGACAGTCTTTGTAAAAAGACCTGGTAAACAGCCCTTCTAAATATATACATCATGTTGAAGGCATAGAAAAACATATCTATTGAAAGTTAAAAATCCATTGTTGTTCTATGTTAAGCAAATCAAACAAATTTGCCACACAATACCCAGTCTTTATAAATTGGCTCTAAATTGATACACTAAAAAAAATCTAGTGATTTTTCATTGTTTATATGGTGAATTTGTCTAAGTTGTCAAATCCCTTTGATTTCTTTTAATTTTATGTCCGAGACTGGAACTCTAAATCAGTATATTCTGCTTTCGCTCATTGGCTCTACCAACTAAGCCAAGCTTCCAACCTCAATTAAATCCCCTTTAAAATAAGAATAACTGGTTTAGGAGTTACTCTTTTGCTTACTTCTGTTTTTTTCTATAATGTTAAATAATTTTTGATGCAGTTAAATCATATTTCCATTGTTAAAAATGTTTTAGGATGTTGTTCCATTACATAATCCTTGTACTTGGTTTTCTAGAATGATTCTTAAATACCTCTAGTCATTTTAGTTGGACAGAAAGCTCTACAAACTGACATTTTAACATATATCAAGTATGACTCTATAATCCACAAATCAAACTAATAGATTGAAATCCAATAAGAGTCAAATTGTAGGTTACTGTCTAAGAACTTGGAAAAATCACCATGATTGTTATGATGTTGAAAAGATTATGTTACTGCATTGCTGGTAGGATTGAAAACTTGTTCAACCACTTTGGAAAGTAGTATGGAGGTTCCTCAAAAGACTCCACATAGAGCTCCCCTATGACCCAGCAATCTCACTTTTGGGCATTTAACCAAATGTTTACAAACAAGACCACACTAAAGCTACCAGCACAACTATGTTTATTGCAGCATTATTTACTATAGCTAAGATATGGAACCAACCCAGATGCCCCACAGTAGATGAATGGATCAAGAAAATGTGGTATATATACACAATGGAATTCTATGCCTCCATCAGAAAGAACAACATTGCCCCATTTGTTAGGAAATGGAAAAACTTGGAAAAAATTATATTAAGTGAAGTAAGCCAGGCCCAAAGAAACATAGGTCCCATGGTTTCCCTTATTTTGCAATATCTAGTATATGTATGAGTCAAGCGGAAAAGGTCAGATAATGTGATGTCAGGAAAATGAACCCTTAGATATGTATTTTAATGTTTTTTTCTTTCATGCGATTGTTTCTAACACATTTATAAGATTATTTCTTTGTTGCTTTGTATGTCCCTCCCCCACAGTATAACCCCTGCTTTCACTGTATTTGATGTCTGTATAATTTGTGGAGGGGAAGGGATAAAAACAAATCATTTAAATAGGGATACAGGTGGACCCATTGCAACAGTGAGATGTACAAGTAATTATGTCGAAAACGAACTTTACAACTTTGGTGCAGGGAGGTAGCAGGGAGCATTGGGTGGGGGATGGGGGAGGATGGGAAGGGGAAACAAAGGAGGAGGCTACAATGCTTGATAAGAAATGTACTCATTATCTTGCCCATGTAATTGTAACCCCTCTGTACAGTATTTTCACAATAAAAAGAAAAGATTAGATGATAAAAATGTATTTCAAGTTGTTTAGCATGATTTGTCTAGGCACCAGATTTCTGTGAGGAGGAAAAAAATGAAATCTATGTTGAAGTTCACATAGATATATAAAAAGTGCTTCAGGTTTATTAGGCATAAAGCCAATAGGCCCTAAAATAAAGTTTAATTATAAAGCCAAGCTGGATATGAAAAACAATGAGGTAAAGTAGAAAATTCTTGAAGGAAAATTAATATATAACTGAAATGGCTTCTGGAGCTTTTTAAAAATTATAACTAGCAGACTAAACTAGAAATCAATCATCTTATAAATATGTTAGAAACAATAGCAAGAAAGGAAAACAATTTAAGTCCTTATCTTGAGGTAAATGCTTGATAAGAAATGTACTCATTACCTTGCTCATGTAATTGTAACCTCTCTGGTATGGTATTTTCACAGTAAAAACAAAACTTATTAATAAAAAAATCAATCAATTGCCTTTAAATCAAACATTGGTTATTCTTCATCAGAAGTTCTTAAAACATGACTGGTGCATATATTAGAAGGCATGAAATTGTTGTTTTGCTGTTGTCTGGCCCTTCTTTACCATTAGGGATACTGTATTATTCTTTGTGCAATCACCTCAAATCCAGATTACTTTAGAATTATTCAACTTGGAAGTTCCTTTGCTATACTCATATCCTGACACACTCTTTAACTATTCTATATTGAGTATTGATATAGTGAACAATATTCCAGTGTTAAAATAATAAAACAAATAAGCTACCACTAAATGAGAGCTATTCATTCACAATTCAATTAAATTATTTTAGCAGTTTTATGTACATAGCCTCTGCTAAGGGCTAAAGAAACAATGATGAGCAAGACAAAGGTTATTTCTAGTCTTGTGAGCTGTAAAGTTTTGTATGGAAAAGAGACACTATGCTGGTATCTCATGCCTATGCTCCTAGCTACTCAAAGCCTCATGTGGTGGAGAATTAGACATCAAACACACACACACACACACACACACACACGTACACACAAACAACCTCAGGGACACTTTTCCAATCCTTAGTTCAAGCCCCAATAATGGTACTAAAGAAAGAAAGAAATAAGAGGCACAAGAAAAATATCACACAACCCACATGACTGACATTGTTACACAGCAAGGAAGGAAAAGAAGGTACTCACCTATTCAGATACACAGTCTAAGAACAAGTTGGTGAAAAAGTGTTCCCAGAAGACCAAACAGGCGACCCAAGAAACTTCCCAATAGCAACCTCTTATGGGTAGGCACAGTTAAGTATCACATCTTCCTTCTTGCTCTGAAGAATGCTATGACCAATTACAGAAACCTAATGGGTTAGGTGATTCACAAAAGAATGGAATGTTCACAGATACCTTCTATAGTTTTCCAGTAGTGTTATCAAGTACCTTGAATAGGTCTGGGAAGTTGACTCAGTGGCAGAGTGTTTGCCTTGCATGCATGAGTCCCTGGTTTCATCTCATCAGCACCACATAAGCAGAAAAAAGCTGGAAGTGGTGCTGTGGCTCAAGCTGCTACTCATGAGCTGAAGAGCTGAGGGACAACACCCAGGCCCAGAGTTCAGGCCCCACAACCAACAACAAATAAAAAAGAAACTTCAGTATTCCAATGTAATACCTTCAGATCAGAAATATCTTTTTCAGTTATCCCCAACACTGAACAACTCTACAGCCAGGGAATGTGTGGAGGCTGAGCAGGCAGTATTTGAAGGAGGTACCATGCCTCCTGCATCTTTTACAACAATCATATTCAAAACATAATAAAACTTCAGTAACAAAAAAAGAAATACCTTTTCTCATGATACTTGCATAGCTGGAGGACAGCTACATAAAATCCAACACAAAACATAAATAAGAAATCCTTTCCTTGTTGTGCTTCACTATCCAGGCTTCTCTAAGGTGAACTCAGTTTTGCCTATTCCCCAGTCGATAGAGAAGCCATGAGTCAGGAGCAAGGCCACGACTTTTGCCAGAAAAAGAACTGCCAGTTTCCTTTAAGGAGAGAGGACAAAATAGGTCAGGGGAAAAGTGTGTTAAGAAATAATGTGAAGTCCCATGGTTTCCCTTATTTGCAATATATAGTATATGTATGAGTCAAGCGGAAAAGGTCAGATAAAGTGATGTTAGGAAAATGAACCCTTAGATATGTATTTTAATGTTTTTTTTCTTTCATGCATGTGTTTCTAATGCATTTATAATATTATTTCTTTGTTCCTTTGTATGTCCCTCCCCCATAGTATAACCCCTGCTTTCACTATATTTGATGTCAGTATAACTTGTGGAGGAGATGGGGAAAAACAAGTCGTTTAAGGATACAGGTGGACCTGTTGCAACAATGAGAAGTACAAGTTGTCATGTCCAAAATGAGCTTTAAAACGTCGGTGCAGGGGGGGGCGGGGAGGGGAGTAGAAGAATTGGGAATGGGGGTAGAGGGGGAGGCTGGGAAGGGATGTGAAGGGTAAACAAAGGAGGAGGCTGCAATGCTTGGTAAGAAGCGTACGCATTATCCTGCCCATGTAATTGTAACCCCTCTGTACAGTATGTTCACAAATAAAATAAAATTAAATTAAAAAAAAAAAGAAAGAAGGTGAAGACTGGTTTCTCATCAGTGGAATGTGCTTACAGCCATGAAGAACAACCCTGTATAAATGCTGTACTATGGAGGAACCAATAGACAGCTGTCTATTTGCCTATGTGCAAATGGGGATTGGCTACAATGAACATAAGATCACATTATAGAATGATTAAAAAGAATTCTTTTATTAATTTTTTTTTGTCGGTCATGGGGCTTGAACTCTGGGCCTGGGCGCTGTCCCTCAGCTCTTCAGCTCAAGGCGAGCACTCTACCACTTGAGCTACAGTGCCACTTCCGGTTTTCTGGTGGTTTATTGGAGATAGGAGTCTCACGGCCTCTCCTGCCCGGGTTGGCTTTGAACTGCCATCCTCAGATCTCAGCCTCCTGAGTAGTTAGGATTACAGGCGTGAGCCACCAGCGCCCGGCTATTAATAAGTTTTTATTGTGAAAATACTGTACAGAGAGGTTACAATTACATGAGCAAGGTAAAGGTAATGAGTACGTTTCTTATCAAGCATTGTTGCCTCCTCCATTGTTTCCCCTTACCATCCTTGCCCTCCTACTCCCCTGCCTCACCCCATCCTACGCCCCCTCCCACTAATGCCCCACACAAACATGCAAAAGGGAACCAGGCACCAGTAGCTCAAACTTGTAATCTTAGCTACTTAGGAGACTGAAATCTAAGGATCAAGATTCTAAACCAGCCCAGTCTGTAAGAACTTGATCTCCAATTAACCACCAAATGGCTGGATGTAGAGCTGTGATTCAAGTGGTAGAGTACTAGTCTTGACCAAAATAGTTGAGGGACAGTGCCCAAGGTCTGAGCTTAATCTCTAAGACCAACATACACACACACACACACACACACAAACATATAAACACACACACACACCAAAAAACTGGATTGAGCCTAACATGGTAGGGGTGTGCCTATAGTCCCAGGTGCACAAAAAGCTGAGAAACTAGAAATCAATTGAGACCTTGTACTAAAATGAACAGCAAACAAAAGGCATTAGTTGTTCCCCACCTCAGCTGGAGGGCCCCTATGGTAATAGTTTAGATGAAAGAATGATCTCTGTCTAGTTCAGCACAGATACTACACTGTGAGTAAATAAGTCTTTAGATGATTACACATAGGGCTTTCAGTCATCACAGTGTGTATCAGCCAGCATTAGTGACTCAGAACCTCAAGCGGACCATTATGTACATCTATGCTGACAAAGCTTTCAGATGATGTCGCCCAGAAAATATCTGATAGCCATTGTCTAGAAACTCACTAAAGTATTAAATCATACCTGCCTTGAATTTCTGATTCATAAAATTATGAGCAAATAGTTGTTTTAAACTGCTAGGATTTGGGTAATTTGTTACATGTCAGAAGCCAGGTGAAGGGAAGTGATAGGGTAGAGAGGAAGGTTAGCCAAGAGTTAAGTCCTAAAAGATAGAGAGTTAAGTCTTCATGTTAGTTGAGAGATGTGGTTCATTATACTACTTCACTACTTCTGTTAATACCTCAATTTTGGCTTTGTAAAACACACTGACATAACCGTATTATATACAGCATATTACAATATAGTACAAAATTATAATCACCCCATTTTGTTTATAATCAAAACTATTATCAGCCTATTTTAGAATGTTGCAAATTCTACCAACATTTCACAGATTTCTTCAACAAGTAAAAGATTTTAAAAAGGGGGATTGTCCCCCAACAACAAATCTTCAAAGAAACAACTGTCCAGTAAATAAGTGGGCTAAAGATTTAAAGAGAAACTTCTCTGAAGAGGAAAGAAGGATGGCCAAGACACATGAAGAAATGCTCAACCTCCCTAGCCATAAAAGAAATGCAAATCAAAACAACATTGAGATACCACCTCACCCCAGTTAGAATGACTATAATCAAGAATTCTAATAACAACAGATGCTGGAGGGGATGTGGACAAAAGGGCACCTTACTACGATGTTGGTGGGAGTGTAAACTTGTTCAACCACTTTGGAAAGTAGTATGGAGGTTCCTCAATAGACTGCACATAGAGCTCCCCTATAATCCAGCAATGCCACTTTTGGGCATTTACCCAATTGTTCACAAACAAGACCACACTAAAGCTACCAGCATGACTATGTTTATTACGCATTATTTACCATAGCTAAGATATGGAACCAACCCAGATGCCCCTCAGTGGATGAATGGATCAAGAAAATGTAGTATATAAACACAATGGAATTTTGTGCCTCCATCAGAAGGAATGACATTGTTCCATTTGTTAGGAAATGGACAGACTTGGAAAAAATTATATTAAGTGAAGTAAGCCAGGCCCAAAGAAACATAGGTCCCAAGGTTTCCCTTATTTGCAATAACCAGTGTATGTCTTGAGTCAAGCAGAAAAGGTCAGAAAAGTTGATGTTAGGGAAATGAACCCTAAGATAGGTATTCAAATTTTTTTTTTCTTTCATGCGATTGTTTCTAACAAATTTATAAGATTATTTCTTTGTTGCTTTTTATGTCCCTCCCCCATAAAACAAATAAATAAAAACAAATCATTTAAATAGGGATACAGATGGACCCATTGCAACAATGAGATGTACAAGTCATTATGTCGAAAACAAACTTTACAACTTTGGTGGGGGGGAGGAGGATTGGGTGGCGATCAGGAGGAGGATGAGAAGGCTACAATGCTTGATAAGAAAGATACCTATTATCTTGCCCACGTAATTGTAACCCCTCTGTACAGTATTTTCACAATAAAATAAAAAGAGGAAGATTGTTATGAGGAATCTGAGCTAAGATTCAAATGTACTTGTGGACCTGGGATAGTTTATCTTGAAGAATAAAGTTAGATAATAATAATAATATAAATAAATAAAGAGTTGATGTTAAGGTGGTGCCATAGCTCAGTGGTAGTCATTGCCTAACACACAAGACACTGCAGTACCACAGTGTGTGTGTTTGTGTGTGTGTCTGTGTGTATGTCTGTGTGTGTGTGTGTGTGTGTGTGTGTGTATTTCATAACTGGTTGAAACTTGATGAAACCAGGTGAAAGCTTTACACCACTTTGGATTACATTTTCATTTCATTACATTTACATTATTCATAAATGAGTAAAGATACTAAAAACAAAACATTTTAAACTATAAAAAGAAAAATAGTAGACAATTTCCCATTGTGATATATGCTCTAAAAAATACAAGATTATTTGCGAAATGTGTAACAGAGATTTGTTCACTTTCAAGGATCCAAAGATTCCCAGAAAGAAATAATATTCTGCAAAATGTTAATCTGTAAACTAGGAATTAAAAAGGATGTAACTAAATGATGATGGGAAGGAAGATTAAGAGAAGAAACAGGAACTAAGTGACATAGGGTTGACTGTATTGGTTTATAGAATATGCAAAGTGAGAACTTCACACAAACAGAGGAAAGAGTTTACATCAAGATATATCTTTGTCAGCTGGAGATTTGACAGGTTAAGATAAACTTAACAGATCAATGTCTCTTCATCCTAATTGGAACTGAAAAAAAAACAGTAATAAATGTTTACCTAGCTACCAGGTCAGCACAGGCTACACACAGGAACTCAGAGTAGCCTATATCATAAAACAGCGAAAAAGCTATTTACTAGAGTTTGGGGAGGTCCTTTATCAATTTTATGCTATTCTATAATGGCTTAATCTTTTAGCTTTGTATAAAAGATTTAAAACTGCCTTTTGAATGACCATCTATTTCACAAAGATTCCAGAGTTTAAACTTTTCACCTCTGGCTGCAAAGAATGAATCAGTAGTACCTGAAATTTACTAACCACTTAAAAACTAGGTATATGGAATGAAAGGGTACAGAATATAATGCAACACAGGCAGGTTTCAGCAGCTCAGGGTGACATTTAGCCAGTGATACAAATGAAACAGCTAGGTGACATGGAAAGACCTAAACGAATCTAGCAAGGTGCTTATTCTTAAACCAAACAGAAGGAAGTTTGACAGGTGAATGAACACAGCAGGACTGTTATTTCAGAGGTCAGAAGACTTGCTGTCCAAACACCAGCTATGTCTGTACTTTCTAACATGCTTAATGCATGATACACACCACTATGTGCACAAGTACACACACTTACATGCACACACATTGAACAACCAGTTGTTTTCATTCTAGTAATTTTTATCTTTAGCTGTTCTCTCACTTATTCAGAGTATTCTGAACTGTAAGAGACTTGAAAGCTACTATATTATATAACAGAAGAAAGAAGAAAACTAAATTCCCATATCTTGGTTCTTTCACTATATTCTCAGAAGGGGATTTCGATATGTGTGTGTGTGTGTGTGTGTGTGTATATATATATATATATATATATATATATATATATATATATAAACTGCAGACTGTAAGTGTCCTGTAAATGTACAAGTCATTTTTTCTTTCTTTCTTTTTTTTTTGGTCGGTCGTGGGGCTTGAACTCTGGGCCTGGGCATTGTCCCTCAGCTCTTCAGCTCAAGGCTAGCGCTCTACCACTTGAGCTACAGCACTACTTCCATATATATATATATATGTATATATATATATATATATATATACATATATATATATATACACACATGTATACATATATAACATATACATGTATATGCATGTTATATATTATTATATCTACATATGTGTTATATGTTTTAGATATGTTGTATGTGTTATATATACATGTATATATGTTATACATACATGTATATATGTATATACTTACATGTATATATGTTATATACATGTTTGCATAAACATGTGTATATATGCATATAGACATAAGCATGTGTGTATATATACATATATACATGTCTACATACATATATACATATACATATATACATACATCTATATCTTCTCCTGAAGTTGCTTTTTAATCAAAACAAAAATGTTTAGACTTCAATTTTGTTAGTTTTTTCAAAGAACCAACTCTTTGTTTTGTTGATTCTTTCTATAGTTTTTTTGGATTCTAATTCATTTAATTCTGATTTAATTTTAATTATTTCTTTCTGTCTACTGTATTGGGGATTATCTTGCTGCTCTTTTTCAAGGAGGTTCAGATGTCTCATTAAATTGTTGGTTTCAGATCTCTCCAATTTGTTGATGTAGGAACTCAGAGCTATAAACTTGCCTCTGAGTACTGCCTTTCCTGTGTCCCAGAGGAGCTGGTAATTTGTGTGCTCATTTTTGTTGAATAGCATTAACCTGTGAATTTCCTTTCTAATCTCTTCCTTGGCCCACTCGTGATTCAGCAGTGTGTTGTTCAGCATCCATGTATTACCGGACTTTCTTTGGTGGCTTTTGGTGTTGAGTTCTAATTTTATTCCCTTGTGGTCTGAGAGAATGCAAGGTATAACTTCAATGTTTCTGAATTTAGACAAGTTTGCTTTGTAGCCTAAAATGTGGTCTATTTTAGAAAATGTTCCATGTGCTCTGAGAAAAACGTGTATTCTAATGCTGTTGGGTGAAACATGATTCTAATTATGTAGAAGGATAAGGGGAAAGGGAGGTAAAAGAAAAAATGATGGTGAATAATTTTTGGTTATGTTTATTCCCCCTCTCCAAGTTGTATAGTTCATTCCAATATAGCATCTACTGGATTTCACTGCTGAATTGGTTCATCTTATGTCACATCATTTCTGTCTTTCCCCTTCCCCTCACCAAGTCAGGTAAACTTTACATAAGAAAAAAGGTACAGAAATCAAAAACAGCAGCAGAAGGGAATAAACCAACGGGGAAAAAAAAGGACAAAAAGAAAAAATAGAACACCAAACAGTACAATAAAAATCTCTTGCTTCCATTTCTTGGAGTTCATTTCTATAAGTATCATTTTATATACTCACACATAGCCATTGAGCTTTTGCAATCCTCTCCTCATAATATCCTCCTTTGTGAATGTCCAAGTGCAATTACCAGTCTTTTACTATGTATTGGGATTACTTGTAGATTTATAGGCACATTCTAATTACCACATGCAGCCTGTTACTTTGGGTTAGTTTGCTATTTTGCTTAGTATAATTTTTCATAAGAAAATGGAAAGATGGAAAAAGTACAACTGTTTATAATAACGACATAAAGAACTTCAATGAAAGCTGTTCATCACTAGGAGATTGAGAAAGCCAGGGAATAGAAAGCAATTGAGGCTTATCCTGTGTAAAGCACATCTGAAATAACACAAAAAGAAATTACCTTAACAAAAGCTAAATACAACAAAGCTGAAGCCAAGATCATACTAAATGAGGAAAACAAATCATTTTCTCTAAAAATCAGATGAGAAAAGGCAACTTCTCTAACCACTCTTATTCAATACAGTGCTGGAATTCCTAGATGAAGCAATAAAACAAGAGAAATTAAAAAAATAACTCAAATAGGAAATGAAGAACTCAAAGTATCTCTATTAGCAAGTAATAGCCTATATTTAAAAGGCCATAAATATTTCACCAATATTCCCCAACATCTTATAACTATTTTTGGCAACCATAGCAGGATATAACACCAGCACTCAAAAAGTCAATAGCTTCTTTATGTACCAAGGAAGAGCAGGGTGAGATGGATCAGGACAGAGGGACTGTGCCAGACCTGCTCCCATGGGGCCCTTGGCAGCAGGTTTCTCTGGCCTCTGGATAAGCCTGGGAATGCAGGATAAATACAGGAACAGGAACAAAGGCCTGCAGCGGTGAACCAGTGATCCTGGGATGTGAGCTATGGACCCTGGGAAAGGCCACAGCAGAGTGACTGAGGACAAGCCCTCAGCAGAGCTCCCCAGGGATCCTTGGTCAGGCCCTCCACAGGATAACCCATGGACAGGCCTTTGTAGGGTGACTGGAGACCCAGGGACAGACCTCAACCTCTATCCTGGAGCCCTCTATTCCTTGCCTAGCCCAGGGGAGGGCCCCACCAGACTGCTGACAACATGGCGTCCATGGGCTGCCGAGGGCTGGCAAGGTGAGAAGAACAGCAGAGGCCTTCCAGAGATGGAGGACAGAGAAGGTGGATGACCTAGAAAACTCATCGGCATTCTTGGCCTGGGAGCTCGCTGATGCATTGCCTGGGGTGTTCTCCTTGTCCCAGAGAGGAAGATTTCAGCCCATAACAAGGGCAGATGAAGGTCTTAACAGTCCTGGAAGGTCAGACAAGTCCCAGATGATGTCAGGTGCCACATGAGGCCCTGATGGTGGCAGAAAAGAAATCCCTGATGATGGCAGATACACCACAAAACCCGGGCGTCATAAGAAGGCCCTGATGGTGGTGGGTACAAGGAGAAGCCCCGGATGATGGTGGATGCATCACAAAGACCCGGATGACTAGGATGCAGTGAGAAGCCCTAGAGGATGGCAGTTGCAACAACAAGCCCGATGTTGGTGGGTGCAACCATGAAATCCCCGTTGATGGATGATGCCTGTCTGATGCAAGAGGTAGGGAATATACCACGAAGCCCCAGATAACTGGAGTTCAATGAGAAGCCCTTGATGACAGCAGAACAACTCGAAGTCCCAGATAACCAGTGTTAGAAATAGCTCTGGATGTCAGAGTGTCGCATAGGAAAGAAAAGAACTCTGCAAAGCAAAGTTTACTTCTGAATAAGGGTAAGTCATAGACAGGCATCTGGCAAGCAAGCACACATAGCTAACCAAGCAAGCCCTGCCCCTCTGCTCACATTGGCTGAGTTCAGGTTCACAATCTGCAAAAGCATGTGGCCTAATTAACAGGATGTAATTACACTTCAAGGAGCTTTAAACAGGATGTCTTAAAGTGCTCAGGAAAACTAAAATATGATTAACAAGACCCAAGCCACCTAGGCAAAATCGAAACCCTTCAAAAACAAAAAAAATCTCCTAAGATTAACAAAGGAAACAAACTACTGTACTTGTATAGAAAAGACTTTTTCTTACACTGGGTGCAACACTAAACTCTGGATGGAGCTGGGACTAGTGAATCAGGCTTTGATCCTAGCTATTCGGGAGACTGAGATTTGAGGATCACGATTGCACACTAGTCAGGGCAGGAGAGTCCTTAAGATTCTTAACTTTAATGAACTATGTGGAAAAAGTCAGAAGTGGAACTGTAGCTCAAGTGGTAGAGTGCTAACCTTGGTCAAAATGAAGCCCAGAGAGAGCACCCAGGATTGGCACCAAAAAAAATAAAGGAGGAGGAGGGGGAAGAGGAGGAGGGGGTAGAAGGGAGGAAGAGAGGAAGAGAAAGAGGGAAGGAAGAAAGGAAGGAAGGAATGAAGGAAGGAAGGAAGGAAGGTAGAGAAAAAGAGAGAAAGACTGAGGTGCAGTGAGAACTGCTGGCCCTAGACAACTGGGGTGAAACTAGAAGTCCTGGATTGTCACGACCACCTCGACCAGCAAGGAAGATGCGACACTGAGCTCTTCTCTCTGCAGTTTATTCAGGACCTTTGAGTAATCTTCTGACCCCAACCCCGGGGAGAATTCCCCACAGCCTTAAGTACCCGCTGGGTAGCCAACCCTAATACGCCACGTGGGATCCACCAATAGGCTCAGGTGTGCGGAAGCAAGCCAGATTCTTTGCCTTAGCCATATAAAGAGTTGTTTACCACAGAGAGCACTCGCCATCGGGAAGGCGGAGGGCGGAAGCCTGCGCCATCTTCCAGGTGCGGCCTCTCGCAGCTCTCTTCACTGGATGACAGCCTGTGCAATATTTCATGGCCAAGACAGTAGTGCTGGTGCCATCCAAGGAATACTAGAGTGACAGCCACATATGCCCACCAGAATCCCCTGAAGATTCACTGTGGATTTGATATGAAAAGGCTTCTCTCAATTTCTCCAAACCTTTTCAAAGACCACATTTAGTCCATCTAGACATACCAGATATGAAGAAGTTGTCATTCTGTGACAAAGTAGAGGGACAAAATCACACTTGCAAATACTCACTCATTTGTTTGTAGAAAACAGAAATGTCTGCTGGAAGTGATTTTGAATGAAGATGTTATACCACCGCTGGACATGTCAGCCAGAGCAACATTCCTGTTTGCTCTGTGGGCTAGGAAAAGAATACCTTGTGAAGGAACAGGAGGGGCCATGCCACTCATGGATGGGGGAAGTTTTGAGAGAGAGAGAGAGAGAGAGAGAGAGATTTTTACACTTTTTTTCAAAGGTAGATTAATTAAATTAAAAATCTTACTACCTATGAATTTTATGGTTATGGGCAAATCACTTACTGCTTCTGATATCAAATGTGTATAGCAACAGTATGCTTTTTATGGAGTCATAGGTAAAATTAGTGCTCAGAGCGATACCTATTAGTATGAGAAGAAATATATTTGATCTTTGTCCTTGATTCCTGGAACAGAGTTTCTAAAAATCTCAGAATTTCCTGAGTGATATGAATGTCTTTTTATTTATAATGAATTTATTTCAACAACACCTGAATTTATGCTAGTGCAATTGCTTAGAGTAGAAACCCTAGATAGCTAAGTGATTAAAAAAAGATTGGGGGATTGAAACCTTTAGCCTTTACCCACCAACCTCCAGGAAATGGAGAGTAGAAAACAACACCATTCCATGCCCTTCCCTATCTCTTTCATCTAATTGTTCCTGAGCAATCATATGATCAGTATTGCATTGAATTGTGGGATTCCTAGATGATGTGAGCTAGAGAATAATTGCTTGGTGTGTGTAGAATAAGATAGGACTACGGAAAACTTTACATCAGGTCAAAATGTGTTTTTTTTTTGAAAGTATAACCTTTTCGTTTGTGTGGTTCCCAGCCTGGAAAGTAGTAAAGATGTGTTCACTGTAGTTATTAATGGAAAAGTGATTGCCACAAACACTGTCAAATGTTAAAGAAATTAAAAACTACACTTTGTGAAAATATCTACTCAGAATACAGCAGAAACACTCTTGTAGTTGTGTTTATACACTTCAAAGCAGAACATGACACTATTTAATAAATTAAATTCATGTAGACAGTTAATCGGCCTAAAAAATCCAGGTCCAATTTAGACCTGCATTGGATCTTGTAATATCTAAATATCTGTATCAGCTCTCCATGCTACCACTTGGCCTGAATATTTCTAATTAAATAATTATTTGAAAACAAAAACAAATATGCAATAACAAAGCATTCCATTTATGGCTCTTCATATACTGTGGTCAATCTTAGTTTAAACAGCCTTCTCTACCTGGGACCTCTTATGTGTGTGTGTGTGTGTGTGTGTGTGTGTGTGTGTGTGTGTGTGTGTGTGTGTGTGTGTTACCAGGGCTTGAACTTATGGCCTACACACTGTCCTTTAGCTTTTTTTTCCCCAACCCTGGGGCTTAAACTCTGGGCCTGGTGCTGTCCCTGAGCCTCTTTGTGCTCAAGCCTAGCACTCTACCACTTGAGCCATAGTGCAACTTCCAGCTTTTTCTGAGTAGCTTATTGGCAATAAGAGTCTTCTGAACTTTCCTGAATGGGCTGGCTTTGAATACCTATCCTCAGCTCTCAGCCTCCTGAGTAGCTAGAATTACATGTGTGAGCCACGAGTGTCCAACCTACAAATATCAGTTGTAATTTATAAAGATGAGAGTATACACAAACATTAGATTATTATATATGCATTCCATAAATTCAGTAATGAGGAAATACATTGCATGAATGCCACTGAATAAAGTAGAGTGAGGCTTAGCTATCTGTCTTGGAAGTACCCTAAACATTGTCCAAGAGAACAGAAATCCTAGCCCATTTTTCTCTAATTAGTACATGGAATCTGTATCCAAAAGAAGAGCTTGTCTCTAGGCTTTTCTGGTTCCAAAAGGCTTTGTTAACTCCATAATAGTTATTAATAAAATTCTTGGAGACTCCCAGGACACAGAAAGACAATGTATTGTTAGATCTGATAAATCTAATAAACTGGCGACTTCACAATAATATGTAAAGCTTTTAAAACTGCCAGTAGTGTAATTTACAAACTTTTTGGTTTGCCAGTTCTAGGACTTGAACTCAGAGCCACCCCCATTCTTGAAAACCTTTTTGCTCAAGGCTAATGCTCTACCATTTGAGCCATATCTCCACTTCTGGCTTTGTAGCCATAATTATAGTAGCTGGAATTACAAACATAAGCCACTTGCACCCAACTAAATATTCCAAACCTTTTCAAAATGTAATCTTCAGAATTGAGGTATTTCATAAAGCAAGGAGGTTTTCCAACAATGGTTCTTTTAAAATGACCAGCTTAAAAAAATAATTTAAAAAATGACCAACTTTTATGTTCTAGATATTCTCATAGAAAGAGATTGGTATTACAAAAGATCATTTTCAAGTTTCAAATGGGGTTACAAAGGAGACAGTAATAAAATAGTCAAGATCAAATTTTTGCCATACAATAAAAAGTATCCAAAACCTAGAGGTCAAATTGGGAGCTAAGTTTCTTCATTATCCTGTTCAACAACCGGTTCTTCCTTATTTCCAAACTGGCTTCCATTAACTAAATTTATCCTTTAATAAGGTAAACTTATTCTTTAGTAAGGTAGAACAACTTGAAAGGATTTTTTTTTCTATTTAAATGTTCACTTCAAAGATAAAACTGAGGCCGGGCGCCGGTGGCTCACGCCTGTAATCCTAGTACTTAGGAGGCTGTGATCTGAGGATTGTGATTCAAAGCCAGCCTGGGTAGGAAAGTCCGTGAAACTCTTATCTCCAACAAATCACCAGAAAACCAGAAGTGGTGCCCTTAGCTCAAGTGGTAGAGCCTTGAGGTGAAGAGCTGAGGGACAGCGCTCAGGCCCAGAGTTCATGATCGACAAAAAATAAATAAATAAAGCTGAGCACAAAACTATAATGCATAAGCAGAGCAATATAAATCTCATCTATTTTGGGACCAATGGAAGCATTAAACTGAGAAATATTCTCAGAGAAAACAGTGGATTAAAAGTTAAAAGAGGCCGGGCGCCGGTGGCTCACGCCTGTAATCCTAGCTACTCAGGAGGCTGAGATCTGAGGATCGCGGTTCAAAGCCAGCCCGGGCAGGAGAGACCGTGAGACTCCTATCTCCAATAAACCACCAGAAAACCGGAAGTGACGCTGTAGCTCAAGTGGTAGAGCGCTCGCCTTGAGCTGAAGAGCTGAGGGACAGCGCCCAGGCCCAGAGTTCAAGCCCCACGACCGACAAAAAAAAAAAAAAAAAAGAGTACACTTCTAAAAGTTAAAAGAGTACTCTATAATCCTGAACGCTGATCATCACTGACTACAAAACTCTGGGCAAACACTACTTCTCTTTAAAACTACAGTAATGTATGATCAGATTGGATCAGACTGAAAAGTTCCTTTGATTCTAAAACTTTTTTTTTCACCAATCTTTTTTACTTTCCCTCTTCTCTTTTCCCTTTCTTTTTTCTTTGCCAGTCCTGGAGCTTGAATTCAGGACCAGGGCACTGTCCCTGAGACTCTTTGTGCTCAAAACTAATGCTCTATACCATTTGAGCCACATTGCAATTTCTGGCTTTTTCTAAGTAACTTGTTGGAGATAAGAGTCTCATTAACTTTCCTGCCTGAGTTGGCTGAGAACCACGATGCTCAGGACTTAGCTTCCTGACTAGTTAGGATTAAAGGTTGGAGCCACCTACGCCAGGCTTCCTTTCTTCCTTCTTTTCTTCATTCTTTTCTTTTCATTCTTTCTTCATTTCTTTCATTTTTTTACTTTGGCTAATCTCCAAATCCTGGACACAAATGACATTCCTAACTCAGTCTCTCAAGTAGCTGCTATTTCTACTGCCTAGAATGCTCTTCCCCAGACACCCAGCTGCTCACTCCCACATCCTGCCTCATCCCCACCCACCAAAGAGGTCTACTCTATGATACCCTGCTCAAAAATACAACCTTATGCACATGCATGCACACACACACAAGCATGCAAACACACAGTATTCCCACTACTCATCCTACTCATTCTTTCTTCCTTACATCTTCCTTCTGATGTATTCTCTTTATTACTTTTGTAAATCTGGGTAATGTCATTCTCCATGCTTGAGTGAAAACTCACATGGAGAGATATTTTTGTGCTGTTCCCAGCATTGTGTCAGTCTTCAGCATGATGTCTCTCACCCTGTGGTCACTCAGTAAATATCCATTGAATGAAGACCTACTGATTCCCTCACACACTTACTTGACAAGTATCCTGCTGCACATGGTCAAAGCTCTTTCCCACTACTTTCTCAAGATTCCTCTCCACAGCCCTTCTCACCCTTGCCTCATGGTCTCCTCACCTGTGTTTCCATACCCTTTGCCTGAAGCCTTGTGTGCCTCATTCTCACACATGGAGATGGAATGCACACACCAGCACCCCTGCTCCTTTTCTGGGAAGCCTTTCCATCCCACATTGGCTCCTCCCTCTTCAGTTCTTCCAAGTCTTTCCTCCAGCCCTGATCCAGTCCTGCTGGCTAGGAGCCTTCATAATGGTCTGTGTGATATTCTGGCTAAGCGGTGGTAGCCTCATTCTCTGGGCCAACTTTTGGTCCTGTCTCCTTCACCTGCTGAGCCAAATGCACTGCAGCTGTTCCATAAAGGTGTTCTAGCATGCCTGTGCATCAGACCATCCATTGAAAAGTCAAAGGTAGACCTGAGTTTTGGACAGAAAACTCATCTTGCCCCTTAAGACAAGGCTGGCATGGAATCATAAAATGACTTGCCTCCTGCTTGGCATACTGCCCCTCTCCCCCATCTCCACAATGCAACCCAACACTGAAATCACAGCGGCAATGAGGCACACTCTCTACTGCACTAGGAATACAAGACACTAGCCTCATAAGCCAAACCCACAGATGTGAATTGAAGCCCACTCCCTCACTCTGAGCCTCAGCTGCACTTCTTGGGGCAGCAAGGCCTTGTCTCCTGGAAGTCTCTACATCACTAAGAGGAGATCATTTCTGACACATCTAGCTCTGCATTGAGAGCTGAACTTGAAGGAAGAAAAGAGCACATTTTCCTTCCTAATTCCCTCTCGATGTGCACATCAGGTTGGGTTTGAAGGAGGCTGATTCCCAGAGGAATTCCTGAGCAGCCATCTGCTTGTGTGCTTCTGAGACATCTTGGTAAAAACAGAAGGAAGCTGCTATTCAATCATGCTGTTTCACTAGGAAATAGGGGTGCACATGTCCTTGAGTGTGCACATGTTCTGATATTCTAAGGGTGTTGATAGTTGATACACTTACACTATACATGTCCTTCTCTCCCTGTCCATTCTGCACAGCAGACTAACACCACCTTCCTTCTACTCCCATTTTTAATGTGTCACTGACACAGCTGTGTGTCAGTGACAGATAAGTACACAAATCCCTTTCATAACAACAGAGAAACCAACCTGTGCCACAAGAGATGAGCAAAGTCAAGTGCATTGCCTGATGCTGGAGTCTCTGTAATCCTAACTATCCTAGAAGCTGATACCTGGATTGCAGTTTCAGCCAGTCTGAGAAGACTCCATCTTCAATTAACTAGAAAAATACAGACATGGAGGTGTGACTCAAGTGGTAGATCACCAGGCATGAACATGCAAATTGAAAAAGAGAAAGAAAAAGGAAGACTGAGACAGAGAAATGGACAGAGTTAGAGACAGATTTAAGAACAGGAAGAAAAAGAGAAGTAAGAAAAGAGGAAGATGCGGGGAAGGAAAAGTAGACTAAGAGACAGTATGAGGTAGAGGAAGAGGAGGAATGAGAGATGGTAGAGAGGGGGAAAGGTGGGGAAAGATGAAAGAGAAAAGTGAGGGAAAAGGAAACAGAAAGAGAATTAAGGAAAATAGCACTGAGATAAAGCCTTGGTACCAGCACACACTCACAAACACATACACACAACAAAGAAACAAAAGGAAAAAAATAAAAGGCATGGAAACATCATGGAATTTAACATTACTTCCCTCCCCACGTACCCTCTTCACTGAACACTGGACCATGAGTAGTTCAGGATTCCTCAGCTCCCTTCATGACCTTCTGCCTCTCAGTTCTCCTCCAGCATCAGTGTTAACCCTGTCATTCACCAGGTGCCTATCCTTTACCCTCTTTAGGCCTCACTGCTTCTCTCACCAGAATCCCACCACATTCTTTGAGGTGCTCCCCAAATAATCCTGAACTGCACTTGTCCACCAGGAGACCCAGCCCTCCTCTTGCTACAAATCTCATCAGTCAGCTCTGCAGGCTCAGCCTCCTGACCCCAGTGTCCACAGAGCAAAATCCAGCTGTGCCCAAGTCCTTCCCATCACACACTTGTCACCCAAGACAGCATCAGCCCTCAGCACTTCCTCTGTGTGGAAATCTAATGGCCCTGGATGAACCAACACAAATAACCCAGTGGTGGAGGGTCACATCCAATCTTACTGAATCGCCACTCATGTCATCCCAGGCAGGGTCCATCCTCAGACCAAGTCCACAGAGGCCTGTTCCATCCACAGGCACCACTATACCTCCATGTTCTCTTAGGTCTCCTGCTCTTTCAGAAGTTTCTCTAGCTCTCACTGAAAGGAAGAGGAAATATTTTAATTAATATACTTTGTGATTCCAAAAATAGGCTGTACATCTTCACAGTGGTCTCATATGTGAAACACAGCACTCACAACACTCTGGTTACTTGAGGAGAAAAATTGGGCTAACAGAGGAAGTTGCAATAACGACTTCAGGGTGTATGCATTAGGGTCTTTTAAATATATGTTTTATCTTTTACCACTGTGAGCCAATAAATGTGAAATCGGGTCCTCCTGGATGATGGCTTTATGTTGGGATACTGATGAGTGGAGGATTATAACGAAAACAAACACACAAGAAACTGCATTGAAATGGAGGAAAGTGGGGCAGAAAACCACTGACATGATACAAGGAGACAGGTCCCTCTTCTTTCCCAATGAAGACTTGCACTTATGCTCCAACCCAGCCAGTGTAACGAGTGTGCTCAAGAGTTGGACCCAGTCATCTAGAGCCCACAGTAGGAGAAGCAGAGTCCAGGATGCCTCCTGACCCTCAGATCTATGGGCTTCAGCTCAAATGTAAATAAAACAAATAAGTATATAAACAGACAAGAAACATACATGGAAGGTAAGGTGATTACCTGCTGTAGCATTTGGAACAAAAACACCTCAAAGGACAAAGGTAAAAGGTTGTCGGATGAAGTCACCATGTGATCAAGCTGCAACTCCTACCACCTCTGAAGGTAAAGATACCTTCAGGCTACTTTTCCACTTGTCTTTCAGCCTGGGAAGGCCAGCTCAGTGTCAGATTTACTTTGACCAGAAACTCGGCTGCAGAATCCTGTAGCACCAGGCACTCGGCCTGAGTGTGTTACACGGAGACTATGCCAGGCATGCTGGGCTCACAGCACTAGTCATGCCTCCTGAAATGAATGAACTAGTGTGTAAGGGACTGGTAAATAGTCACAAGAATCAAGTCTCTGTGAGAACTTGGGGGACTCTACTACTACTCTTCCATGAGGCCTAGCGGAGCATTGCAAAGAACACTGGGCACATGGGAGGATGCTGCTACTGCTACCTTGGAAACCATGTGGTAACCATGAGGACATCGACCAGAGACAGGGAGAGAGGGGGAGAGAGAGACAGACAGACAGACACAGAGACAGGGGGACAGAGAGACAGAAAGACACAGACAGAGAGACAAAGACAGATAGAGACAGAGCAATAGAGAGAGAATGGGCTGATCAGGCAGGTTTGAATCTCTTGGCAAGTATAAATTTAACAGACATAACAAAATTTCATGAAACCAAAAAACAAAATTTGGAGCTAATCCCCAAATAATGTACCTATTAAAGCTGATTTTTTAAAAGATGGTTTTACTGTAGCCCAGGCCTGCCTTGAACTCAAGACCCTTCTGCATTATCCTTCTAAATGCTGGGATTAAAGGTTCGCACTACCAGTCCATCATAAAAAGATCATCTCCCATCCTGAGCCTATCCAGGTGTACATCAAGGATTGCACCTCTTAGAACATGCTTTTGTGACAGGAAATTCCAAAGGATTTCATAGCTCTGGGTCAGATGCTACTACAACTCAGGAAATTACTAAGGTCTTAGGAGCTCTGATTGAGCAACCAGGGTCAATGACCAAGTAGTACAACAAAAGATCCTACTACCACCCCTGTTACTCAGGAAAGCATGAGTGTTTTTGGATTTCTATGTCAGGAACCATGGAAAAAGGCCGAATACATTATTTTACAACATCACAGGCAATCACAGGAGATTGTTTACAAACAGAATGAATGACTCAGTAAGTCATCCTATCAAGGGTAATGGGTTTCTTGGTAGTTACAAATATGGAAAAGAAAAAAAAAATCCTGGAAGAATATTTGGGGTGAGATTGCAATTGGAGGTGCCAGTGCGAACTCATGATTTTGAGTATATATAGATGGATATATATACATAGATTGGTGTACAAATAAGAAGTTGAGAAACTCAGGAGGTTAAGAGCTTGAACACTGAAGTTTGAGACTAGTCCAGGCAGGAAAGTTTATTAGACTTCACCTCCAAACCAACCAGCAAAAAGCAGGGCTTAAAGGGTGGCTGAATTACTAGGAAACAAGCAAAGCAAGCAAGAGGCTCTGAGTTTACATTTCTGTACTACTAAAAGAAATTAATATAAATTTAAATGTGTGTATGTGTAAATATACATGTATGGAGTTGTATATATCAATGCACACCCACATACATGCATACATGTATTTTGTATATTCATTTTATATATTTTCCAGTTGTCTTCTCCAAAAGGGCCTAGGAACAATAATATCTCAAAAGAAAAGATGTTGGTTTCTAAATGCCAATCAGCCACAGCTCCTGGGATAATAGTTGATTGAAAGGCCAGAGCATGGAAGGTACTAAATAAACATCAATCTTGAGTATTAGTGAAGAACAAAAGAACTTATGAGGGCTTAGGGGTAGAGTGCTTGCCTAGCATCCATGAAGCCCTGGGTTCTTCTCTGCCACATAAAGAGTAAAAGCTGGAAGTGGCACTGTGGCTCAAGAGGTAAAGTGCTAGCCTTAAGCAAAAGAAGCTCAAGGATAGTGCCCCCAGGCCCTGAGTTCAAGCCCCAGGATTGGCAAAAAAAAATTAAATTAAATTAAATTAAAGCACTAATAAAGTCTTTTAGAAGGAGCTCCCACTGGCCAAGTCTGAAACCATTTGCACACAAAACCATGACAGGAGTGGAATTACAACCCAATGCATTCAACAGGAATCCCTTAGCCAGTTCAGATATGAATAAATATGTAAATACATAAGTAAACTGTCAGTGGTGTGAGGAATGGTATATTTCCACAGCCTTACGTGTTTTCCCATACATCACTCAGTCACAAAGGTAGAGGAGAATTTTTACAGTAGAAAAACAGGCAAATTTGGCTATCTTCAAGTGATCAAAATTACCTACTTCACTGCTGGGACAAACTGATGTCCCCAGCCATCTGGTAGGATGCAGTGGGAGGCACACAGTGTCACTTCACGACAGCCTTCCAACCATGCAAGACCCAAGTCAACTCATGATAAAACTTCAGACAAGACTAAGTAGAAAAACAATCGATAAAATAGAAGTGGCATATAATTTTGAAAACAGTCAAGAAAATCTTGAAAAATTTTCAAGATTGAAGAAGACGGCAGAGCCAGGAACAGTGAAGGCCATCTTGACTTCTGGACAGGATCTTTTCACTATCAAAACAATATCATGAGCCAGGCATTGGTGGTTCACGCCTGTAATCCTAGCTACTCAGAAAGCAGAGATCTGAGGATCATGGTTCAAAGCCAGCACAGGCAGGAATGTCCATGAGAATCTTATCTTTAATAAACTACCAGAGAACCAGAAGTGGTACCATGGCTCAAGTGGTAGAGCCCTCGCCTTGAGGAAAAAGAGTTCAGGGACAGAGGCTAGGCTCTACGACTGACAAGCAAACAAACAAACAAAACCCCATAATTTGAGCTGAGCTACTCAGGAGACTGAGATCTGAGGATCAGAGTTCAAAGACAGCCTGGACAGGAAAGTCCTTACCACTCAATAAACAGCCAGTATCACACTCATCTCCAAACAAGGCAAAGATCCAACAAAAAAAGAGAACTACAAACTAATCTCTTTGATGACCACATATACAAAGCTACTCAATAAAATTTAAGTCAAGTTTGTAGAGACCATAAGCCTTATAGACCATGATAATGACAATGCGCCTCATGAAGGTTAAAAAGTGTTTGTGACTTTAAGTATCTCTATCCCACAATACTGTGAATTTTATGAAATGTATGTAATCACTTAATCTCAATTAAAAAATTAAAAACTTGAAAAAAAGGTGTTAAAAATGTTTGACAAGAAATGACCTCATGGGCTAGGAAGGTGGCTCAGTGGTAGAGCGCTTGCCCTGCATGCTCGAGGCCCTGGGTTTGATTCCTCAGCACCACATAAGCAGAAAGAAAAAAGCCGGAAGTGGCGCTGTGGCTCAAGTGGTAGAGCACTAGCCTTGAGCTGAAGAGCTGAGGGACAGCGCCCAGGCCCAGAGTTCAGGCCCCATGAACGGACCAAAAAGTAATTTAAAAAAATTAAAAAAAAAAAAGAAATGAACTCATTACCTTACTCATGTAACTCTAACTCCTCTGTATAGCCTCTTTACAATAAAAGTTAAAAAAAAAAGTGAAGGGACAGAGTTCACACTTTGAGTTCAAACCACAACACTGACAAACACACACACACAGAAAATCCTGGTGCAGAAAAACAGCATAGATATGGTAGAATAGAAGTAGTGATGGGCTAGGAATGTGGCTTAGTGGTAGAGTGCTTGCCTAGCCTGCATGAAGCTCTGGGTTCAACTCCTCAGTACCATATCAACAGTAAAAGCTGGAAGTGGCACTGTGGCTCAAGAGGTAGAGTGCTAGCCTTAAGCAAAAGAAGCTCAGTGACATTGCTCAAGCCATGAGTTCAAACCCCAGGAAGGAGGAGGAGGAAGAGGAGGAGGAGGAGGAGGAGGAGGAGGAGGAGGAGGAGGAGGAGGAGGAGGAGGAGGAGGAGGAGGAGGAGGAGGAGGAGGAGGCGGAGGAGGGTGGTAATAAAACTCGTTCCCCCCCTGCCCCCTCTCACTGAGTAGGTTGAAACCAACTAGTTTTTCATGGCATTGGCAGACTTGTATATTCAGAATAAAGTGAGACTTCTGATGGAATGCCTGGAAAGGAAAGTACCACCTCTAAGAAATTTTCAGGGATGTTTCCAGTGGCAGTTTAGGCTGTGATCAGATTCTAGAAAAATTGCGCTTAAAACTCAAACTTTCTATCGCCAATAGAATAATGTTTTCATTCATTCAGTACAGTGTTTAGGATAACTACAAATTGCTAGAAATTTTCTCAAGAAATACCAAAGCCACTTAGGGTCAAAGCTTTTACTTTCTAGCAAATAGCTACATGAAAGGGGATGCTAGTGAATGGGAATGCTAGCTAGTGCTTTGGAAAATTGAGAGAGGATCTAATAATTAGATTTAGGTGACTTTGAAGAAAGGTACAAAAAGGAAGAGGAGAATGTTGCACGAGAGAAAGAGGAATGTGGAATGTTGAATGGAAGTGTGATAGAAAAGCACTCCTGTGTTGCAGTTCATGTGCAGGAGGTCAGGATTGAACCAAAAGTTCACCTCTGGCTGGGTTCTGGTGGCACACATCTGAAATCTTAGCGACTCAGGAGGATGAGCTCTGAGGACCTGGTTCAAAGCCAGCCCTGGCAGGAAAGTGACTCATCTCTAATTAACCATCAGAAAACCAAGTGGAACTGTGGCTCTAAGTAGTGGAGTTCTAGCCTTGTGTGAACAAACAGTCTAAGAGAGATTCAAGAACAGGAAGAGGGAAAGAGAGGTAATGGAAAGGAGAGAGGAGAGGAAGATGAGAAGAAGGGGAAGTAGAGGAGGAGATGGTATAGGTTAGAAGAGGAGGGAAGAGAGATGATGGGGGAAAGGAGGAAAAAGGGGAGAGAGTGAAGTGAAAGAAACAGAAAGAGAATAAGAAAAATTACACAGACGTCAAGCCCCAGCTCTAGCACGTACTCACGTACACACACACACAAACAAAGAAAAAGGGAATATAGTGAAATCAAGAGTACTTCCCTTCCACCCATCCTCTTCACCGAACACTGGTCCACATGGAATTTAGGATTCCTCAGCTCTCTTCATAACCTGGATCTCGTCATTTCTCCTTTATTATTGCTGTCTACCCTATCATTCACCATGTACCCATCTTTGCCCTCTTGTGGCCCTCATTGCTTCATTCACTAGAATCCTATCCATTCTTTGAGGGAATCACTGCTACTCAAATTTCCCTGAGCTGGATCAATGACAGCCCAGCCTTCCTCATGCTGAAAATCGCATCAGTCTGCTCTACAGTCTCAGCCTCCTATTCCCAGTGTTCACATAGCAAAGGCCAGGTCTGCCCAATTCCTCCCCATCATATGCTTGTCACCTAAAGGCAGCATCAGTCTCCACATAGCCTCTCTGGGCAAAGCTAATGTCATGCCTAAACCAACACAAATATCGCAGCGGTGAAGGCTCATATCTAATCTTCCTGAATTTCTGTTCATGTGGGAATACAGTCAGCCCAGGCAGGATGTGTCTACAGGCAGAGTCCATCCAGGCCCCGTCCATCCACAAGTACCACTATATCTCCGTGCCTTCTCAGGTCTCCTTTTCCTTCATATATTTCACCATGTTTAGCTGAAACAAAGGGGTTATATTTTAATGTATACACTTTGTGATTCCAAAAATGCACTCTTGGTGTTCAGAATGATTGACTATTGAACATCAGCTCTCCCAGCACGCTGGTTCGCCCAGCATAAAAATTAGGGTATACTCTTCCATGAGGCCAATAGTCTTTCCCTTGGAACTGCCAAGGGAAAGCACCATGCCAAAGCCTGGTGCTCTGGCGGCCACTCTGGGGACTCATTGTGTCTCTACCAAGATAAGCTAACACTCAGTGCTGACCCTCTTGTACAGTGCACATGTCCCTCCCTCCCTGTCAATTTGTCTACCAGCCCACCACCCCCTTTCTCCCACAACCATTTCTGAGGTCTCATTCACACAGCTGTGCCTCACATAAGCACACAAATCCCTTTCATAACAACACAGAAAACAAGCTATGCCACAGCAGACTAACAAAGTCAAATGCACTGCCTGATGCTGGAGGCGCTGCCTGTCATCCTAACTATCCCAGCAGCCTGTCTGGGAACACACCATCTTCACTTAACTAGAAAAATGCAGGCCAGGAGCTATCATGTAATGGTAGTGTAATAAACAGCATGGCCAAAGGCATCCTCCTCCCCCCACATGCTGAGCTCATTGTTACCCTGGGCCTAGCTGTGGGAGGGGGTCAAGAAGGGATGGAACAGTGGGATTCCTGGGGGCAGGGCAATTAGTGGAGGTTGAAACTTTTATAGCTGTTGGAGTGGGGGAGGGGCCCAGCCTATATATAGGCTGTCTGTTCTGAGGAGCAGGAGCTGGGGAGAGACAGACAGCAAGAGGCTCCAACCAAAGCAGAGCAGAGCAGGGCCACCCTGTGAAGAGCTCTGAGGCCTGTAGATAGGCCACTGGAGAGGCATGCAGAGGAGGAAGGAAGCAAAAGGAAAAGCCTTCCCCTTTGGAGGTTTGCAGACTATTTGGAGGTTTGCAAGTCTGGAGGTGTGACTCAAGTGATAGTAAACAAGACATGACCATGCCAGCTGAAAAAGAGAAAGCATGAAAGAGGAAGGAGAAACCAGAGAGAGTCAGATTCAAGAGCAGGAAGTGAAGGAGAGAGAATGGAAGTGTGCATGAAGGGAACAAGAAGTGGGATAGGGGAAGTAGAATAGTAGAAGTTATGGGGAGAAAGAAAAGGGAAGAAGATGGTAGAGGAGGGAATGTTGGAAAAGGGAAGATAGGAAGGAGAAAAAAAAGGAAACAGAATAAGAAAACAGCATTGAGGTCAAGCGTCCCAGTACCAGCATAAGCATACACACAAAAAGAAAAAGGGGAAAAAAGCATGGACGAATCATGGAAATCAAAAGTACTTCCTTCCACCTACCCTCTTCACTGACCACTGGTCCATGTGGAATTCAGGATTCCTCAGCTCCTTTCATAACCTAGCTCCTGTCATTTCTCATTTAGGTTTAGTGTGCATCCTGTCATTTACCAGGTACTCATCTTTGTCCTCTTGTGGCCCTCAGTGCTTCTCTTACCAGAATCCCATCTCATTCTGCACCCCAAATAGCCCTGACCTGGACTCCTCATCCACCAGGAGGCCCAAGCCCAGCTCTAGCTGCAAATCTCAAGTCTTCTCTTCAGGCTCAGCCTCCTGATCACAGTGCACACATACCAAAGGCCTAACTCCTCCATTACACACTTGTCACCAAAGGCAGCATCAGCCCTCAGCACTGCCTCTGTGTGCAGATCTAATGTCCCTGGCTGAATCAACACTAATAGCCCAGGGGTGGAGGATCACATCCAATCTTACCCAACTTCTGCTCATGTACAGATGCACTCATCCCAGGCAGGGTCCATCCAATATCTTCATGCTTTCTTAGGCTTCTTGCTCCTTCACAGATTTCTCCACCTCTAGCTGAGAGGAAGGAAAAGTATTTTAATTCATACATTTATGTGATTCAAATTTGCTGGGGGGCGGATTGGGAATGAGGGTGGGGAGAGGATGGGAAGGGATGGGGAGGGGAAACAAAGGAGGAGGCTACAATGCTTGATAAGAAATGTACTCATCTTGCCCATGTAATTGTAACCCCTCTGTACAGTATTTTCCCAATAAAAATTTTAAAAATAAATAAATAAAAAGAAAAAAATGAGCTCTGGATGTTCAGAATTCTGCTCACCAGCACTCTGATACCCTAAGAACAAAAACAGGCCTCTGCTATTCTTCCATGAGGCTTAGAGCCTTCTCATGGGAACTGAAGGGGAGAGGAAGAACAGTGCCCAAATTCTGGGGAAGGAGGTGTTAGCTGGGGGATTCTGGGAACTCACAGAATCTATACCCAGATATGACATCACTCAGTGTTCACACCGTTCAATTGTGCATGTACTTCTCACCCTGTGCATTTGGCACAGCAGCCTACCACACCTGTCCTTCCCCCAACCATTTTCAAGGTGTTCCTCACACACCTGTCCCTCAGATAACTACACATCAGAGAAGCCATCCTGTGCTACACCAGTTTAACAAGATCAAAAGCATTGCTGATGGTGGTGTATCATGCCTGTAATCCTAACTCTTCCAGAAGCTAACACCCCGAAGATCACAGTTAAAGCCAACCTGGGCAGACTTCATCTTCAATTAACTAGAAAAATCCTGGCTTGGAGGTGTGACTCAAGTGGTACAGCACCGGTTATGAACATGCAAACTCAAAGAGAAAGATCTAGAGAGGCAGGAAAGAAAAAGACAGATTTATGAGGACAGAGGAAGGGAGAAGGGAAGAGAAGAAGAAAGAGAATAGGAAAAGAGGAAGAAGAGGAAGAGATGAATAGTCTGGAGGGAAGTTAGCTGGAAAAGGGGAGAGAGGAAATGGGGAGAAAGAAGAGAGAGAAAAGGAGACACAGAGAGAAAATCACCCAGTTCAAGTGCCAGTACCAGCACACACTCACAAATATATACCCACAACAAAAAGAAAGGAATGGAAAGGACTGAGAAAATATGGAAATTAACACTATTTCCCTTCCCATACACCCTCTTCACTGGAGACTGGTCCATGTGGAATTCAGGAGTCCTTAGCTTCATCCTCTCAGCTGTCTTTCAGCATCAGTATCAACCTTGCCTATCAGGAAGGTGCCCATCCTTTGCCCTCTTTTGTTCTGCATTGCTTCTTCTCAATGGAATACACTCTCAACCTGTTAGCTGTGCTCTATTCCCCAAATAACCCTGAGCTGGATCATTGATCCAACAGAAGTCACAGCCCACCTTCTGCTGCAAATCTCATCAGCCTGTTTTGCAGGCTCAGCCTCCTGACACTTGTGCACACATAGCAAAATCAGGTGTGCCGAAATCCTCCCTATTACATGCTTGTCAGCTGAGGCAGCATCAGACCAAAGCACTTGCTATGTGGAAATCTAATGGCCCTGGAGAAGCGAACACAAATAACCCAGTGATGGATCATATCCAAACATACTGAATTTCTGCTCATGTCCCAATGCAGTCATATCAAGCAGGGCAAAGTCCATCCAGGCCCCGTCCATCCACAGGCACCAATATATCTCCATGCTCTCTCATGTATCTTGCTGCTCCTTCCTAGGATTCTCCACCTGGTGCTGAAAGGAAGGGTAATGTTTTAATTCATAAAGTTTGTGGAGCTAAAAATGGGCTCTGGATGTTCAGAAGGTTCTAATACTTTAGACTCAGGTCTCCCAGTAGTCTTGTTTCCCTAGGGGAACAAAATGTACTTTGCTATTTCTCATGAGGCCTAGAGACTTCAACAGAGAAAAGCCAAGAGAAAGGAAGCACTGTGCTGAAGCATGGTGCCCTGGAGAAGGGGTGACACCCGAGGGCCTCTGAGGGGACTCCTAGAATCTCTACCAAGATATCCCAATTCTCAGTGCAGACACTCTTGAACAGTATACATGCCTTGCCTCCCTATTGATTGTACACACTATCCCACCAACACCTTCAACATCCATTTGTAACTTGTCCCTCACACAGCTGTCCCCCAGATAAGTACACAAATCCCTTTTTCCACATTAGAAAAGCCAACCTGTGTCTCACCAGATGAACAAGGTCAAAAGTACTGCCATGTATGTATGGCTCTAGACGGAAATCCTAACTATTCCAGAACTTCACACCCAGAACAGTGTACTTAAAGCCAGCAAAAACAGAGCATAGAAATGTAGGCTTGGCATCTAATCTTCAATAATGGAGCTAAAAAGATAGAATCGAAGAAAGACAGCCTCTTCAGTAAATGGTGCTGGCAAAATTGGTTAACTACTTGTAGAAAACTAAAGCTAGATCCTTATATATCATGCTGCACCAGAATCAACTCCAAATGGATCAAAGACCTCAGAGTCAAAGCAGACACTCTGAAAACATTACAGGATAGAATAGGAGAAACCCTAGGTCTCCTTGGCACAGGTCCAAATTTTTTTAATAGAGACCCAGAAACTCAACAAATCAAAGAAAGGTTGGACAAATGGGAGTGCATGAAATTGCAGAGCTTCTGTATGGCAAAGGACATAGCTAGCAAGATCAATAGAAAGCCCACGGGTTGGAAGAAGGTCTTCATACAATGGACAAGGGTCACATAACTAAAATATACCTGGAACTCAAAAAATTAAATCCCCCAACAACAAATCTTCAAAGAAACAACTGCCCAATAATTAAGTGGGCTAATGAATTAAAGAGAAACTTCTCTGAAGAGGAAAGAAGTATGGCCAATAGACACATGGCCAATAGACACATGACCAACAGACACACCTCCCTAGCCATAAATGAAATGCAAATCAAAACAACATTGAGATACCACCTCACCCCAGTTAGAATGGCTAAAATCAAGAACTCTAATAACAACAGATGCTGGAGTGGATGTGGATAGAAGAGAACTTTACTGCATTGTTTTTGGGAGTGTAAAGTTGTCCAACCACTTTGGAAAGTAGTATGGAGGTTCCTCAAAAGACTCCACATAGAGCTCTCCTATGACCCAGCATTCCCACTTTTGAGCATTTACCCAAATGCTCACAAACAAGACCACACTAAAGCTACTAGCAAAACTATGTTTACTGTAGCATTATTTACTATAGCTAAGATATGGAACCAACCCAGAAGCCCCTCAGTAGATGAATGGATCAAGAAAATGTGGTATATATACACAATGGAATTCTATGCCTCCATCAGAAAGAATGACATTGCCCCACTTGTTAGGATATGGAAAGACTTGGAAAAGATTATATTAAGTGAAGTAAGCCAGGCCCAAAGAAACATAGGTCCCATTATTTGCAAAGGTCCCCTTTATTTGCAATAACTAGTATATGTCTGAGTCAAGCAGAAACAGTCAGATAAGTTGATGTAAGGGGGAAATGAACCCTAAGATATGTATTCAAATGTTTTTTTTTTTCTTTCATGGGATTGTCTCTAACACATAAGATTATTTCTTTGTTGCTTTGTATGTCCCTCCCCAACGGTATAACCCCTGCTTTCACTGTATTTGATGTTGGTATAATTTGTGGAGGGGAAGGGAAAAAACAAATCGTTTAAATAGGGAATACAGGTGGACTTATTGCAACAATGAGATCTACAAGTCGTTATGTTGAAAACAAACTTTACAACTTTGGCAGAGTAGGGGTGAGGGGAGAGGAGGATTGGAGGAGGGAGGATTGACTGGGGGGGGGCGGGGGAAGGATGGGAAGGGATGTGAAGGGGAGACAAAGGAGGAGACTACAATGCTTGATAAGAAATGTACTCATTATCTTGCCCATGTAATTTAAACCCCTCTGTACAGTATTTTCACAAAAAAAAAAGAAATGCAGGCTTGGAGGTTGGAATCAAGTGGTAGAGCACCTGTGATGTACATGCAAACTGAAAGAGAAAGAGAGGAGAGACAGAGACAGAGACAGAGGCAGAGAGACAGATTCATTCAAATATCTGCTCATGTGTAGACACAGTCATCCCAGGCCTGGTCCATCCACAGGCATCACTATATATCTATGCTTTTTCAGGTCTCTTGTTTTTTAACATGTTTATCCACCTCTACCTGAAAGGAAAGAAAATTAGCTTAATTCATACACTTTTCCAGTGTAACCAGGGACTCTGTTTGCTCAGAATGTTCTCAAATTTGAAACTCAGCTCCCTCAGCACTCTGATTCCCCTTAGAGAAATTTGGACTCCCAGGGCAGTTGCAATTGTAAGTAACCTGTGCAGGAAATCGGGTCTTTAAAATTTACTGTTTTTTTTTTTTTTTTTACTGTGAGTAAATAAGTCTGAAATAAGGGACTTTTGGATGATGGCATTATGTTAGAATGGTGATTAGGTGTAGACAGAACACACAAGAAACTGCATTAAAATGGAGGGAAGTTGGGGCAGAAACTACTGACATGGTGCATGGAGACAGTTCTCTCTATTTTCCCAATGAAGATGTGCCCTTGAGCTTCGACCCAGCCAGAGTAAGTAGTGTTCTCAGGAGTTGTACACAGTCACCTAGAGACTGCCAAAGGAGAAACGAGTCCAGGATGCCACCTTCCCCTAAGATCCCTCTGAAGCCCAAGGGCCTCACTTTAAACTTAAGTAAACAAACTAGATAAGTAAGTAGGAAAACATGCAACATATCTGGAAGGTGAGATGATGACCTACTGCAGCATTTGGGACAAAAACACCTTAGTGTTCGGGGACAAATGGGAAAAGTTGTTTAATAAAGTGACATTACTTGAAAGTAGGGGATTGAGGTGTATTCACCAAGCTCAGAAGGTACAGACAGCTTGAGGTCACATTTCAGCTTACTTTTCAACATTTAAAAGTCAGCTCCTTGTCAGCTGTCCTTTCACTAGAAAGAATGCTAGCTGGAGAACACCCCTAGCTATGCTAGGACTATGCCTGGCTATGCTGGACTGAGACCTTTGCTGAGGATATTGGGCACACAGCAGTGTGAACTTCCTGTATGACTCCCTCCCCTTCTGCAGCTCTTCAATTTCACACCTCTCTGCTTTTCCACACCCTAGTGGTGTGGCAGAGTTCTGCACCTCTTTCTCTGGAACAGCTTTGTTCTTAAGCTGTGGACATTAGTTTGGGGGCTTCACACAGTTCCAGAGTTTGTGAAAAATGGTGACTATCCTGTGAGCCACACTCTTCCAGCCCCATCACTTATTCCAGCTGGAGGCTATGGATTCCCCATGTGGCTACCAAGAGGGAAGGGCATTTTCAACCAAGTGTCAACTCTCTAGTCTGCTCAGCCAGCTAAAAGAATCCTGGCCGCAGATTAAGCTAGTACTGGAGCTTTGTGGGGAGCAGAGGGGAAGGACAGGCAGACTAGGACCTTGGCCTCTCTTCAGAGGCAACTGTTATCATCTGGCAATTGAAATTCTGAGGGCAAACTGAAGGTGTTAATTTGTGCAGCTAAGCTGACTCCCCTTCATTGAGAGAGGGCTAGTGCAAAGTTCCTGAGGAGTTGTACACAGTGGAATAGCCAAAGTCATCATTTTCCACTCCACACTTCTGGCACTCTTTAGTTTTCTTGGATGACCAGATAGGTACTCATGGCTTCATTGAATGCCCTGTCCTGGATTGCCTTTTCAATGTCAGCTATATTGTACCCCATGTCGCACAGAACTGTGACACTAATGGAGTCCAGCTTGCTGGGCAGTGGCTCATCAGGAAGCAGGCCAAACCCCACATCTACAGCCAGCCATGGGTTTCTTAGTGACATCCACAGTCAGCAGTTTGGAAAGTAGATTGTGTCTCTTCACAGATAGATAAAAGGGAGCTGTGTACCTGGCCTCAAGGATGTGTAGCCATGTCTGCCATCTTCCTCCCCTCAAATGGGAACTTTCCTGTTGTCCTCACATACAGAAGCATACCTGGGATCTAAATATCCTCTTTATAGACATCATACATTTTGTAAAGGAACATTTCACGAGGTCTGAATATCAAGGCTCCACAAAACCCCTTTAGCAATTGCCCCAGCAACACCCTGATGCTCAGCCCAAAATCACTGACTTTGGCATTGCATTTGCCATCCAACAGGATGTTCCTGGGCTTCAGGTTTCTGTGTGTGATTTCGTTCTTGTGAAGGTAGTGCATAGCACTCACCATCTGCTTGAACAGCCTCCTGGCTTCAAACTTGACTAGGTGGTGGCAGGAGGATTTGCCAGTCAACCCTATCCTGTACTGGCTATTGTTACTACATTTTGTCACAACTCACTTTCAAGGCCTTTTGAGTCAGGGTGGGTGGAGTTCCTGCCTCTTGTCTCTTGAAGGGTTGTTCATTTGCTTTGGAATTTAAATGTCATCAATTTGAAATTATTTACATTGTTTCAAAACCAAACAAATTGATGTTCACATGTTTTTTGGTCATGTGGCGGCTTGAACTCAGAGCCTGGGCACTATCCCTGAGCTCTAATGCTCAACCATTTTGAGCCACAATGCCACTTACAGTTTCCTGGTGGTTAACTGAAGATAACTGTCTCATGGGCTTTCTACTCAGGGTGGCTTTGAACCTAGAACCTCAGATCTCAGTCCCCCAAGGAACTAGGATTACAGGTGTGAGCCACCAGTACCTGGCACAAATAGGATTTTAAAAAGATGCGAAGTTTAACCTTAGGATAAGACCATGAGGTCCGAAGGGCTGAGACCTTACCATAACTGTTGCTGAGTAGTTCAAGTTCTTGTCTGCCATTGCTCTGTAAAGGACTCTCTGTTTATCTGAGTTTGCCCTTGGCAATGTTTTTATTTTGTATTTTATTTCATTTTTAAAAGGTTTCAGTGACATTATTTTCCAAATATGTTTATGGAACAGCCACCATTGTCAATTGCCGGAAGTGGAGAAGTTCCCAAGGTGTTATTTTTAATAAGTCATTACTAACTATTATGATGGAACTCTTAATGGCTCTTGAAGGAAGGTAGAATCTTTCCTAATTAGGTTTTTATTATCTATAAGTAATTGTACAGGATTGGGAATGTGCGTTAGTGGTAGAGTGCTCACCTAGCATGCACAAAGCTCTGGATTTGATTCCTCAGTTCCACATACATAGAAAAGCCAGAAGTGGAGCTGTGGCTCAAGTGGTAGAGTGCCTCAAGCAAAAGAAGCTCAGAGACAGTGCCAAGGCCAAGTTCAAGACCCAGGACTGGCAAAAAAAAACAAAAAAAAAGAGACAGGGGTAAATGATGTGAATAGAAATTTCCAAAAAGAAGAAATGCAAATAGGCAAAAATATATGAAAAAATGTCCAGTGTCTATAGCCATGCTGGAAAACTTTTAAAAAATCAAAATGATAGAAAGATAACACATGCTGGCAAGGATGAAGAGAGAACTCCTGTCAGACAGATTGTAAATTGATACAAGCATTATGGCAAACAGTTTGAAGGTCTCTAAATAAATACATGAACTCAAGTACAATTATAATATGTCTATTTCTAGATTATTTATAGCAGCTCGGGTATAGATTCAGTCTAAATGTCTATCAATGGAGAAATTGGTAATGGTCTCTCTTTCACACACATATATACATGCACACACACACACATACACACACACACACAGGAGAATTTTCCAAGCATAACAGTGATAGGAAAGCTATCATTTGGTGACAAATGGAGGCAAAGATTAAGTAAAGTTATCGAGACAAATGGCCCAGGATCGCTCAGATATGTAGAGAATAATGTTGACCATGGACTAGTGCTGACCAGAGGTTGGGAAGGAGGGATGAAAAGGGGGAAAGTGAGGTTTGTTTGATCAGTGTGTGTCACGACCTGTGTACGATTAGTACTTGCTTATAAAAAGCATCAATATTAAGATAGTCATCTTCCATGTCCAGAAGAGAACCATTTCTCTCTGCCTAGATGACACCACTGCAGCCTAGGCCCCTGCCCCTTTCCCTAGCTGGTCTTCCCATTCCCCCTTCCCTGTCCCTCCCAAAATCATCCTTGTAAACACAACCCACAGCATACTATTCTCTGTCTGTTTATGAGTGTGGGTGGGTGCAAGCACAGGCCAATACGTGGGATTGAACTCCATGTTCAAGGTGAGTGCTCTACTCCTTAAGCCACAACTCCACTTCCAAGTTTTCTGGGGTCATGCACTTTCCTACACAGGATAGATTTGAATAATGACCTGGCAGCAGCCAGCCATAGAATACTTTTTTATCTGCATGCATGTTGTGTTTACTATAGCACCATTCACAATAATATAGGGAATCATTCAAGTGTCCATTACTGGACCAATAAAAAGACAGTACATACATATTGTAGTACATTATTCAGCCTAAAAAAATAAACAATAAATCTTCCTGGCTCTGGTGGCTCCTGCCTGTCATCCTAACTATACATGAGATAGGAGGATTGAAGTCAAAGCCAGCCCAGGCAGGAAAGTCCATGAGACTCTTACTTCAAATATCCATCAGAAAACCAGGAATGGAGCTGTGCCTCAAAGAGGTAAAGTGCTAGCCTTGAGCTAAATGATCAGGGACCACTTACTGGCCCTAATTCAAGCACCAAAAAGGAACCAGAAAAAAGAAACCAACACTCAGACACTATGGATGGAACTGGAGGACACTCAGTTTCATGAAGTAATACAGGCAGAGGAACACCAATATCACACATACCCTTTCATATTTGAAGAAATGTGGCTTTAGAGTAGACAGGAGAACTACAGAACATTGTTGAAGCCTCATGGGTCACCCCTCTGCCCACCGCCTCCTTTGGTGAAGTGCAGAGCCTCTGCTGCCCAGAGGCTCCTGTGCCTTCTCTGATCCTGTCTCTCTCCACTGAGCCCAGGCTTCCTTGCTGCAGCCACACTGGCATTTGCACTGTACCAGCTGGGGGCCACTGCTATTCCAACTGCCTGGAATGCTTTTCCCAACACCCAGCTGCTCAATCCCCTATCCTTCCCCAAAACCCCCTTGCCAAACAGGTCTCCTCTGATACTTAAAAATAAAACCTTGTGCACATGTGTACACAACACACATCTGCAAACACACAAAAACATAGAGTATTTCCAACACTCATCCTGAATTTTTCTGCCTTAATCTTCCTTTTCATATATACTATGTGGTACTTTTGTAAAGTTTGGGTATTCTCATTCTCCATGCTTGAGTGTAAACTCACGAAGAGAGGTATTTTTATGCTGTTCCTAGCATTCTGTCAGTCTTCAGCATGATGTGTCTCATCCTGTGGGCACTCAGTAAATGTCCATTGAATGAAAGCCTACCTATTCCCTCACACACTTATTCAACAAGTATACTGCCATACATGGTCAAAGCTCTTTCCCACTGTTTTCCCATGACTCCTCTCCACAGCCCCTGTCACCCTTGCCTCGTGGTCTCCCCACCTGTGTTTCCAAGCCCTTTGCCTGAAGTTTCTGCCCCTCAATCTTACATATGGAGATGGTGTGCACACACCAAATAACCTGTTCCTCCTCTGGGAAGCCTTTCCATACCACCTCAACTCCTCACTCGAGTTCTTCCAAGTCTCTCTGCAAGCCATGAACCTGTCCTAGGTAATGGTCTGTGTGACATTGTAGCTAACCTGTGGAATCCTCATCCTCAGGCCAACTTTTCGTCTTCCCTCCAAGTGCTGAGCCAAATGCACTTCAGCTGTTCCACAAAGGTTTAGGAGTGTTCTAGCATGCACATGCATTACACTGTCAATTGAAAAGTCAAAGGAAGACCTGAGTTTTAGAGAGTGAGCTCATCCGGCCCCTTAAGAAAAGACTGGCATGAAATCATAAAATGACTTGCTTCCTGCTTGGCACAAGGCCCTGCCCACAGCCCCAAGGGTCTACACAATGCCTCTCCTCCACATCTCCTTAATGCAACCCAATACTGAAATCCCACCCAGTGCAGCAGTGATTAGGCACCCTCTCTACTGCTCTGGGACTACTAGAAACTAGCCTCAAGACAAACCCACTGACATGAACTGAAGTCTACTCCCTCATTTCAGGACGCCTGAGACAAAGAAAAAGAACTTAGAAACCATGGAAATTCACATTTCTTCCCTCCCCATCCACCCACTTCACTGAACAATGATCCATGTGGAATTCAGGTGTCCCTAGTTTCCTCCTCTCAGCTCTCCTTCAGCATTAGGGTCAACCCTGTCTATCAGCAAGGTGCCCATTTTTTGTATACTTTTGGCTCTCAGTGCTTCTGTCACAAAAATCCTATCTTATTCTCAGGGAAGAGCTCTGTTCCCTAAATAACCCAGAGATATACCACTGTTTCACTGGGAGCCTCAGTCTTCTCCTGCTGCAAATCTCATCAGTCTGCCCTACATGCTCAGCCTCTTGACTCCAGTGAACATACAGCAGAGGTCCTAGGTGTCCAACTCCTCTCCATCACACACCTGTCACCCAAAGGCAGAATCACCCTCAGGACTTCCTCTGTGTAGAAATCTAATGCCCTGCTGAACAAATATCCCAGTGGTGGAGGTTCATATCTAATCTTACTGAAGTTCTGCTCATGTCTGCATGTACTCATCTCCATCCACATGCTCCTATATTTTCATGCTTTCTTAGGTCTCTTGCTCATTCAAAGGTTTCTCCACCTCTAGTTGATAGGAAGGAAAAGTATTGTATTTCCTACATTTTTGGTTCAAAAATGGGCTCTGGAGGTTTATAGTGTGGCAATATTTGAAACAGCTTCCTCCACACTATGTGCCCTAGGACAATAATCAGGCCCTACTCTTCTTCCATAAGACCTAGAGGCTTCCCCTGGGAACTGCCAGGGAAAAAGAAACACCATGCCCAAGCCTGGTGCTTTGGGGAAGGGGGTGTCAACTGGAAGCATCTTTGGGGACTCAAAGGGTCTCTCCTAAGAATCTGACATGTCTCAGTGCTCAAACCCTTGTATTATGGAAATGTAATTCTCTGTCCATTTTCCACAGCAGCCCAACCCAACATCCTTTCCTTCCCCCAAACATTTCTAAGTTTTCCCTCATACAAGTATACAAATTCCTCTTGTAATTACAGAGAAACCAACCTGTGCTGTACCAGATTCACAAAGTCTAGGTGCTGGAGGGTCACCTGTATAATCCTAACTACTGCACACGCTGACACTGAGAAGACTGTAGATAAAGCCAGCTTGAGCAGACTCCATGTCCAACTCAGTAGAAAATCAGGACTAGAAGAGTGACTCCACTGGTAGAACATCAGCCAGAAACACACTCACACTCAAGAGAGAGAAAGGGAAAGAGGGGGAGAAGGAAAATGGACAGAGAGAAAAACAGAGGGACATGCATACATACCTAAAGACAGAGAGACAAAGAGACAAATTCAGGAGAAAGGATTGAGTGAGAAGAAATGGGATAGGGAGAAGAGAACGATTAGAGGGAGGAGAAAAGGAGAAGAAGAATGGGGGTATAAAAAAGGAGAGATTAAAGACATTAGAGGGGAGGAGGGCCCAAGGAAAGGCCACAGAGGGAAAAGGAGACTGAGAAAGAGAAAAAGAACAAAGTTCAAGCTAGTACACTCCCAAATGCATACACACAACAAACAAAAAGACAAGAAAAAGCATTGAGAAATCATGGAAATTAATAGTACTTCCTTCCCCACCCACCCTATTCACTGAACACTGTTCCATGAGTTCAGCATTCCTTACATTCCTCCTCAGGTCTCTTTCAGCATCAGTATCAACCCTGTCTTAAACCAGTTATGCATCCTTTGCCTATTTGGACCCTTATTGCTTCTCCCACCAGAAACCCATCTCATTCTTTGAGAATAGCATTGCTTCCCAAATACCCCTGAGCATTACCATTGATCTACCAGGAGCCCCAGCCCTCCTCTTACTGCTAATCTCATTAGTCTACTCTGCAGGTTCAGCCGCCTGACCCAGTGTACACATAGAAAAGGCCAGGTTTGCCCAACTCCTCCCGATCACACACTTGGCACCCAAAGGCAGCATCAATCCTCAGCACTGCCTCTGTGTGCAATTCTAATGCCCTGGGTGAACCAATACAAATATTCTAGTGTGAAGGCTCACATCTAATCTTACCGAATTTTGTTCTTGTGGGAAAGCAGTCATCCCAGGCCACCCAACCACGGGTATGGTCCATATACAACCAAAGTCCATCCAGGCTATGTCCTTAAACAGATCCCAGTTTATCTCCATGATTCCTCAGGTCTCCTGTTCCTTGATCACCTATAGCTGAAAGGAAGGGAATATATTTTAATTCATACACTTTGTGATTCCAAAAATGGCCTCTTGATGTTCAGAATGTTCAAATATTTAAACGTGGCTCTGATAGCATTCTTTATTCCCCAAGGAGAAAAATTGGGCTCTGCTATTCTTCCATGAGGCCTAAAGTCTACTGGGAAACAGAAGCACCATGCACAAGCTGGGTGCTCTGGGAAAGGGGGCCTCTCTGGGGACTCATAGAGTCTCCACTAAGAATCTGACACCTCAAAACCAGCTTTACAATGTCAGTGTGTGGGGGGGGTATGATTGGGTGGGGGGCAGGGGGGAGGCTGGGAAGGGAGGTGAAGTGTAAACAAAGGAGGAGGCTGCAATGCTTGGTAAGAAATGTATGCATTATCCTGCCCATGTAATTGTAACCCCTCTGTACAGTATGTTCTCAAATAAAATAAAATAAAATTTAAAAAGAAAAAAGAAAAAAGAATCTGACACCTCTCAGTGTACTTGTACAGTGCACATGTCATCTTTCCCTGTCCATTGACACCAACCCATCACCCCCTTCCTTCCACAAACAATTGTAAGGTGACTCTTACACAGCTGTCCCTCACATAAATACACAAATCCCCTTTCAAAATAGAGAAACCAACCTTTGCCACACCAGATTAACAAAGCCAATTGCATTCCCTTATGCTGTAGGCTCTTGTCTGTAATCCTACGTATCTCCCAAGGTGACACCTTGAAGACTGCATTTACAGCAAGTCTGGGAAATCTCCATCTTCAAGGAAATAGAGAAATGCAAGCCTGAACTGTAACTCAAGCAGGAGAGAACCAGACATAGCCATGAAAACTGAGAAAGAAAAAAAGAGAAAGACAGAGTGGGAGAAAGGGAAAGAGGGAAAAAAGGGAGAAGTGTACAGAGAGAGAAGGAGTGAGGGGGGTGGAGGGAGAGACAGACAGATTCAAGAGCAGGAAGAGAGTGAGAGGGAATGGTAGAGGGTAGTAATAGAACAGCAAGAAGAGGAACAGGAGAAGTAGAATAGTAGTAGTTATGGGAGGAATGAAAACAAAGGAAGAAAAATGGTGGGCAGGGGCAGGGAGAAGGTGAGAAAAGTGGAGAGAGAACAGAGAAGGCAAAGGAAATAGAGCATAAGAAAAAAAGCACTGAGGTGTAGCAGCACACACTCATAAACACATACACACAACAAACAAAAGGAAAAAATAAAACAATAGCAATTGAGAAATCTTACAAATCAACAGTTAATTCCTTCCCAACCACTTTCTTCACTGAGTGGAAAATGTCTAGTGTGCCCGACCAGCTAAAAGAATCTAGGCCCCAAATGAAGCTGGAACTGGAGCTCTGCAGGGTGTAGAGTGGAAGGACAGGCAGACTGGCACTTCGGGCTCTCAAGAGGTAACTGAAATTTTGAGGACAAGCTGAAGGTGTTACAAGCTGAAGGTTTCACAAAAATGGCATCTCTAGATTTTACTAAAGTGTATTAGTTATCAGATAAATGCAAATAATTCTATCATTAACTAGAATAATGTTATATCCCTTTTTACCTATGGACTGGAAAATAAAGAGTGCTGGCAAAAAAGGAAGTAAACGCTCTCATACAATGCTGATACTTCTTTAAACTGCTACACTCTTCCTGGAAGAATACTTAGTAATATGTATAAATAATTAAAATATGCTGCTAAATCTTGTTCCTCAAATATTCATCATAAAATTGTTGATTGAGCAAAGTTATGTTTAGTAATTTTGCTGAAGAAAAGTAAAATACCTTTGCATGAAAATAAATTACCTCGGTAGTATCTAACAATGGAAAATTAGAGAAAGTTGTTTTTAGGATTCTAGAGCTTGAACTGAATGATTTTAGGGAGTGCTTTGTACGTTAGAGGATTGCCTCATATTGATGAGCAAAGCAATGCATTTGTTTTAAAGCATTTCCTACTCTCTCTTTTTTTTAAATTTAGTGTGGGCATGGGAGCTTGAACTCAGAACCTCATACTTTTGCTCTGCTTGTAAAAGCATTTCTTCATAAGTCATCATATAGTCTGCTTAGTAAGTTTACAGTTTTATCTTCTGCCAACAAATAATCCTTGTAGCAAAGGAAGTTATTTCTGCTGAATCCAAAACTTTACATAAACTCTAGAAGAAAGTCCAATTCCAGCTGAGAAAACGGCTCATGGTTGTAAGACAGAGATTGAGACGATAGCAATTTGAGACCAAACTGAGCAAAAAAAGTTCATGAGACCCTATCTCAACCAATAAAAAGCTGAATTGTAGCCCAGTGCTAGTGACTCATGCCTGTAGTCTTAGCTACTCAGGAGGCTGAGATCTAAAGATCACCATTCAAAGCCATCCAAAGCAGACAGGCAGTCATTGGACCCTAAACATTTTTTTGCCAGTAGATGGAATGCTATGTTCATCAGCAGAGGGCACTAGAGTGACATTGCCTGGCACACATGCAAAAGGCCCCTTTTTGGTTGGGCTCCAGCCCTCTATTTTTATTCTTCCACACAGTAGCCTAACAAAGGAGTTCCAGCTGTGCCTTCAGGCTAATCTCCGTCTCTTTAAGGTCCAGCTCATGTGCATCTACTGGCCATTTCTATAAACTAACCCACTCTGACTCTTCCCCATAAGCATGGTGAACCAGTTCTACAGAAGATTCTAGAAAGTTGTCTTCACTATTGGCAGCTTTGTAGCTGTGTATGTAGTTGACATGTTTTCTTTGAAGAGGTCTGAATTTCACCCTTGGTTTAGGATAGGTAAGAGGAGCTCTTCACTTTTCCCTTACTTCCTTTATTATTCATTCTTCCTTGGTGGGCAAGGTAACTGGTTTTTGTTTGTTTGTTTGTTTTGGTCCTGGGGCCTGAACTCTCGGCCTGGGCATTGTCCTCTTCAGCTGAATGCTAGTACTCTACAACTTGAGCCACAGCACCACATCCAGCTTTTCCTGCTTATGTGGTGCTGAGGAATCGAGGCAAGCACTCTACCACTGAGCCACCTTCCCAGCCCCAGGTAACTGTTTTTCTACACCTGCTTCTTGTGGTGTGTGTGTATGTGCCCATGCACATATGCCAGTCTATTGTTGGAACTCAGGACCTGGGAGCTGTCCCTGTGCTTTTGTGCTCAAGGCTAGTACTCTACTACTTGAGCCAAAGCTCCACTTGCAGATTTTTGGAGGTTAACTGGAGACAAGTGTCTCAGACTTTACTGTCCAGGCTGGATTTGAATTCCAGTCCTCAGATCTCAGCTCCTGAGTACCTAGGATTACAGGCTTGAGCCATTGGTGCTCAACTCACCTGCTTTGTCTGTATCTATTAATATTCTCATTCATTCCTTTTAGTATTTATCCACCTTCTACTTAACTAATAATCTTTATATTACACTTCCCCTGCTCAAAATCAGATGTGGCCAAGTATAGAAGCATGCCTATAGTCACAGCTAGTCAAGAGACTAGAATAGGAAGAAGATTGCTTAAGTCCAGTAGTTCAGTCCAGCCTGGCAACCATGTCAGTTAAAAAAAAAAGAAAAAAAAAACTTTCCTGAGTGATTTCTAAATGACAAGTCTTTATACTTAAATGTCTACTTTCAGTAGATTTGTTTCCAGTTTAAGTTGCAATGCCTTTGTCAATCAGGGAAAATTTTAATATAACTTCTGATGCAAATCATAAAACCTTACAGTTTCCTTCCTGCCCACTCTGGAGAACCACTGATTATAATCTTACACACACACACACACACACACACACACACACACACACATATATGGATATGTTACATCTCAAGAAAGAGTTTTACTGTTTTTTATTCTGCTAATGTTCTGAATTGTTTCATGTTAAAGAAGAGTCTTCAGGGGCTGGGAAGGTGGTTCAGTGGTAGAGCACTTGCCTTGCATGCATGAGGCCCTGGGTTCGATTCCCCAGCACCACATAAGCAAAAAGAAAACAACGCCGGAATTGGCGCTGTGGCTCAAGTGGTAGAGTGCTAGCCTTGAGCTAAAGAGCTGAGAGACAGCGCCCAGGCCCAGAGTTCAGGTCCCACGACCAGACTCCCCCCCCCAAAAAAAGAAGAGTCTTCAGAGGAAAACAACCCTTGAAACTGGATGCTACAGAAAACCTCTAGGGCACTAGTACTTATACTTCCTTTTCCCAGAGAGAGACTTAGTCATCCTTAGATAACTAGAAAACATCAGTGACTATGAACCACAAGACCAGGATACTTTAAGTTCCACCTACAATAGAAGATGAAAATAACTACATGACAGTGAAAAGTTCCACTCAAGACTCAGTAGCCAGATCTTTACGACTCCAGTCTGATTGTCCAGCTTTACTCCCAATGCTTTTTATTTTTTTTTTGCTGGTCCTGGGGCTTGTGAACTTGGGTCCTGGGTGCTGATCATCTTTGTGCTCAAGGCTAGCATTCTACCACTTGAGCCACCGTGCCACTTCCAGCTTTTTCTGTGATTAATTTGAGGTAAGAGTCTCATAGACTTTCCTGCCTAGGTGGCTTTGAACTGCAATCCTCAGATCTTAGCATCCTGAGTAGCTAGGATTACAGGCCTGAGCTACCAATGCCCATACCTCCCGATGCTTTTGTTCTTTGTTTACTAAGCTATCTTCTTTCCTCTTGATTGCTCTTGGGTTTTGGACTAATTCCAATATCTAGGTTTGAAGTTAAGTCCTCATGTTTCATAGTTAAGAACTCTTTAAAGCAGAACCACATCTCCAGCCCTAATATTTTGTGATTATTTTTTAGATAGGGTCTAGCTACCTGCTTAGGTATATCCATCTATGTTAGGCTTCTGGTTTAGCCAAGATAAAAGGTACACACAAGAGTATCCAATTCTGCTGAGGAGTCTCTGTAACTTTTCTGCTCTGCTGCCTCAAACCTTAATCCTTCCAATGTTAGCCTTCCATTTAGTTTCCATTTAGCTCAGGTTACATGCATGAGCAGCCAGCACTATGCACTATGCACTATGCAAAGGTTCTTTTTTTTTTTTTTTGGTTGGTTGTGGGGCTTGAACTCTGAGCTCTTCAGCTCAATGTGAGCGCTCTACCGCTTGAGCCACAGCACCACTTCTGGTTTTCAAGTGGTTTATTGGAGATCAGAATCTCATGGACTTTCCTGCCCTGGCTGGCTTTGAACTGTGATCCTCAGATCTCAACCTCTTGAGTAGCTAGGATTACAGGCTATGCAAAGGTTCTTATCCTTAAGAATACCTTTTGCAACCCAAATACCAATGACTCACACCTGCCCTAGTTTAGGAGGGTGAGCTCTGAGGATTGGAGTTCAAAGCCATCCTGGAGAAGGAAGGTCCATAAGACTTTTTTTCCTTATAAGACTCTTATCTCCTGCTAATCACCAAAAAAAATCTAGAAGTGGAGCTCTGGCTTGAGTGTTAGAGCACTAGCCTTTAGCACAAAAGCTAGAGGACCGTGCCCAGGTTTTGAGTACAAGCTCTATGTTCAACACACACACATATACACGCACACAAAGAGAGAGAGAGAAAAAGAGAAAGAGAAGGAGGGAGAGGGAGAGGCAGACAGACAGACAGACAGACAGACAGACAGACAGAAAAGCCTTGAGTGAAAAACTAAGGGACTGTACCCAGGCCCTGAATTCAAATCCCAGTACTGGCACCAAAAAAAAAATTTTTTTTGGTTACTTGGCTACTCCTTTGTTAAAAGTCCAGCACTTGGCCACAATTTTCTTGAAATATTGATAAAAGACAAAATCAAAGAAACTATCAGTTCATAATCATTTTTCCAAATAGATGCTTGCATTTTTCTTTTTACTAGTTCCTTGTAATAAACCTGTAGTTTCCTAGGTAATTGAGTTCAGTTACTAGTAACTTTTAAAAGAGTAAACTAGTAGACCAGACAACTATAAGTACAAAATTCATTATCATGTTCCCCACCAAAGAAACAATACTTTGTAATAAAGAATTTGGCTGAGAGCTGGGAAAGTGGCTCAGTGGTAGAGTGCTTGCCTTGCATGCATGAGTCCCTGGATTCAATTCCTCAGCACCACATAAGCAAAAAGAAAAAAGCTGGAAGTGGCGCTGTGGTTCAAGTGATAGAACGCTAGCCTTGAGCTGAGGAGCTGAGGGACAGTCCCCAGGCCCAGAGTTCAAGCCCCATAACTGGCAAAAAAAAAAAAAAAAGAAGAAGAAAACTTTTACCATTCCTGGGCATCTACCTTGAACATCATGAAACCGGATATGATAAAGATACCTTCACACACATGTTCATTGCCACACTATTCACAACAGCCAAGATATGAAAACAGCCCACATGCCCCACAATAGATGAGTGGATCCAAAAAAATGTGAACCTATACACAATGGATTTATACACATCCTTTAGAAAGAAGAAAATACTGTCCTTTGCAGGGAAATGGATGGAACAAGAACAAATCATGTTAAGTGAGGTAAAATAAGCTAAGGGTGCATGTCCTCTCTAACATGCACAAATCAGATCTAAAATACACTGGGCTATGATAAATTATGCAGGATTCTAGATATTCACACACAGTGAGATTAAAAGAGGTGATTCTTAAGAGAGAAACACAAAAGTGCAATATCTACAAGCCTCGTTGTATTAACATAAAATACTATATAAATAAATAAATAATATATATATATATATATATATATATATGTCAAAATGGACTCCAAGATATGGAAATGAGACCTTTTTTCTATATTTTTAGTTTTTGATAATTCTGTCTTCTTTTCCTTATTTATAGTGTATTCACATGTATATCTCCAGGATAGTTGGAGGGAAGATACAGAAGTCAAGGGAAAAGGGTGAAAACTGCAGCAGTGGAGCTCACTAGACAATGGTGAAAGTGAACTATACAATTCATAGGTGGAGATGGGAAGGAGGGACGGGGAGAGAATGAGGGAACAGAAGACACTGTATAAAGAGGAATGTACTCATTACCTGACATGTAATTGTACATCATGTCTATAATAACAATAACAAATAAATTTTTTAAAAAGAAGGAAACAGTCAGTCAGAAGATAATCCCACAATCAAAATGCAAGTGTGATGTATAGGGGAAATTAGGATGTTATGGGAACAAAGAATAGTAAACCTAACACAGTGTGAGAACTTAGGAAAGCCTTTCTCCAAAATATGCTTAAAATTGACACCTAATCTTTTTATAGGGTAAGGGTGGTACAAAGATGGAGGGAGGAAAAGTGAACAAATGCAGTCATGCCATTCAGTATACATATGTGAAAAATGACCTGAGCAACCTGTGGTCAGGGACTGGAGAAGAAAACTGGGGGAAAGCAAAGGAAGGTGTCATGTTGTCCAAAAAAGAGTTACAAGGGCTGGAAAGGTGGATCAGCCATAGAGTGCTTGCTAGCATGCATGAGACCCTGGGTTCAATTCCTCAGCACCACATAAACAGAGAAAGCTGGAAGTGGTGCTGTGGCTTAAGTGGTAGAGTGCTCACCTTGAGCTGAAGAGCTGAGGGACAGTGCTCAGGCCCAGAGTTCAGGTCCCACAACCCACCAAAAAACAAAAAACAATTGTATTCTTACCTGACTTATGAAAGGGCAACCCCTCTGTACAACATGTTGTTAATAATAATAATGATAAACTTATACTTCAGGTCTCAATAAAGACCTGAAAGATGATGCAGACTAAAAAAATAAAATTAATGAAAAAGAAGACTTGATTGTGCGTGGGGATGGGAGGGAAAAACTGGGAGAAAGTAAAAGGGCAGCGGGGCGCCAGTGGCTCATGCATGTAATCATAGCTACTCAGGTGGCTGAGCTCTGAGGATTGCAGTTCAAAACCAGCCCGAGCAGGAAAGTCTGTGAGACTCTTATCTCCAATAAAACCACTAGAAAACCAGAAGTGGTGCCGTGGCTCAAGTGGTAGAGTGCTCACTTTGAGCTTAAGAGTGCAGGGACAGCATTCAGACCCAGAATTCAAGCCCCATGACCAACCATAAAAAAAAGAAAGAAAGTAAAGGGGTGATATTGTCCAAAAAGAAATGCATTCTTTACCTGACTTATATAATGTAAACCCTTTTGTATATTACCTTTATAATAACAACAAAAAATTTTGAAGAGGGCTGGGAAGGTGGCTCATTGGAAGAGTGCTTACCTTGCATGCATGAGGACCTGGGTTTGATTCCTCAGCACCACATAAGCAGAAAAAGCTGGAAGTGGCACTGTGTGTCAAGTGGTAGAGTGCTAGCCTTGAGCATAAGAGCTGAGGGATAATGCTCACGCCCAGAGTTCAGACCCCACAACAGACAAAATAAATAAATAAATAAATAAAACTCCTTTAACCTTTAACTGTGTCTAGGTGGATTTTCTTGTTCACCAGTTAATTCACCTCAATATGATAGAGTACTAACTTTGAGCAAAAGAGCTCAGGGACAGTTCGCAGGCCCCGGGTTAAAGCCCCATGGCCAACAACAACAAAACAATCAGGCTACAAAAGGAAGAGAACAAATGGGCCAAGATTTTAATTCCAGGGGTTCAACTTCCATTTGTATAGTTAAGTTGGTACAGTGGCTTGTTATTCATTACTTTAATGAGGAGGAAAACATTTCCAAATTCCCTTCAGTGGATTCCAAATTAGAGTTGGTAAAAATTTGAAATAAGAAAGTCAATGTGGTGAGGCTGGGAAGGTGGCTCAGTGGTAGAGTGCTTGCCTTGCATGCATGAGGCCCTGGGTTCTATTCCTCAGTCCACATAAGCAGAAAAAGCCAGAAGTGGTGCTGTGGCTCAAGTGGTAGAGCACTATCCTTGAGCTAAAGAGCTGAGGGACAATGCCCGGGCCCAGAGTTCAGGCCCCAAGACCAACCAAAAAAACTAAAACTAAAACAAAACAAAACAAAAGAAAAAACAGAAAGAAAGTCAATGTGGTTACACATAGAAAAAGACAGAGGACCAGTAGCTTCCAATTCATTCTCATTCCCATATACTTCAAAAGTGACCAGGGAGGGGTGGGAGGTTGGCTCAGCACTGTGGCTCAAGTGATAGAGCAGTAGCCTTGAGCTAAAAAGCTGACGGACAGTGCCAGGGCCCAGAGTTCAGCCCTCATGACCAACAACAACAAAAAAGTGACCAGGGACTAATACCTTGGTAGTCAAAATAACCTATTTTTCGTTATAATTTGCTTTCCTCACGTTTTTTGTCATAATGAAGGAAATCTACCACAGGGTTGGCTAAGACACAGAGAGTGAAAGTTTTATTTACTTCACTCGAACTGATAAATGCCACCAGAGGTAGGCTGTGATAAATTATGTATGTACAGGGCAATACTTATTGCAAATATCTATAGAAATCTATAGAAAGAAATTCACTGTACCTATCATCTTAGTATGAGGCAGCATGTTGGTTTCATAATCTGAAGAAATACATTAAAAAAACACTATGAGCTGGGTGCTGGGGGCTCACGCCTGTAATCCTAGCTACTCAGGAGGCTGAGATCTGAGGATCACGGTTCAAAGCCAGCCCAGGCAGGAAAGTCCATGAAACTCTTATCTCCAATAAACCACCAGAAAACCGGAAGTGGCACTATAGCTCAAGTGGTAGAGCACTAGTCTTGAGCTGAAAAGATGAGGGCCAGCACCTAGGCCCAGAGTTCAAGACCCAAGACCGAAAACAAACAAACAAACAAACAAAAAAAAACCACTATGGACCTGGGTCTGGTGGCTTATGACTGTAATACTGCCTACTCAGGAAGATAAGAACAGAAGATTGTGGTTTGAAGCCAGCCCATGCAGAGAGTCTGCAAGACTCCATCTCCAAAATAACCAGCAAAAAGCTAGCTGCTGAGACAGGAAGGTTGTAACCTCAAGGATAGCTTGGGCTAGCTACATAGAGACACTGTCTCACCTTTTGGCCTCCACACACACATACAAAGAAGAATATTCCAAACTTTTTTTGTGTGTGTGTTTGACCATGCTGGGGCTTGAACTCAGGGCCTACGTGCTGTCCCTGACATTTTTTGCTCAAGGCTAGTGTCTACCATACCTCCACTGCCAGTTGTTCTGCAACTGCTTATGAATCTATACTGAATGCATATATAAACCACACATGGCTTCTTGTGAACTTCCAAGAGACAAGGAAAATCATAGTGAATGTTAGTAGAAATAGACTTAGTTGCTTGCATTTTTCTTTTCTTTCCTTTTCTTTCTTTTTTTTTTTTTTGAGACAAGGTATCCATTTGCAGCCTGGTTGGCCTTGAACTCATGATCCTCTTGCATCAAGCTTCCAGAGTTTTGTGATTACAAATATGGGTCACCATGTCCAGCTCTAAAGCTATTTGTTACAAAAAAAAAAGAAGGGACAAAGTGTTACTTATATAGATGTGTTTGTGAAATTCAAACCTGCCACATTCATGTGAATTTTCACTTGAAGAACTTGCATAGATTTGCTGAGTTTTTTCTTTTTTTAGTAACACTTATGGCTTAAGAGAGAAAGCAGATAATAACCCAATTCTATCTCTTCCATCTTTTGAGCTGTAGAGTGAGAAAGACTCCCACATGAGGCACTGGGAAGGTGGTTCAATGGTAGAGTGCTTGCCTTGCATGCATGAGGCCCTGGGTTCGATTCTTCAGCACCACATAAGCAGAAAAAGCTGGAAGTGGGACTGAGGCTCAAGTGGTAGAGCCCTGGTCTACAGCTGAAGAGCTGGGGGACAGTGCCCAGGCCCAGAGTTCAGGCCACACAACCAACAACAACAACAAAAATAAGATTCCTACATGAACAGAGTAAATATAGTATTGATAAGAAACACAGAATAAGCCAGGGGGTGGTTGCTCACTCCTGTAATCCTAGCTATTCAGCAGGCTGAGATCTGAGGATCACTGTTAAAAGCCAGCCCTGGCAGGAAAGTCCATGAGACTCTTTTTTTTTTAATTTTTTTTTTATTTTTGGGTCCTGTCGTGGGCCTGAACTCTGGGCCTGGACACTGCCCTCAGCTCTTCAGCTCAAGGCTACCGCTCTACCACTTGAGCCACAGCGCCACTTCTGGCTTTTTACTTTTTGCTTATGTGGTGCTGAGGAATCGAACCCAGAGCCTCATGCATGCAAGGCAAGCGCTCTACCACTGAGCCATCTTCCCAGCCCTCCATGAGACTCTTCCCTCCAATAAACCACCAGAAAACTGGAAGTGGTGTTGTGGCTCAAGCGGTAGAGTGCTCACCTTGAGCTGAAATGTGCAGGGACAGAGCTCAAGCCCAGAGATCAAACTCCATAACTGACCAAAAAACCCCACCAAACTAACAAAAACAAAAACTCAGAATAGTAAAGTATTTCTCCTTCCTTCTAAACAAATACATCTTCTTAGCCATTCTCATTACTCATCTCTAGAACTTGTCATTCACTAATACATCATCTTCACACGGATGAAGTACTACTAGTTAGTGAAATTTGATTTTTATAAAAGTTTGTTATTATTATTATTTGTCGGTCATGGGGCTTGAACTCTGGGTTTGGGCCCTGTCCCTACACACCTGGGCTCAAGGAGAGCACTCTACCATTTGAGCCACAGCACCACTAATGGTTTTCTAGTGGTTTATTGGAGGTAAGAGTCTCACGGACTTTCCTGTCTGGGCTGGCTTTGAACCATAATCCTCAGATCTCAGCCTTCTGAGTAGCTAGGATTATTCGCATGAGCCATGGGCCACCAGCTAAGTTTGTTGTTATTATAAAAGTAATGTGCAGAGGGGCTGGCAAGGTGGTTCAGTGGTAGAGTGCTTGCTTTGCATGCATGAGGCCCTGGGTTTGATTCCTCAGGACCACATAAACAGAAAAAACTGGAAGTGACTCAAATCATAAAGTGCTAGCCTTGAGCTGAACAGCTTAGGCACAGGAGGCAGGCCCAGAGTTCAAACCCCACAACCACCCCCCTCTTGCTCAAAGCTGGTGCTCTACCATTTGAGGAATGCCTCTAATCCAGCATTTTGCTGGTTAACAGGAGATGGAGTCTTTAGGTTTTTTTCTGAATGGATTGGGTTAAAATGTTGAGCAACCTTTGTCCAATGAAGCTTGATTCAAATTTTTTTTTGAGTTTTAGCAAGGATTTTAGCATAACAGGATTAACAGGGGGAAAAAAACAGAAAAAGAACCATTTCCTGCTCTCTATGCAGGACATGGGAATTAAAGCCTAGTTTGATTCTTGAAATGCAAATAGAAAATTTCTGAAAACTATTAAATATTTCTACATATACTGGTTAAAATCAAGGATAAATGTCTAAGTGTTTATTTCAAATTGAATTCAATATCTAATGATACATTTTCAAAGCATATTATATCATATTGGTTTTTTTTTTTTGCCGGTTGTGGGCTTGAATTCTGGGCCTGGGCGCTGTCCCCCAGCTCTTCAGCTTAAGGCTATTGCTGTACCACTTGAGCCACAGTCCCCCTTCAAGCTTTTTCTGCTTATGTGGTGCTAAGGAATCAAACCCAGGGCTTATGCATGCAAGGCAAGCACTCTACCAATGAGCCACTTTCCCAGCCCCATATAGTATTTTTTAGTTAACCTTAATTTTAGTTTATCTCATGCAAGTCAAAAGTTCTACCATATGATTAGAGAAAACAAAATATACACTAACCACCTTGCTGTGTAGTATTTAACAGATATATTTTTCTTTTTAATTAACTACATGTGTTTTAAAGCTGGACATCTATGGATTACAGCTGTAATCCTAGCTACGTAGGAGACTGAGATCAAGAGGATTGAAATTCAAAGCCAGCTTGATTAGAAAAGTCCATGAGACTTCATGTCTAAAATAACCAGCTAAAAACATGTGCTGGACATACGGTTCAAGTAATAGAGCTCAGCCAAGCCAACCAAGCAAGTACAAGGTCCTCAATTCAAACACACAATACTGCTGGGAAGGTGGCTCAGTGTAAAGTGCTTGCCTTGCATGCTTGAGGCCCTGGGTTTGATTCCTCAGCACTCAAGCAAAAAAAAAAAAGCCGGAAGTGGCACTGTGGCTCAAGTGGTAGAGCACTAGCCTTGAGCTGAAGAGCTGAGGGACAGCGCCCAGGCTCAGAGTTCAGGCCCATGACAGGACCCAAAAAAACAAAAAACAACCCCCCGCCCACACACAATACAAAGAAATACATATAAAGAGGGAAAAAAAGTGAGTGAGAACATACAAGAAAGAACATTAGCTGGGCACCAGTGGCTCACACCTGTAATGCTAGCTACTCAGGAGGCTGAGATCTGAGCATCACAGTTCAAAGCCATCGTGGGCAGGAAAGTCCATGAGACTCTTATCTACAATAAACCACTAGAAAACTGGAAGTGGTGCTATGGCTCAAGTGGTAGAGTGCTCACCTTGAGCTGAAGAGAGCAGAGACAGCATCCAAGTCCAGAGTTCAAGCCCCACAACTGACCAAAAAAAAAAAAAATAGGTGCCATTGGGACAGTAGCATGTAGTCTAGGCAGCACTCATTGGAGACATCACAGGTCACCCATCAATCTCTGTTCTTGCATAGCTTCTTTTCTAATTGGCTGAGCATTCAGACTCATTAAGACTTCTCTTATCCCATGAATCTGAAGACAATATTCTTCAGCCCATTGGCAGACCAGCTTAGAAAGCATATCTAGTCACTGTCTCACAAGCTTGCTTTTTATTTATTTTAAATAAGTTTTTATTGTGAAAATACTGTACAGAGGGGTTACAATCACATGAGCAAGGTAATGAGTACATTTTTTTTTGTCGGTCCAGGGGCTTGAATTCTGGGCTTGGGCGCTGTCCTTGTACTCTTCAGCTCAAGGCAAGCTCTCTACGGCTTGAGCCACAGCGCCACTTCTGCTTTTCTAGTGGTTTATTGGAGATAAGAGTCTCACGAACTTTCCTTCTCCAGCTGGCTTTGAACCTCAACCCTCAGATCTCAGCCTGATGAGTAGCTAGATTAAAGGACTGAGCCATCAGTGCCAGGCATGAGTACATTTCTTATCAAGCATTGTTGGCTCCTCCTTTGTCTTTTCCCCTGCCATCCTTTCAGTCCCATCTCCACAACAACATCCCTCCCTGTCCCCCTATTTTTTATTTATTTTTTTGTTGTTTTTAACCTACTGGTCAAAGCTCTCATTGTTTTTTTTTGGGGGGGGGTAACTGGTCCTGGGGCTTAAATTTTGGGCCTGGGCATCCCTTTACTATTTTTGCTCAAGGCTAGTGCTCTACCACTTTAGCCACAGCTCCACTTCCTACATGTGGCTGGTTAATTGGAGATAAAGAGTCTCACAAGATTTCCTGCTCTGGGTACCTTCCAATGGAGATTTCCAACACTCAGTCTGCTGAGAAGCTAGCATTATAGGCACCCAGGTTCTGATTGCTTTTTGATATTCACGGTGGAAAACTTACACTGACTTTATCACGCCTCTGACTGAATTGGATCTTTGATTACTATTCTTACAAAAGTTTATTGTTATAATTATTATTATAAAGGTGAGGTACAGAGGAAGTACAGTTACATTAAGTTAGGAAAAGAGTACTGTTTTTTGTCCATTGTGGGGCTTGAACTCTGGGGTTTGGTGTTGTCAGCTCTTCAGCTCAAGGCTTGCACTCTACCACTTAAGCCACAGTGCCACTTCCAATTTTTTCTGCTTATGTGGTGCTGAGAAATTGAGCCCAGGGCCTCATACATGTGAGGCAAGCACTCTACAACTGAGCCACCTTCCCGGCCCCCAAGAGTATATTTCTTTTGGACAATGTCACCTCTTACCTTTCTCTGTTTTTCCATCCTGTCCTCACCCACAGGTTATATAGTTCACTTTTTAACATAGTGAATACCACTGTTGCATTTGTTCACTAATGTTCTTTATTTTCATTATATTTCCCTATATTTTTGCTAATTCTCACTATGTTTACATCAGATTTAAAACATCACATGAAATGTCTATAAGTATTATAATATATATAATAATTATATATTATATAGAGAGAATATATATATAATTATAAAACCACAAAGTGTAAGGTATGTTAGTACTATTGTGTATTAAAATGAATAATTATATTAAAATATAAAGGAAGGGATTGTCATTGTTAATTTTGGGGGAGTACAGGACTGGGGATTGAACTCAGTGCATGTACTGGGTCAGTGTTCTACCACTGGAGCCAATACAATGCAAAAGATTTCCATTAAAATGAATGTATTTGTCCTAAAAAAAAGATCAGTGCTAGCCGGGCGCTGGTGGCTCACGCCTGTAATCCTAGCTACTCAGGAGGTTGAGATCTGAGGATCGAGGTTCAAAGCCAGCCCGGGCAGGAAAGACTGTGAGACTCCTATCTCCAATAAAACCACCAAAAAACCGGAAGTGGCGCTGTAGCTCAAGTGGTAGAGCGCTCGCCTTGAGCTGAAGAGCTGAGGGACAGCGCCCAGGCCCCGAGTTCAAGCCCCACGACCGAAAAAAAAAAAATCAGTGCTTTTAAAGGGTTAACTTCTTAGTACATGAAAAGTTCATAAAGTAAAGATAAAATATCCTCATGCATGTGTCTTTGTTCCTGAGAATTAAACCCAGAGCTCTATCACTGAGCTATATTAACCCTCTATATTCTATTTTATTTTTTTGGTCAGTCGTGGAGCTTGAACTCTGGGCCTGGGCACTGTCCCTCAGCTCTTCAGCTCAAGGCTAGAGCTCTACCACTTGCAGTGCCACTTCAAATTTTCTGGTGGTTTATTTGAGGTAAGAGTTTCACGGACTTGCCAGCCTGGGCTGGCTTTGGACCACGATCCTCAGATCTCAGCCTCCTGAGTAGCTAGGATTACAGGCGTGAGTCCGGGCAACCCTCTATATTGTTTAATACAGGGTCACATGTATTTGCCTAGGATGGCTTCCAATTCCTGATCCTTCTACCTTCACCTCTATGATAGCTGGGATTATAGGCAAGCACTCTGACCCTCTATGCCTTATCTTTCCATCAAGGTTTATCACCTGCTTCTTCTCATCCATTTAAATATTTGTTAGAAAAAGTGATTATCTGCCAAGTATAGGCAAAGAATAAGATGATGCCTACTTCTAAGTAGTTTACAACTACCAAGAAAGATTGTAAGTATGCACCACTGGAAGATGAAGCAGAGCCTTTCCAGATGTGATTTTTGGCCTGAGTCATTTCAGAAAGAGTTAGACAGAATGATCGGGTGGTGGAAAACAAGCTAGGGAATGCAGAGGTATACAGGGAAATTATTAGGAAATTTGCAGCATCCTTTACTGATTGCAAGCTCATTGTGCCTGCAGCCATGTAGCCTCTCTACCCTATCTAGAAGCTGTGTAGCATCACCAAAAGGAATGGCTGGGAGAAGGAAGGACTGGAAGGTTGCCTGGGCCTCTAGATTCCACGTAAGACCTTGGACAGGATGCTTAATTTTTAATGGATCTGTTTTCTCATCTGTATAATGGGATGAATAACATCCAGATTACAGGGGAAAAAATAGGCTATGCTCCAGCGTAACCACACTGTTTTCCACTCTCTCCAGCTGGTTTGGAAGTCAGCTTTCTCCTATGGGGAAGGAGCACGGCTCTTAGTTAAGAAAAACTCTGGAAGTGGCTGTGATGCACCCAACCTTCCCCCAAATCCATTCCCTTCCTTCTCTCCCTCCCCCTGTCCCCCATTCAGATTCAAAACTGCTGCCCCCAGGGATCCTGGCTTCCCCCAAATCCATTCCCTTCCTTCTCCCCCTCCCCCCTCCCCCATTCAGATTCAGAACTGCTGCCCCCAGGGATCCTGGCTTTTGTTCTCTGGAGGCTTAAACTCTGACCTGTTTTTGCCCTGGTTCATTGTTGAAAAGTTATCACCTGCTGTCTGCAGAATATTACAAATCGAAACTGCCAAAATTTATTGGCAGGAAATGCTAAATATCATGCTTTGTTCAATATTTACATATCAATGCTTTTACTCTTTTTTCTTTAATTTCCTGATGATCCCCTCCTCCATCATAATAACCACTCCCTTTTCACTTGTTGGTATTGTCATTTAGTAACAAAAAGTTCTATTTATGTTCTTATATATTCTTTTAATATTGATTACAATTTATCAACTTATCTGTCTATATGTGATTTTTTTTGCTTATTTTTGAGACACAGTCTCATTATTACAGGCTGGCCTTCAAAACTATCCTCCTGCCTCAGCCTTCCCATTGCTGTGTAGGAGCTCCCATCCAAGTGATTGTAAATTCTTACAATCTGTTTTAATATCCTCTGCAACTTGTTTTTCAAGCTTGAATATTCATAAGAGCCATCTGGGAATTTGTTAACATGAAGATTATGATTTAGTAAGCCTGGACTTTTAACAAATGCTCAGGTGAAAAGCTAATGTGGGCTATGACCACAGGACCATCCAGTTGAGAACAAAGGACATGCTGAGAAGCATGATATATATATAGATATATATAAATATATATATTTTTTATATATTATATATAATATATATTTATATATATAAATATACACATATTTTATATATTATACATATATTATATTTATACTATATATACTATATATAATATATAATATATATGCTATATTATATTATATTATATATAATTATATAATATGTTATATATATAATATAATATACATAATATTTATATTATATATAATATATATTATATAATTATATATATAATATAATATTAGTATATATTATATATATAATATATAGTATTAGATATAATATTATATGTATAATATAGAGTATTATATTTAATATTATATATAGTATATGTATAATATATAGTATATATATTATATATAGTATATATAATATATATTATATATAGTATATATATTATAAATATAATATATGTATAATATATAATATATATAATATATAAATTATGTGTATATTTATATATGTTTATATATATAATATAATATATAGTATATATTATATAATATATATACTATATAATATATATAATATATAATATATATTATATATATTATATAGTATATATATTATATAATATATACTATATATATTATAAATATATGTATAATATATAATATATTATATATATATATATATATATAATATATATATATATATATATATATATATATATATATATATAAACCAGATAGACCTGTATTTGCCATTTTGTATTAGACCTGCTTGAAGAATGCAGCTGCTATTCTACCCGCCCTGGAGCCCCAGACACTCCCATCTGGAGCTGAAGTTAACACATTCCAGACCCCTACCCGGGCTTGGGATCAGAGATAGGTGCTGTAACCCTTTGTTGGGGGCCTCTCTCTGCACTCTGAATTAGTGCACAGAGGGGTCCGTGCTCGAGCTCGTCAATAAATGACTCATTGCCGCTTGCATTCATCTTTGGTCCCTCGTGGTCTTTTCGGGCTCTACAAGTCTCTGGGTATTACATTTGGTGCGTTGGCCCGGAAGCCCCTTTACAGGCCACCCAGATACCTTGATCATTGAGTTGCTAGAAACGTCTGGTAAGTTTTGAGGCATTGCCGATTTATACTGGTTATAACTGAAAGATTAAAAATTAGAGTTATATTTTACAATTGCTAACTGCTGATTTTGCTTTTGTAAACTTGCTCGCCCTAGCACTAACCCCCCATTTTCTGGAAATAAGGAATTGAGTAAAGAGTCTTGGAGCCCAGATACCGGCCCCGGGACAAGGTCTGTGGTCATAAATAAAGAGTAAACAAGTACATTCCCCAAGTGGCCAAATGGGACCCAAGAATGGGACCCAAGAATGGGACTCAAGAATGGGACCCAAGATAAGGACCCAAGATAAGGACCACCTGGCAAGTTCAGCAAACTAGGCCAAATGTTAATCAATCACAAGCCTGTAACTATGTAAACTCCCCTCCAGGGTGACCACTCCCCCTAGACTTGGCCTGAGTCACCTGTTTTACAAAGAGTGTTATAAAGTTCCCCGCATAGTAAAAATGATTGCTGGGGTACATAGTGACTTTTAAATGGGCCAATCCCCTGGACACCTGGTGTTATATGCTAATCTTGTGGTTTTTGCCTTTAAAAATACCTGTAACCTCGGTTCGGGGCTCCCTCCCTTGCCGGGGCAGAGAGACCGTTTGCGCAAACGCCAAATAAACTCCTCTTGCTTATTGCTTCTCCCAGCCTGGAGTCTGAGTTTTCTGGGGCACCCTCCCGTTGACGAAAGTATCCCAGAAGTCTGGGGTCTTTCAATAACCAATTTGAGAGTTGCTTGCAAGCTTTGTATTTGTGCCAGCAGGGTCAGTGGAAGACATCCCCTGAACCCCTGAACCCTTTGGTGGGCTGCTCCCCAAGGCCTGGTGCCTAGTGCCCGGTCCTTCTCTTTCTGAGAGCCCTTCTGAACAGACTGTCTGAACTCTGGTGGCCTGCTCCCCGAGGCCCGGCACATAGTGCCCGGTCCTCTCTGTCTGAGAGCCCTTCTGTTTGCATCTGAAAGCCTGCAGGTGTGGTCTTGGGGCTGGTGAATAGCCTTGGTGGACGCGCTTTAAGGCTGCCGGCAGAGTCAGTGGGAGACGTCCCCCTGAACCCTCTGGTGGGCTGCTCCCCGAGGCCTGGTGCCTAGTGCCCGGTCCTCTCTGAGAGCCCTTCTGAACAGACTGTCGACCAGCAGTCTGACATGCTTGCTGTTCATATTTAGTGTTGTTGGTGCTTAGAACTGCTCATTGAGGGTGGCAGCCTCGCTGAGTAGTTTTTAAGACCATCCATTGTGTGTCTCTGTGTTGGTATGTTGATTTATGACTGGTTTTTAATTGTCTTAGGAGGTACTTTATGCTTATGGGACTGGTCTTTGTTGCTACTCAGGGTCGCACCCTGGTGTCTACCGAGCTTCCTGGCCTGCTTATGCAGCCTCTTTTTTGACCTTCTTTACTTGCTTGAGTCTATCTGACAAACTTGTTCACTTTGTGCAGCCCATGATTGGTCAGGCTCTAGGACTGTCACTTGGGCGGAACTAGGGGGACCTCGTTAGAGCATCAATAGGGATGGATGTCTTTGCATCTAGTGATTTGTGACACACGCACGAAGGCCCCTACATCAGAGCGCCTGGAGTGACCACACCCTCGACTCCATTCTTCATCCCTTTGCTTTTTCAGACTCGCTGTCTGATGCCGACCCGCAGCTCAGTGCCCTTCCTCCTTATAATTAAGTCTAAATTTTATTCCTTCATTCTGGAAACTGGGAGTGGCGACTTCACCCACCCTCTGGGGGGTGATGACTCCCACCAATCTCCTAAGCGCTCAATCTTTCAACCTTTTGGGATAATTGACCCCCCTCCTAACAGGACCAGTCGACCCCCCCGGAGATGCCGCAATCCAGTGTTTGGACATCTCCAATCCACGGCGACACCGGTGGTGTTGGTATCTAACTTATTTCTTTTTCCCTCCTAGTCGTTGGTGTATTTGTCTGGCTACTTTTGTTTATAGAGATGGGGCAAGGACAAAGTAAACTTACTCCTCTCAACCTCCTGCTGGTTCACTTCAAAGGGGTAAAAAAGAGGGGGTATATTCATTTAATGGGGTGCTGCGAGTCACACCTGAGCGGTGAAACCCCTTTGAAATGCCTCCTGTGCTCCCTGGAAATCTCAGAAGAATCTAAAAGAAAAATCCTCTGGAATGAGTAGAGGAGGTTTGAATCCCCTGATAAGTGGAGTTGAGATGTCACCCCATTCACTGAGACCTGATTTTGTCTTTGTGGCCACTTGTCTGTCTTGTTTACTTCGGTGTGTTTTCTGTTCTATGTTTCCTGGGGTAGGGAAGGTCTGAGTGAGAGTGGCAGGCTCACTCAGCAGACTCTGGATTCAGCTTGCTGAGTGGGAGCAGCACAGAGTTCTGGTAGGGATGAGCTGTGGGTCCATTAGTCCCAAACTCAGCCTTTGGTTGTTGTCTTGTCTAGTTCTTTTTTAGAATTGGTACCAGTTTTAAATGTGGACCCTTGGTTTTTGTGTTTATTTGTTTATGTTTTTTATTTGAACATCTCTAGGGGAATAAAAGTTCCAGCCTCTGGCTGGGCTCGGTCACAGGCCTGCTATGCCCACCCTCCCTGTGAGGCATGGAAGGTTGCTGATCTAGTTTGATTCCCTTCAAGCCTCAGGCTACATTTTCTCCTTGTGGAGGCTGCCGTCAGGGAGGGTTTTGAAGGCTGTTTGCCTGGTTTGGACTTTTTCAGCTAGTACTGACAATGTAACAATTTGTAAAGTGCTCTTGTCTAAAATTGGGTAAAAATCAGGCCAGTTTAGTTTCAGGTGATCCCTCCCACCCCCAGCCTTCCTCTGACAGAAGGGATTCAAAAGACTAATTAGTGAATTGCCTTGCTAAACAAGCAAGCTCTGGGAAAATGAAGCCCAACAAAGGTGCCTAGTTTAAAAGAAATACTGTCTTAAATTTTTGTTTAAAAACTTTAAATAAAGTACGTACAACTGATTTTGATTTTTGCGTGCTTTAAGATCTGTGTGAGTGTTTTGTGTGTGTGTGTGAACATGTTTAAAGATAAGAATTGTCAGCATGCTGTAACAATTTGGTGAGTTTAAATTTAAAATATAAAAGGTTATGAGGTCTGGACGTTACCAAAATTTTTAAAGAATCTTCACATTGTTTTAAATGGCTTTTTAAAGATTCTTTAACTTGCAAATTAGAAAATCTGGTATTTTTAAAACTAATATTTTAAAATGCATAAGGCCATTTATACTGTAATCAAGTTATCTGGCTTAACAAAAATGCATTGGCAGTTTGGGATTTAGTTCCCTTGGCTAAAATTTGGGGATAAATATTAAAAATTTAAATGTAAAGGTTAGTTTAACACTGTCAAAGATGTTACCTATTCTGTCTGTCTAAAACTGTGTATTTCATTCGTGAACCAAGAGATAAGAAAAGGGAAAACTTAGAAGACCTATCTTTAGAGGTAAGGAGTGGACAGGCTTAAGTGCAGTTCAGCTGGTCATGCATGGTGGGACAGGCCCTAGGAGGAGTCCACGCATGGTGAAAGAGGGCAAGCTGGCACAAATGCAGTTCATCTAACCCTAAAGAGTCAGATTGGGTATGTGCCCATTCCATAGGAGGAGCCAAGTGGCCCATCTTTGTTCTGTCCCTTTTCCCTGTAGATAGACACTGAAATATGATGGTTAAAATTAGTGATGTGATGATCTGTAGTATTGCTAAAACTGCCCCATGGACTTAAAAAGAGAGTTAAAAAGTTTATTTGTATAATGTTACTTGCTTTCAATTATGTTCTACAATTAGGATGTTTTTAAAAGTTATAAAGGTTTTAAGTATAGCTTCGTGGTATGTGATGGTGACTGTAATTCTTGCATTAAGGAAAAATTGTCATTTGAGTTTAAAAGTTTTAATGTGTAAAAACAAGCAGCCAAGAGACAATGAATGACAACTTGGCCTCAAGATTTTAAGAGATTTTTTTAAAAATGCAAATGAATACTAAAGTATGAAATATTAAAGGTGGTTAATAGACTTTAAAAAATTAGGAATGGATTTTTGGATATAAAGTTTAAATGTAAAATTGTTCTTAACATTGGCCTCAATGTGCACAAAGGAAAAATTAGGATTACCAAAATAATTGTTATTCTAGTTTGCTCTTATAGGTTTTTTTAAACAGTTTCCAGCAAGCCCAGAGCAAAGCACAGAGGATTCTTACAAGTTTGTTAGATGTAACTTTGGCTTTTAATAAGTTTCAGGTAAGAGCATGCTTAAAAGCTACTTCTATGTTGACCACCTTGTTGCTTTTAATTGGAGTAAAATGGCCTTTTGTAAGACTCATTGATCTGAAACTGGTTCGAAGCCAGCCCTGGCAGAAAATGGTTCCTGTGAGACTGTCACCTCTACTCAGCCAGCAGAGTGCTGAAAGAGCAAGCAAAGTTACTTTGGAACTCAAAGTGGCAGAGTGCTGGCCTTGAGCTGGAGAGCTGAGGGACAGCACTCAGGCCCTGAGTTCAAGTCCAGTGACCCGCTAAGGGAAATGCCAATGAAGAATTTATCACAGTGTAAAGAAGACACACCTGGGACAAGAGCAATGGAGGAGCATCCAGGGGCAGTAAGCCACTGCTTGGATGGCAGAAATGTCAGATCCTAGAGTCATTTGTGTGTGGCCCTTCAAAACTGGTCAGAGCCGGGAGGTCATGGAAAGATAGTTTTTAAGCATGCCTCATGACTACCTGGTAAGGGACAGGAACTTGCCAGTCCCCTGTGATAGTAAAGTTAATGTTATAAAATGTGGGGAATAGTTTAAATCTCAACCCCTTTATGTGCCAAAAGCTCTAATTGGCTGTAACTTTTGAGCTGACATCAGCTACATGAAATTTATCTGCTCAGGAAAAAGTTTGTAAACCTGAGAGTCCATTGATATATGTCTAAAGGCCTGCAAAGATAACAGGCATTGTTAGGGTCACTAGAGATCACATTCCTAAGTCATCCAAAAAGATGTTTTTGCAAACCAGAGTGCTAAACAAGCTACACTGCTGTAGCTGGAGAAAAGGTCTGTGCAGTTGTCAAAAGTTAAAATATTGTTCTTAATGACATCTAACCCTGATAACCTCTTTGTAAAATAGGCTAAGGTTATAGGTTCCTGGCTAGGTAGGATCAACGCCCTTGAAGTCAGCTTGAAAAAGTTACAGAAGATGGACCTTCGCCCATCAACCCCCTTTTAAGATCAAGAGTCCAGAGTCAGTTTGAGAAAAACGAGGCAAAATAGATAAAATAATAATAATTTTTTTTTTAAAAAGCACAAAAAATAGTGTTAACAGGTGTGCAAGTGTTGAGACTGCATCTGTTGGAGATGGTTACAAAACTAAGCCTTCTGTGTCTGTTTACAAAAATATCTGGTTAGTAAAAAAAGTTGTGATTTTGGTAAATTGTCTTGGGCTATTGTTTAAAGGTCTTAAGAACCAGAGGGATCAAAACCTGCCAAGCCTATGCAATGTATCCTTAGCCAGTCTGTGTAGGAATTTACAGCCCAGCATGAGGTGTGACAGTCCCTTGGAACCACTGAGAGATCCTGCTGCTGCTGCTGCATGCACACCCCTTTAATGTTTTTGATCTTCAGTGGGGTTTTTTTGTGCTAGTCCCAGAGCTTGAACTCAGGGCCTGGGTGTTCTATTCAAGGCTAGCACCCTACCACTTGAGCCATAGCTTCATTTCTGGAGGTCAGAGTTTTATAGTCTTGCCTGTTGGTCTGGCTTCAAATTGTGATCCTCAGCTCTCATCCTCTCAGCTTACTTAGTAACCAGGATTATAGCTGGTGCCCAGCTATTATCAGTGTTCTTTTAAGTATACCATTTACATTTGCAAAGTCAATACCTCCCAAAAGGTGGGAAAGTAAAGTCATGGGTTGATGATGAATTTGCTTTGTAACACTTGACACAGGATTTAATTCAAGTAGATCACAGCAGTCGCATTTGCCTATTTTATGTGACCTTCAGCAAATTACTTACCTTTGTGTCCTGAATTTGTAAAATAGGGATATCTACCATCTATCTTAGAACTTTAGCCACAGCTAAGGTGCTTTCATAAATAATTACTTAGACTAATGCTATGTATGTATTGAATAAAATGTTAGTAAGAATTGTATGGCTTTGAAAGACTTGTTTTGGGAGCAATACTTGCTGGGATTTATAAATTAATAGTAACATTGCATATTTTTTCTAAGGCTGTTATTGTAGTGTTACTAAGTTTAGATCAGCTCAGTTTGAATTTTGCTGACTAGTTTTGCTAGTTGAGAGAATGTCTTCGAACTCTCCAAACTCCAAACTCTCCAAACTTTGCTGCTTTTATCTCTTATTCTTAATTTTATTAATGTTCAGCTTTAGAAACTTTAAAAATACTATATAGTATATCTAGTGTATAGTATGCATATAATTTTTAATTACTGTAAATTTACAGAGGTTTCATAGTTGTAGTTTCATACATGCATATAATGTATATTGTTGAAATTATGTTACTTTTTTTTTGGAGGGAGGGTCAGTTGTGGGACTTGAACTCTGGGCCCAGGCTCTGTCCCTCAGCTCTTCAACTCAAGGCTAGTGTTCTGCCACTGGAGCCACAGTGTTACTCCAATTTTTTGCTGATTTATTGAGATTAGAGTCTCATGGACTTTCTGGCCCGGGCTGGCTTTGAACCGTAATCCTCAGAGCTCAGCCTCCTGCGTTTGTAGGATTACAGGCATGAGCCCCCAGCACCCAGCTTATCCTTTCTCCTTCTGCTGGTCTTCTTTCCCCAACATTCTACCTTTTACTGTCATAGCATCTATTTATTTATTGAGCCAAGCCTGGGCCTTGCACTCAGGGCTTGGACACTGTCTCTGATTCTCTCTCTCTCTCTCTCTATTTGCTCATGGCTTGTACTTTACCATTTGAGCTGTAGTTCCAATTCTGAATTTTTGGCAGTTAATTGTAAAAGCCCCAGGGCTTTTACCCATGATCCTCAGATCTTACCCTCCCAACATGTTAGGATTACAGGTGTGAATCACTCGTGCCTGTTATAAATTTTAGTAAACATCCTTTTTAAGATTTCTGTTTCATATTTTGTGATTTTATAATAGGTAAATGAAGTGGCAAGTTAGAGTTGATAAGTTGAAAATGAAACGTTTTGTTTAGAAAATACTATTTAACAAAGATAAATGACTTGATCTTGATGTCCCTGTCTCTGATAGGCCTTCATATTTTGATTATGGCCCCTTTGGTTTGACTTAAAAGTTCTAAGTTTGTGGTGACTTTGTGTGGACTTTCTTATGGGCATCCATACTGTTTAGTAAAAAGGTAAAATCAGAGACATAACTGCTTTTCTATGTATTTGCAAAAGAAATTCAATCCACATAAGTTTACTGTTAGATTTGGAATTTACCGCTTAATTTTTTCGTTGTTTTTAAAAAGCAAATAATAAAAGGAAAGTTCTACAATGTAACCACTAAAGAGAAAGAATAATATTTTTATATTTTAGAATTTCTAAACCTGTTGTGTTCTGATGGGTTTTTTCCTCTGAACTTTCACAATTTTCCTTCCTTCATTCTGTCCTTTCTCTCTCCCTTTCCTCTCTCCCTCCCCTCCCTTCTTTCCATCTTCCCTTTCCTCCCTTTAATCTCATTGTTGAGCTGGTACCAGCACTTGAACTCAGGGCCTAGGCATTTTCCTTTAGTGTTTTTGTTTTTGGTGCAAGGCTGGTGCTCTGCTACTTGAGCCACAGTTTCACTTCTACCATTTTGAAAGTTAATTGCAGATAAGTGTTTCATGGCCTTTCTGCTTGAGCCTCCTGAATAGCTAGATTACAGGTGTGATTCATGGGTTCCTGGCTTCACAATTTTTTTTGTATTTGCTATCAAAACGTAATTAAGATTATGTCCTATTTCCATTTTGCATATAAAACACTTTTTGTAGGCCATTTGAAAATGGAACATTTCTAAGAGAAAACCATAACCATAGCCACCATAAGGTGTTCCTTGGTAACTAGTGGTGCGGTCTCTAGGCTAATTTATGTGCTATTCCGGAATCTTAGGGGATTGTACCCCCATGGACAGTTCTTTTTTTATCAGCTTTGTTTTTGACTTATCAGTCTTGAACATATCCTTTACCCCACCTATACTTGGAATTGATTGTGAAGATCAAACATTGAGCAGTATATTTACTGTTACAATATTTATTTTATTTTTTGTGTGCTGATGCTGAATATTGAATTCAAGGTCTTATACTCTTGCTTGGCTTTTTCAGTGGCCTGGTATTTGCTACTACTTGAGCTACACCTGCACTTCCAGGATTTTGCTCATTAATCGGAGAGTCCCTTGGATTTTTCTGCCTGCCTGGCTTCAAACCAACATCAGACTGAGCCTCCTGAGTAGCTAGATTACAGGCATGAGCCACTGGTCCCAGACTCTTAAAATATTGCAGCCTCCTGGCTACTTAGGAGAACTGAGATCTGAGTATCTTGGTTTGAAGCCCAAAGAAAAGTGCTTGGGAATCCCAATTAACCAGCAGAAAAGCAGATTGGAGTGTGTAACTCAAGTGATAGAACACCAGCTATGAGCAGAAAAAAGACAGCAAGTGTATGAAGCCTTGCCTTGAGTTCAAGCCCTCATTATTGGCACAGAAAAAGTGCTCAAACAATAGATTGATAGATCCATTTAGCAAAATGTATTAAATAATTACTGACATGAAAATCTGTTCACATTTAATTAGAAGTATATAATGATGTTTAAATTAGATACTTTATGTTTTTTCACAATACTAGAGTTTGAGCTTGAGCTTTGAGGCGTTGAGCTTGGTTCATTTGCTTGGCTGGTTCTCTACCACTTGAACCATGCTTCCAGACCATCTCTTTGCTGGTTATTCAGACTTGGTGATTTTTTTTTTTCTCCCCAGCTTGGCTTTGTCCAGTTTGGGGGAGAAATTGTTTTTTGTTTTTTTGTCGTTCATGGGGCTTGAACTCTGGGCCTGAAAAGCCTGTTCAATTAAACTGAATGAGACCAGGTGCTGGTGATACCTGCCTCTAATGGCCTCATGAGGCTGAGATCTGAGAATTGAGGTTCTTAGCCAGTCTGGGCAGAAAAGTTCATGAGAATCCCATTTCCAGTAACCAGTGGAGCTATGCCTCAAATGGCCTAAAGCTGTAGCCTTGGGCACAAAAGTTCAGGGACAGCACCCTGGCTCTGAGTTCAAGGCCTAGGATCAGTACTAAAAAAAAAGTTTATGTACATGAGATGGTGTTATGAATCTAGGAACTCATTACTGAATTAATAAAGTATATCAGATTGACATGTAGTTCTGTGGTTTAGTGCTTGACTTGTTTCTGTGAGACCCTGGATTCAATCCTTAGTACTGTAAATGGAAAAAAAAAAAACAGTAGTATTTGGAATAAAATATAGTCTACCATATCCCTACCCCTAAACAGAAAACATTTATTGTTCTGCAAAGAAATGGAACCTAAAAATCTTTTAGAAGGCAGGTGGCTGGTGTTTCACACCTATACTCCTAGCTATTCAGCCTGAGATATAAGGATCAAAATTCTAAGCCAGCCTGGGAAGAAAAGTCTGTGTGGCTCTCTTGTGTTCCAAGCTGGAAGTGGAACTATGGCTGTAGTAGAGTGACTATAGCCTTGAGTGAAAAAGCTAAGCAATATTGGGAAGCTCTGAGTTCAACCCCTAATATCTGCACATGTACTCCTCCCAAAAAACTTTTCCAACATTTGTTCTGCCAGTACTTAGAGCCGTCTCATGTCTTGGTGAGATTGTGTTCATTGAAATGAATTCATCATGCTTTATATCCTTGTCTTCCCTTTAATTTGTATTTTATAAAATGCATTATATGATAGTGTTATTTTAGTAATGTAATATGTATATATTTATTTGAGGTTGCATTGCACTTATTATCTTCGTCTGTTTTAGTGCTTTTTTAGGACCAAAGGTTATATTTCCTTACTTAGAAAATAAGGAAATGTATGGCAAACCAAATAAACAAAAAGGTTTCAATGAAGGCTTATGGGAGATAGATAACAATCCAAAGGTGAAATTTTCAAGTGCACAGGTGAGTCATTGGATACCCACTTAGTTTAGTATTATTTATTCAGTCTTGGAGGAAAAAATACCATCATAGCTAGAGGAAAATGAGATGGCATTTAAGAGTCTTAGTAATTTTGGATTAAATTGTGTTCTTATTTATGGGATAAACCTTGACTTATGTCTAGATAAACTACTGAAATTATTACACTGCTAAAGAGACCTCAGAAAACTGAGAAATGCTTGGTTATTTACTCCTAAGAATAAAGTCTAATATATTAGATTTAAAGCCAAATGTACTGTCTTTTTTTTTTCTTTCTTTCTTTTGTCAGTTGTGGGACTTGAACTCTGGGCCTATGAACCATCCCTGAGCTCTTCAGCTTAACACTAGAGCTCTACCACTTGAGCCACAGCACCACTTCCAGTTTTCTGGTAGTTAATTGGTGATAGAGTCTCAGGGACTTTCCTTGCCCAGGCTGGCTTTGAACCTCGATCCTCAGATCTCAGCCTCTTGAGTAGCTGGGATGACAGGCGTGAGCCACCCGTGCCTGGCTTCTACTATATTAGCTCTCAGACATTTCCATACATGCATACAAATAATTGAAAATAAGTTTTATTCTATTTTCATATGTGTGTAAAGTACTTAATTTGCCCTCTCCTTGGCCTTCTTCCCTCCTGCTAGTACCTGATCACCCAGAAGAGCCTATATTACTTTCCTATCATTCATTTTTTAAGTGTGTATTACACAAAGGAATTTTGCCATGTTATTTCACATATATACATATATGCTATGTTCAGTTCAGGATATTTTTTGGAGGGGTCGGTAGTGGGGCTTGAACTCTGGGCTTGGGTGCTGTCCCTGAGCTCTTCAGCTCAAGGTGAGCGCACTCTACTTCTTGAGCCACAGCACCATTTCCAGTTTTCTAGTGGTTTTTATTGGGGATAAGAGTCTCATGGACTTTCCTGCCCAGGCTTTCTTTGTACCGTGATCCTCAGATCTCAGCCTCCTGAGTAGCTAGGATTACAGGTGTGAGCCACTGGCGCCCAGCTTCAGTTCAGGATTTTTATAGTGTGTATCAAATTTTCTTTTTCTCTTTAATTTTTCTTTTGGGGGGTCTTGTCGTGGGGTCTGAACTCTGGGCCTGAGCACTGTCCCTCAGCTCTTCAGCTCAAGGCTAGCGATCTATCACTTGAGCCACAGCACTGGATTTTTTCTTTTTGCTTATGTGGTGCTGAGGAATCAAAGCCAGGGCCTCAGGCATGCAAGACAAGCGCTCTACCACTGAGCCACCTTCCCAGCCCCTGACACTTTTTTTTGCCCAATTTGTGTATTTTTTTCTCATGCAATAGGAATTACTGTGTTTCTCTTCATTATTTTTTTCCTGTCCTGGTATTGATGCTATTTTAAACATGTTTTTCTCTATTTTGCCACTTACACTCAAACTATGTAAATACTGTCACATGTCACATGGAAGTCCCAAAATTCTTACTATGTATAATCATCATGCCGGTTTTTCTGATAGGGTCAAAGAATTATGAGAGGTGGTCTTTATGAAGTTTAGCTTCTCACTCATCAATAAAAGTCCACTTATTAAGACTTGAGATATTAAAAATAGGGAAGAACATGAATAAACCTAAAAATGGACGTAGCAACAAATTGGACATTCTTTTTTTTTTTTTTTTTGGTCGTAGGGTTTGAACTCTGACCCTCAGTTCTTCATATCAAGGCTAGTGCTCTACCACTTGAACCACATGGCCACTTTTGGTTTTCTGAGTGGTTTATTGGAGATAAGAATCTCACAGCCTTTCCTGTTCAAGATGGCTTTGAACTGCAATCCTCAGATCTCAGCCTTCTGAGTAGCTAGGATTACAGGCGTGAACCACTGATACCCAGCTGAACATTCTTTAATCCTTAAATTTACCCTTTTTTTTTCCATTTGGACAAATCTGCTTTTTCTCACCTTTGAGAACTTTTTACATGCTATGTTATCTTTTCATTGTTAAAATGTATTATATAATTCTTTTGTACTTTTTATCTGTAATTGCCACAAACTATTGTATTAACTCTGTGAATAAAGAAAGTCCATGTTTTATGTACCCAGCACTGTTACATGTGTGGGAAAGTTATTAGATGTTTAATGGACACATTTCCCATCATGAGTGTCTTGACATGGATGTGAAAGCATCTGTCTAAATAGATAAAATTGTACCTTGAAACAACATTTTATTCTATGAGATCATCTGTCTACGACGGTTGCACTAGAGAGCTTCAACGTCACCTATAGATCCAACTGGTATCGGGTCTATAGGTGACTGAGCATGTGTTTGCCATGTCAGCCTTTGCGTTCTGTGCTTTTGTTCCATTAACATCTTACAATTCCAGGTGACGGACCGGGGGGTGTGTGAGTGTGTGGTGTGTGTGTGAGTGTGAGCGTGGATGGTGTGTGGTGTGTGTGGTGTGATTATATGTGGTGTGTATGGTGTGAGTGTGGTGTTAGTGTGAGCGTGTGTGTGGTGTGATTGAGTGTGAGCATATGTGGTGTGTGTAGTGTGATTGAATGTGAGTGTGAGAGTGTGTGGTGTATGGTGTGTGAGTGTGAGCGTGTGTGGTGTGTGTGTGGTATGTGTGGTGTAGTATGAGTGTGATCATGTGTGGTGTGAGTGGTGTATGTGGTGTGTGGGTGGTGTGATTGAGTGTGAGCATGTGTGGTGTGTGTGATTGAGAGTGAGTGAGAGTGTAGTGGGTGTGGTATGTTTGGTGTGTGGTGAGTGTGAGCGTGAGTGGTGTGTGTATGTGGTATGACTGAGTGTGTCTGTGGTGTGAGTGTGGTATGACTGAGTGTGAGTGTGTGTATGGTATGAGTGTGGTGTAGGTGTGGTGTGGGTGGTGTGATTGAGTGAGCGTGTATGGTGTGTGGTGTGTGGTATGAGTATGAGCATGTGTGTTGTGAGTGGTGTGTGTGGTGTGGGGGTGGTGGGATTGAGCGTGTGTGGTATGTGTAGTGTGATTATGAGTGTGAACGTGTATGGTGTGAATGTAGTTGGTGGTGATTGAGTGTGAGCATGTGTGGTGTGTACGGTGGGAGTGTGGTGTTAGTGTGAGCGTGTGTGTGGTGTGATTGAGTGAGTGTGAGTGTATGTATTGTGTGTGGTGTGATTAAATGTGAGTGTGAGAGTATGTGGTGTGAGTGTGGTGTATGGTGTGTGAGTGTGAGCGTGTGTGTGGTGTGATTGAATGAGTGTGAGCGTGTAGTGTGTGTGGTGTGATTGAATGTGTGTGAGAGCATGTGTGGTGTGTGTGGTGTGTGGTGTGATCGTGACCGTGTGTGGTGTGTGATAGTGTTTGTGGTGTGAGTGCTGGGTGTGAACGTTGCCTTGTGCACCCGGCCGCCCTTCCGTGGCTCTCCAGGGAGCGGAGCACGGAGCTTGTGGGTCACCCGCTGCCCTTTGCAGGGCCGGGGTCGTGGGGTCGCTGGGTCAGCAGGGCCAAGGGTGGGAGGGCCCAGCCCAGCCTTGTCCCCCACCCTGACTGCACCCAACGCCCACCACTCCGCGGTCCCGGAGGCAGAGGTCGGAGGCTCTCAGTTAGAGGCAGACTGGACCAACTTCACCCTCATCTCAGAGTATCTTGCGAGGAGGGCGCTTGGCACTGGCAGGGAGGCTGGGCAAGGCCCTGTGCCTGGTCAGGTGGGGACGCTGCCTGGAGGGGACGCTGACCGGAGGAGCTGCCCAGCCAGGCTCCGGGCCTGCCCCCCCCGGACCAGGCGGCAGGTGCTGCTCTGCAAGCGGCTGCTGTCGCCCCGGCCTGCAGAGCCGGCAGAGGCCTTGTGCAGCCAGTATCCCATTAGTGGTGGAGGGGTGTCTGGCCCGGCGGGAAGGCAGCCCAGGTCAGGGGGTGACTGGCCAGCAGGGAGTGGGGAGGCCCACGCGGTGGGGATGGGGGGGCGTGGTGGGGGGTAGTGGTGTAGGAAGGGGCCCAGTGGGAGCAGTGGGGGCTAGGTGGGGGCGTGAGGGGAGGCTGTGTAGGGGGAGGTTCTGGGTACAGCATGGGAGTTGTGCCCCTGATGACTTTTTCCTCTGCACAGCACCTGATGCCTGGCATTTCCTCAAATCATCTTCACAACACATAGGAGGTGGGCACCTCTGCAGCCCCATCTTCTTACACAAGAAATAATTCAGGGGCAGGTAATCACATGAACTGGCATTGACTTCAGGTCTGCCAGAGTTGGAAAACTTTGTTTCTGCACTCACCACTTTGTTCCAAAGGGAATTGGACTGTCTGTCTCCAGAATGTGGCTTTGCTCTGTTAAGAAATGGCCCCAATAAAACCTGCTGTCTTCACTTGAAAGGTAGGGGAATCAGGAGATAGTATAGGTGGGGCATAAGCCTGTGCAAACATAAAGGGTCATCATTCTTTTGTTGGTATACATCCTAGTAAGGACAATTTAAATGCAATGCAAACATAACATAGATTCCCTGCTGATGTTTAAAACTTAGTAATTTGTGAATTCTACTTCTGAGCAGATCTTCATTGAGACACTTGAGTTATAGTGAAAAATAACACTTGGCTTTGGAGTTCAGCAACTTGGAATTTTTTTTTATTTTATTTTCTGAAGACAAGGCCTCTCACACATGGAAATGAGAAACTAATTCATAAGTGTACAAGTAAACAGACATAGTTTGTATGCAAGTGTAAACAGATGTATTAACTGAAGTATGGTATTTGCAGGGGAGAATTCGGATGGTAAAATTCCTCAGGAAAACAAACTCATAGTCCAACGAAATGAATACCAGGAAACTGGCACTTTAAAGGTATGAGAAGGTCAAGGGGAAGGAGGGTGGATGAATGGAGAGAGGAAGGCAACCATAATACTTAACATATACTCTGTGAAACCAAGAATTGAGAACAGGGCTGGTTTTGGGAGGGTTAGGAGAGAATGATGAAGGGGTGGCATGATCAAGATGCATTGTATTTATAAACTGATGTGTGCCACCACTGATAACAAAACCACAATATAAAAGGGGCAGTGAACACTGGGAGACATTGGCATAGGTGAGAATTACCTGCCTGACCACTCATAGAACCACACAGGCATTTCAATGGGGAAAGCCATTTCCCAGAAATCATCTCAGGGGGACTGTGAATGTTTTCTCATTAGGGGGTATGCAATATTTGGATGTCATAGAAAGGAAGGATTCAAGGCACAAGCAGGGGTGGTGGGGGAGGAGTATGCACCTCACCAGCACAGGAAGGGACAGTAAGGTTGTGGTGGAGGTGTGGGGAGAGGAGGCTAGAGGAAGCCTTGAATATCACATGGAGGACGGGTTTTGTGCTGCAGCAGCAGAGGACTGTCAGGAGCACAGAGGGAAGATTTCCTCGGTGGTGCTGTGGAGGCAGAGACAGGAACCAGAACACTAATTAGGTGTTCATTGCTAATACGCTCATAGGAGGGGTGGCCAAGAGAAGGATGTGAGAGATGTGGAAAGTCAGTATGAAAGCACAGCTGAGTTACTCAAAGACAAATTTCCAAGCTGGTAATGAGAAGAGGAGAAATTCTCTGACACAAAAATAGAACAAGATGAAGGAATTCGGTGGAGGCGGGTGGTTAAGAAGGTGGCTATTTTGAGATAACAAACATGCTTCTGACATAACGAGTTTTGATGTGCTGTTAGAACGTGATGTGTAGACATCCACATATAAAATTGCCAAGTGCAGATATCTGAATTCTGATGGTGTGAAGCCCTGGAGTGCCAACGGGAACTGTGAAACAGAGAGCTTCTGAAAAATTTAGGCCCCAAATGCTCTGAGATGTCAAACCTCAACCTGTCACTAAATTATTCACATTTGATTTTGTTCTCATAATGAACAGGGCAAAGAATCCATTTTCTTTTCCATACAGATATTTTTTTGAAGTTGGCAAAAATAATGGATTTTAAAGAAGTCACCAATGATCACTGAACTTACTTGGTAGATTTTTTTCTTTTTGGTGAGGAATGACTCACATACTGGAAAGTATAAAATCCAATGGCAAAATATTATACACATGAGTCCCCCTATACATACCACTCCCATCAGGAAATGGAACGCTTTCAGCACTCCAAAAAGTGCCTTATAAGTTAAGGTCTCTCCAAGGTGCTACCTTCCAGAATGACCACCATTTTGAACAATATCCATTTAAGTTATTTTTATGCCTTTAGCTCTGTATGAATTGAATCATACAATGATATATAGTGTGTATCACATACTATATATGATCTTGTATCTATGATAGTATATATCTGTCTTTGTTTAAGATGCATTTTTCTAGTATAGTTCATGGAAACAAATCTGGAGATGTGGATGTAACTTACACTGATTGAGGAACGATGCCACCCTAGTGCACCAGTGCAGACAAAGCCCCTATGCATGGCCGTTGGCCTGGTGCTCCATATTTGTAGACTTAACACATATCATTTGCTAAAATGGTCAAATCAATAAAAAAAATGGTAGATTTGGTGACTATAATCAGAAATAGACTCGAATATTGTCAATAACTAGCCTGAGAACATGCTCTGTCACCTTCCCATTTTTCTCTTTTGATGTTGTTGAAACATCAAAACTAATGTTGCTCTTGAAGTCTTCATTTAGAGCCAGGTTTAGAGGCTATGCCCTTGGGATGCCCTTGTAGCTGCCTAGAACTGTCCTGTGACATCTTTCCATGAACAGGGCCAAGGAAAGTTGGGGTAAGTCAGCACCATACAGGGGCTGACCCACGGGGTCAGATTTACTTTTATGATGGAGTGAGACAAGTGTGTTGAGGGATGTGTGGAGGCATTGCAGGATGGCTGTGTCTAGCAGGGGTTGTTCATGGAGATGACTGCACCCTGCATATGTCCATTGTCCAGTTGTTCTCCAGGACAGGTTGAATAAGAGATCCATCTCTGTGATGGGTCTTTCCTGTCTGGATTGTGGGTGGGTGTGGTAAGAGTAGGGGTGGAAGGTGAAACTTGTCTATTAGGGGGAGGAGGAGACGCAGAGGCTACCATGGGGTACAGAATTGATGGAGCAATGTTCATGTAGAGACTTCTGGAATCTGGCACTAAACGATTTATGACCCAAACCTCCCACTCCTTGGTGGAATACTGTTGGCATCTGTGGTATTGGAGGTGGGAGAGTCTTCGTTTCTTAGAGGGAAAATGGTGAGGAAAATCAGGACATTGAAAAGTAGCATTGGGAACAAAAAGAAAGGGGGTAAAATTGTACTTGGCAAGAATTCAGAGACTGCCAACTGTATTTATTGAAATGGCATTGAATTAAAAACCCGAAGGAGGAAAATGCATCTTCTTTGGTAGATTTAAAAATCAAAACACAACAACAACAACAACAACCAAGGGCATCCCTTACCAGTAGACAGCAAAAGAAAACAAATGCATGCAAGCTTTTTCTTTTTTCTTTTTCTTTTCCTCTTCTTTCTTCCCTAATCTCCAAACAAAGAAATCTGTGCTGGCTGTAGAGACACGTAAACAGCACCTCCATACCAAGATGGTTCTCAAGCTTTCACCCCCATATCTCATCCATTCTAGGCTCTGTCCTACCCCCTTCTCCTCCACCTGGGCAGAGCCCAGCCAGCACCCAACAGTCCCCCTCAAATACATAGCATTTGTTTCCAGAACATGAGCTTTTGCAATGGCAATAGGAGCTCCTCCCTCTCTCCTCTCTCCTCCCTCTTTCCTCCCTCTCTCCTCCCTCTCTCCTCTCTCTTTCCTCCCTCTCTCCTCCTTCTCTTCTCCTCTCTACTCCCTCTCCCTCTCCCTCTTCCTTAGCTCCTCCCTCTCTCCTCCCACTCTTCTCCCTCCCTCTCCCTCTCTCCTCCCTCTTTCCTCCCTCTCTCCTCCTTGCCTCCCTCCACCTCCCCCCCCCCCCCCGAGATTGTGGATGGACGAGAAAAATTAGAAATTCTACTTACCCCTCTGGGGATCACACAATGATAAACAACATTTGGCTTTTTGAAACATTTCTTGCATCTTTCTGGCATTGGTAAATTCTTGTTAGAATGCTGGTCCCACCCCTCTCTCTCCACTCACCCCCCCTTTCTCTCTTTCTCTTTCTCTCTCTCTCTGCACAGGTATGCAAACTCGCCAATTCCAGCACCTTCAAAAACATGTTGAGGGGAAGACTTTCATCTCCAAAATGACCTGAAACGACCTTTCATTTGGCACAAGGCATGATTCTACTGATAATAAAGGACTTTTCCGGGCAGGGCTGAGGACAGGGACGGGTGGGAGGGGGCATATCACTCTAAAGACTAATCCTGCTGCATTTTTGCGGGGCTATTCATTTCCTGTTGTCAAATTTTCCACATTTCACCTACTGCACAAATGGCAAGGATCTTTTTCTTCTTTTTCCTGTAAGATACACACTGCGCTCTTTGTCTAACTAGGGACCCAGGGCTGAGGGTGATTTGGGGGGCTGGGCTGCCCCCCACAGCTCTCCACAGGAAGCTGGAATTTTGGCACCCAGCAGCTCCATTTCTTTCTGCCTGGATTGCTGCTGTGATTTTTTTTTTTTTTTTTTTTTTAGTTTTTGGCAAACCTTCCTCTCCCCCCCCCCCCTCCTCCATGGATTCCAGCAAGCTAAGCTTTTCTTTGTTGTTTTAGGAAAGCCTCAATTTTTCACTTAATCCAGAATTGTACATAGATGCTGATGGTGTGTGTCATTGACTGGCTCCTCCCCTACTGGCAGAGAGAGGGAGGGAGAGGGAGAAAGAGAGAGAGAACTATATACTGTGTTTATTTGGCTTCTCAGCGAGATGGATGGCAGGACCCACCCCAGCAAGCTGCAGCCTGTCTGCCTGTGGCTCTTTCTGTAGAGTCCATCCTGGTGAAGCTCTCCCTCAGAAGCCACCCATCCAGGCCGCACCTGCATGTCCCCAGCATAGCACGGTACTAGTTGAGGAGTCAAAGGCGAGGGTTGACTGAGGTGGCTGGCAGGATATTTTCATCTGATCTAAACCCGATGAGATGTGAGAAGGGAAAAAGAGCCAATGGAGCCAGGTGGGGACCTGAGATGGCTGTCCTTGTGCTGGTGACAGATCTGGCACTTGAAGTTTAACAGGGGCAGGGATGAGGTCAAGGGGAGGGGCAGATGAATGAAGAGAGGAAGGGTTAGAGAATGTAGCCATAATACTCCAGAATACTCAGGAAAATTGAGGGGATGGGTGGGATTGGGATGGAGGAGAATGGTGAGAGAGGTGACATTAAGATGTACTGGGCTCATAAACTGACGTGTTGGGCTGAAATCCCTTTGTCAATTACTTAAAGATAATAATAATAACAACAACAATAATAATAATAATAACAGAAACAAAATCAAGGTGTCTTGAGCACAGCCAGTGTGAGAGGTGAGCACAGCCCCCACATTCTCTCTTCTGTTTGCTCCTGTGTGGATGAGGAAATCCTCTGCCTGGAGGCTCCAAGAGCATAATTTGGTTTTTCTTTCTAAATTGTTCATTCATTTATTTATCAGGACAGGTCCACATCCAGCTTTTTGCTGGTTAATTAGAGATAAGAGCCTCATGGATTTTTTTCCTACCCATGTCTCTTGTTTTGAAGCACCTTTGTCCTGCCTACCTTCCTTCTTTTTCCCTGGCCCTCTCCAATGAAATACCTTGCTCTTAAAAGACCTGCATAATTAATCACTTAGGGATCAATCATCTTTATTATGATTATTTTTCTCTAAGAGAGAGACAGTACGTATTTTAGGTTCTGTAGATTGTTTTTGCAATAGCTGGATACCATCCTCATAATGGACAAGTTTCCTTAGCTAATTCCATCAATAGAGGAGTGTGACTGGGTCCTAGTTAGACTTCATTTCCAGAGGCTGAAGTAACTACTATTCATTTGTCCCAAGATTACCTTTCAATTTCCTTGAACCATTTACAAACGTAAAAGCCATCCACAGCCCTGGACAGAGAAGCACAGCTGCAGGGTGAGGGTTGGCTTTGCTCAAGATGTTCACTTAGAGGGACTCCTCCATGCATCTGGGAGGAGGCAGTTACCTTGGACTTGTGGCCACGCCTGTAGTGTTCTGATTTGGGGATGTCACTCCAAGCCTTTGGGTCTCACTTTTTCTAACCATAAAAGTGGAAAGAATAAAGGCCACGTAAAAGAGTTGGTATGAGACTCAATTATGTAGATGCCCCATGTGACAATGTTCTTGAAGCGGATGGTGATTAGTCATGATGACCATTTCATAAATGAGGGACGCTGCTCTTATTCCCTTCCAGCCTGCATTAACAGGGGCGGGGGTCGGGGGTGGGGGAAGGGTGGTCAGCCTGAGTTGTGAAATAGCATAATGGGAGCATTGGACATGGTGACATCTCTGATATTAAAAATTTTTTGTTGTTTTTTTGGAGGGTCTGGTAGTGGGGCCTGAACTCTGGGCCTGGGCACTGTCCCTCAGCTCTTCAGCTCAAGGCTAACACTCTACCACTTGAGCCACAGCACCACTTCCGGCTTTTTTCTTTTTGCTTCTGTGGTGCTGAGGAATCGAACCCAAGGCCTCATGCATGCAAGGCAAGCACTCTACCACTGAGCCACCTTCCCAGCCCAATTTAAAGTTTTTTTCCCCTAACCTTTTCAGAGGTTGATGTGGTGGCTAGGGAGAGAATTCGTACATTTTTGGTAAAGGAAAAAAGACACACACACAGAAACACACACACTCACCCACCCTCTAGACGTTGTGACATAAGCAACACCTGAACTGATGGTGTAGAAGCAGTACTATGTCCACACCAAGTAGCCAGATGTCTGGAAGCAAGCTCAGCATGTCCCAGCCATTTCTGCAATGGTGTCTTCAGGCAAACAGCCATCACGGCCTGGATGCCAGGGCCCTTGGGAAGGAGAGTCAGGGAACCAGGGCTGCCCCGGGGACTTGTACTAGTGTTTGCAGGAGAGTGAAGACCTCGGGGGAAACCAGCAGGAGTGGAGGGCTGGGAGTCCAGAGGCACCAGAACAATGCCATATAAATATGGCACCCTTCTCAGTGCATCCTCGGGGGGCTTTTGTGTATAATTAAAAAATGCACGAATGCAGAGGTCAGTTTGCACAAAAATTATTCCTGCAATGTGAGCAATGTAATCAACAGATGCCTCTTGGTCAAAGTTAGAGAATTTTACCTTTAGTGTAAAGACAACTTGTTTTTCTTCCTCTGAATTTTATTTAGCTTACTACTTTATGTAAAATAGGATTTGGGCTTAATTTCTCATGATTTAAAATTTCTTGAAGGCTTTGTAAAAGAAAAAAATTAAAATTCTAAGTGTCTGTGTACTTAGTGATTTACTATTGTTTCAACAAATGGATTGAAATTAAAATTATATAAAATCTAATTAAATATATGAATTTATAAGGGGTACGTCTGAAAAAGCATCATTGTTCTTTCAAATTCTTGTAATGCTGCAAATTATGTAGGTAGAGTCGGGTAGTTGAAATTGTAATGTCTACTCCGTTAGCTATCCTTAGATTAATATGAAACTGATTAACTGATATATAATTTCTGGATATATAAGCAAATTCTAAGTCAGAAAACAATGCCACTATTAGTTACTACTTGAATGACCCTACCTCTTTTTTCTGTAGAGATGACTAGACATGGGAAAAGTGTACAGAGGCCATTAAGTCACACAATAGTTCTGCTTATTTTTCTACTTTGAAGTTTGCTAAAGTGATGCACCCAGTGGCGATTGTTACTATTTATTAGGATGATAAATTTAATCAAAGCTGTCTATCTATCTACACACATATGTAGATACAGTATATGTATATGTACACCTATACCTACATATAAATATTGTGTAATTTTATATGCTAATAAAGTCAAAAGGTTTAATGATCTATTTTCATAGGTTTGTATTTTCATATTTAAATGCATATATAGGTGTATTAAGATTAATTTGAAGCATTAAAAATTAAAAACATGATAAAAGACTAATTATACAGCATTGTACCATACCAGGCATTATAACTGACCAGAGCCGATTTAAATTGTGTAAGAGGATTGTGGCGTTGCATACAAATGAGGTATCATTGCCTATGAGGGTGGGCGTCATTGAAGAGGTGGGGGTCCAGAGCCAATCCCCTGGGGTTACAATCGTCGGTCCTATTGAACACTACAAGGCATGTGTCCTCCTCAACTCCTTCATGCTAATCAACTGGTTTGCAGGCATCTTGCCATGGCTCACCTGAGCCAAGAGGCGTGTAATTAGTTGAAATGGTTCCGTGCATAGGAAGTCTCGCTGTTGGCTTCTGGGGCTGGAGGAGTATTGTATTTTCTTACAGTCTGAGTGATAGCAACAGAAATCTGGCTTGGCTCTCTTGGATGGATGATGAATAGGCATTAATTTGTTCTTTCTTGGGGAACTTCAGTGAGTACAATGTGTGTTTTGAAGGATCAGGAATTGGATAAGTAGTTCAGAGGCAAGCAGAGAGCTACCATTGTGTAACAAATCTTTGAGGGAACCTCAGACAACTTTCCTAATTTACTTTCGAAGTTATTGAGGCACAGAGAGCTGAAATTATTATTTGTTCACTAATTTAGTATTCATTGTTTGCCAGTATTGGGGCTTGAACTCAGCATGGGAACTCTGTCACTTGGTTTTTTGTTTGTTTGTTTGTTTTTTGTTCTCAAGGCTGGTGCTCTACCAGTTGAGTCATGTTTGGGCTTTCCTGCCTGGGCTGCTTTCAAACCATGATCCTCAGATCTCAGCCTCTTGAATAGTTAGGATTACAGGCGTGAGCTATGGGTGTGGCAATACTTTTGGGATATATGAATAAATGAATGACTAAATGAAATAAATACTGGTTTTAGTTTCCTTGTGAGAATTTTAGTACAGTTGACTTAAAAAAATTCCTTCCAAGCTAGGTGCCAGTAGCTCATGCCTGTCATCCTAGCTTCTCAGAAGGTTGAAATCTGAGGATTGCAGTTTAAAGTCAGCCTGGGAGGAAAGTCCATGAGACTCGTATCTCCAATAAACCACCAGAAAACTAGAAGTGGTACTGTGGCTCAAGTGGTAGAGTGCTCGCCTTGAGCTGAAGAGCTGAGGGACAGTGCCCAGGCCCAGAGTTCAAGACCCATGACAGACAAAAAAAAATCCTTCAAGTTCTAAATTTCAGTGACTTAACAGCTGCACCACCAAGTACCATGCAGTGGTGTACACAGATGTGGAGAGATGTGTTGTGTGCCAGGCCCTCTGGTGTGCAGCTATCCGGGTACTTACACACACTGAGATGCTGCGCTGCCATTGGATGGCATTTCCTTCCCAGGCCAGTGTTGCACACGTGGTCATCATTGACCAAAGTCTCATTATATGCAGCACAATTCTACTTATGATTAAAAGGAAGAGGAGGAGGAGGAAATGGCAAGAAACATCTTCCCAGCACTTTCTGTGTCCTGTACTTTGATTTACTTTGAGCCAGACACTTCATGGCTCATTTTAATCCTCGTTGCCATGGTCTGAGGCACAGGGTTGAATTTGCACTCACCGAAGTAATATAGGGACAACGCCAGCATGTAGGGGTCAAGTATGACCCCTACCTGCCTTGTCTTTGCTAGGTATGCAGTCCTGTATAAGGTGAAGGCCGGGGGCTCTCTTCTGGGGCTGCCAAGTTCACTTTTCCTTGTGGCTAACAAGCTTCTTGTCTAAACCTCCTATGCATCGGAATTATTTCCTCTGCAGATATGATTATGCTTTCTATTTCCTTTCACCTGCAGCCCCAAGCAAGCCTTAAGTTGCTGATTCCATTTGTCTTCTAAATCGCTCATGTGGAGATGGACATTACTGTAACCCATCCAGGACATCTCACAAGGCTTGGCAATAGAAAAGACATCCCAGAACCTGACGGGAGCAGGGTGGGTGGGGGTCAGCAGGCTCTGGGAAAGTGAGCTGAAAACTCCAGAGGTGCTCCAGTCTTTGGACTGCTGAGGCTTCATGCTCTGGCCCACTGGCCACAGAAAGATGTCCACTCAGCCTGTGAAGAACGAGGAAGAGAGATGAGGGTTTCCTTCCTTCCTTCCTCCCCCCTCCCCTCTCTTCTCCTCTCCCCTCTACTCTCCTCTCCCCTTCTCTCCTCTCCCTCCCCTCCTCTCCTCTTCTCCCTTCCTCTCCTCTCCTTTACTCTCCCCCTCCCCTCCTTCCCTCTCCTTTCCTTTCCTCTCCCCTCTCCTCCCTTCCTCTCCCCTCCCTTCCTCTTTTCTTCCCTCCCCTCCCCTCTTCTTCCCTCCCCCTTCTCCCCTCTTCTCCCCTCCCCTCCTCAATTGGTGATCCTCCAGATCTGAGTTCACTGAGTACCTAGGATTATAGGCATGATGCCTAAATGTTGCAGCTGAAGCAAGGAGTTTGAGAAGTGTTGACTGCCTTACAGGAGGTTGCAAACTCCATAGGGACCACAAATGACTTTAGGAGGTAAGGGAAGGAGGGAAAACTCTAGGATGTCTTTTAATTTAGTATACTTACTGGAGATACAAGGAACCACTGGAAGTGCAGAAACTTAAGCTTTTGACCTTGTTTCTCTGACCAGAGACTATTCATTGAATTTGCAGCCCCTTATTCTGTTGCAGATGTCAAATCAGAAGCCATCTATCCACCACAGGCAGCTTTATTAGATGTTCAAATTGGTTATGGAAGTGCCCTGCCCACCTGCACTGGCCTCTTTCCCAAACCCAGCTAAGGATTCCTTGCAGACACACCCTCATGGCTGCATTGCCTGCTGTGATCTCAGCTCCTTTCCAAATGCTTGCCTGGGCAGCCTTCCCCTCCATTGTGCCTGTGCCTCTAGGACTAGGTGTGCCTCTAGGACTAGGTTCCCATGGAGGTTGGATATTGAGCTGCTTGTGAGATGAGGAAACAAGGGCTGCTGTGTACAATGGCAGGCCTGAACTGGCCCCGAGGCAGGGCAGACACTCTCCTAGGTGGGAATTGTCAGGGCATGGGGCAGGCATCCTGCCACTGGGCCCTGGGTCACTGTGGTGAGCACCGCTGCTCACATTGGAGCTTCTCTCTCTCTCAGAGAACAAAGGGTTATGTCCAACCAGATTGTCTTCTCTAGGGAATCCGGTTCTTCACCAATGCCTGGGGTATGCCTGGAGCTTGAGTCCATGCCAGGCTCCATTCCTGTCCAGAACCTTTCATTCTAGAAGTTTCAACCACTCAGCCAACCCCCCTGCCCTTTGCTACATTCTCTTCTCTGATTCTGTGGCTTACACTCTTCATTTTCTATGAACTGTGGGTTTCCTTTCTGGCTGTCCTTGGTTCCTTCCCTTTAGTTTGATCATGAATTTTTTAATCAATAGGCTCTTACTTTGCTTCTAGAAACTTCTTTCCTTGTACCTCTCATTTGGGGGATACTTCACTATACTCCTTTTGGGGGATTCAAGAGTGTTTATGAATTATTTCTTAAGTAGGCAAACTGCACATACTCTTTAGAGCAGTGTGTGTGTGTGTGTGTGTGTGTGTGTGTGTGTGTATGTGTGTGTGTTGGCATGTGTTCATGTGTGCACATATGTGATTAAACACAACTTCAGAAGAGAGGTTCCGCTCCTGATTTCCTGATTCAGAGAATAAGGTACAGAAGATTCAACCCTGAGTAGTGAACAGGGGAGGGCCAGGCGGCCTGAGCTCCAGACCTTGTTCTCTGTACATCGCCATCTTATGTGACAACGGGACAAGTCTCAGTGTCAGAGCAGCAAAAGTACTGAGTTGAAACATTCAACCGTGGAAATCTTTTACAGATTATGCCCTCATGAAATGGATAGATTTGGCATGGGTTTGGAGTAATGTATTAGGAATGTAATGTAGGAATGTATTAGATCAGTTCTCTTCTCCTCCGTCCTGAGGCTTTGGGATGATTGCCAACTGGTTCACATGCAGGAGTTTCCCTGTTTATAGCTCATGAGCAAAATGAGGGTGAGAAAGTGCACAGTGGAAACTGATCATTGACAATGATTTGGGCTCTTCTGCTCCCTCTGTCTGATAGTGCCAGTGACTTCTTAACTGGCATGGACTGTTTGCTGTAAGATAGTTTCCTCTTCTCACACAAACTGGTGAACTGTCATATTGTGTGTTTCCACGAGTATCCAAATGTAAGGCTGGCTGACAGCTAGTTTGTTGACTCCTAGAAGATAATAGTTATTGTCTCCAAACAACTTTGTTTCAAAGATTCATTACCTGAGTTCTGGAGCCACTTGTGAGGTGAAAGATTTTTATCAAGGTGGGAGAAAAGGCCACCATGATGGGAGTAGCCTGCAGGGAGTAGACTCAGCCATTCTGTTAGTATACCCTACATCTCTTTGTGGCTGTGGAGGACCAAAACTTTAAATGCTCTTTCACTATTTGCTGCAAAGTGTCCCAGGCTTTTCATATCTTACTTGCTGAATGGCTTTGAATGGTCAATGCAATCTTAGGTACTACCCATGGGAACTCAGATAAGCTATACAGGGAATTGTATTTAATCAAAGACTTCAAACAATAGAAATTAGGAGGCAATTGTTTGTTTGTATATTTAGGTTTCACTCTGTAAAAAAAAATAAAACCAAACTGAATAAAAACTGACCTCAGTGTTTAAGAGGAAAATCTGCTTTTAACAACTTCAACAAAGGTTGATCCCCCCATCTTAAAAAGCCCCATAAAACTAACTTCTTAATGATTTATTAACCAATGAGGAAATAATATGAGGATTATAATTCCTTTGAATTGTATAAACCTGTATAAAAGATAGATAAAAATGACAGTCCAAGATAAATGAATGTTGAACTGATCTATTGAACTCTTCTAAAATATTCAGGTAGAAAAGAAGCCTAGATCCAGGCTACCTACTTAAAAAATAAAAAGATCAGAGCTTTCTAGAATTTGGCTTTGAAACTTGAATGAGCGTAGAGTTAAGCTTAATTTCCAGCTCTTGTTGGTTCCAGTTGAGGATGTGGATGGTATGCTTTAGTTCCAGGAGGAAGGTCAATCAGCTAAACATGACAGAATCCTTGGAGCAGAGGGAGAGCTGTGTGGACAGGCCTTGGGTTTGACCTCAGAGCCTCATCCTGGGTAAGCTGGCCACCACCACGGGGCCGGTGCTCATCACAGCCTTATCTTTTGTGTTTCGAATCTGCTTTTTGTCTCGTCATGGTCTGATGAATATTTGCTAAGTTCTTGTTACTGCTGGTACCAGCTGCATGCTGTGGCCACTATGGTAAAGAAGACACATGCTTTCTGCCTTCAATGGTAAGATCTGGATGAGAAAACCCACTAATTCACCATGTATCATGACACATGCCTGTAATCCAAGCTACTTGGCAGGTGAAGGTAGGAGGATTAGGATCTGCAGTCAGCCTGGGCAAAAGAAGAGACCTTATCTAATAAAAGAAACTAAAAGCAAAAGGAATTGGGGGTGTGGCTCAAGTGATAGAGGTCTTACCCAGCAAACATGAGACCCTGAATTCAATCTCCTACACTGCAAGAGAAGTAGAAGGAGGAGGAAGAGGAAGAGGAGGAAGGAAAGGAGAAGAAGGAGGAAGAGGAGGAGGAGAAGCAGCAGCAGAAGAAGGAGGAGGAAGGGAGGAGGAGGAGGAAGAAGAGATGGAAAAGGAGGGAGAAGAGGAGGAAAGGAAGAGGAATATTAGAAGAAGAGGAAGAAGTAGAAAAGAGAGGAAGCAGAAGAGGAGTAGGAAGAGAAAACATGAGTGAGTTATTTCCAGATACAGAGAAGGCAGTTTGGGAACAGGGATATTCGGTTAGCTCACAAATGGATTTACTGTTACAATAAACACACTATAAGTTGAAAGCATCGGAAGTCATAAATGCATGAGATACCCGCTATCCACTGAACCTCACAGCTTAGCAGCTACTGTCCACCTTTGTGGTCATGTGGCTGACTGGGGGCTTCTAACTGCAGCCCACTGCCTGAGTCTTGAGGGCAAAGCCTCCTGCATAGTCCTGGCCTGGAAAAAGATCTACATGCAAAGTTCTAAGTGTAACAAGCAGGATCATCCGTCTAGAGAAGGACTCGTGTTCTGTTCACTGCATCCTGTCTTCCCTTCATAGTAGAGGACGGATATCCTTCTCCACTGTGGTCACAGTTGGAAGGGGTTGCTTTGTGGGGAGTGGAGGCATGGTGTAACAATACTTTGTGTATGAAGACAGCAAGCTATTTTCTCTTCTGGACTCTGTGATCTGTATCATGGTTTGATTGGCTAGAAGCCAGTCTCAAGCGAAATTCCTACCCTATCCCACCTCCCCTTGGAATACAGAGGTCATTTTGTGGTACTCATTGTGCATTTCTGTATTAACTCCATTCCTGTCTCCATTGTATGCTGCTATCCATATCTTTCTACTTTCCTGTTCTCTCCTACACCTAGTTTATCAGAGCAGTTCTGGAATACAGCAAGTTATAAATAATTAAAATGTAATTAAATCGCCTGGGCCCAGGGTGGAATTTGAGAGCTTTGCTTTGCTCTTCTCTGCTGCCGAGGGGCAAGCTGTCCTGTTGCTCTCCTGACTTCCACTCACTTGACCTTCCCTAGGACCTCGGCGGTTTTTGCTGCTGGGTTTGCCATCCAGGCTGGCTTGTGCAGAGCATACAGGACAGGCTTGGTTTAGGTTCTCCCCGAATCTTTGTCAGTAACCTTGGTCTAAGGAGCCTGAGTGTCTTTTCCCCTGAGCTCATACTTGAGTCATTCCACAGGTTTGTCTTGCCTTTCTTGTCTTCATAAATTGTAATTGCTTCTTTTGTCTTAGACACAGAGGTACAAGGAAGAGTTAAGAGCTATGGAATGCTGGGTGCTTGCTCCCCAAATGATTCCCTATAGTCTGGAGCAAAGAGATAGATTAAATTTTGAAAATCTCTTTACAAGTCTGGTTGAAAATAAGAACCTCCTTACCTTTCTTAGAGCGATAGATCTGTCTGATAGTGACCCTGAGTTTGTAGCCAAAGGCGACTTTTAGAAACCCTGAGTGGTATTGGGCTCTGTCACTGACTGGTAATTCCAGGCTAATGGCTTTGTTGTACAGTTTCCTTGTTCTCAGTGGAGTGTTAGCTCCTCCCCATAGTCCAGGGGATAAAAGGTGAATTGTTTGGTATAATATCTAATGATCAATATATATAACTTACTATCATTAGCCTGCCTTCTGCTTATTTGTCACATTAGTTAGTTGGTCTATCTTCTGTAAAGATTATTTATAGCAATTATGGTAATTACTATATCCACCATAGAGGAGCCACATGAATACACACTTAATATCTTATATTTTTTCTGTAAACTTGCCTTTTATAAGTGCTCACTCCTTCCTTTCTTCCCTTCCCTCCCTGCTTTTTCTTCCCCTTTTTTGTACTTGAGCTGAGTCTTGAACTTATGGCCTCTTGCTCTTGTTTGGCTCTTTTGTTGATGGATGATGCTTAGTCCTTTGAGTCTCACTGACTTTATCTGTAAAGGACTTTGAACCGGGATCCTTAGATCTCAGCCTCATGAGTTGTCAGGAGTACAGGGGTGAGATAACAGTGCCAGGTAACTCTTTGCTTTTACTTTTCAAAGCAATGTATTCTTTTATTTATTATCTTTAAGGAGTTATACAAAGGAGTTGCTATCTAACACAGCAGTTTAGGAATACAATATATCTTCATCAATATCACCCCTTTCAACTGTTGTTTTGATTCTTCTTTACTTCCTTTCCCTTAGCACTTCTCATGACCAATTACTGTATATTCACTTCTGTGGATTTACTGCACACACATGTGTATGTATGTGCATGCATGTGTATGTCTGTGTTTGGTGTGCACACTGGGTTCCCACCACAGTCTTTTTAGAACATTGCTTGGTACGTCGTAGCCATGCAAATCTATATTCAATCAGTGAATAGTCTTCAAACACCACCACAGTTTCATTAATGCAGCTTTGGATGATACTTGAAGCAGAAAGGGCACTTGTTTGACTGAAGACAAGCTCTTCCCAGGGAATTGGGTGCTTGAAAGACCCAGGGAAGACATGGGCTGCATTACTCTTTAAAGGGGCTGCTTGCTCAGGATTCTGTCACGAATTACCACTAGTCCTTTTGTCACCAGATTGTGGAGTGCCCACTGAGAGCTAGGGAGAAACCAAATGGGAAACCTCGCAGGAGCCCACAGAATGATGTCCCTTTCGATTTCTGTGCAGGGACAACATTTTGGCAGGATCAATACATGTGAGTATCTTAGAATCCTCATATGTCAAGAGCATTTTTCATAAGCAGTCTCTGATCCGCTGACCCCTCTGGGATTAAGAAAGCTGACCATTGTGTGTAAGCACATAGCTAACAATACCCTATGTCCTGATGTATAGAAGAATTCTAAGATGAAGTTGACTCAACACAGGTTCACACTGCATACACTATGTGTGGAAATTCTGCAAAGCAAGGCTGGGGCACCATAGAGCTACTTACCCCTGACGGGGAGCAAGAAGCTGACATCCAGGGACAGACAATCAAACTACTTTTTTCAGAGCTGAGGACCTTACTGTTAGGCAAGTGCACTTCCACTGAGCTAAATCCCCACCCCCCACTGCCTCTGGTCTCTATATTTCCTCAATATTTTCCTGACTCTTTCAGAATGTCTTTTGATTAAAAAAAAAAATCTTAACTGAGGATCATCTCCTTGAGTATGCACAAGTAAAAGTGAATGTTCTTATGTTCTGTATACTTCCGGAATTCTGAATGAATGCATGCTTCCCTGCTGCACTCTGAATGTGCACGCAGCTTTCTCATCCATTATTTCACTGATGCTCTGCAGTTTCATTGTGAATCAAAAGTCACCAATTCCTAAACAGAGAAAGCAAAGCAGAGCAGTTAAGTTTTGCCCCAGGTCATTAGTGTACAAGTTCAGTAAAATGAAATTATATTCACTTTTTTTGGGGGGTTGTGGGGCCTGAACTCTGGGCCTGGGCGCTGTCCCTCAGCTCTTCAGCTCAAGACTAACGCTGTACCACTTGACCCACTTCTGGCGTTGTCTGCTTATGCAGTACTGAGGAGTCAAACCCACGGCCTCATGCATGCAAGGCAAGCACTCTACCACTGAGCTACCTTCCCACATTTACATTCACTTTTTATCAATTAAATCCTGAGTTCTTTTCCTCCCCTTTTTTTTTCTAACTACGTCCTAATTCCTCAAATGTAGAGGCTCTACTCTCACAGCATATTATAGCATCCTCTTCAAGAAAGAATATTAGCAGCAGCCATTATATACTCAGGAAACATGGTCTACCCTACCCTGACTCCTACTGGTAACTCCTCTATGAGATGAGTTCCTGGGCAGGTTTTGGACTTTAAGCTACAAGTTAGTTCTGCTATGACAAAGGGGCCACAGGCAGGACCAGGAAGCAATGCTGCTGTGCAGACTGTGGGGAGCCTGTATGTGCTGAAGGTCAGACGCTGACCCAGGCAGGAACAAGATGAGGGGAAAGCACATCGCCAGGCACTTGCTTTGCCTGTCTGCTTGTGCTCAGGACATCAATGAAGAAATAGATTCCTTTGTGCAACATATGTTTTAGATTATAGCCTGAAAGCTGTCTATGTGGCACCACAAAGATCTTGGCCGGCATAGCTAATTTGAGGGTAGTCTCGTGTAAACAGTATGAAATTTGAACTAAAGAAGACATCTAAAAGAAATGGGCTTCAGTAATTTTCAAAAACTTATATTGGAAACCTAAAAGGACAAGGGCTCTAGGAAAGGTTCTGGTGTATCGCCGGTGGAGCCCAGCTATTTGGGAGGAGGTAATGGGAGGGTCACGGTCCATAGATCAGTTGGATAAAACTATGAGAACTTACCTAAAAAAGCCAAATTAAAGCTGGGTGCTGGTGGCTCACACCTGTAATCCTAGCTACTCAGGAGGCTGAGATCTGAGTATCACGGTTCAAAGCCAGCCCAGGCAGGAAAGTGCATGAGACTCTTATCTCTTATTTTCCAGAAAACCAGAAGTGGTGCTGTGGCTCACCTGGGTTCAATTCTTCAGCAACACATAAGCAGAGAAAGCTGGAAATGGTGCTATGGCTCAAGTGGTAGAGTGCCAGCCTTGAGCTGAAGAGCTCAAGGGACAGTGCCCAGACCCAGAGTTTAGGCCCCACAACTGACCAAAAAAAAAAAAAAAAAAAAAAGCCAGAATTGGTACTGTGGCTCAAGTGGTAGAATGCTCACCTTGAACAAAAGACACCTGGAGACAGCACCCAGGCCTTGGCTCCAAGCCTGAGGGCAGACAAAAAAAAAGGAAAAGAAACAAAAAGAATAATAATTTTTAAAATCCACGTATTTCAACCATGCTGCTATGGTGGTCACGGGATGGAGATAAGACATTTACCAAGAAATGCCCTCCAACCAAGTCCATGAATTATTGAGAAAACCTGGAGATGCTGGTGGCTCATACCTGTAATCCTAACTATTCAGGAGGTTGAGATCTGAGGATCGCAGTTCAAAGCCAGCTTGGGCAGAAAAATCCTGAAAGACACTTATCCACAATTACTCAATAAACTACAGGAAGCAGAGCTGTGGATCAAGTGGTAGAGCACCAGCCTTGAGCAAAAAGGCTCAGAAAGAGCACAAGACCCCAAGTTAAAGGAGAAGGAAGGAAGGAAGAAAGGAAGATAGGAAGGAAGGAAGGAAGGAAGGAAGGAAGGAAGGAAGGAAGGAAGGAAGGAAGGAAGGCAGGCAGGCAGGTAGGCTTATCACATGTCTTCCTGAACAGAGAGCCAGGCAAGGTGGTGTGTGTCTGTAATCCCACCATTCAGAAGGCAGAGGCAGGAGAATTATAAGTTTCAGGCCACCTGGAACTCCATAACAAGACCCTGTTTCAAAGAACAGAAGAGGAAGCCAAGTGCTGGTGGCTCCCATCTATTAACCTTGCTACTCAAGAGACTGAGATATGAGGATCACAGTTTAAAGCCAGCCAAGGTAGAAAAGTCTGTGACTTTTCCAATTAACCAAAAAAAGGCAAAATGGAGCTCAAGTGGTAGAGTAACAGCTTTGAGTGAAAAAACTCAGGGACAGCACCTAGACTCTGTTCAACCCCCAGGACTGGCATGAATGTGTGCATGCACGCACACACGCATACACCCACCCACCCACCCACACACACACACACACACACACACAAACTCACACCACCACCACCATGACCACCACCATCCAAGCCCCTCACCAGGCAGACACTTCAGACAGCAAAATGAAGCTGCCATCACTAGTGCTTTCTCTGAAACCCACATTGCTAAGTGGCTGGGTGTATTTTCCAAAGATGGCTACAAGAGTAGTTTCACCTATATACTTTTCCTTAATGTTTGTTTTGATTTTGAAACAGTGTCTCACTATATAGCCCAGACTGGCCTGGAACTTCTGATTCTCCTGATTACCAGCACATACCACCATACTTGGCTTTGAATATTTTTTACCAAGACCCATATTAAGAAATGGTTAGGCCGGGCACATGCCTGTAATCTTAGCTACTCAGTAGGCTGAGATCTGAGGATCATGATTCAAAGCCACCCCAGGAAGGAAAGTCCAAGAGACTCTTATCAACAATTAATCAGCAAAAATCCATAAGTGGCGCTGTGGCTCAAGTGGTAGAGCATTTGCTGTGAGCTGAAGAGCTCAGGGACAGAGTCCAGGCCCAGAGTTCAAGCCCCATGACCACCACCACCAACAACAACAAAAACACATTTAGGCTAGGCAATGGTGGCTACCACCTATAATCCTAGTTACTCAGAAGACTAAGGATCTGAGGATTGTGGTTGGAAACCAGGCGGGAAAATCAATGAGACTCTTATCTCCAATTAACCACTAGAAAACTGGAAGTGGAGCTGTGGCTCAAGTGGTAGAGTGCTAGACTTGAGACTAAAAGCTCAGGTACAGCACTCAGGCTCTAAGTTCAAACCTCACAACTGAAAAAAAAGATAGAAAAAGAAAGATGGACGTTTAGGCCAGGTGCTGCTGGCTCACACCTGTAATCCCAGCTACTTAGGAAGCTGAGGTCTGAGGATCAAGGTTCAAAACCAGCCCTGGCAGACAAATCTGAGATTCTTCTTTTTTTTTTTTTTTTGCTGGTCATGGGTCTTTCTTTCGTGTATGTGGGTGCATGTGTGTGTGTCCTGGTAGTAGGGCTTGAACTCAGAGAATGAGCTTTTGCTTGACTTTTCTGCTCAAGTCTGGCATAGCACAACTCAAGCCAGAGCTCTACATCTGGCTTTTTGGTGATTAATTGGAGATAAAAGTCTCAAGGACTTTTCTGCTCTGGCTAGCTTGGAACTACGAGTCTTACTTCTTACCCTCTTGAGTAGCTCAGAAAACAGGCATGAGCCACAGGCACCCAGCTAGCTCCATGGTATATTTATCTAGTTGGACAGTTTATGATGTTTCCAGGTTAGTTTTTGTTGTTTTTTTTTTTTTGCCTTTTAAAAAGGATCTGAAATAGCACAGTTGTAGCTCAGTAATGAAAGCACATGCGATTCTTTCTACAGGGTGATTTCTTAGTGATAGAATTTCTAGGCTAAAGAAGAAAATGCTTTTCTTAAACAAACAAACTTATTTTCTGTCAGGCACCACTATAATCCTAGCTACTCAGGAGGCTGAGATCTGAAGATCACAGTTTGAAGACAGTCAAAGCAGGAATATCCGTGACTCTTGTCTCCAATTAACCACCAGAAAATCCAGAGTGGCTGTGGCTCAAGTGGTAGAGTGCTAGCCTTTAACTGAAGAGCTGAGGGACAGCACCCAGGCACAGAGTTCAAGCCCCATGACCGACAAAAAAATTTAATAACTCTATACACTTCAGAAACACACACATATACATATAACCTTACAATTTCAAAAGGGTGTTCTCATACTCTCAGTCACTAGTTCGTTCAATGCTCATGACTCCTCCAGAGGGAGGAGACCATTATGATTCCCAACTTTTCAGAGAAAGCAAAGAGGTTTCATTGAGTGAGGCCATTCCCTTAGTGTGACACACACCACCAGCCAGTGGCTGAGCCTGCCTGCCCTTCATGTCACCTGTTCCACACCCCTCCATTCCACCACCTCATGTCCACTCCTCACTTCATAACATTCCTGTGATAGAGACCTTCTAGACCCTTCTAGATCCACAATGGATGGCTGACCTTGCAACCCCCATGAATGGAGCCAGAATGGTTTCTGTAAGATCAAATGGATCTTGGCCAATTTACTTTTGTAGGATGATGTTCAGGGGCTCGATTCAGCAAGAAGTAGATAATTCCTGGGGCCAGATGGTTCTAGCACTGCTTTCAAGGAGCCCAGAGAGATGCCTTTGGTCAATAGATCCTTGTCAGTTCACTAGTATAAATTAAAAATTCCACCATAAGATTTATTTACTTATTTATTTATTTTTCCCCAAAGAAGATAATTGTGATTCTGGTTAAAATGCAAACCTGCACAAAAGGGCACAGAGTCTGACCATTCACTTACACGCCTCGATCTCCTTCTAGCTGTCTTGGTTTACTGATTGTCAATGCTACAGCACTGGAACCATAGTACCTGTCATACCTTACTGAAGACAGTGCAGGTGTAGCCCTCAGCAAGGTGCTCATGAGAGTCCCTAAGTGCTAAGTAAAACCAGGTCTTCTGGGTGCTGCTTGGTTGTGGTAGCTGCTGGGGAAAGGAGCTGCAGAAGGGTCAGGACCGAAGAAATAGCAGTGCACCTGGGAGGAGCAGCTCGTGGGCAGAGGAGGCCCTGGCCATGTGAGAAGGGATGTGGCCCTGGTGGGAGATGGTGGTTGGTAGAGAGGATAGATGATGGTAGGAAATTCCAAGTGCTGTTGTCCTGTTGTCTGGGAAAATCATAAAGGTGACAGACCAAGGCTGCTTTCCTCTTTCCTTCCCATCTCAGCAGGTGGGGCCTACCCTGGTGGCAGGGGGAGGGAGGGGAGGAGGAGGAGGAGGAAGGCAATCAGGTTCTGGCTAAGTATGGGTTCACACTCTCCAGGGAACTATAACATGGGCTCTAGAACAGCCTGGTTCAGAATTTGGAGCAGTGCGGCCAGGCAGGGCACATGGCTGTGTATGATGGCAGGCGTGGGTATTTTATGGCTGTGGTGGTGCAGGTTTGCTGGTTTATATGACTTGCCTTTTAATGTTCTGCATCTCAGGCATTGTTTCTGCAGTGCTCGCTCTTCCCCCCCACTCTGCTCCTGATATCTTCCCTTTGTTTCTGATCTTTTGGAAATGCAGAGACATCATGTAGAAGGGCAGAAGCAATGCAGTTCCTATGGCGTGCACCACACGTCTGTACACACAGGTGACCATTGTGGCCCACTTCATCCTGCAGCTCAAGGACATCCACACACATAGGACCAAGGATCAGGCTTTGTTAAAGCATGAAGCAGGCTACTTGCAACTCAGACTTTGCCCTTCACCCTTCTCTCCTCCAAAGATCTATTAAATGTGCAGACAAAGAAATATGCTTATGCTGGCAGTAAGGCTTGAACTCTGGACCTCATGCTCTTGCTTAGCTTGTTTTGCTGCAGACTAGTGCTTTACCCACCATTCGACTGACCCCTTCAATTTTGACCTTTTTCTGGTTAATTAGAGAGAAATTTTCCATGGATTTGTCTGCCCTGGCTGGTTTTCAACCTTGATCCTCAGATCTCAGCCTCTTGAGTGGCTAGAATTAGAGAAATGAGCTATTAGCACTAATGTGAGAAAAAGTCTTTCTATCAAAGGAGTTTTCTTCATTTCTGTTAATATTGAGCGATTTTTCTTTTCTTTTTCCATTTTGTCCACTATGGGTCTTTAACTCTGAGCCTGGGTGCTGTCTCTGAGCTCTTCAGCTCAAGGTGAGAGCTCTACCACTTGAGCCATAGCGCCACTTCTGGTTTTCTGGTGGTTTATTGGAGATAAAGAGTCTCATGGACTTTCCTGCCCAGGCTTGCTTTGAACTGTGATCCTCAAATCTCAGCCTCCTGAGTAGCTAGGATTACAGGTATTTTTCTGAAGGGTCCCTGCTTTGGCCAGGTGGCTTGGCCCTTGTTATGTACACTTTACTTACAAACTTCCTTTTCCTGAGCACCTGAGAAGCTCCTTGAATTTTAATTACATCTACATCTCTTTCCATATTATGAGCCTGAGCTCAGCCAATGGGAGCAGAGAGGTGGGGCCTGCTGGATCTGGGATAAAAAGGGAGCAGCCAGCCTGCCTGCTCTGTGCGGATGCTTGCCAGCTTTTTGACTGATGGTGCATTCTTCTGCAGAAATAAACTTAGCCTTGGTGAGTTCCTTTCCAGACACCCAGGAACTGAAAATCCACTTTACCATCCAGGTCCTTAACCTACACAACCTGGATGTCTGCATGTACACAGAAGAGGTAGGGCTTACTGCCTGTCCTGAGCACAGCAGGGTTGCACTATAACTGACCATAATGCAGTTGCACTGAGACGGGAGACAGCATGGGCTAGACTAGAATCTCCATCAGCTCTGTGACCTTGTTTCTGTCTCCTGGCTGTTTGTTTGCCCATTCAAACAATGGAGTTCATGCTTAGCAATCTCTATGTTCTTCTCCAGTCCCATTGGCCTTGTCCTCTTTCTTTTCCCATTCTTGTCCTCTTGCTTTTCTATCACTATATATTTAAGACATTTTAAAAATTTGTTTATTCCTGGTGCCAATTATGGGACTTGAACTCAGGACCTGGGCACTGTCCTTTGTCTTTTACTCACGAGGCTGGTGCTCTACCACTTGAGCCACAGCCTCACTTCTGGCCCTTTTTTTACTGGTTAATTGGAGATAAGAATTGCACAGTCTTTTCTGTCCAGACTGGCTTTGAACAGCAAGAGGTCTCATCCTCTTGAGTAGCTAGGATTACAGAAATGAGATATTAGAGGCCAGCAATCTAAATGAATATCTCTAAATGAAGTTAAACAAACATAAAATATTAATTTCAATGTTGGACAATAAAGTGCTATAATGAATCCTCAATCTTAGACTGTCTCTTTGTCTAGCATATAACTTTCTACTCTGTCAAGTCCCTTAATAATGGCAGCCTTTATGGCCAAATGGTTCCTAACAGGTGACGGCCTCCTCCCCCACCCCCCTGCACTGGGGAGGGTAGAGGGAGACACATATTTTGTAAGGCAGACATTCAGACAATGGCACTCATTTGTGCCCCTAAACCATGTCTTTTCTATTTGCAAAACACATTAACTCACCTGGCACCAGTGGCTCACACTTGCAATCCTAGCTACTCAGAAAGCTGAGATCTGAGGATCATGGTTCAAAGGCAGCACAGGTAGGAAAGACCATGAGATTCTTATCTCCAATTAACCACCAGAAAACCAAAAGTGGTGCCGTGGCTCAAGTGATAAAGTGCTTGCCTTGAGCTGAAGAGCTGAGGGACAGTGTCTGGACCTAGAGTTCATGCCCCATGACCAAAAAAAACCCCAAGAAAACAAAATAGATACATTAACTTCATCCTAGTATTCCCTATCCCTCCACCCACAAAAAAGTAAATTTCGCACTTATTCCAGCATCAACTTTAAAGTCTAAAATCCCTAGTATGACCTAAGTCACATACAAACCAGCTTTAAATCATGCTCCTTCTGAGGTTGTACACCAGCAGAACCCAATGCATAGTTCTAAAACACAATGGCAGATTGGCATAGAATAGACATCCCCATTTCTAGAGGGCTACATCGAACAGAAGAAAGGAATAGCCATTAAGTCTCCCAAATCCAACAGAGTAAGCAACATTAAATCTCAAGGCTGGAGATGAGTCATCTTAATGAAATTCCATTTCATGGACACTCAAGGCCTCAGGAAGACTTTCCTAGGTGATGCTCAAGTTTCTGCTCATGCTGAAATTTCATGCCTATGACTTCTTTAGGTTGAGGCTGTACATTGAAGCTCTGTGCTTGTTGTGTGTGTGTGTGTGTGTGTGTGTGTGTGTGTGTGTGTGTGTGTGTGTGTGTAGCCGGTTTTCCATCAGTCCTCTCAATATTGTCCTAGCAGAGATCTTGATAAGACTCCAGTGTCAAAGCCTGCTCTCTATAGCAGCTCTGTCCCTGAAGCAGGACCCTGCCTGGTCCTCAAGGCTTTTGCAAGCATCCTTTGAAATCTGGCCAGAGGAAGCCATGCCTCCATAGCTCCTACCTTCAGATTGCCTTGGAATTCACTGTATGTGGACATTTTACAAACAAGGCTTGCATTGTGGTGGCCTGAGGCAAATCTTGGCCCTTGGAGCCAGAGCTGGGGGTATGGCAGAGGAGTTCTGTGGCAGAAAGTGGGGGTCAGAAACTAGAACAACACTGGGTAATGAGCCCAGTAGGTCCCACAGGTACTCTGAGCCTGTGAGGGGATAGGTAACCCTAGAAATCTCTGGCATGCCTTCTAGAAGCTTCTTTCTATCTTTTGCTAAACTCCATATGGTTACTTGGTTACAACTTTGCTTTTCTCAGCACACTTTGTGTATGTATGTGTGTGTGTGTGTGTGTGTGTGTGTGTGTGTGTGTGCACACTTGTATGCACGCATGTGTGCATGCTGGTCTTGGGGCTTGAACTCAAGACTTTGTGCTCTCATTTAGCTGTTTCGCTCAAGGCTGGTGCTCTGCCACTGGAGCCACACCCCCATTTCTGGCTCTTTGCATGGGTACTAAGACTTGAATTGAGGACTTTGAGCTCTTGTTTAGCTTTTATGATCAGGACTGGTGCTCTAACACTTGGGCCACATCTCCACTTCTGAAGCACTTTTTTTTGTCGGTCGTGGGGCTTGAACTCTGGGCCTGGGGGCTGTCCCTCAGCTCTTCAGCTCAAGGCTAGCACTCTACCACTTGAGCTACAGCACCACTTCCACATCTCCACTTCTGGCTTTGCTTTTTGGCTGATTAGATGAAGCTAAGAGTCTCATAGATTTGAATACCCAGCCTTGCTTTGAACCGTGATCCTCAGATCTCAGCTTCCCTGAGTAGCTAGGATTACAGGAATGAGCCACTAGTGCTCAGCTTGAACATGCTTTTATGACTCTTTACATGGACCGTCTCTGAACTTTCCAGATCTTTCCATGCTCATTCCCTCCTGAGTGTAAATTCTGGGCTTCAGATCATTTGATCATTCCTCTCTTCTTGCATTTTACAAGAAGCTGTTCAGAGAAGCCACATAAGTTCCTGAACCTTTGCTGCCTGGAGAGATTTCTCCTGCCTGATTCCAGAGCATTACCCCACACATTCTGCCTTCTACAGCATCCGAGGAGAGGGACAGAATTCACCCAGCATCGTTGCAAGTTCACAGCAAGGCTGGCCTTTCCTCTTGTTTCTTTCTCACACTTTGCTCAGGATGTCTAACTGAGGCTCCATTTCAGCTGATTCTAAGTCCTGACTGCATCTGCTGAGAACACAGTTGTTTTCCCTCCCTACCACTTTATTCTCGCAGAACCCAGTGCCTAATAGCTTGGGCCCTGTATCCAGCTCCAAATCCACTTGCACATTGTTAGATATTTAGGAGAGCCTCCACAGTGCACCCCATGGCTCTGGGACCCATCTTTGTCGTCTTAGTCCATTGGTATGACTATAACAAAATACCAGAGGCTAGACACTATATTAACAAGAGAAACTTGTGTTTTGTTGCCTTGAAAATGGAGATTAGTTCATGGCCCAGTTGTCAGAGGCTCAATTGTCAGATGATGCTACAGTTGGCTTCCAACATGGTGCTTGGAATACAGCATCTTCTGGAAGGGGATGGACACTTGCTGAACATGGACACCAGGGGTCAGACTCCCTTTACATGCCTTTCTGATAGCATTAATCTCTCCACAAGGTCATGGCCTTCCTGGCATAAACACCTCCCCAAGTCACCACCTTCTAACACTGAGAGGATGGGGATTAAGTGTTCAGCATGTGAACTCGTGTGTGTGTGTGTGTGTGTGTGTGTGTGTGTGTGTGTGTGTGTGTGTGTGTGTGCACTCATACCACAGCGATCTCACTTTCTGCATCTCTGATATAAAACATTCTGAGTGCTAAGCAGGTAGATTAAGGACTACCATGTGAAATCATATGAGGACCAGGAAACAGGCCAGGAACTTTAGATAGAGGGAGAAGGGATGATGGCTAGGATTTTTTTTTGTTTGCCAGTCATGGGGCCTGAACTCTGGGCTTGGGCGCTGTCCTTGTACTCTTCAGCTTAAGGCTAGCACTCTACCACTTGAACCACAGCACCACTTCCAGTTTTTTTAGTGGTTTATTGGAGATAAGAGTCTCACAGACTTTCTTGCCTGGGCTGGTTTTGAATCGTGATCCTCAGATCTCAGCCTCCTCAGTAGCTAGGGTTATAGGCATGAGCCACCGGTGCCCGGCTTTTTCTAGGATTTTTATCCCATTCTCCTGAATAGAATTAAACACACTGTGAACAAAAGTGTCAGCTTGTCCTCTGTATCTTGTTATTATTTCCAGGCCATCATTGTGATTTCTGAGTACTAGGATAAAAAGATTCATGAAGCCAGCTTTCCAAATATATAGCCTGGAGCTATATTTGGTGATGTCCATTCAAACAGCATAAGCTGTTATGAATTCTAATTTGTATTTTACTTAGGAATCACATAGAATTAGACACCAGACTAAGGTGAGCTATATGGAAATGAAATGGACAGAACTCAGGTCTTCAAAATTATGTTGATCAGCCATGCCCTGGGGGCTTATGCTTGTAATTCTAGCTACTGAGGGGGCTGAGGTCTGAGGATTGCAGTTCAAAGCCAGCCCTGGTAAGAAAGTTGATGGGATTCATGAACCACCACAAAACTGGAAGTGGTGCTGTGTCACAAAGTGGTAGAGCGCTAGCCTTGAGCAAAAAGAGCTCAGAGACAGCATCCAGGCCCTGAGTTCAAGACCCATGATTGATCAAAAAGGAAAGAAAACAAAACAAAAAAACAAGACCAAGGATACTAGCCAGGCCCTGAGTTCAAGCCCCAGGACAAGCACAAAATAAAAACAATAATAGATGCAATCATGGTTCTAATGCCTGAATTAGCTCTTACTTGTTGGAATTCTCTTTATGAAGGGATTGAGCTATTAGGGGATACTGAGTGGAGGTGAGGAGTACAAAAGTCAGGCCTTTCTTAACCTTCTTTTGTGACCCCACACTCATTTTTGAAACCTTGATGGCTGAGCTGTGGGGTGAGATTTATAGTCCTTGCCTTCCCTCCCAGTGGTGCAAAGCATTTATTGAGTTCTTCAGGTAATGATAGTAGCGTGCATGCTCTTAGGAGATCTCCTCATCTCTATCATCATGTGAAGTAGAAATTGGGTTTCCACAGCCCTGCAAAACCACCTCCATCAGCACATTGACCCTATGGGAAGGTAAATATATGGGCAGTAATAACACTCAGGCTGAGTCTGAAGCAGTGAGACAGAGGGCCTGCACCATGCACAGCTCCCCTAGGGTGGAAACCTTCAAGCTGGATTTCTACCTTTATCAGCAGAAGACTTGACATCCTACAGGGTCTTCTCATGACAGACAGTGGGCGCTCCTGCCAGACTGTAGGGTCACAGATCAGCCCCACAACACTGATTGTTGATTTATAGTGGGTCTAGTAAAGAAAATGAGACAAAGCATTCTCCTCCCTTTCTTCCTTTCTTCCCTTCCTCCCTTCCCCCTTCATAGCTCCCTCCCTTCCTCTCTTCCTTTCTTCCTTTCCTCCCTCCTTCCCTTCCTAGCTTTTCTTCCTTCCCTTCCCTCCCTTCTCCCATCCCTCCTTCCTTCCTTCTTTGTTTTTCCTCTTCCTCATTTTCTCTTCTTCCTCCTCCTTTCTCTTCCTGTTTCCTTTCTCTTCTTTCCTTCTTTCTCCTTCCTCCTTCCTTCTCCTCATCCTCCTTCTTTCTCCCCCTCCCTCCTCCTCCCACCTTTCTCTCCTTCCTCTTCTCTCTTACTCCCTCCTACTTCTTCCCCTCTTTTGTCTTCTCCTCCTCCTCTTCCTCCTCGTTTTCTTCTCCTTCTCTTGTTCCTCCTCGTCATCTTTCTTTCTGTGTGCCAGTCTCAGGGCTTGAACCAAAGCCTGGGCCTTGTCCCTTCATTTTTTTAACTCAAGGCTAGTGCTTGCCACAGCTCCACTTCTCGCCTTTTGGGTTGTGAATCTGAGATAAGTGAGTCTCACAAACTTTCCTGCCAGTACTAGCTTGGAACCATGGTCCTAAGTCTCAGTCTCTTGAGTAGCTAGGATTACAGGTGTGAGCCACCAGTGCCTAACGCTCACATTAAATTTTAGCCCACTTAAAAAAATCTGAATAAAGAATTTGGAATTCTCTCACATCTGTTTTTCCCCCTCTGTTTTCTCCCAACAGTGGCAGCTATGTGCTGCCTTAAATCAATGCCTTGTTACAGAGTCCTGGGAGAGAAGATGAGGCAACCTCCTGCCTGCTTCCTTGCCTCTGGTGTCCATGCACCTTCCAGTCATAAGCTGAACATGGTTGCCAGACTCCAATTTCTACAGCTCCCTCCCTTCCTTCCTCCTAAGTAATCAATCACTCCCTATTGCCAGAATGAAGAGTGAACTGCAAAGGAAGTACATGCCAGGTTCCAATGTCTATCTCTAATTTTCAATTTTTCATCTATCTATCTATCTATCTATCTATCTATCTATCTATCTATCTATCTATCTATCTATCTATCTATCTATCTATCTATCTATCTATCTATCTATCTATATTGGTTCTGGTATGAGGACTTGAACTCACGCCCTAGATACTGACCCTGAGTTTCCTCACTCAAGGCTTGCATTCTACCACTTGAACCACAGTTCCACTTCTGGCTCTTTTGGTGGTTCAATGGACATAAGAGTCTCACAGACTTTCCTGCCTGGTCTGGTTTTGAACCAGGATCCTCAGACCTCATCTTCCTGAGTAGCTAGGATGACAGACCTAAGCCACGGTTCCCAGAAGATAATATTCATTTCTATTCTTACCTATAAATAGACTAATGGACTATAAGATGGGACATAGAACATTGTCTTCAGAGTAATGGCTTTGCCAAGATCTAGGATATGATGGAAGCATGGCCTCTGCTAGCCAGCCTCTAAAGAAAGCCCTTCTTCTGGCTTGCTCACACTAGAGATGAGAGTAGAGGAGCTTGAAATGCTGCTCCAGGAAGGAGGCCATCATGTTCTTCTGTGAGGTGAGAGATGTGGCCCTCCATTGGGCTGTGTCATCCTGGGAGGAGAAGACCAGCCCAAAGCCCAGGTAAACATCTACTTCTCCCACCATGCATCGTTCTTGACTGCCAACAGTTTTTATGAGTGAATAGCTAGGTGTGGTGATAGTCATGAGAGAGCCTGGGAGAGCAAGTGAGGGCCTTTGGCCTTGTGTAGTCTAACCCCCATCCCCTTCTGATGGGGAAACTGAGCTCCTGAGAGGTGCCTCTGTTCTCTCATCTTCTCCTTTCTTAATCTGACCCACTGAGGGGTTGAGATCACCTTGAGAAAGCAGAGGGCTGTATTGACCTGCTCAGCCAGGGGGAGAGAACACTCCAGAAATACTCCTAAATCCAAGGAGAGCAGAGGCAGAGAGGAGAATAGGAGAGGAGAGAATAGGCATTCCTCTGGTTCAGAGAAATAGAGTGCAATCCCAGAGCAGAGACAAGAACAGGAGAGGCTTCAGAACCTATGTGAAAACTTCCTAGCTTTCTTGCTTGCTTGCTTCCCTCCCTCCCTCCCTTCCCTTCCCTACCCTTCCCTTCCTTCCATCTTTCTTTCTCTCTCCCTTCCTTCCTTCGTTCGTTCCTTCCTTCCTTCCTTCCTTTCTTTTTCTTTTTCTCTTCTTTTTTTTTGGGGGGGGGGTCAGTGAAGGGGCTTGAACTCAAGGCCCAGGCTTTGTCTCTAAGCTCTTTTGTTCAAGGCTAGCTAGCACTCTACCACTTAGAGCCACAGCAACACTCTGGTTTTCTGCTGGTTCATTGAAGATAATAGTCTCAAGGACTTTCCTTCCTGGGCTGGCTCTAAACCACAATTCTCAGATCTCAGCCTCCTGAGAAACTAGGATTACAGGAGTGAGCCGCCAGCGTCCAGCCTAGAATTTCTTATTATAAGAACATAGTTAGGCACCAGTAGCTCACACCTGTAACCTAGCTGTTCAGGAGGCTGAGATTTTATGATCATAGTTTAAAGACATCCCAGGCAGGAAAGTCTGTAAGACTCTTTTCTCTAATGAACCAGAAGAAAACTGGATGCAGAGCTTTGGCTCAAATGGTAGCATGCCAACGTTGAGCAAAAAATACCCTCAGGGTCAGTGCTCAAGTTCCAAGTTCAAGCCCCAATAGTGGCACACACAGACAAAAAAAAAAAAAGAATTAAGAAGTAGTGATTGCTTTCTACCGAAAACCTGAAAGGGATGAAGAGGTGAACCTGTTAGGAATCTGTGTACCAGAGCTGGAGGTGCGACTCAAGTGATAGAGTACCTGCCTGTCAAATGCAAGACCCTGAGTTCAAATCTCAGTTCTGCCAAAAAAGCATCTAAGCATTACTCTGGGCAGTATTAAGTTGATCAGAATGTTTGTCAAGGGGAGTGTTTGTGCCTTAAATCACAATGGGGGCAGGCATTCTCTGTCATTAAAATTTGAAGATAGATAAACAGTAAATATTGCTGGGGATAATTAGTGCAGTGTGGAAAGACATGGATGTTCCAACTCTGGCTGGCCCAAAGCCATAGTGCCAGGGGTATTTATCTAAAGCATAGCCAAACCATCTGAGCTGCAAAGGTGAGGTACAATTTGGAAGGCACTCTTTTTACACAGTTATGTTTGAGAGGTGCAATAATAATAGTTTGGCTGGATGCTGGTGTCTCATGCTTCTCATCCTAGCTACTCAGAAGGCTGAGATCTGAGTATTGAGGTTCAAAGACAGCCCAGGCAAGATAGCCCATAAGACTCTTATCTCCAATGAACCACCAGCAAAAGGAAGTGTATCTGTGGCTCAAAGTGGTAGAGTGCTAACCTTGAGCAAAAGAGCTCAGGGACAGCACTTAGGCCCTTAGTTCAAGCCCTGAAACTGACAAAAGAAAAGAGAAAAGGGGGGAAGGGAGAAAGAAAGGAAAAAAGGAAGGAAGGAAGGAAGGAAGGAAGGAAGGAAGGAAGGAAGGAAGGAAGGAAGGAAGGAAGGAAGGAAGGAAGGAAGGAAAAAAGGAAGGAAGGAAGAAAGGAAGGAAGGAAGGAAGGAAGGAAAGAAGGAAGGAAGGAAGAAAGAAAGGAAGGAAGGAAGGAAGGAAGGAAGGAAGGAAGGAAGGAAGGAAGGAAGGAAGGGAATTATAAGAAGAGTTATTTTCATTCATGGAGGAAAGTGGCTTGAATGGCAGAATGCTCATCGGTTGCAGACTTAACCATTGACTTTGGGAAATTACTTGATATCTCTGACTTTGAACGTCACCTTTACAGTGTGTGAATGAGCCAGCTGCATAGTCAGGATCATTGTGTGGATGGGCAGCACACAGTAGGCCTTCGGTTGATGGCTGTCCCTCCTCTCCAACTATCTGTTGTCCACAACCTTCCATCGGCACCTCTCTGAGATGTCTGTCTGTCTGTCTGTCTGTCTGTTGATGAGCTGGCAGAGAGGCCTCTCTGCCAACTTCCACAATGCTATATTATGGGATGCAGAAACAGCTTTCTGCCATTAAACCTGTGAGGAAAGACCACTTGCTCATTAGAACTGCTCAGTGTGACTCTCCCAAAGATCATCTCAGTTCTGCAATCCAGACTTGTAGGTTCTTGACATAGACCACTTTGTGCCTCTTGACCTATAGAAACGAAAACCTGCTACAAACATCTAAACCAGATCTAGGCTGAGGAAGCAATTTTCTTTTCTGGATGGATGGCACAGTTACAAACAACTGGAAAGCAGCAGCATTAATCAAGAATGGGGAACTTTTAAACCCACAGAAGTTAAAAGCAGGGGGAGGGAAGTTGACTGACACATGTAATGATAAAAATCTAGACTATTTTGGCTTCTGGTATGGCTTGATCCAGGTACTCAATATCAGGATTTCTTAGCATTAAAAGTCTTATTGTACTTTTGATCACCCAAGGTAAATACAAATACTGGAATTGACCCATGAATTATTAGGCTGATGAAATTCTTCTGTGACAACCTGCCTCGATGATCATTGTCTTCCCAATTGATAACTTTGATGAGACCTCCTCCAGGTCTCATTAGAATTTTAGAGGAATCTCACTGTACAGAACCATAAAAGACTATGATACTAAGGTAGAAAAATGTCAGTGTACTACACACCCCCACTCCAAACTCCGATGGCTTCATAGAGGATTAAATCGAGACTTAAAGAAGTAGTGATTGCCTTTCCTACCCAAATATACAGAAATTCTATGACATATCTGGTGTTTTAATGTAGATTTCTTGATACTAATGGAATCGGGTTTTTTCTTCTATATTGTTGCTGCACTTGGCATGGAAATTGGGTTGATAATAATAGCCTCTGGAAGATGATACTAGCTGTCTTTTTTTTTTTTTTTTGCCAGTCATGGGGCTTGAACTCAGGGCCAGGAGCTGTCTTTGAACCTGTGTGTCCTCAAGGCTAATACTCTACCACTTGAGCCACAGCTCTACTTCTGAGCATTTTTTGGAGTAGTTTATTGGAGATAAGGATCTCATGGGCTTTCCTGCTCAGGATTGGCTTTGAACTGAGATCCTTACATCTCAGCCTCCTGAGTTGCTAGGATACAGACTAGCTGTCCCATTTGGTTCCTTTGCTGAAGGCTCTTCTGGAAACACTAAGCAAATAGGAATCAGCTGTGGAGTGCAGTGTTGGCAGATGGCAGCAGGTGGATGTCAAGCTGCAGAGCACAGGGCCCTGTCCGTGATGCTGACCCTTCTCCTCTGTGAGCCAGAGGTTGCTGGATCCTGTGTGACTTGTTCCTGCTTGCAGTCTCCAACACGTCTTCCATTAAATGATAACATTGTCCCCACACCATCCATGGTGGCTTTGAACACTCAGATCTCGGTTCTTCTGTGCAGAAAGACCTGGTGGACTAGAATCTCAAATGTTGCTTTCATGTTGGTTTTGTTAGCATCAGGACTGAACCTCTTTGAGGGCTCACTTGGTCATTTTAAGGGATCTTTTACTCAAGATTACCAGGCAAGAGAGACAGGCCTTCCTTCCCTCTTTCAATGAATTATCTTCCAGCCTTCCTTATCTTCTTGGGGCTCACACCTGCCATCCTAGCTACTCAGGAATCTGAGACCTGAGGATCACGGTTTCCAAACCAGCTTTGGTAGAAAAGTCCATGAGACTCATCAACAAACCACTCAAAAGCCAGAAGTGGAAGTGTGGCTCAAGCAGTAGAGTGACAGCCTGGAGCAAAACAGCCAAATGGAGTTGGAGGGCTTGAGTTCAAGTCTCAGTACTAGCACATACACACAAGAAAATTTGTCTTGTAGACTTTGCCACTTGTGTCTGCAAATTGGTTCTTCATGGGAACCTAGTGTCAAGTCTGTCTAGCCTTGGGTTTGCCTCAGGTTTGGCCTTTTGTTTTCAATGCTTGGCCATCATTTTGACTCTTAGATCTTAGATCTGTAGTTCCGTCAGAGAGAAATCGTATTTCATTCCATTGCAACTTCTAAAATACTACACAGAATGCCATATTCATCTCAGTCAAAACATCTTATCACATCTTCACAGGAAAAATGACTGCGTGAAGTTTAATTTGCTTCAAGTTCTATTTGAACTGTGTGTGTTTGTGTGTATAAATCCTGGGGCTTGAACTCAGGGCCTAGGCACTGTCCCTTAGCTTTTTCATTCAAAGTTCAGTACTCTACCACTTGAGCCATATGCTTCACTTCTGCAGGTTTTTTTGTGTGTGATTCATTGAGAGATAAAAGTCTTACAGACTCTCCTGCCTGGGCTGTCTTTGAACTGTGATCTTCAGCTCTACACCTCCTGAGTAGCAAGGATTACAGGTGTGTGCCACTAGCACCTGGCTCTGGCCCCATTTGAACTAATTCTGTCTGAAAGAGAGAGAGAGAGAGACAGAGGGAGACAGACAGAAAGACAGAAAGAGACAGAGAGACAGATAGAGACAGAGACAAAGCTAAAGAGAGAGAGAATGACTTTTCTTTGGCTCTACTGAGCCTTCTTGGGTTAGAAGCAAAGTTTTCCCTTTTTGTTTTGATTTTGGTTTCTGAGGAATTAGCAGTAGGTCTAATTAATGTTATCAAAAGGAGAGCATTTAATTAACTAAATAACATGTTGAGTCTAATGAGAACATACTTCAGCACCCACTAGGTGGTAATGGTCTCTGAGGCTAATTCCCAGGAGGCCTGTGATTGGATACAGAGAAATTTCTGTCCGCCAGTGTCAGGGTGTGTGTGTGTGTGTGTGTGTGTTTGTGTGTGCATGTGTATGCATATGTGTGTGTGCACATGAATGAGTATACACCTTGCTTTGCACTTGCCCAGAGCTCTCTATTTCTAGACCTCTTGACCTGTCTAGCCATTTTAATACTTGATGGCCCAATCATTTATAACACCTGATGCAGGCAATCATTTTACCTTAGAAGTAAGTACATGAGGCCTAGATAAGGTTTGTGACTGTATCAGAGTCACACAGCCTCCACCACAGACAGAGTAGGCATTGTTTACATAATATGAAGTGGCCCTGTGGCTCAAGTGGTAGACTGCTAAATTTGTACAAAGGAAACAAAAAACCAAGAGCAAGTGCAAGGTCCTGAGTTCAAATCCTAGTACTGGCACAAAAGACAAGGCTTTCTCTGCATCTCTATGTCATGGCGTCTCATTTACCTCAGAGATGATCGTTCTTAAGATTCCTGAGTGCTTACTTCAACATTTTATTTGGATGAATCTAATAAATTCTTTCTCCCCCAGTATTTTAACACAACAGTAATTAGGCCACTCATGGTGTGCGCAGACCTCCTCCATTTTTGCTTAACATTTTTGCTTTCAGCACACAGGACTCTTTTATTTATCTCTTTTTTTGGCCAGTTGAGGGGCTTGAACACTGTCCCTCAGCATTTCAGCTCAAGGCAAGTGCTCTACCACTTGAGCCACAGCGCCACTCCTCGTTTTCTGGTGGTTTATGGAAGATTAGAATCTCATGGACTTTCCTGCCTAGGCTGGCTCTGAACTGCGGCCCTCAGATCTCAGCTTCCTGAGTAGCTAGGATTACAGGTGTGAGGCACTGGCACCTGGTTTTATTTATTTTTGATGGCTGCTTATGACAGATGAACTTTAGGTTATTACTCAGGACCAACAAAGTTAATCCACCAAAAAGCACAGACAAGAAACAGGGGAGAGATGGGAAGAGTTTTTTCTCTGCAAATCCCTTATCTGTGCAAACCTAGGTCCTGGGGATGAATGGACTTGGAGGCATTAGAGTGACAGCGAGGAAGAAGAAGAGGTGAAGCTTCAGAGTGAAGCCCGCCTCCTACTTCCTTTTCCATCTTTCTTTGCTTTTTCTTCTTCTAAAATTTCTGTTCTCTGCAGAGACCCAAGCATCCAGAATAGAAGCTCCCAGTAGGTTTATCTACTCATTTATCCTTCTCTGGGAACAATTGCTTTGTTAGCATTGAAAAGATTTATTCACCCCATCTTTGTTTTCACCCTTGTGGGCTTTCTGCTTATTATTGGTTGTTTTTTGTTTGTTTTCTTGCTTTTTTTTTGTGCCAGTCCTGGACACTGTCCCTGAATCATTTTTTGCTCAAGGCTGGCACTCTACCACTTGAGTCACAGCTCCACTTCTGGTGGTTTCTTTTGTTTAATTTTTTTGGGGGGGGTCCAGTCGTGGGGCCTGAACTCTGGGCCTGGGCTCTGTCCCTCAAGTATAGCACTCTTGAGCCACAGTGCCACTTCCAGCTTTTTTCTTTTTGCTTATGTGGTGCTGAGTAATTGAACCCAGGGCCTCAGGCATGCAAAGCAAACGCTCTACCACTGAGCCACTTTCCCAGCTCCATCATGAGATTTTTATCTCCAATTAATCACCCCAGAAAGCCAGAAATGGAGCTGTAGCCCGAGTGGAAAATGGTAGCCCTGAGCAAAACAAACAAACAAGCAAAAAAGATTCAGGGACAACTCCCAGACCCTGAGTTCAAGTCCCAGTGCCAGCCTCCAGAGAAGACAACAACAAAATAAAGCAGTAAGCTACAGCACACTCTTCTACAGATTTGGTAGAGATGTGCTTGACCTTCATTCAAATGAAGAGAATCCTTTAATTTTCTCTGCTTGATGCTGCTCAGTGGGGCAGTGGGGAACCTCTCCTTTCTCTGCGGGTGTCAACCATTCACATTGTATGGTGAAGGTTACAGTGAAAGTTTCCACTGGGTTACCATTCCTCGGCCAAAGCTGTCTTATATGATTGAGTTTTCAGCTCTCTCCAAATATATTTTGAAGCTCTTCTGACCCATTTCCTCTCCTGGGAGATTGGTCCTTCTAGAACACTTCACCTGGATGAGTTTTGCTGGTTGATCTCACATGGAAAGGGGCCAGTGAACTACTACACTTGAATGTGTTTTGCTGGGTTGGGTCGGTGGGAGGCAGGAAGGAGGCCTAGGCCCTTCTCTAGTGCTTTCTTAATTCAATGTGACACTGGTAATCATCGTGGGTTCCATCTTTTTGGCCCTTGATGGAGGGCCCCTGGTGCACAAATCTGACTCTCTGTGGACTCTGATAGCACTTCTTCTGAGCTGTCATCTCTATTGACCTCGGGGAATCCACAGCTCTCTTTTGCTGCCAATCTCCATGTGGCTCAGTGGCCCTTGTTTATTGTTTAACCTCCTACCCATCACTACTTTCTTCCAGTTGGTTCACAAAAGTGAACTGAATTTGTGTGTGTGTGTGTGTGTGTGTGTGTGTGTGTGTGTGTGTGTGTGTGTGTGTAGAAGTACTTAGACTCTGAGTCTCTCTTGCTTGTTTTGATTCCACTGAAGAGAGCTCCACTTCTTGCTTTTTGGTCAATTGGAGATCAGAGTCTTACAGACTTTTCTGCCCAGGCTGGCTTCAAATCTTGATCTTCAAACCTCAGCTGCCTGAACAGCTAGGATAATAGGCATAATCTACTAGTACTGGGCTTTCCATGGGGCATTTGTTTCCTGCTGAGACCTGGAGCAGATGCTCCTGCTGAATTCACTCCTATGTGTTCCAAGTTGTTTTTTGGTTATTTCACAACTGATTAGGTCCAGCCCATCACCAAGATTATCACATTGGCTGCCTTCCCCTGGCACACATCGTTGCCCCTCCCTGAGTTCTTGGTCAACTAGAATTGTGAGGTCATTATAATGAGGTCATTCTTTTTGGAACTTGATTTCAGAACTAGGTTACCCAGGCTACAGGCCTGTCACCATCTTAAGGACTGTTTATGAGTGAGATCCTGTATTCCTTCATTCTCAACTTTCTGCTCTGTCAAATGAGAGCATCAGAGCATTCCTTTCAAGCTAATTACTGCCAGGATGAAGTGAATTGATATACATGGCAAACTTCATACGGGACAGTTCTTAGTGCTTCATATGAGTGGCCTTCATTGTCAAGGTAACCATGCTTTACATACGAGAGCAAACATTTGATCTAAACACAACACTTGTCTTTTATAGGATGTCGATTGTCTCATGGGCACTGCAAACAGTGATGCTGTGGTGCTTTCTGGAGCCAGGTATCTTGGGAAGGAAATGGTGAGCCATTTTGTGTGTGTGTGTGTGTGTGTGTGTGTGTGTGTGTGCGTGCGTGCACACGTGCACACATGCATGCACGCACGCATGCACGGGTGCATGTTCTGGTCCTGAGGCTTGAACTCAGGACCTAGGCACTGTTTCTGAATTTTTCTACTCAAGGCTAGTATACTACCCCTTGTGCCACAGTTCCACTTCTGGCCTTTTGGTGGTACATTGGAGATAAAAGTCTTAAGGACATTCCAGCCTGGGCTGGCTTTGAACCATGATCCTCAAATATTAGTCTCCTGAGTAGCTAGGATTACTGTTGTGAGCCATCAGTGCCCGAACTGTAATTGTCTTTTTTTCTTTTCCCCAGCCTTGTTTGAGTTTTCTCAGGTGTTCCCTTATGTGTGATGGAGTTGTATGTGAAAAGATGATTATAAGCAAAAATATTGTGTGTTGGAAAATGTGTTTCATTCACCCTGACTACTGGATATCTTTGCCTAGCAACAGTGTGCTAGAGTGGTTAGTTATTAACTCAGAATTGCTGGGCTGATCTGAAGCTGTAGGTACTGTCTCTGTTCAGCTTTGCAGGAGAAAATCCCATTCATCAGCCTGAGAAAAGATTCACATTGAAAATTCAAGTTATGAGCCAAGTACTGGTGGCTCACACCTGTCATCCTAGCTACTCAGGAGGCTGAGATATGAGGATTGTGGTTCAAAGCCAACCCAGGCAGGAAAGCCCATGAAACTTTTATCTCCAATGAACCACCAAAAAGCGATGTGAAGCTATGACTCAAGTGGTAGAGTGTTAGCCTTGATCAAGGGACAGTGCTCAGGTCCTGAGTTCAATCCCCAGGACTGGCAAACATGTGTGCATGAGCTTACCCTCCAAATTCAAGATATGATTTCTACTAAATTTTCTGCAATCTATTAACAATTCGAAAGAAACCATAGTTGGGATAATATAGGCAGGGTAAGGTAATAGGGAAGTTAGAAAATATATTCAAAAAATTAAGCTGGAATTAGGAGTGAGGGTATAACCCGGCTAAAAAATAAAGAGTCTGGCTGGGTGCTGGTGACTCACACCTTTAATCCTAGCTACTCAGAAGACATGAGAGCTGAGGATCCTGGTTCAAAGCCAGCCTGGGCAGGAAAGTCTGTGAGACTCTTATCTCCAATAAACCACCAGAAAACTGGAAGTGGCACTATGGCTCAACTGGTAGAGTGCTCGCCTTGAGCTGAAGAGCTGAGGGACAGCACCCAGGACCGGAGTTCAAGCCCCACATCAATAACAACAAATAATGGGCTGAACCACAAGAAGTTGAATCAACTGTTTCAAGAACCCACAGAACTGCCTTCTTTCTAACACTTTCCTTTTCTTTTTCTTTTTTCCACATGTAAAGTAAAGATTTCTGCCTCAGAGAAGTAAATAGGTATGGGAATAAAAAGTGCCTCTTTTTGGTAAATCTATGACCAGAATGAATGTCTTAAATAGGATCACGAAGAGCAGACTTCCATGTCACAAAACTCCTTTGCCAATCCAGATCCACTGTGCCAGTCTTGCATAACAGTAGCAAAAAAAAAAAAAAAGAAGAAAAACAATAAAAAGATAATAGAGAAGTTGCTAGGCCACCCTTCATCCAAGTGACCAGTTTGTGAATGAGGAGCTCCAACCCACATAAAGACATGAAGGTCACCTACGAAGCCCCTAATTCTCTGTTTGGCAGAAGCCTTCAAATTCTCCCACTCCTGGCAACTGGCAAGGTACTATCAGCTAACTTGTGTGAGGTTTTGTGAATGACTTCAAGCTTGTATTGTTAATCTAATTTCCTCAAGGGTCACAGTGGGGCATGGAAAATCTAGTAGGGTTCCCTTTTCTTTCTTTTTCTTTCTTTTTTTTGTCAGTCATGGGACTTGAGCTCTGGGTCTGGGGACTGATCTTGAGCTCTTCAGTACCTTACCACTTGAGTCACAACACACTTCTGGTTTTCTGGTGGTTAATTGGAGATGAGTCTCACAGATGTTCCTGCATTGGCTGGCTTTGAACTGTGATCCTCAGATCTCAGCCTCCTGAGTAGCTAGGATTAAAGGCATGAGCCACCAGTGTCCAGAGGGTCCCTTTTCTATTTGGGAAATCTCTTTTCCACATACCTTCCCTGAGATACCTAAGAAACTACAAACAAAACTGGATTATTTTGTGGTCCTTGGGATTGAATTTAAGGTCTCACATTTACCAGGCAAGTACTCTACTATGTTATCTATACCCTCAGTCCTGTTTACTTTTAGGGTTTCTTTCTTTGTTTCCCACAGATAGGGGTATCATGTTTTTACTCCTACTGACCTTGGACCACAATCATTCTACCTTTGCCTCCAGAGTAGCTGGGATTATAGTCATGCATTATCATGTCTAGATTTTTTTTAAGTATTTGTATTATAGTTTGAATTCAGGGCTTTGAGGCTCAAGGCTGGCATTCTACCCCTTGAGACACACCTCTACTTCCTGTCTTTTGCTGGATGGTTGGATATAAGACTCAGAGGCTTTTCTGTTTGGGCTGGCTGAGAATTTGACCTTCAGATCTCAGCCTCCTAATAGTTAGTAGTACATATGTGAGCCACCAGTGTCTTTTCCTCCTCCTCCTTCTCTCCTCCTCCTCTTCCTCCTCCTCCTCCTGCTCTTCCTCCCCTCCCCCTCTTCCTCCTCCTCCTCCTCCTTCTCCTCCTCCTTGTCCTCCTCCTCCTCCTCCTTCTCCTCCTCCTCTTCCTCCTTTTCTGGTAGGTTCTCACTAAATTTTGTCTTGGCTAGCCTTCCACTATGGTTCTCCTATCTCTACCTCTAGAGGAGTGAGTCAGCATAGCTGGAAAGGAAACAGAACTTTTGCCTGACTCACTGGGGTGACAAGATCAGCAGGAATTCATATCGTCTCAACCTTCTCTCAACCCTTTCTAATTCATTTCTTCCTCCTTCTAAACTCTGTGTGTGTGTGTGTGTGTGTGTGTGTGTGTGTGCATTTATAATTGTGCTAGTACTCGGGCTTGGACTCAGGGCCTGGAGCTCTCATTTGGCTTTTATTGCTTATGACTGGTACTTTACCATATCAACCACAGCTCCATTTCCAACCCTTTATTGCCAGTCGTGGGGCTTGAACTCAGGGCCTGGGCACTGTTCCTAAGCTTCTTTTGGTCAAGGCTAGTATTCTACCACTTGAACCACAGTGCTATTTCTGGCTTTTCTGTGTATGTGGTCCTGAGGAATTGAACCCAGGGCTTCAGCCATGGTAGGCAAGCACTCTACCCCTAAGCCACCTTCCCAATTCTTTGCTGGTTGATTGGAGATCAGGCTCTCACAGACTTTTCTGCCTAGGCTGGCTTCAAACCGAGGTCTCTGCCTTTCTGAAGAGCCAGGATTATAGGCATGAAACACTAGCATCCAGATTCACGCCAGGGGGGTTTTTTTTGTTTTGTTTTTGCTTCTGATCCAGATTGTAAACATGTCTTGGATGGATTTATATCCTGCTTAGGGCCATAGCCCACACAGTACAAAGTAGAGTTTACCTTCACTTGAGGTGAATTCTCATGGGCATTTAGTGGTGAGGATTACATAGTGTGGGCTATTATAGGACCCAGGCAGTATGTGAGAAAATGGGAATGCACACAGCAGAGACCTTGGCATCTCTTTGATGGCCACAAAGGGAAAGTGTGGGTTTCCTCCATCTTGACATAAGTTCCTTTTTGGATTCTCCACGTGTGAAGTTTCTCTGAAGCGATCCTTCTTTGATCTCCAACAGAATGCACTTTGTAGATCATCTCCATCCTTGACCCCTTGTGCCTCTCCTTCCCACAATAGCCAGGTGTTCTTCAGAGATAATGCCATCTGCACAATAGCTTTGTGTCTCCTTCATGTCCTTCAGAAGTAGGGGTGGGGAGGCTTCAAACTTAGAGACCTATAGCATCACTGAAGGGCCTTTGTTGCTTTTCCTTGAGATAAATGGGTGCCGGTGTCTCTGGGCAAAAGGGATCAAACTTTGCACAGTGATTTTCAGATCCGTTCAGCCTCCCAAGTAGCTAGGATTACAGGTGTGTATCACTGACACCTGGCTGCATTCTTTTTTTTTTTTTTGTCAGACTTGGGAGTTGAACTCAGGACCTGGGCACTGTCCCTGAGATCCTTTTGCTCAAGGCTAGCACTCTACCACTTGAGCCACAGCCCCATATCCAGTTTTTTCTGTGTATATGGTCCAGAGGAATCCAACCCATGGCTTCATGCATGCTAGACAAGCACTCTACCACTAAGCGACATTCCTACCCTTGCATTCATGTTTAAGGATGGTTTTCTTTCTCTTGTCAGCCCTCTTGCCTTCTTGTAGTTTCCTGAGAACCTCAATTCCTTTCTCCTGAACACCACCAGTTTCTCCTCCAAGTGGAAAAGAGATGGAAAGTATTCAGAGTTTCGTAATGCTTTGTTTTGGCTCTATTTTTCTTCTATTGATTTCTTTGTAATTAAAAAGGTCATAGAAATGTGAGGGGCTGAGAAGGTGACTCAGTGGTAGAGTGCTTGCCTTGCATGCCTGAGGCCCTGGGTTCAATTCTTCAGCACCACATAAGCAAAAAGAAAACGCTGAAAGTGGCACTGTGGCTCAAGTGTTAGAGCGCTAGCCTTGACCTGAAGAGCTGAGGGACAGCGCCCAGGCCCAGAGTACAGGCCCCACGACCGGGGCCAAAAAAGAAAAAAAGAAATGTGAGAGAAACGGTAGAAAGATGGAAGGGATCCTAATAGATGAGATGGGTGGAATATGGTGAATAATGGTGAAAGCATGTGCTTGTAGGGAATGTGGACTGACAATCATTCCTTCATGCTGAGTTTTTGGGGTAGGGAAGCCAAAGGCCCAGGGAGGGGACTTCACTGGCTGTGGAATTTCTGTGGGCAGGGCTCTCAGCGAACAGCACCCCTGGTGGGCAAATCCAGTGTAGCAGCACATGTTACTTGGGGAAGCAAAGAACTGTCTGGCCTTGGGCTCCCCATTCACCATGCAGAGACAGGAGAAATGAAACACCCGGGGACATTTTTTAGATACAGCCGTAGAATGCATACATCTCTCTAGAGAATCAGCCTCTGTGGGCAGCTGCTGGTTTAGCTCAGAAGTGAAGGGTTGGAGAAGAAAGGAGGGAGAAAGAGCCAGGGATGTTGGTTTCTTGTTTTTAGCTCTGTTAGCGTCTTCTGTCCCCTGTGCTAAGCAAGGTATTGTCAAGTGACTTTTTCAGAAGTGCAGTATTGGATTGTTCTGCTGGTACTCAGAGACTCTCAGACAAGCATCTTCTTCAGTCTTCTATTCAATAGTTTTCCTGCTGATCCATAAACCACACATCATCTCTGGGCATGGTTGTTTCTCTCTCTCTCTTTTCTTCTTGGTGCTGGTTTTGGGGCTTGAACTCAGGGCCTGAGTGTTGTCTCAGAGTGCTGCTGTCTATCACTTGAGCCACAGCTCTACTTCTGTGGTGTGTGTGTGTGTGTGTATGTGTGTGTGTGTGCGTGTGTGTGTGTGTTTGGTGCTTAATTGACAAAAAGAGTCTCATACATTTTCCTGCCCAGGCTGACCTTGAATGATGAGATCTCAGATCTCAGATCTCTCCTCAGATCTCAGCCTCCCATGTAGCTAGGATTACAGACATGTGCCACTGGTGCCCGACTCTGGTTACCTCTTCTTCCTTTTCTCCTGTTTCTGTGTTTCCTTTCATTCATTCCTGGCCACCTCCATCTGGTAAAGAATGTTTTAGCCATCTTCTTCCCAATCCCTTACCCTTTCAAGAAGCCATGTGTGATATGATCACCAGATGCAATCTCTTTGATCATAAATAGGATCCCATTTTACTTCCTGAACTGCCTGTTACACAGTGGCCTCCAAATGGCCTATCTCCCTCCGTACTCACAACAAGCCTACAATCAAAGCAGTTGTCTTTTATAAAAATTGCCAAACTGTAGGTCAGTGGCTTATACTTACAATTGTAGCTGAGATCTGAGGATCATGGGTTGAAGCCAGCTTGGGCAGACAAATCTGAGAGCCTCTTATCTCCAATTAACCACCAAAAATAAAGAGCTTTATGTCCAGCACAAACCTTGAGCTGCAAAAAAACTCAGGAGCAGTGCCTAGGCCCTGAAGTCAAGCTCTAAGACTGTCAGATGCACACACACACACACACACAAACACACATGCACACACACACACACACACACACACACACACACACACACACACACACACACACACTTGTCATTTTATAGTTAAGAAATTGAGACACAGGTTAAGCAGCTTGTCCAAGATTAACTCACTGACAAACAGCAATGCTAGGGAATAGATTCATGCCTCATGGGCTCCATCAGTCATACTTGTTCTTCCTGGACCGTCATATCAGCTGCAGAGCTCTGCCTGGTTGTTGGCAACATGAATTATGGCATCTTGAGATGGGTGGCAAATCCCTGTGTGTCACTTGGCAGGGCTGGGCCTGGTGAAGCTATCTGGGTCTCCAAGGTGGACATTGTCTCAACAACAGTGATATATTCAGGTCCCATGAGAGAGAGAGAGACACCAGGGCCTCTTCCTTTTTCTGCTTTGGTGCAGGAGGAGCTACAGCTTCAAGGAGAGTGAGAATTTGGCTCTGGTCCCTGGGCTACTGCCGAACCAGCCTTGTAGAGGCTGCTTCTGCTTAGAGATTGTCATAAATTGCTGGGCCTTGCAGCTGACAGCCAGCCAGCTGCATGAAGTGTTCAGAAAGCCAATAGAAGCCGCCACTGCAGAAGCCTTCCGTTTATGTTCCGATCCTCCTCATCCATCATGCCAGACAAAGGAGTCAGTGCGACAGTCACCTTCTTCCCAAATGAGGATTCAGGGGTGAGGGGTCACATCTCAGGGGGACAGAGGGCCTTAGCTCCCTCAGGGAAGGGCGGTCACCTCCTTCTGGCACGTTTGGCAGGCATTACCTCATTCAACTCCCATTTGTTCCTGCATGTATTGAGCAAGTTGCTGATGCTGAGCTACTGGTAGCAGTCAGTAGTCCCTGACCTCTTCTGAAAGATGAGAAGAAACAAGTGCTACCATTTCTCCAGGGTTGTCAGTAAGAGTCTGAAAGTTTAGCTCTGAGATTGCTGCTAACCGTGTGTGTGAGTGTGTGTGTGTGTGTGTGTGTGCGCGCGCACACACGCACGTGCGTGCCAGTACTGAAGCTTGAACTTAGAACCTTCTGCTTGCTCTTGTTCAACTTTGTTGCTCATGGCTAGTGTTCTACCACTTTATCCATACCTGTACTTTCTTGTGCTGGTTAAGTAAAAATAAAAGCCTCTCAGATTTGTCTGCCCAAGATTCTCAGATCTCAGCCTCCTGAGTAGCTAGGATTATAAGCATGACTGTCAGCATCCAGCTTGTTGCTAATTTTTGAGTAAAAGTTCAGAAAGCCATTTTCATCCTTAGAGCCAGAACTAATCCATAGCTTTTCATGCATGATCTCTCTCTTTACAATTGGTGATTTAAAAATAAATAAATGATCCTTAGTTATGGTGGGCCACGAAACGTTTCAAAAGGCTTAGAAAGAAAAAAAAAAGGCTTAGAAAGGGGCTGGGAAGGTGGCTCAGTGGTAGAGCGCTTGCCTTGCATGCATGAGGCCCTGGGTTCGATTCCTCAGCACCACATAAGCAAAAAGAAAAATGCCGGAAGTGGCGCTGTGGCTCAAGTGGTAGAGTGCTAGCCTTGAGCTGAAGAGCTGAGGGACGGCGGCGCCCAGGCCCAGAGTTCAGGCCCCAGACCGGACACCTCCCCCCCCACCCCCCACCCCCCCGTGCTTAGAAAGGCTTAGAAACCAAGCAAGAGCTGGAAGTATAGCTTGATGGTAAAGCATTTGTCTAACGTATATGAGGCCTGGAGTTCATCCAACAGCACAAAACCAAATAGTAGCCAAACCAAAGTTCTTCCTCCTGAGCTCTAGCCTCTCTCCAAAATGACAGTTTTTTCTTTCTGGAAAGCAGTTTTGGGACACGTAAAAAATATGAAGGTGTTCTGTGTAGAACCTTGATTTTCTTAGTTAAACCATTGGAAGTGGCGCTGTAGCTCAAGTGGTAGAGCGCTCGCCTTGAGCTGAAGAGCTGAGAGACAGCGCCTAGGCCCAGAGTTCAAGCCCCACAACCGACAAAAAAAAAAAAAAAAGTCTGTCTTAGTTAAACCATTTATCTTAGAAGCCTTTCTGTGCCAGTGAGATATGTTGAATTTATTCTTTTTAAAGATTGTGCGGGATTATATTGTAGGGATGTGCAATACTTAATGATGCAACCCAATGGCTCTGTGTGTGTGTGTCAGTACTGGGGCCTAGCACTATCACTTGAACCATAGCTCCACTTCTACTTTTTGCTGGTTAATTGGAGAGAAGATCTCACAGACTTTCCTGACTGGGTTGGCTTCAAATTTTGATCTTCCGATCTCAGGTTCCATAGTAGCTGGAATTACAGGTGTGAGCCACAGGTGTCTAGCCCCGTTTGATATTGACAGCTGCTTGTGGGGTTTTTTTCTTTTTCTTTTCTGGTTGCTTTATATACAGCTCTACAATTTCCTTGGCATACTTTAGGCTAAATGCTTAATGAAGAAATTGCTGATTAAGAAATGTGATTTAATTTTTATAGCTGTTTCCATATTGTCTTCTGAAGCTTGAATATTCTCGTAGCATCCTACTGCATGAGACTATTTTTTCCTTATGATTTTCCTTCTTTAGCCAATCTTGCAAAACCCATTTTCTAGTATATGGAAGGAATATCCTGTTATCTCTAAAAATGACTTACACCTTCTTTTAAAAAATTCTTTTGCACTACTATATATGTTTGTATTCTGTCCTTTTTTTGGAAGGGAGCTCAGTGAAAGTATAATTGTTTATCTGTGTATTCATAAAGGTATTTTTGCTTTTTTTTGGTCAGTCGTGGGGCTTGAACTCAGGGCCTGGGCACTGTTCCTGAGCTATTCAGCTCAAGGTTACCTATCTATCACTTTGAGCAACAGTACCACTTCCAGTTTTCTGATGGTTTATTGGAGATAAGAGTCTCAGATACATTCCTTAATGGGCTGGCTTTGGACCTCTATCCTCATATCTCAGCTTCCTGAATAGCTAGGATTACAGGTGTGAGCTACCAGCACCTGGATTATTTTTACTTTTTAAGTTATCTAATAAGAAAAAGGTTTTAGAGAAGAAAGTCCACCTATATGAATGTAACCAAAAGCTCCTTGGCTCTGATTGAGGAGGCCAGAAGGAAAGATAAGAGTGTGAGGGTCATTTGATTGTAAAACAATCCCATCTCATTATTCTATATGGACTTGGCCTGTGATGGCCTTGATCCTTTGTGAGTTCCTGTAAGTAATGTGCTAGTCTGCTTTTCCCAGTACTTGTTCCTAATTTGCAATTGTCATAGAGCAATGGTGTTTGGGGTTGGAGGCATAGCTCAGGTGATAGAGCACCAGCCAATGAGCAAAAACATCAGATACCCAATTTGAGTCCCAGTCTCAAAAGAAAATGTGTGAGGAAAATAAAGTATTACCTGATTGAAGTGTTACATATAAACACCATAATCACACAGTTTCAAATCTTCATTTAAATCATGGATCCATTTGAGTTGATTTCTTCTTTTAAAACTGCTAGAGGTAGGGATCTGATTTTATTCATCTGCAGGCAAGATATCTAATTTCTCCAGTCTCATGTATTGAAAAGATTGTCCCTTTTCCAGTGCCTGCCTGTCTTTTTTGGGCATGGTCAAAAATCACTTGGCTCTAGATGGTGGGGTTTATATATAAGCTCCATATTGAGTTCCATGCATCTAAATATATTCTAAAATATTTTTTGTGCCTGTCCTTGGGCTTAAATTTAGGGCATTCAGTTCCATGCATCTAAATATGGTTTTAAATATTTTTTGTGCCTGTCCTGGGGCTTGAATTTAGGGCCTGGGTGGTGTCCCTGAGCTTCTTTTGCTCAAGGCTAGTTTGACCACTTGAGCCACAGCCCCGCTTACAGCTTCTTTTTGCTTCTGATTAAGATCCTCAGATCTCAGCCTTCTTAGTCTCTAGGATTAAATATATGAGCCACCGGTGCCTGGATAGTTTTTCATTTTGAATAAAATTTTACAGAATCTAATACTTCTTTCAAGGATAATTGAGTATATACAGTAACCAACAATTTCAATTTTGTACCTTTAAACTGTGTGTCAGCTGGGCACCGGTGACTCACATCTGTAAGTCCTTGCTACTCAGGAGGCTGGAGATCTGAGAATCATGGTTCAACACCAACTCAGGCAGAAAAGAAGTCCGTGAAACTCTTATCTCCTGTTAAACACCAAAAAGCTAGAAGTGGAGCTGTGGCTCAAGTTGTAGAGTGCTAGCCTTGAGCACAAAAGCTCAGGATCAGGGTCCAGGCCCTGAGTTCAAGTCCCAGTTCTGGCACACATGCTCCACTAAAGAGAAATAGTAGTTATTGGTCATCCCCAATACCCCTTTAATGCACAAATCCCATCTTCATCTTTGAATCCTTCCTTTATGTAAATGTATACATAAAATTTATGTATAAATTATATACATATGTAATTTAAAATTAAATATAATTAAAATTAAAGATTAAAATATGCCTCCATCAGCCATACTGTCCTTATGTGTTCTAATTTCTCTTTACTATTTTCAGACATATTGAGTGTACAACCGATTGTAGAAAACATTGTACAATAGATTCTAGAATATGTTCCAGACTCAATCCTGGAGACTATTCCAGTGCCTATTCTAGAACCCATTCAAGAACATACTTTCTGGAAATGTTCTAGAACATATTTTTGGAGCTATGACCTGTTGAGTTTCTGACTTGTTTGAACCTGTATATGTCCCTGTTTCTCTCTGTGTTTTCTGTCTGCTCTCCTATTGGGGTTTCTCCTGTTGTCATCTTGGTGAATTCTTCCTCTTCTTTTCCCCAACTGAACTTCATGTCCATCACCTTGCTTTTTTGCTCTTGTCATCTTGGTGAAGAGCTTGATTTTTTAATATATATTTTATTGTAAAGATACTGTACAGAGGGGTTACTGTACAGAGGTTGCAGTTGCATGAGTAAGGTAAGGAGTACATTTCCTATCGAGCATTGTTACCCCTCCTTTGTTTTTCCCCTACCATTCCTTTCCTCCCCACCTCCCCAACTCTTCTCCCCACTCCCTTCCCCCGTGCCTGAAGTTGTAAAGTTTGTTTTCAATGTAGTGTCTTGTTTACAATGAGCCAACCTCTATCCCTATTTAAGCATCTTGTTTTTTCCCTTCCCCTCCCCAAATTAGAAAAATATATATATAAGAAGCAGGACACTAGAATCAAATACAGTGAAAACAGGGGTTAGACCATGGGGAAGGAACATACCAAAGAAACAAAAAAAATCACATAGTACATTATAAATATGTTGAAAACAATAGCTAGAAAGAAAAAAAACCCACTGTCTATCTTGGGGTTCATTTTGCTTAACGTCATCTTATATGGTCATATGTACATAGCTTTTGACCTTTGCTGCGTGACCTAGACATATACCAGTTATTGCAAATAAGAGAAACCATGGGACATACGTTTTTTGGGCTTGGCTTACTTCACTTAATATAATTTTTTCCAAGTCTTTCCATTTCCTAACAAATGGGGCGATATCATTCATTCTGATGGAGGCATAAAATTTCATTGTATATATATACCAGGTTTTCTTGATCCATTCATTTACCGAGGGCATCTGACTTGGTTCCATAGCTTAGCTATGTTAAATAATGCTGAGATAAACATAGTTGTGCTGGTAACTTTAGTGTAGTTTTGTTTGTGATCATTTGGGGCCCAAAAGTGGGATTGCTGGGTCATAGGGGAGCTCTATGTGGAGTCTTTTGAGGAACCTCCATACTACTTTCCAAAAGTGGTTGAACAAGTTTCCACTCTCACCAATAATGCAGTAGGCTTTGCTTCTGTCCACATGCCCTCCAGCATCTGTTGTTATTAACTTTCTTGATTCTAGCCATTCTAAGTGAGGTGAGGTGGAATCTCAATGTTTTTTTTGATTAGCACTTCTTTTATGGCTAGATAAATTGAGAATTTCTTCAGGTGTCTATTGACCATAGTGAAGAGCTTCTTTTGGGAGTTTTCTCAGAATAGACACACAGGAACAAACATTGAAAGGAAAACTGTTTTCTGAAATATCACTGGTTTAATCTCTGCACTTCATTGACCTTTGACTTGGGAAGAGGACTCTGGGTTAGAAATTATTTTCTCTTCTCGTTTAAAAGGCCTGGTTTCATTTTCTTTAAAGTTTCATGAAGTTCTATTGAGTGAGCATTGGTATGTATTCACGTGGTTTTTTTTTTCTCTAGGGGAATTTTTAGCTTTTTAAATATGATTTTAATTTTAATATAGTTTAAATTTTAATACAAAAATTTAAATATTATTTTAATATATTTTATTGTTGATATATTTTAATATAATTTTAATGTGTTGTACAGAGGGCCTACCATTTCATAAGTCAAGTAATGAGTACATTTCTTCTTTTGGACACTGTCACCCCTTCCTTTACTTTCCCTGTTTCCCCCTCCCATCCCTGACCACAAGTTATGTAAGTCATTTTCCACATAGTGTCTACTGAATAGCATGAGTGCATTTGTTTATTCTCCCTTCCTCCCTTTCTGGGCCCTTTCTTTACTCACTTCACAGAAGAAAAAAAAAGCAAAAATACCATCACCACCCAAAACAACATTTGTATCTTTTGTTCTTCTTCTGGAGAAATCGGAAATTTCTTTGATCATTGATTGCTGAGCACTAGCCTTGACTTAAGCCTGTTTTATCCTGTACTGTTCTTTTTGTTGTTGTTGTCTGTTGTGGGGCTTGAGCTCAGGGCCTGGACACTGTCCCAGAACCTTTTTGGGCTCACAGCTAGTGCTCTACCACTTGAGCCACAGCACCACTTCTGGGTTTTTGAGTTTTAGAGATAAGAGGTTCACAGGGACTGTGCTGACCAGGTTGGCTTTGAACAATGATCCTCAGATCTCAGCCTCCTGAGTACTTAGGATTACAGGCATGAGCTTGTAATTACAGCTCAGCTTGTGCTGAGCCTCTCACTGTGGAAACTCAGGTTATTTCCTTATAGGAAAGAATTAGGGAGTTCCGGGAAGATAGAGGAGGAGAAGCTGGAGGGTAAACAAGCTCTCGCATAGAAAGCAGTTTTAGAGTTCCAGTGAACAGTCCTAAGCCAGAGAATCACAACAAGTGTGCCATCACAGGACACAGAGTTAGGCCAGAGAGGGAAAATCCAGGCAAGGAGAGAGATTGGAGCTCTTGCCAGCCAGCGGCAGCGGCGGCAGCGGCCGTACTGCCATACCTGAAACAGAGAGAGTCCAGGACGAAAGAGCCAGACGCGGGAGGTGAGCGGATTCTACTCAACACCAGCAAGAACCGACAAGGAGCGGACATCTTCATCCTGCAGTTCGCAGACCACAGACAACCCAGGAACCAAGACTCGGCGTGAGTAGAAGCCTGACGTCCTCACTCCTTCTCAGGGAGCAGAGGAGGGAAGGCCACCCCTCCCCCCGAGTACCAGAGATCTCCATCTTGGATACCGAAAAAGCTTGGCTCAGCGGAGCTGCTAGCTCCAATTCAGGCCTTGGAATTAAAGGAGTCATTTAGCAGATCACAAGAACTTAATGGCACGACCTGCCAGACTCAGCTCCAGCCAGGGAAAAGTCACCCAATTCGGGCGCCAGCCCTAGGAGTGGTTTTCTTCACTGAGGAATCAGAGCTAGAGGCTGCCCCTCCCTTTAGGAGCCTCCACATCAGTAAACAGAAACCCTGAGAGTGGCTCCAGGCTGGGCTCTGTGAATTTCTCACAAACTAGCCCCCGGGAAAAGCTGCTGTTTGCTGAAAAGCCTCAACTCTACCCAGAACCAAACTGCATCTCCAAACTTGAGGAAAAGGCCATCTCCCTCTTTTGTGATACTGAAAGCAGACTCCCCTCCCATTGAAATAACTTGGGAGGAGGATCACAAAATCCTGGGTAAAGCAGAGCATTTTTCTGCCTGTCCAAACAAACTGACTTAAGAAACCAACCAAGCCACAGGACCACAAGCAGACCAGAGACTCCAACCAGAGGCTGATTACAGACACAAGGCAGATACAAGATTTTTCCCAACCCTCCCCAAAAATTCAAAGAACTTTCTTTTCCTTCTTTTTTTTAATACCTTTTACAAATTTTTTTTTGTTTTCTAAAACTTTTAATTTTTACCTTTTTTGAAAAAAATTGTTTTCTAGTAACTTTTTTTTCCCCCTTGTAATCTTTATTTTAGGGATACATGCGTGTGTGCGCTTTTCTTTCTTTCTTTTTTCTTTTTAAAAAAATTTTTTTCTTTTTGTTTTTTGCTTAGCTCGACTGACCTTCTGATCTTTTTTTTTCTTTCTTCCTTATCCTTCTCACCTTTTCCTCTCTTTTGTTCTTCTTCATGGGACTTAATTGTTGTTCTGCACATCCTCAGATAAACCCGTAGTTGCCTATTAGACCCTATCCCCATTGTGTACACACTTAATCCACAAATTAATTACTCAATTCAAAACCTCTGAGACTTAAATTCCTCAATAGCACTACTACCTCTTTATACCTATATAATATTTTAAGTATTTTTATTTTTAAGTTTTTCACATCTCCTTTATATCCCTCCCCTTCTCTCATTATATTCACGTTCTTTGAATAGTTTGTTCTCGAATCTGCATATCATTAATTTTTATTTTTCTCTTTTCTCTGGTCTCTTTTTATTTCCTTTCTCTTTCTTCTTGTTTTCTCTCTCTCTACTTTCATCCTATCCAACCTATTTCCTGCTTTGAGACTAGGACTTGGTTAAGTTAACTCTCCCTGTATCTTCCCACATCACTCTATTCCTATTTTTTACCCACATATCTCTCTAACCCTAATAATTTCTGGTTTACCAAATTCTTCTTTGCGGTTCATAGCCCATTAATATATAGTTGTTTGATGTTGAATAGAGGTATCTGTTGAACTACATTGTATCTGCAGACTATTGTCTGTGCAAATTTAGACTTTGGTTGATGCTTGCCTTAAGTTAGTGTTCTAGCACAAAACTGGTGTTATTTTCATCCCAAATGGGCAGAGTAAGCCGGAAAACCACAAGAAAAATGGCAAGTCTGGGTATCTCCACTCCCTCTCATGATAATCAGGGGACAGAACAGATAATGAAGAATCCAGAGGAGAGTTCCCAAATAGCTCTACAAACACTGCTGGCAAACATGAGAAGTGAAAAGATTGAAAACATACAAAGAACTCTGTATGTGCGTGATAGGGAGAGAGAGGAGGCAAACAAAAGGTCAATGCAGGAAAAGATTGAAAACCTACAAAAGACTCTGTATGAACGTGAGAGGGAGAGAGAGGAGGCAATCCAAAGGTTTATACAGGAATATCATGAGCAAGAGGAAGCTACTCAAAAACTGATACAGGATTTGCATGAGCAGCTTGAGAATACTCAAAGAGAAAGGCAGGAATGGCGTGAACAGGCTGAGAACACTCAAAGAGAACTACAGGAATGGCATGAACGGGAGGAAGCTAAGCAAAGAGTAATACAGGAATTGAGAGAGCAGAATGAGAATACACAAAGATCACTAAAGGCGTTCATGGGATCCATTAACAAAGAGCTGAAGGAAGTCAGGTAGACCACAAAGGGAATGCTTAATGGAAACCAACAGAAGGAATGGGAGTCCAAGGAAACCATAACCAATCAACTAAATGATTTGAGAATAAACACTGAACACCAAATTAAGGAAGTAAAGAAGTTCATACAAGATCTAAAACAAAGCTTCAACAAAGAATTTGAAGCCATCAAAGCTGACCAATTAGAAGGAAAAGAGATAAAAAACAATGTAGAGAGTCTTGACAGCAGGTTAGACCATGCAGAAGATAGAATCTCAGGGAAGACAGCCTAGATATTATAGAGAAAGAACATACAACCATCCAAGACAAGTCCAAGAAATATGATAGATCTATCCAACACTTGGAAGACACCATCAGAAGGCCTAATCTAAGGATAATGGGTGTAGAGGAGCACCTAGAAACAGAAGTTAATGGTATAAGAAATTTGTTTAACAGGATCCTAGCAGAGAACTTCCCAAACATGCAAAAAGATAAGCCTATTCAGATACAAAAGCTTTTAGAACTCCAAATAGAACAGATCAGAATAGGACATCCCCCCCCTCCCGTCACGTTATAATCCACAGAGGATCAACTCAGACCAAGGAAAAGATCCTTAAACCTGTGAAGGAGAAAAGATTAATCACCTATAAAGGGAAACCAATTAGAATCACCTCAGATTATTCAGCAGAGACAATCAAAGCAAGAAGAGCTAGGAATGATATATGCCAAGCCCTAAAAACAAACAACTATCAACCAAAAATTCTGTACCCAGCTAAACTCTCCTTCATAACTGAAGGCCAGATGAAAACCTTCCATAGCAAGGAAAAATTGAAACAATACATCTCCACCAAACCAGCCCTACAAAAGATTCTTACAGATGTCCTACACATAGAAAACCAACAAGACCACAATCAAAGCCAAGAAAATGCACCCAAAATGAGAACCCAAGAACCATAGGAAGAACCTAGTTTTTGCAATCCCCAAGAAGGTAGATAACATGGCAGGAACTCCCAAATACCTCTCAGTCCTATCTCTTAATATTAATGGACTTAACTCTCCAATTAAGCGACATAGACTGTCTAGTTCGATTAAAAAACAAGATCCTTCTCTCTGCTGCCTTCGGGAGTCACATCTTGCCCGTAAAAACAAACACAATTTCAATGTTAAAGACTGGAGCAAAATCTACCAAGCAAACGGCCCCCATAAACAGGCGGGAGTTGCAATCCTAATATCAGATAAAATGGACTTCAAATTAAAATTTGTAAGAAGAGATAAAGAAGGTCGCTACATACTAATTAAGGGATCTCTCCTTCAGGAGGATATTACAATTCTAAATATCTATTCGCCAAAAAATAGAGCACCCAAATTTATCCAAGAAACACTACTTTCCCTCAAATCCCACATAGATCCAAAGACATTAATTGTTGGGGATTTTAACACACCACTCTCCCCAATAAGTAGATCAACTCGGCAAAAATGCAAGAGAAACCGCAGATCTAAACAGCTGCATAGATCAACTAGATTTAACAAACATCTACTGAATATTTCACCCAGCAGCATCAGAATACACGTTTTTCTCAGCAGCACACAGAGCATTTTCTAAAATAGACCACATTTTAGGCCACAAAGCAAACTTGTCCAAATTCAGAAACATTGAACTTATACATTGCATTCTCTCCAACCACAAGGGAATAAAATTAGAACTCAACACCAAAAGTCACCAAAGAAAGTCTGGTAACACATGGAGGCTGAACAACACTCTGCTGAATCACGAGTGGGTCATGGAAGAGATTAGAAAGGAAATTAAAATGCTCATGTTATTCAACAAAATGAACACACAAATTACCAGCTCCTCTGGGACACAGCAAAGGCAGTACTCATAGGCAAGTTTATAGCTCTGAGCTCCTACATCAACAAATTGGAGAGATCTGAAACCAACAATTTAATGACACATCTAAACCTCCTTGAAAAAGAGCAGCAAGATAAACCCCAATCCAGTAGACGGAAAGAAATAATCAAAATTAAATCAGAATCAAATGAATTAGAATCCAAAAAAAACTATAGAAAGAATCAACAAAACAAAGAGTTGGTTCTTCGAAAAATTTAACAAAATTGACAGACCCTTAGCAAATCTTATCAGAAAAAGAAGAGAACACACCCAAATTAATAAACTCAGAGATGAGAATGGAAACATCACCACGGAAACAACCAAGATTCAGAACATTATAAGGGAATACTTCTCAAAACTTTATGCTAATAAGTTTGACAACTTGACAGAAATGGACCTCTTCCTAGCAAATATTGACATGCCAAAACTAAACCAAGATGAGTTAAACTATCTTAACAGGCCCATATCAAGCATTAAAATAGAAACAGCAATAAGAGACCTCCCAGCTAAGAAAAGCCCAGGACCAGATGGTGTTACAGCAGAATTCTACAAGGCCTTCAAAGCAGAGCTCACACCAATACTCCTCCAACTTTTCAATGAAATTGAAAGAGAAAGTTCACTACCGAACACATTCTATGAAGCCTTCATAACCCTCATCCCAAAACCAGGCAGGGACTCATCAAAGAAAGAGAACTATAGACCCATTTCTTTGATGAACATTGATGCAAAACTCCTCAACAAAATTTTGGCCAATCGACTTCAACAATTCATCCAAAAAATGATACACTACGATCAAACAGGATTCATTTCAGGGATGCAAAGCTGGTTCAATATACGCAAATCAATTAATATTATTCATCACATCAACAGGAGCAAGAATAAGAACCACATGGTTATCTCAATAGATGCAGAAAAAGCATTCGACAAGATCCAACACCCCTTTATGATGAAGGTTTTGGAAAAATTAGGAATCCATGGAACATTCCTCAATATAATAAAAGCTGTATATGACAAACCTACAGCCAGCATTATACTCAATGGTGAAAAACTAAAGCCATTTCCTCTTAACTCAGGAACAAGACAAGGATGTCCACTCTCTCCACTTTTCTTCAATCTAGTATTAGAATGCCTAGCTAGAGCAATAAGACAAGATGCAAACATAAAGGGGATCCAAAGAGGGAACGAAGAAATAAAACTCTCCCTTTTTGCAGATGACGTGATCTTGTATTTAAAGAAAGCCATGAACTCCACTCCCAAATTACTCAAGCTGATTCAAAACTTTGGTAAACTAGCAGGGTATTAAATTAACCCCCCAAAATCAATGGCTTTTCTGTATGCCAACAATGAGAAAAGTGTGGCTGAAATTAGGAAAGCAACTCCATTTGTAATAGCCCCACAAAAAATAAAATACCTAGGAATTAACTTAACCAAAGAAGTGAAGGACCTCTATGATGAAAACTTTAAAAACTTGAAAAAGGAAATCAAAACAGAACTTAGAAAATGGCAAAACCTCCCATGCTCCTGGATTGGAAAGATTAACATCGTGAAAATGGCAATACTTCCTAAGGCTATCTACAAATTCAACGCAATACCTATCAAAATTCCAACCTCATTCTTCAAGGAAATAGAAGAGGCAATCCAAAAATTCATATGGAGCAATGAAAGACCCCGAATAGCAAAAACGCTCCTCAAGGGAAAGAACACTGCTGGTGGAATATCAATACCAAATTTCAAACTCTACTCTAAAGTCATAGTAATCAAAACAGCTTGGTACTGGCATAAGAACAGACCTCAGGACCAATGGAATAGAATTGAAAACCCAGAAATGAACCTACAGACCTATGTCCATCTAATCTTTGATAAGGGAGCAAAAAAAATAGAATGGAAGAAAAACAGCCTCTTTCAGTAAATGGTGCTGGCAAAATTGGTTAACTACTTGTAGAAAACTAAAGCTAGATCCTTATATATCACCCTGCACCAGAATCAACTCCAAATGGATCAAAGACCTCGAAGTCAAAGCAGAAACTCGGAAAACATTACAGGATGGAATAGGAGAAACCCTAGGTCTCCTTGGCACAGGCCCACATTTTTTAATAGAGACCAAGAAACACAACAAATCAGAGAACGGTTGAACAAATGGGAGTGCATGAAATTGCAGAGCTTCTGCATGGCAAAGGACATAGCTAGCAAGATCAATAGAAAGCCCACGGATTGGAAGAAGGTCTTCACTAGCCATATAATGGACAAGGGTCTCATATCTAAAATATACTTGGAACTCAAAAAATTAAATCCCCCAACAACAGATCCTCAAAGAAACAACTGCCCAATAAATAAGTTGGCTAAAGACTTGAAGAGAAACTTCTCTGAAGAAGAAAGAAGGATGGCCAATAGACACATGAAGAAATGCTCAACATCCCTAGCAAAAGAAATGCAAATCAAAACAACATTGAGATACCACCTCACCACCGTTAGAATGGCTATAATCAAGAACTCTAACAACAACAGATGCTGGAGGGGATGTGGACAGAAGGGGACCTTACTTCATTGTTGGTGGGAGTGTAAACTTGTTCAACCACTTTGGAAAGCAGTATAGAGGTTCCTGAAAAGACTTCACATAGAGCTCCCCTATGACCCAACAATCCTACTTTTGGGCATTTACCCAAATGTTTACAAACAAGACCACACTAAAGCTACCAGCACAACTATGTTTATTGCAGCATTATTTACCATAGCTAAGATATGGAACCAACCCAGATGCCCCTCAGTAGATGAATGGATCAAGAAAATGCGGTATATGTACACAGTAGAATTCTTTGCTTCCATCAGAAAGAATGACATTGCCCCATTTGTTAGGAAATGGAAAGGCTTGGAAAAAATTATATTAAGTGAAGTAAGCCAAGCTCAAAGAAACATAGGTCCCATGGTTTCTCTTATTTGCAATATCTAGTATATGTCTGAGTCATGCAGAAAAGGTCAGATAATGTGATGTTAGGAAAATGAACCCTTAGATATGTATTTAAATGTTTTTTTTTCTTTCATGCATTTGTTTCTAACGCATTTATAAGATTATTTCTTTGTTGCTTTGTATGTCTCTCCCCCACACTATAACCCCTGCTTTCACTATATTTGATGTAGGTATAATTTGTGGAGGAGATGGGGAAAAACAAGTCGTTTAAGGATACAGGTGGACCCGTTGCAACTATGAGAAGTACAAGTTGCCATGTTGAAAACGAACTTTACAACTTTGGTGCGGGGTGGGGGTTGGGGGGTGGGGAGGGATTTGGTCAGGGAGCGGGGGGAGGCTGGGAAGGGATGTGAAGGGTAAAGGAAGGAGGAGGCTGCAATGCTTGATAAGAAATGTACTCATTAACTTGCCCATGTAATTGTAACCCCTCTGTACAGTATGTTCACAAAAAATAAAAATTAAAATTAAAAAAAAGGAAAGAATTAGAAAATATTCTGTGCTTACTGCCTTTCTGTTCTTCCCCTATTTCTGTATCAGACTTCCTGTTACACAGGTGCTGGAAATTCTGGATGGATTATCTGTCTTTCTAATATTTTCTCCCTTGTTATCCATTGTTTAGTCTTTTATGTATTTATATTTGCTAGATCATCTTCTCTGTCTTATGATCCTTAGGTTTTTATTTCTCCAATCACATCCTTATTTTCGAAGAGTTCTTTCAGCTTTGTTATGACTCCTTTAATAGAATCATATTTTAACTTTATGGATTCAGTGTGCCTGGCTACTCTCTTTCACAGGCTACTAAGGACAGATTTTATTTTTCTCTTTCAGTTTTTCATCTTCCTGAATAGTATTTGTTCCTGTCTCCTCTCACCTCTGACCCCTCCAAAGTATATGTTTCCTGTCTGTTTTTTTTTCTGTTGTTGTTCAAGTCTTTTCTCTTACATTAATCTTCTTTGGTTGTCTGTTTATATTTAAGCATGGGTACCACTGACAGGGTTCATCCAGAGCTTTTTGTGTGCATGAATGTTTGCATTTTATGACGATTGGTTGGGCTGACTTAGGAGAATTCTGAGGGGTATTTTCTTCTTGAGGTCTTTTCTCTGTGAGATGTTTGGGTTCTGCAGAAAACAATTTCTCATATCTTGCTGAGAAAATGTGGTTATCTCTGCTCTGGTACTCCAATTAGAAATAAATGCTAAGCCCAGTACTGGTGGCTCATGCCTGTAATCCTAGCTACTCAGATGGCTGAGATCTGAGGATCTCAGGTCAAAGCCAGCCCAGGCAGGAAAGTTCTTGAGACTCTTATCTCCAATAAACTACTCAGAAAACCAGAAGTGGTGCTGTGGCTCAAGTGGTAGTGCTTGCCTTGAGCTGAAAAGCTGAGGGACAGCACCCAAGTTCAGAGTTGAAACCCCAGGACTGACAAAAAAAAAAAAAAGAAAGACAGAAGGAAAGAAATGCTAGAGTCTCAGCAACCCCAGGCTTCCTTATCTACTCTGAGATCTTGGTTTTATTCATGCTTCAGAATCAATTGTCAGCATGGTTTGGGTACAACTCCCCTAAGTTAGGGAGGACATGTGGAATGGTTTTTCTTCTTTTTTTCCCCCAAGTTTTTTTTTTTTTTTTTTTTTTTTTTGGTGGGGGGTCCGGTCATAGGGTTTGAACTCTGGGCCTGGGCGCTGTCCCTCAGCTCTTCAGCTCAAGGCTAGCGCTCTACCACTTGAGCCACAGCGCCACTTCCGGCTTTTTTTTCTTTTTGCTTACGTGGTGCTGAGGAATCGAACCCAGGGCCTTGAGCATGCAAGGCAAGCGCTCTACCACTGAGCCACCTTCCCAGCCCCCAAGTTTTTTTTATTATGAAAATTTTCAACCTTTGTTTTTTTTGCTGATCCTGGAGTTTGAACTCAGGGTCTGCTTGCTGTCCTTTAGCTCTTTTGCTGAAAGCTGGTGATCTACCACTTAAGCCAGACCTCTACTTTTATCTTTGTGTTGGTGTATAGGAGATAAGATTGTCTCTGATTTTTGGCTTAGATTGACTTTGAACCATGACCCTCAATATCTCTGCCTCCTGCATAGCTAGGATTACAGATGTTAGCCACCGATGTCTAACAATTGTGTTTTATATGCCAACTCTTGGATCCTTTCACCCCTTTATGTTTTATACATAAACCCTTGCAATCTCAAATTTCCTACAGGCACAGAGAGGCGGTTTTACACAAGAAGAGATTCATGTCATGGAGGCAAGGAGGAGGAACCAGGAATGGAGTCCCAGTTTTCTACTTCTGGATCCTGGCAGGTAATAGCTATTTCAGATCCAATTGTAGAATAAATGAGCACATTTATTCTCACATGTTGGGATGACAAAACTGATGAGTGTTTGGGGGAAAATAGGAGGCTCCAACTGACCACTCCTCCAAGAGATTTTTCCATTTGCTTGAGGCACTGGATATTATATTTGCAGTCCAATGATAATGGGGTCAATATGTAATATGTCAATTCATAATAACCAGCATTCATCTGTTGTCTGACCTCTGGACACCTTCAGAATCAGAACAGGTTTGGTCAAATGAGTTCTAGATTTAGTCCTTATCCAGATGTCATACAGAGTCCTCCAGTTTGCCTGACATTTGTAGGGTCTTCAGTTATTTGTTGAAGGATTGCCATAAATCACACAAGTCCTATTAATCAAATGGTCAATCTTTTAATCATGTGTCATACCTGAGGTCTAAACATTTTTAAAAATGAGGTTAGGCATTGACTCTACCCTCTTGTTCTCTGTTATTATCAATCTTCTTTATCCTTGCATTGATCTTAAATGTCTGGTTCCAAATTCTATTTGTGTGACTGCCCCTTTCCCCAAGAAAGACCATCTGCAATAGCTCTTGTTTTATTCTATTTTTTTCTTTCCTTTGGGTTCTTGAGCATAAGGTCTCCCTGTATAAGCCAAGGTTGACTTCTAAGCAGTCCAGAGTGGCCTTGAACTCATGACTTTCTGCTGATTGGGATTATAGACATGTACTATTTCATACCCACCCTGCAACAAGTTTATCCTGCATATCAATTAACTAATGATTATATCATCAAACATACCTGCAGAATGGCTTTTGATGATAATAGGAGTTTCAGGATCAAACAAGTAGCCATGAGCCTTAGAGATTTTGTGCTTTCTCCTCCGGATTTAGCTTGATAAGCATTGCAGAAAGCTTAGCAATATTTCTGTCCTCTAGAAACTCATAGAGAGGATGGCAACAGTAAATCGAGACCAATCAGGGAAGCTTTTGTTGTGGTTTCTCTGAAAAAGGGACTAGTAGAGCGGGCTCAGATTGAGTGCACATGACAGGAAGTGTACACACCAAACAGCAAATTTCTTCTTTATATTTGCCTAACTTTCCACCAAAATGTCAAGACTTTGCATACTTTCATCACTTGTATGGCCAGTGTCTAGAACAGTACGCAGATATTTCAGGGAGGAGGAGGAAGAGGTGAGGGTAGATGCATGGGGTAGATTCAGAGACTAACAGCTATAATAACTTTTCTTCTGAGGATATGTGTTTATTGTTGCCCCTAGTAAGTTATCTCATGAACACATATCCAAAACAAAATCAAACAAAAAAAAATCCCTTCCATCTCTGAAAGCATCTCATTCTATGATTTAATAAACTGTACAAATGCTAGTGGTTAGTAATAGCAGAAGTTTGGTTATTTCAATAGCTGGTGGAGGACAACATAGTATGTATTTTTGAACTGGATATTGAGCTATTTTATTCCCTAAGGTTATACTTCTGTTAGGTTTAAAAAAAATGTAGTCAAAGGTTGGGAGCGTCTCCTAGTCTATCGCCAGGCTCTGTTGGTGGGTCTCAAGGTGGCTGCACACCGACCTACTAATATGGCTAAAGTCTATGATGTAAGACAAGGACTAGAAGAAAGTCCAGCGGCATACCCAGAGAGATTACAGGAAGCTTTTCCACAATATAACCCTTATGATTTGAACACTCCCGAATCTGCTCAAATGCTTATGTTTTCATACATAAATCAGGCTGCCCTGGACATAAAGAGAAAATTACAGTCATTACAGAGATTAGGAGAAATAAATGTGATGGAATTAGTTGCAGTGGTGGAGAAGGTGTACAATGAGAGAGAAACTCCAGAGCAGAAAGAGGAAAGGAAGGAAAAGGAAAGAGAAGTGGAAAGAAAAGAGAGAGGAAAAGAACAAGAAAAGAATCTGACCTGGGTCCTGCAACAACAACAGGCAGTATATAGGAAGGAATTGAAGGAGATTCTGTCTGTGACTCATGTGGGGGCTAGGGGTCCCTGGAGACCCAGAAGGATTGGAAGTGATTTCCAAAAACCCAGGCCGAGACTGGGGCGAAACCACTGTGCATATTGTATGGAATAAGGGCATTGGGCCCATGAGTGTCCCTTAAAGAAACAGGAAGACAAGAAAACCAGGAATGGAAAGTCTTTCCACCCAAAAGTCCCCAAGTCCTAGCAGCCAGAGAATTAGACGAAGACAGTGACTGAGGGGGACGGGGCTTGAAACCCTTTTCTGAGCCTAGGATAACCTTAAGAATGGAAGGGAAACTTGTGACGTTCCTGGTTGATACAGGGGCTGAAAACTCAGTATTAAGGGCCGACAAGGGAAAAATAAAAAATAAGAAATATATAATACAAGGTGCCACTGGTATCAAAACTTATGATTGGACTACAAACAGGGCAGTGGACTTAGGAAATGGCCGAGTGACACATTCCTTCCTAGTCATTCCAGACTGCCCATATCCTCTTCTAGGGAGAGACCTCTTGTCAAAAATGAAAGCCCAAATCCAATTTACCGGAGGAGGAGTGAAGGTTCTAAATGAAGCAGGAGAACCAATGAAAATGTTAGTGACTTGTCCCCAAACAGAGGAATATAGAATTCATCAGACTGAATCCCCCAAGAAAATTGAGTCTGAGGTTGAATTATGGTTGAAAAAATACCTGAAAGCCAGGGCAGAAACAGGAGGAATGGGGTGGGCACAGCATAGGCCTCCTATCTTTTTGGAGCTGAAATCAGGAGCAGACCCAGTTTAAATAAAGCATTATCCTATGTCCATTGATGCCTGAAAAGGCATAATTCCACATATATGGAGGTTGATAAAGGAGTCCTCATACAGACTCAATCAGCCTGGAACACACCTTTACAGTGCGTTCGGACGCCCAACAGCTCCGATTATAGGCCATTTCAGGATCTGAGAGAAGTAAATAAAAGAGTAATGAGCATTCATTCAACAGTGCCAAACCCTTATACTTTGCTGAGTTCCTTATCTCTAGACAGAAAATGGTATTCAGTCCTGGATTTAAAAGATGCCTTTTTCAGCCTTCCCCTCGCCCTGAAAAGTCAGGTGTTGCTTGCATTTGAGTGGTATGATCCTGAGGGAGGCATCAGCGGACAGCTAACATGGACTAGACTTCCCCCGGGATTCAAAAATTTCCCTACTCTGTTTGATGAAGCACTTCACAAAGACCTATGTAGTATCAGGAAAGGAACCCAGAGCTGAGTCTGTTGCAGTATGTTGATGATTTACTGATAGCCACTAAGACTGAATTAGAATGCAGAGAAGGAACTGCCAATCTGTTACAAACTCTGGGAGAGCTGGGGTATCGGGCATCGGCTAAGAAAGCCCAGCTTTGTAAACCAGAAGTACAGTATTTGGGATATATCCTCAGAGATGGGCAGAGGTGGCTGACTGAGGCAAGAAAAGAGACTGTGTTAAAGATACCCACTCCAAAAACTCCAAAGCAAGTGAGGGAGTTTCTGGGGACTGCAGGATTCTGCAGAATATGGATACCAGGCTTTGCAGAAATAGCCCATCCCCTGTATGAGGCCACAAAACTAAAAGAAAATAACTATTTGGACTGATTCACAACAGCAGGCCTTTGAACTTCTGAAGCGACTCCTCTTGCAGGCCCCAGCATTGGCCTTGCCAGATGTATCTAAACCTTTTACCCTTTTTTGTGGATGAAAAGGAGGAAGTGGCTAAGGCGGTGCAAACCCAGATGCTGGGACCCTGGAAAAGGCCTGTAGCCTATTTATCAAAAAGGCTGGACTCTGTGGCAACCGGATGGCCACCGTGCTTACGAATAACAGCAGTGGCTCTCCTGGTTAAAGATGCCACTAAGATAACGCTGGGACAACCCCTGACTGTGGCCACTCCCCATGCTCTGGAAGGAGTTCTTAAGCAACCACCGGATAGATGGATGAGCAATGCCAGGATGACCCATTATCAGGTTCTCCTGCTCAACTCAGGACACTTAACCTTTTGTGTGCCAACTTCCCTCAACCCAGCTACTCTACTGTCAGATCCTGACTACGAGCAACCACTACATCAATGTGAGGAAATACTAGCTCATGTCCATGGGACCAGAGCAGACCTGCAAGACCCAACACTGCAGAATCCTGACCTGACCCTGTACACTGATGGAAGCAGTTTCATCAGGGATGGACACAGGTATGCGGGAACTGCAGTGACCAGGAAGATCAGGCAGTTTGGGCAGAAGCATTTCCCAGATGGACCTCAGCCCAGCAAGTGGAGCTAGTGGCATTAACAAAAGCCTTAAACATGGCTGGAGGGAAAAGACTGAATGTCTACACAGACATTAGGTACGCTTTTGCAATAGCCCATATACATGGAGCTATATATCAAGAAAGAGGCCTGCTAAAAGTAGAAGGAAAAACTATTAAAAATAAGGAAGAGATTTTGGGACTGCTTAGAGCTGTGTGGGAGCCGGCACGGCTGGCCATCATGCACTGTCCAGGGCATCAAAAAGGGGACATCAAGACAGCGAAAGGCAACAGATTGGCCAATCAGACTGCTAGACAAGCAGCAGCGGGAAAATTAATCATCTTGGTGGCCAGACACATACATCCTGGACCTAGAATGATACCAGTACAGGCAGACTACACTAAAGAAGAAGAGTAATGGCGTCAAAACTTCCTATGGCCCAAAAACTAGATGGATGTTGGCGCCTAGCTAACTCAAAAATTTTAATTCCCCGAGTTCTAGGACTACAGATGTTAAAAAGAATTCACTGTGCCTCACACATGGGATCCAGGAAGATGCCGGACTTGCTAAGAGGCTCGAAGATCAAGATAAGAGAAGGAAATGGACTAATAGAAGACATTGTTAAAAAATGTAGAGCATGTCAGCTAACTAGTGCCAGAAGGGGAGAGGAAGGTAATGGAAGCCGAATAAGGGGGGACTAGGCCGGGAATGTACTGGGAGGTGGATTTCACTGAACTTAAGAAAGGAAAGTTTGGTTACAAGTATTTACTAGTGTTTGTAGACATCTTTTCAGGATGGACTGAGGCTTTCCCAACCAAGCAAGAGACTGCGGGAATAGTGGCCAAGAAGATTGTAGAGGAAATTCTCCCAAGGTATGGGTTTCCAGTAATAGGGTCGGACAATGGACCAGCCTTTGTATCCAAGGTAAGTCAGGGAATAGCCTCTGCACTGGGGACAGATTGGAAATTTCACTGTGCTTATAGACCCCAGAGTTCAGGACAGGTTGAAAGAATGAATCGGACCCTAAAAGATACCTTGACTAAATTATCCTTGGAGACTGGTGCAGACTGGGTGACCCTTCTTCACTTGGCCCTGTTCAGAATTAGTAACTCTCCTTACCAGTTAGGATTGACTCCCTTTGAGATCATGTATGGCAATCCACCTTCAATGATCCTTAGCCTCCAATCGGAATTATTGGTGGAGCTGGTTAATGGAGACTTAATAACCACTGTTCCATCCTTGCAGAAGGTGCAAGGAGAAATCTGGCCTAAGATTAAAGCTATTAATGAATCTGCTTCTATACCCACTCCTCACTTTTTCAGGCCTGGGCACTGGGTCCTGGTCAGAAGGCATCACCCAAGGACACTGGAGCCCAGGTGGAAAGGGCTATATATGGTGATTCTGACCACTCCTAAAGCTTTAAAGGTGGAAGGAGTAACTGCGTGTATCCACCACACCCATGCCAAGCCAGCTGATCCCTTCAATCCTGAGGAGGAGGAGCCAGCAGCATCTTCACTGTCAGCATGGGAGGGTGTGCCTCACCCAAACAACCCACTAAAATTGAAGATCAGAAGATTGTTCAAGGACTGATTCTACTATTGATAAGTACTGTGGTAAAGGGAATTAACCCTCATGCCCCTTACCAACTAACTTGGCTGGTGACTCCTAAATGGGGTGAACCTATACCTGTGGCAACAAGAGAAGCCCCACTTAATACCTGGTGGCCAGACTTAACAATAGACTTAAGTGATTTAGCAATTGGGAGTTGGGATATTCCCGACCATTATGACCCTAGCAAACTGCCTGAATGCAATGGCCAAACAACTTGTACAGCAACAAAAAGACATTGTAACTCACATGGGCTAGACAATAGGCCAGGAGGATGTGCAACCCCAGCCAGAAGATATTACTTAGGGAGATGGCCTATCTATGTCTGTCCTAGGGATGGGAGTAGCCCAGATCTTGCAAAAAGGTGCGGTTATGAACAAGATTATTTTTGCAAAGAATGGGGTTGTGAAACCACAGGAGATGGACATTGGAAGCCATCCTCTAACTGGGACCTTATTACTATGACTAGAAAATGGACCTATCAGGGTGAAAAATTTGTGGAGCAATTCTAGATGGACCGTGCAAAGAATTCCAGTGTAATCCTCTAATTATTATGTTTACTGAGAAAGGGAAACAATTCTCTGGTTGGGCCCAAGGGAGGACATGGGGACTGAGGCTACATAAGGATGACTATGACCATGGATTAATTTTCAGAATAAACCTTAGACAAGAGGTCATTAGAATAGCCCTGGAGGGCCCTAACCAGGTTATTCAGACTATTCAGCCCGAGAAAGCCCCACCTGCACCACCCCAACCTGAAAACGTAACTAGCCCTATAGTTACAGAGTAACACCCTACATTAGTAGGGTAGCAACCCCAAGAAAATTAGAACGAGTGGACCTAGTACTAGTATTGCCTAAAAATCCACTAATAGAATTGATTCTAGGTTCCTTTGCATTATTAAATGCCTCTACCTCAGAATTAACTAACTCTTGTTGGCTATGCTATGACACTGTACCACCTTATTATGAGGGGATAGCAGTGGTAGGTAATGTAACCAGGACTGTGCACCAAAAGGAGTTCAGATGGACTAGTCAAGTTGGATTAACAGTGGGCTGAGTTACAGGTCAAGGGATCTGCATAGGTGAAGTACCTCAGGATATGAACTGGATATGCAACAAAACCATAAAACAGCCTGAGAAGGGGAATGAACAGATGAAATATTTGATCCCTCCTAGCAATACATGGTGGGTGTGTAATCAATTCGGACTAACTAGTTGTGTGCATATAAAAGTTATAATGAATGCAGGGGAATATTGTGCGATGATAAGATTGTTACCAAGACTTTTTTTTACCATAGTAATGAGGAATTTTTAGATTTATATGAAGCTCCAAAATTTAAGAAAGATAGATATAAAAGAGAGACTTTCACAGCTATTACAATTAGCCTGCTGTTAGGTGCAAGCATTGGAGGGTTAGGAACAGAAATAGCGGCTTTAAAAAGACAGGAACAGCATTATTCAGCCTTGAGGGAATCAATAGATGAAGATATTAAAAGAATAGAAAGCTCGATTTCCCACTTGCAAGATTCCTTAAACTCTTTAACAGAGGTGGCCTTACAGAATAGAAGAGGACGAGACTTCCTATTTTTACAACAAGGTGGACTATGAGCTGCATTAGGAGAAGAATGCTGTTTTTATGTAAATCACTCAGGGGTAGTAAAAAATAACATGGCAAAAGTTAGGGAAGGATTAGAAGAACGAAAGGAAAAATGACAGTCTGGACAAGGATGGTTTGAATTATGGTTTAATTTTTCTCCTTGGTTAACTACCTTAATTTCTACATTAATTGGACTCTTGCTAACAGTACTGCTATTGCGTACTGTTGGGCCTTGCTTGCTAAACAGATTGTTACAATATATAAGGGAAAGGTTGGCGACTATACAATTAATGGTACAACACACCTATACTCCTGTAAACACATCTGATGTTGAAACTGAGATGTAATGTCATCAAGCTTGATAACTGTGCCAAAACTCAAGGGGGGAATGTAAGAACCAAACTAAAGCCATATTGTGACAGCTTCTAAAGTTGACTTGTGTCAGTCTCTAATTCCTGTTCCGAGTTAATATTGCAAAGGTTGCAAAAATGAGATGAACAATAACATGTTTGTGCAAAATTTTTGAGAACTGTTATTTAAAGATTGCAGAACACCCGAGAACAGGATGGTTTCGCGACCCAGTCAGCAAAAGATTAACCACAAGAGTTGTCTGCCTTGATGGCTCAAGTAGACACCTGGTCCCTGACCAATCAGAATTGAACTTGTCCCTAAACCATAGCATTGCTGTAATTTTGTGGTTTTTGCCTTTATAGGCCCAGCTGTACTATTGCTCGGGGCCCACTCCCTTCCTCTGCTGTGTCTGGGGGTTTGGGACGAGGCCCGAGCCTTGGCTTGTTGAATAAGCCTTGCATTTTGCAGTTCAGGTTGCCTGGTCTCTCGGTGGTCATCGGAGGGTCTCTGGTACTTTGGTATAACACCTTCAAGTGGGAAAGGGAAAGAGGAAGTAACAGTGGTGGGAGGGATAGTGGCAAGTGCTTTGCTAGGGCATGCCTGTTTGCAGCTGAGTGGCCACCCATGATTCATGGACACACCTCAGCCTCCAAGACACCACCTGGCTTCCTGGGAATAGCTCTATTCCATCCCCACTCTTCCTGAGTTGTCTTCCTTGGGCCACCCTTCTGAGGGGACAGTGCTGTCAGCTGTCATTTTGGTACTACAGACCATGGCCACCAGCCATGCTAAGGACATTCAGGTTGTGTCTGCTGGACCTACTGACCCTGTGTCCATCCCAGAATCACATGCCTGGCCACAGCACGGTCAACTACTTTCCACATTCTGGGTCTACTTCCCCTTCACACTTCAGGAACTGCACAGACCAGGAATACATAGGGCCTCTCACACAGACACTTGTGTGACTTCAGTGGTAACCTCCCAAGCCTCTCACTGCCCATTGGGTCTGGGATTTGAGGCAATGAGTAGGGCCAGACCCCCATGCCCACTGCATGAGGGATGATTCCCAATGAACACCTGAAGTTTCAGACTTAAAGGCTCCCATCTGAGGTTGTTTAAACAACATCTCTATGTGGGCACTGTCATGAATAGGACTTTGTAGCTGGGTGGCAGTGGCTCATACCTGCAATCCTAGATAATCAGGAGGCTAAGATATGACATGTTTGACACCAGACTGAGCAGGAAATCTATGAGACTCATATCTAATTAATCACAGAAAGCTTGAAGTGGAGCTGTGGACCAAGTGGTAGTGCTATCCTTGAATGAAGAAGCTGAGGGACAGCACTCAGGTCATAAGTTCAAGCCCTAGTTAGGCAGGTAGTAGGGATCAAGAGGTAGAGTAAATAGTTAGCAAGGATAAACACATTAAGAAAAACTAGTACGAAGAACATGAATGAAGAATGACATACCATCATTGGGTATCCTACAAACAACACCAATAGCTCCAAACATTATACACCATGGGAAAATGTCTAGAGGTTACAAAAACTGACTTCAGAAATTTCAGAACATCTGGGTGGCTTTAATTACTAATGCATGATATCCTTTTAAAAATAGAACTGTGGCCCACATTTGACTTCTTGATGAATTCTACCAAATATCTATGAAATGAAACTTGTAAAGATGAATTTGAAAGTTACCTGGGTTAATGTTACCTGGTTATGTGAAGAGACAGACACATTGATGAACATAGATGAGACAGCTAGGCCCCGGAGGCTTTTTTTTTTCTTTTTGTGGGTCATGAGGCTTGAACTCTGGGCCTGGGCACTTTCCCTCCGCTCTTTAGCTCCAGGCTAGTGCTCTCCCACTTGAGCCACTTCCGGGTTTCTGGTGGTTATATGGAGATAAGAATCCCGCAGACTTTCTTGTCCGGGCTGGCTTTTAACCGCAATCCTCAGAACTCAGCCTCCTGAGTAGCTAGGATTACAGGTGTGAGCCACCAGTGCCTGGCCCCAGGGGCTTTTACCTGTCATTTTAGCTCTTCAGGGATGGGGTAGGAGAGCTCAGGATCACCATTAGGAATCAGCCTGGACAGGAGAGTTCATGAGACACTTACCTCCCATGAACTACCAAAAGGCCTGAAGTGAAGCTGTGGCTTAATGGGGAAGTACTGGCTTTCAGGAGAAAGGGAAAGGACAGTGCTCTGAGTTCAAGCTTCTGCAGTGGCACAAAGTAAAACAAAACAGAGAGCAAAGTAAAAAAATAAATAGTGGAAAATGTGTGCTTATGTAGACCTCTGACATAAGGGCTGGACGGGCCTACGGCAAATCTTGGCAAAGTCACCTATGCCAATACACTGGCAGGGCTGACCATGGCCAGTGCATGGTCCCTGAACTAAAGGCAGAGGTCCAGAAGCAGAGGTCCAGAAGCAGAGGTCCAGTTTCTGAGTAGCTAGGATTAAGCACACCAAGCTAGGAAATAGACTAGGATTTGAGCCAGAATTAAGTGCACCAAAGGGGTTAAGTGCAGCAAATCCATCTGCCCAGCCTCTCAGCCTCTAGGATGATAACCTTTTGTCCTTCAGGGTTCTGAAAGGTCAAACTTTCAGAAATTTGCTTCTTAAGCCTTATATTATAAGAAGTTACTTGTACTTTAAATGTTATTAGACTTCTTAAGCATCTAGAAGTATAAAAGAGACATCATTAACCAACCCTGGGTTCAAATGAAGTTTTCAGGATCCATCCCATAGCTGTGTTAGCAGGAAGAACTCTTCAATGTAACAGTTTATTTCAAGAATAGAGAAGTTGGGCTGGGAAGGTGGCTCAGTGGTAGAGTGTTTGCCTTGCATTCATGAGTACCTGGGTTCGATTCCTCAGCACCACATAAGCAAAAAGAAAAAAGCCAAAGGAGGTGCTGTGGCTCAAGTGGTAGAGTGCTAGCCTTGAGCGGAAGAGTTGAGGGACAGCGCCCAGGCCCAGAGTTCAGGCCCCCAACCAGACCCCCCCCCAAAAAAAAGAATAGAGAAGTTTCACAAAGGCAGAATGGGTGCATAGATCTAGGTCTGCAAGATGAGGGGGCAGAATTTCAGGTTCAAAACAGAAGCAGGCTGTAAAAGCAACTTAATTGGTTACAAGGACAGCCAGCATTGGCAGGAAACTGAAAATTTTGTTACAGAGTTACACAGGAAGTCAGGCTTTTTCTCAGCCTGTTGAAGTAATGACTTTAATTAAAATGCCTCCCTCAGGTTCTGGGAAAGCCTCAGGCTATCATTAGGTTAACAATAGTGAGGTAGTTCACTGGAGCAGAAGCCTACAAGGGACCTGCTCTCTGGCCTTTGGGAATTGGTGTTTTACTCTGAGTCAGATTTGAAAGCCTGTCCTCTAACTGTGCTAGTACATTTTCCTTCCTTGATCCTGTAAACCATTGGAATTGTTGGGAGGGAGCCAAGTGAACATTCTCAATGTAATTTCCCACTCCAAGTAGAAGAGCAGGGCTCTTTCTCTGCTGTCTCCATGTATTTAAATTAGAATCCTGGCTCTGCCCTCTTGGCTCTGGTACCTTAGGCTTAGAGGCAGTCTGGCTGATCTGTGGTTGTGTGAAGGTGATGCTGGCAGCCAGGCACACTGCCCAAGGCCTCAGCGCTGGGAAGTGATCCCTTCTTTCCTCCTGAGGACCTTGAACCATTTTATGTGTACTTTCTCCAAGTTTTCAAAATGAATGACAATGTTAACTCTACCTCTAGAATTAATGTGTGTGTATATATATATATATATATATATATATATATATATATATATATATACATATATATATATTTCAGAAATAATTTATCAATATGCACTCTAATACATGGAAAGATAGCCTTAGTTATAACATGATAACAAACACTGTCTGGTACATTTTATTTAATTTTATTTTTTTAATTTAATTTTATTTTATTTGTGAACATACTGTACAGAGGGGTTACAATTACATGGGTAGGATAATGCATACATTTCTTTTTTTTTTAATTTAATTTTATTTTATTTGACAACATATTGTACAGAGGGGTTACAATTACATGGGCAGGATAATGCATACATTTCTTACCTAGCATTGCAGCCTCCTCCTTTGTTTACCCTTCACCTCCCTCCCCAGCCTCCTCCCTCCGCCCCACCAAAACATACCCCCCCAACCCCCCCACACCGACATTGTAAAGCTGGTTTTGACATGACATTTTGTACTTCTCATTGTTGCAACAGGTCCACCTGAATCCTTAAACGACTTGTTTGTCCCCATCTCCTCCACATGTTATACTGACATCAAATATAGTGAAAGCAGGGGTTACATTGTGGGGGAGGGACATACAAAGCAACAAAGAAATAATCTTATAAATGCGTTAGAAACACATGCATGAAAGAAACGAAAACATTAAAATACATACTTAAGGGTTCGTTTTCCTAACATCACATTATCTGACCTTTTCCGCTTGACTCATACCTATTGCAAATAAGGGAAACCATGGGGCCTATGTTTCTTTGGGCCTGGCTTACTTCACTTAATATAATTTTTTCCAAGCCTTTCCACTTCCTAACAAATGGGGAAATGTCATTCTTTCTGATGGAGGCATAGAATTCCATTGTGTATATATACCACATTTTCTTGATCCATACATCTACTGAGGGACGTCTGGGTTGGTTCCATATCTTAGCTATGGTAAATAATGCTGCAATAAACATAGTTGTGCTGGTAGCTTTAGTGTGGTCTTTTTTGTAAACATTAGGGTAAATGCTCAAAAGTGGGATTGCTGGGTCATAGGGGAGTTCTATGTGAAGTCTTTTGAGGAACCTCCATACTGCTTTCCAAAGTGGTTGAACAAGTTTACATTCCCACCAACAATGAAGTAAGGTTCCTTTCTGTCCACCTCCCCTACAGCATCTGTTGTTGTTAGAGTTTTTGATTTTTGCTGTTCTAATTGGAGTGAGGTGATATCTCAATGTTGTTTTGATTTGCATTTCTTTTATGGCTAGGAATGTTGAACATTTCTTCATGTGTCTATTGGCCATCCTTCTTTCTTCTTCAGAGAAGCTTCTCTTTATGTCTTTAGTCCACTTATTTATTGGGCAGTTGTTTCTTTGAGGATTTGTTGTTGGGTTGTTTAATTTTTTGAGTTCCAAGTATATTTTAGATATGAGACCCTTGTCCGTTGTATTGCTAGAAAAGATCTTCTCCCAATCCGTGGGCTTTCTATTGATCTTGCTAGCTATGTCATTTGCCCTGCAGAAGCTCTGCAATCTTATGCAATCCCATTTGTCCAACCTTTCTTTGATTTGTTGTGTTTCCGGGTCTCTATTCAGAAAATTTCGGCCGGAGCCAAGGACACCTAGGGTTTCTCCTATTCCATCCTGTAATGTTTTCAGAGTGTCTGCTTTGAGTTCAAGGTCTTTGATCCATTTGGAGTTGATTCTGGTGCAGGGTGATATAGAAGGATCTAGCTTTAGTTTTCTACAAGTAGTTAACCAGTTTTGCCAGCACCATTTACTGAAGAGGCTGTCTGTCTTCCATTCTATTGTTTTAGCTCCCTTATCGAAGATTAGATGGCTATAGGTCTGTAGGTTCATTTCTGGGTTTTCAATTCTATTCCATTGGTCCTGAGGTCTGTTCTTATGCCAATACCAAGCTGTTTTTATTACTATGGCTTTATAGTAGAGTTTGAAATTTGGTAATGATATTCCTCCAGCAGTGTTCTTTCCGTTGAGGAGCATTTTTGCTATTCGGGGTCTTTTATTGTTCCATATGAATTTTTGGATTGCCTCTTCTATTTCCTTGAAGAATGAGGGTGGAATTTTGATAGGTATTGCGTTGAATTTGTAGATAGCCTTGGGAAGTATTGCCATTTTCACGATGTTAATCTTTCCAATCCAGGAGCATGGGAGGTTTTGCCATTTTTTAAGTTCTGTGTTGATTTCCTTTTTCAAGATTTTAAAGTTTTCATCATAGAGGTCCTTCACTTCTTTAGTTAAGTTAATTCCTAGGTATTTTATTTTTTGTGGGGCTATTACAAATGGAGTTGCTTTCCTATTTTCAGCCACACTTTTCTCATTGTTGGCATACAGAAAAGCCATTGATTTTGGGGGGTTAATTTTACAAACTGCTACTTTGCCAAAGTTTTGAATCAGCTTGAGTAATTTGGGAGTGGAGTCTATGGGATTCTTTAAATACAAGATCATGTCATCTGCAAAGAGGGAGAGTTTTATTTCTTCGTTCCCTATTTGGATCCCCTTTATGTCTGCATCTTGTCTTATTGCTGTAGCTAGGCATTCTAATACTAGATTGAAGAGAAGTGGAGAGAGTGGGCATCCTTGTCTTGTTCCTGAGTTAAGAGGAAATGGCTTTAGTTTTTCACCATTGAGTATAATGCTGGCTGTAGGTTTGTCATATACAGCCTTTATTATATTGAGGAATGTTCCATGGATTCCTAATTTTTCCAAAACCTTCATCATAAAGGGGTGTTGGATCTTGTCGAATGCTTTTTCTGCATCTATTGAGATAACCATGTGGTTCTTATTCTTGCTCCTGTTGATGTGATGAATAATATTAATTGATTTGCGTATATTGAACCAGCTTTGCATCCCTGAAATGAATCCTGTTTGATCGTAGTGTATCATTTTTTGGATGAATTGTTGAAGTCGATTGGCCAAAATTTTGTTGAGGAGTTTTGCATCAATGTTCATCAAAGAAATGGGTCTATAGTTCTCTTTCTTTGATGAGTCCCTGCCTGGTTTTGGGATGAGGGTTATGAAGGCTTCATAGAATGTGTTCGGTAGTGAACTTTCTCTTTCAATTTCATTGAAAAGTTGGAGGAGTATTGGTGTGAGCTCTGCTTTGAAGGCCTTGTAGAATTCTGCTGTAACACCATCTGGTCCTGGGCTTTTCTTAGCTGGGAGGTCTCTTATTGCTGTTTCTATTTTAATGCTTGATATGGGCCTGTTAAGATAGTTTAACTCATCTTGGTTTAGTTTTGGCATGTCAATATTTGCTAGGAAGAGGTCCATTTCTGTCAAGTTGTCAAACTTATTAGCATAAAGTTTTGAGAAGTATTCCCTTATAATGTTCTGAATCTTGGTTGTTTCCGTGGTGATGTTTCCATTCTCATCTCTGAGTTTATTAATTTGGGTGTGTTCTCTTCTTTTTCTGATAAGATTTGCTAAGGGTCTGTCAATTTTGTTAAATTTTTCGAAGAACCAACTCTTTGTTTTGTTGATTCTTTCTATAGTTTTTTTTGGATTCTAATTCATTTAATTCTGATTTAATTTTGATTATTTCTTTCCGTCTACTGGATTGGGGTTTATCTTGCTGCTCTTTTTCAAGGAAGTTTAGATGTGTCATTAAATTGTTAGTTTCAGATCTCTCCAATTTGTTGATGTAGGAGCTCAGAACTATAAACTTGCCTCTGAGAACTGCCTTTGCTGTGTCCCAGAGGAGCTGGTAATTTGTGTGTTCATTTTTGTTGAATAACATGAATATTTGAATTTCCTTTCTAATCTCTTCCATGACCCACTCATGATTCAGCAGTGTGTTGTTCAGCCTCCATATGATACCGGACTTTTTTTGGTGGCTTTTGGTGTTGAGTTCTAATTTTATTCCCTTGTCGTCAGAGAGAATGCAAGCTATAACTTCAATGTTTCTGTATTTAGACAAGTTTGCTTTGTGGCCTAAAATGTGGTCTATTTTAGAAAACGTTCCATATGCTGCTGAGAAAAACGTGTATTCTGATGCGGCTGGGTGAAATGTTCGGTAGATGTCTCTCAAGTCTAGTTGATCTATGCAGCTGTTTAGATCTGCGGTTTCTCTGTTGAGTTTTTGCCAAGTTGATCTATCTAGTGGGGAGAGTGGTGTGTTAAAATCCCCAACAATTAATGTCTTTGGATATATATGGGATTTGGGGGAAAGTAGTGTTTCTTTGATAAATTTGGGTGCTCAATTGTTTGGTGAATAGATATTTAGAATTGTAATATCCCCCTGAATGAGAGATCCTTTAATTTGTATGTAGCCACTTTCTTTATCTCTTCTCACGAATTTTAATTTGAAGTCTATTTTATCTGATATTAGGATTGCAACTCCCGCCTGTTTATGCGGGCCGTTTGCTTGGTAGATTTTGTTCCAGCCTTGAACATTGAAAATGTGTTTGTTTTTATGGGCAAGATGTGACTCCTGCAGGCAGCAGATCGAAGGGTCTTGTTTTTTAATCCAACTAGACACTCTATGTCGCTTAATTGGAGAGTTCAGTCCGTTAACGTTAAGAGATAGGACTGAGAGGTATTTGGGAGTTCCTGCCATGTTATCTACCTTCTTGGGGGCTGCAAAAACTGGGTTCTTCCTATGGTTCTTGGATTCTCAGTTTGGGTGCAGTTTCTTGGCCTTTATTGCAGTCTTGTTGGTTTTTTATGTGTTGGACATCTTTAAGAATCTTTTGTAGGGCTGGTTTGGTGGAGATGTATTGTTTCAATTTTTCTTTGCTATGGAAGGTTTTTATTTGGCCTTCAGTTATGAAGGAGAGTTTAGCTGGGGACAGTATTGTTGGTTGATTGTTGTTTGTTTTTAGGGCATGGCATACATCATTCCAGGCTCTTCTTGCTTTGATTGTCTCGGCTGAGAAATCTGAGGTGATTCTAATTGGTTTCCCTTTATAGGCGAATAACCTTTTCTCCTTGACAGCTTTAAGGATCTTTTCTTTGGTCTGAGTTGATCCTCTGTGGATTATAATGTGACGGTGGGATGTCCTATTCTGGTCTGGTTATTTTGGAGTTCCAAAGGCTTCTTGTATCTGAATAGGCCTATCTTTTTGCATGTTTGGGAAGGTCTCTGCTAGGATCCTGTTAAACAAATTTCCTAGACCATTAACTTCTGTTTCTAGGTGCTCCTCTACACCCATTATCCTTACATTAGGCCTTCTGATGGTGTCTTCCAGGTGTTGGATAGATCTATCATATTTCTTGGACTTGTCTTGGATGCTTGTATGTTCTTTCTCTATAATATCTAGGCTGTCTTCCCTGAGATTCTATCTTCTGCATGGTCTAACCTGCTGTCAAGACTCTCTACATTGTTTTTTATCTCTTTTCCTTCTAATTGGTCAGCTTTGATGGCTTCAAGTTCTTTGTTGAAGCTGTTTTAGGTCTTGTATGAATTTCTTTACTTCCTTAATTTGGTGTTCAGTGTTTGTCCTCAAATCACTTAGTTGATTGGTTATGGTTTCTTTGGACTCCCATTCCTTCTGTTGGGTTCCATTCAGCATTCCCTTTGTGGTCTCCCTGACTTCCTTCAGCTCTTTGTTAATGGATTCCATGAATGCCTTTAGTCATCTTTGTGTGTTCTGTACCTGGTCTCTCAATTCCTTGTATTACTCTTTGATTAGCTTCCTCCCATTCGTGGGATTCCTGCAGTTCTCTTTGAGTGTTCTCAGGCTGCTCACGCCATTCCTCCCTTTCTCTTTGAGTATTCTCAAGTTTTTCACGCAAATCCTGTATCAGTTTTTGAGTAGCTTCCTCACGCTTATGATATTCCTGTATAAACTTCTGGGATGCCTCCTCTTTCTCCCTATCACGCTCATACAGAGTCCTTTGTACATTGTCAAACTTCTCATTTATCATGTTTGCCAGCAGTGTTTGTAGAGCTATTTGGGAACTCTCCTCTGGATTATTCATTATCTGTTCTAACCCCTGATTATCAAGATTGGGAATTGAGATACCCGAATTTGCCATTTTTCTTGTGTTTTTCCAGCTTACTCTGCCCATTTGAGATGAAGATAGCACCAGTTTTGTGCTAGAACACTATCTTAAGGCAACCATCAAACAAAGTTTGCATTTGTACAGTCAATAGTCTACCAATACAATCTAGTTCAACAGATACATCTATTCAACATCAAACAACTATATGTTAAAGGACTTCGAACCGCAGAGAAGAATTTGGAAAACCAGAAATTATTAGGGTTAGGGAGAGATATGGGTAAAAAATAGGAATAGATTGGTGTGGGGAGGCACAGGGAGAGTTAACTATGTCCTAATCACAATGCAGGAAATAGGTTGGGTAGGATGCAAGTAGAGAAAGAGAGAAAAAGAAGAAAGGGAAAGGGGAATGAAAAGAGACCAGAAAAAAAATAGAAACGTAAAAATTAGTGTTATTATAGAGAATAAAAGACCATCTATTTAGAGAGGAATGTGAATATGTTGAGAGAAAGGGTGGGACATAGAGGAGATGTGAAAAACTTTAAAAAAAATGCTTAAAATATTATATAGGTATAAAGAGGTAGTACTGCTATTAATGAATTTAAGTCTCAGAGGTTTTGAATTGAGTAATAAATTTGTGGATTAAGTGTGTACACAATGGGGGATAGGGTCTACTAGTTAACTACGGGTTTATCTGAGGATGTGCAGGACAAGAGTTAAGTCACTTAAAGCAGAACAAAAGATAGGAAAAGGTGGAAAGGATAGGAAAGGGAGAAGAAAAGATCAGAAGTTCAGTAGAACGAGGCAAAAAACAAAAAGATAATTAAGAAGGAAAGAAAAAGAGAAAGAAGACAAGAAAAGAAAGGAAAACGCACATTCACGTATTTATTTCTAAAATAAAAATTATAAGAGGAGAAAAAAAAAGTTACTGGAAAACAATTATTTTTTCAGAAGAGGCAAAAATTAAAGATTAATAAAAATTTTAGAAAAGGAAAAAAATGTTTATATATATATATATATAAGGTAACAAAAAACAAAAAGCAAAAAAAAAGAAAAGAAGAAGAAAAAAAAAAGTTCTTTGATTTTTTTTTCTTTGGGAGGGGTGGGAAGAATCCTTGTAACCAGCCTCTTGTTGGAGTCTCTGGTCAGCTTGAGGTCCTGTGGCTTGATTGGTTTCTTAAGTCAGTTTGTTGGAACAGGCAGAAAAATGCTCTGCTTTACCCAAGATTTTGAGATCCCCCTCCCAGGTTAGTTTACTGGGAGGGTGATCTGCTTTGAGAATCACAAAAGAAGGGGATGCAGTGATGAGGCTAGGTTCTGGGTAGAGTTGAGGCCTTTCAACAAACAGTAGCTTTTCCCTGGGGCTATTTTGTGAAAAAACTCACAGAGCCCAGCCTGGAGCCATTCTCAGGGTTTCTGTTTTTCAATTGATTGTGGTGGCTGCTAGAGGGAGGGGCAGCCTCTGGCTCTGGTTACCCAGTGAGGAGAGCCACTCCAATGGCTGGCGCCTGAGCTGGGTGACTTTTCCCTGGATGGAGCTGAGTCTGGCAGGTCACTTCACTGTTAAGTTCTTGTGACCTGCTAAATGACTCGTTTTATCCCAAGGCCTCAGCTGGAGCTAGCAGCTCCTCCGAGCTTTGTCGGTATCCAAGATCGAGATCACCGGTGCTGGGGGGGAGGGGTGGCCTTCCCTCCTCTGCTCCCTGAGAAGGAGTGAGGACGTTGGGCTTCTACTCACGCTGAGTCTTGGATCCTGGGTTGTCTCTGGTCTGCAAACTGCAGGATGAAGATGTCCGCTCCTTGTCGTTTCTTGCTGGTTTTGAGTAGAATCCGCTCGCCCGCTGCATCTGGTGCCTTCATCTCGGACTCTCTGTGTCTTAGGTATGACCCCGCGGCAGTGATCGCCACTGCGATGGGAAGCGCTCAGATGTGTCTCCTTGGCTTCCCCTCTCTTGACTAACTCTCTGTCCTGTGATGGCACACTTGGTGTGATTCTCTGGCTTAGGACTGTTCACTGGAACTTTAATACTGCTTTCTATGCAAGAGCTTGTTCAGATTCCAGCTTCTCCTCCTCCATCTTCCCGGAACCACCTGCATACATTTCTTACCAAGCATTGCAGCCTCCTCCTTTGTTTACCCTTCACATCCCTTTGTCTGGTACATTTTAGGTAACAGTTGAATAATGTGCTACATTTTTATAGGATATTTTCTCTACTAATAATTCATATATATATAATATATATATTACTTGATTTATTTTTTGACAGTTGTGGCGCCGAGCTCTGGGCCTGGATCATGTCCCTCAGCTCTTCAGCTCAAGGCTAGTGCTCTACCACTTGAGCCACAGCACCTCTTCTGGTTTTCTAGTGGTTAATTGGAGATGAAAGTCTCACAGACTCACAGACTTCTGTGCCAGGGTAGCTTTGAACCGTGATCATCAGATCTCACCCTCTAGTATGACAGCTGTTAACTACCTGTACCTGGCATGAATCTATTTCTTTTTGGAAAATGTTATCACTACCCTTTCACTCTCCCAGTTTTTCCATTCATCCCTTCCAACAAGAGGCTTGTCTTTTGAGCAAAGATTTTCCACATTAATACCTTCCATGAGTTTATTGTACAGTATGAATTCTCTGTGGTTGTATAAAATGTGGAATTTGAATAAAGGATTTAGCACATTATTTACTTTGCTAAGGTTTTTATCCACTATGAATTCTATTAAAGGGAGGCTGAGTAACTATTCAGGGCTTTGCTCTTTACATGTGTAGGGATTCTATCCCACAGGAACTCTGTAGGGGTGGAGGAATGTTTCTATTAAGATAAAGAAGCTTTAAGGTTATGTATTTAGAGGGCAGCTGTAGAATCAATGGCTTCTGTTCTCTAATCCTTCCTTAGTTAGAAAAGGCTTTGCCCATTTTACAGTTTTGCAGGCTTTCTCACTAGTATGAGTTTGATGTTGTATAGGAAGGTCTGAAAGGTGCTTAAAGGCTTTGCCTCAGTCTTAACAGGTTTAGAGATTCTCACCAATATAAGCTATCTGTTGTCTATCATTTGAATCTTCCTATAGGGCTTTTTTAGATGGTTTATGGTGATAAACCTTTTCTTGAGGATAGAAAATTGATGGATAAAAATGTGAGGGTGGATGAAGTATGTTCTGCATTTGTTGACTTTGAAATCATTCTCTGGAAAACAAATGCTGATTTACACCAGGACATCACCAGACCAAAAAAGATGGTCAGTGTGGCCTGATGCATTCACATGAAACCTGCAAAGCAGAGGACAACAGCAGTGAGTCCAATGTGGCAGAAGAGGAAGGAGAGAAGTGCAGCCCCGAGAATTGTTTGCCATGTTTTGACAAGGTAGTTCCTCACATAAGTTCCTATATCAGGAACTTATGTGCAAGGACAGGAGAGGCCTCTAGAACTAAGGGTGGTCCCAAGCTTCAAGCCAGCAAGGAAACAAGAACTTTGTGGGAACCTCCCTTCCCATCCCCAACCCCCACTCACCCACAGGGAATTAGATTCAGAAAGCAAATTGACTGAGCTTAGATTCTGCTCCCAGGCTCAAACTATGCAAATTTAACATTATCACTGGGATTAATGAATAACATATTAGCTACAGAGTGGTGCTATGGCCCAGACTAGATTTTTTTTTTTTGGTCCAGTTGTGGAGCCTGAACTCTGGGCCTAGGCGCTATCCCTCAGCTCTTCAGCTCAAGGCTAGCACTCTACCACTTGAGCCACAGCGCCACTTCTGGCTTTTTTCTTTTTGCTTATGTGGTGCTGAGGAATCGAACCCAGGGCCTCAGGCATGCAAGGCAAGCGCTCTAACACTGAGCCACCTTCCCAGTCCCCCAGAATAGATTTTTGCCCAGGAAACTCATGTAGGATTTCTGACCAACATAGACTATGAGATAATATGTTTGCTTGTTTTGAGCCTATTAAGTCTGTGGTAATTGAGAACAGCATCAATTAAAAACTAATTCAGTCAGCAAATTCCCTACAGAATGGCATGACATCTGCCTTAACTCCTGGCCAGAACATACCCACAAATAGAAATAGTCTCTGTACTGGATGTAAGGGGAGGTCCTTCATTCACTGAATTCTAGATAAAAGGCAAAAAGATTGCTAGGATCTGCAGAGAAACCAGAATGTCAAGTGAATATTTGGATACTTAAATGTTTAGGCTTATAATGGACAATATTCAAATATTTTCTTGTGTGTGGGGGGAGGGGTCGTGGGATTTGTACTCAAGGCCTAGGCCTTGTCTCTGAGAGTTTTTGCTCAGAGCTTATGCTCTATCACCTGAGACACTGCCACATTTCTGGCTTATTTGAGGGTGCTTCGTTGGAGATAAGTCTCAAAGCCAGGAGCTGGTGACTCATGCCTCTAATCCTAGCTACTCAGGAAGCTGAGATCTGAGGATTATGGTTCAAAGTCAGTCCAGGCAAGAAAGTCCATGAGAGTCTTTTTTTTTTATTTTAATTTAATTTTATTTGTGAACATACTGTACAGAGGAGTTACAGTTACATGGGCAGGATAATGTGTACATTTCTTACCAAGCATTTCAGCCTTCTCCTTTGTTTACCCTTCACATCCCTTCCCAGCCTCCCCCCTCCCCCCCTAATCCCAATCCTTCTCCTTCCTCCCCCCCCAGCCCCCCCCCCCCCCGCACCAACGTTGTAAAGTTCGTTTTGGACATGACAACTTGTACTTCTCATTGTTGCAACAGGTCCACCTGTATCCTTAAACAACTGGTTTTTCCCCATCTCCTCCACAAGTTATACTGACATCAAATATAGTGAAAGCAAGGGTTATACTGTGGGGGAGGGACATACAAAGCAACAAAGGGATAATCTTATAAATGTGTTAGAAACACATGCATGAAAGAAAAAAACATTAAAATACACATCTAAGGGTTCATTTTCCTGACATCACATTATCTGACCTTTTCCGCTTGACTCATACATATACTAGATATTACAAATAAGGGAAACCATGGGACCTACGTTTCTTTGGGCCTGGCTTACTTCACTTAATATAATTTTTTTCAAGTAACCCACACCAGATGTGGTGCTGTGGCTCAAGTGGTAGAGCACTCACATTGTGCTGAAGAGGTCAAAGCAATTCCCAGGCACAACGTTCAAGCTGCACAACTGACCAAAAAAGAAAAGTCTCAAGGATTTTCCTGCCCTGGCTGGCCTCCATCCTCAGGTATCAGCCTCTTGAGTAGAAAGGATTACAGGTGTGTGCCACTCTTTCCAGCTTCAATTAATTTTTAATGGAGTATTTAACTTTTCCTAACCAAATGTGTTAGTGAAATGAGCTCCCATCTCATAGCTTAGTCCACTCCTTCCCATCTCCACAGCTTAGCATGCTCCTTTCCTAGGCAACACCAGGCCCTTGTAGTAAAGGCAGTAAATAATCAACTTCCAACCCTTTTAACCTTGGGATGGTACTTCTCTGGGGGAGCTACCACCATATAAAGCAACACAAGCCCCTTAGAGTGACCCCAAGTCTGGGCAGTGCAGGACCCCTTATCTACTATTTGGACAGCAACCATAAATCCTAGTCTGCCATGATGAAGCCCCCGGCCCACACTTCCACACCAGGGTCTCTGCCACCTAGCCCCTTCTAGCCCCTCCTAAACCTTCTAGGTTATATAGGTCACCTCAGACAATAGCTGGTGCTGCTTCTCACTTCTCCCCTGTGAGAAGGGTTCTTGCTGGCCCCTTCCCTGGCAATAAACCTTTCTTTATTCGCTGTACCTGGATGTCTGTATTGTTTTTCCAGGAAAGTCTAATAATCTAACATGGACTTTCCTGACCAAGCTGGCTTTGAAGTATGATCCTTAGATCTCAGCCTCCTGAATAGCTAAGATGAACAGATGTGAGCTATCAGTGCCCAGCCTGGATATATTTCCTTCTTTGTTTCTTTCTTTCTTTCTTTCTTTCTTTCTTTCTTTCTTTCTTTCTTTCTTTCTTTCTTTCTTTCTTTCTTTCTTTCTTTCTTTCTTTCTTTCTTTCTTTCTTTCTTTCTTTCGGTTGTTGTTGTTGGGGGGGGGGGGGACTGGGTGCTGTCCTTCAGCTCTTCAGCTCAAGGCTAGCACTCTAGCACTTGAGCCACAGTGCCACTTCCAGTTTTCTGAGTGGTTTATTGAAGGAAGAGTCTCCCGGACTTTTTCTGTCTGAACTGGCTTTGAACCATGATCCTCAGATCTCAGCCTCCTGAGTAGCTAGGTTTATAGGTGTGAGCCACCTGGCGCCCAGCTCTGGCTACATTTCTTAATCTCTTTCTTCCTGGCAGTAAACCATTTTTGTTCTCTGTACCTGGTGCCTGCGTGGTTCTCTGGCAAAGTCTAATTAATCTTTTTTGAAGCTTTCACAAAGGCCTGTCTTTTACTTAAGTAATAATGTTTTCCTGACTGGCCAAGTTCTGTTTTGAATATAACAATATTCTTGCAGGTGTACCAAAGGATTATATCTTCAAATTCTAGCACTATAGTATGATTTCCCCTACCCCCTAAAAAAGTGGAATTGGAGAGACAGAGTATTCTCTGATAGGAAATGTTTACAAATTATCACTAAAATCATTTTCTACCAGGACTTAATTAATCAGGCAACATTTTATAATTCATTCTCAATTAACAAATATATAGAGCTGATGATAGGAATATTGTGGCGTGATAGATTTGTTTTCTGCAAGCAGAAAACAGTTAATGAGACACTTATATTAAAGAGCAAGTGGGGCACAGTGGCACAAGGCCCTTTCAGGCTACGTGGGAGAAGTAGGTAGGATCATGGACAAAAGCCAGCCCAGGTAAAAAGCACAATACTGGGTTAGGAAGGTGGCTCAGTGGTAGAGTGCTTGCCTTGCATGCATGAGGCCCTGGGTTCAATTCCTCAGAACCACATAAGCAGAAAAAGCCAGAAGTGGAGTTGTGGCTGAACTGGTAGCAAGCTAGCCTTGAGCTGAAGAGCAGAGGGATATCTCCCAGGCCCAGAGTTTAGCCCCCACAACTAAAAAAAAAAGCACAATACCATATCTGGAAAGGATATGGGAATGGAGAAATCAAATGGTCTATTAATAAAGGAATAAGGGCTAAAAGCATGGGAGAAGTGGTAGACCACTTGTCTAGCAAGTCGGAGCCCTGAGTTTAAACCTTACCACTACCAAAGAATAAAAATGACACAAAATATCCAGCCAAGTGCCAGTGGTTCTCACCTGCCAGCCAGATCTGAGAATCGTGGTTCAAAGCCAGCCCAGGCAGGAAACTCCATGAGACTCTTAGAGAAAATGGAAATGGCATTATGGCTTAACTGTTAGAGTGTTCACCTTGAGCAAAAGAAGCTCAGGGACAGGTACAGAACTTGAGATCAAGCCCCAGGACCAGCAAAAAAAAAAAAGAAAGAAAGAAAAAGAAAAATATCAAATCCACATGACATAACTTCATAAAACACATTTCAGAACACAATAAGATTATATCCATTATCTCTGGTCTTTATCTATGCTACTGATAAAGATCTGTAAGGTTCAAAATAATATTAAGTGAGAAGAAGGGCTCTATTCCAAGAACAACTATCAAAAAATGAAGAAGAGATCAAAACCCAATAAACTACTAACTTAACATGGAGGTGAATATTGACTCAAAGTTCTAGGCCAAGTTTTAAGCCAAGTTGTAGGAACAGTTCTATAACTGTTGCTCAAACTCAATTTCATATGAATCATAAGGGAGAAAACTCATAACCATGTAACTGATGGGGTAATGCCTTTATTTGAATTTAACATTATTCAGTGCCAGAGACTGCATACAGTACAATAAGCACATATATAAATGAATATAATTACACATATTACATTTAATATTATACATATATACCGCATATCGATCATATATAAATTTGGAACATATACCAAAATAAAATAATAAATAATTTCTTCCTATTTAGCTAATTTGCTTGACTTTTTTTGTCTGTCATGGGGTTTGAACTCAGGCCTGGGTGCTGTCCCTGAGCTCTTTTGCTCAAGGGTAGAAGTCTACCACTTTAAACTATAGCACCACTTCCAGATTTTGAGTGGTTCATTAGAGGTAAGAGTCTCACAGGGACTGTTATACCCCCAGCTGGCTTCAAACCTCAATCCTCAGATCTCAACCTCCTGAATACTAGGATTATAGGCATAAGCCACAGTCTCTCGGCTGGCTGTTTGATTATTTTGCTTTTAAGGATTACTGCCAAAGTCTGGGATATAAAAAGAAAGAAAAAAATCTCAGCATGCCTATAATCCTAGCTATTCAGTAAGATGAGAATTACAGGATTGTGGTTCAGTGCATGCAGTAAAGTCCACAAGACTCCATCTCTAAAATAAGCAACAAAATAAGCAACAAAAAACTGACTGGAGACATGGCTCAAGGGGTAGAGTACAAGCCAAGCAAATAAGTTGAGCAAACACACGGCTGAGTCCAAACCCTTGCACCATTAATAAAAAAAAAAAAGTGTTATAGGCCTGACGCCCATGGCTCACGCCTATAATCCTAGCTACTCAGGAGGCTGAGATCTGAGGATCACAGTTCAAATCTAGTCTGGGCAGGAGACTCATATCTCCAATAAACCACTCAGAAACAGGAAGTGGCACCGTGGCTCAAGTGGCAGAACGCTAGCCTTGAGAAGAGCTGAGAGCCAGGACCAAGCCCACCACCAACCAAAATAAAAGTCAATTATGTGCCTTTCTTGCAATGTAACTTAGATTACATCTATCATCTAGCTTGTATCACATCTGCTGAGACTGACCTAACAGCTATGAAGATCCTCTGAGAAGATAACTTATTAACTGAGGAAAGATTTCTTTAAAAAATAAAGGTGTGGTCTGGGAAGGTGGCTCAGTGGTAGAGTGTTTGCCTTGAATGCTTGAGGCCCTGGGTTCAATTCCTCAGCACCACATAAGCAGAAAAAAAGCCAGAAGTGGCACTGTGGCTCAAGTGGTAGAGTGCTAGCCTTGAGCTGAAGAGCTGAAGGACAGCGCCCAGGCCCAGAGTTCAGGCCCCATGAACGTACCCCCCCCAAAAAATAATAAAAATTTTAAAAAAGGTGTATGGTTTAGTATCTAAAAGATTCCCTGCCTTACACCTAGTTTTCTGCTGACCTAAAAAGGGGGGGAAGGTTTTGTTTCCAATAATGCATTTATATTCTTTTTTACCATACTGAGTCGTGAACTTCAGGCCTAAAACTCTTGCTCAGCTTTCTCACACAAAACTGGTGCTCTAACACCTGAGCTACAGCAGTTTCTCTATTTGTTTGGAATATCCAAGTTATTATCCTCTGACATCATCCATGCTGACACAAAAGATCTAAAAGGCAAACCAGAATGACAGCATAGGATATTCAAAACAGCAAATGGAAACAGGCGGGGTGGCTCATACCTGTAATCTTAGCTACTCAGCAGGCTGAGATCTGAGGATCACAGTTCAAAGCCAGCCCGGGCAGGAAAGTCTGTGAGACTCTTATCTCCAATAAACTACTAGAAAACTGGAAGTGGCGCTGTTGCTTAAGCGGTAGAGCACTCACCTTGAGCTGAAAAGCGCAGGGACAGTGCCCAAGCCGAGTTCAAGCCCCACTACTGACCAAAAAACAAAAAAAAAACAACAACACAAAACAGCAAATGAACACCTGTCATGTCTGTGGCCAATGGGCAGAGCAATTTATTAAGCCAAAATAGGTAGTTTAAGTAAGGCAGTGTAAAGGAAAGATCACTGGAATCTGGGCTACAGTTTTCTGATGTCAGCTAAGTCCTGGCTAAGCTCTGTAACCTGACTGTATGACCAAGGACAGCTCTGTGACTATATTCAATAATGGCCAACAACAGAGACTGACCCATGGCCTCACGGAGCATAGGGAAGACAGCCTCTAGGCTGTGCTCTTTCCGAGGACTCTTAAAGTAGCTTTTTTCAAGGGATTCACTGAAGAGCTGCTCTGTACAAATCTTTGTCTAAATCTTGACAAAGATTAGAGAAAAATAGAAACATGAAGATGCCTCTATCATATTATAGATACTTAAGGCTGGGGACACAAATAACAACTATTAGATCATTTTACAGGCAAAAGGAATGATACAATAGAATGAAGACCACTCCAGCTTTCAGTCCTCTTGTCCTGAGACAGTAAATGGGCTGCAAATTGATACGATGAGACAGAATTGGCAAGTTGTACTGACATTTTCTCCCAATTCCTGTGACAGTCATTTCTCCCATTTAGTTCGAAAACTATTACCAAAGTGAAAGATGAGGTGAGAAAATCCTTCTCAGAGAAAGTAGCTATAAAAAACATGGGGTAGTTTATTTACAAATTCAAAACATTGGAATGACACTGTTAAAGCATTCACATTTTCAAAATTAAAAAATAAGAAAAGAAAGCCAGGTGCCAGTGGCTCCCACCTGTAACCCTAGCTCCTCAAGAGGCTGAGATGTAGAGAATCCAGGTTCAAATCCAGCTGGGGCAGCAAAGTCTGTGACACTCATTTCCAATGAATCCCAGAAAAAAACAGGAGTGGGGCAGTGGCTCAAGTGGTAGAGTGCTATCCTTGAGCCAAAGGAGCTGAGGGACATTGCCAAGGCCAAGTGTTTAAACCCCATGACCTGCAAAAAATGGAAATAACTCCATGTCTTTGTGTATATATGGCTGTATTTTTATTGGTGAAGCTCCTGAGTAGTAGCTATGATGAAAGGTACTAAGCTAGGAAATGTACTTGCAATATAATTATTTTATATGACAGTGGATGTTCCAGGGCTCTCCTAACTGTTCCCCATTTAGCCTGAGGGTTTCTCTGTACCCTAGGCTGTGGAAGGAAGTCTGACTCATTGTTTGAACAGTGGACCAAAAGGCCACTTGGGCACAACTATGCAACAAATATCTCCATCTGGGCCAATGGCTATGGATAAGTGTAGGTGGCCACTGAAGGCCAGGAGATACATGCTTCTTTGTACTCTACGCTATATTTTACCCAGTCCTCTGTTTTGACAAAAATCCTTCAATTCTGCCTCATCCTGTGGCAGGCAAAGTTCCATGCACTTATCCTGCCTGTGTGAGACTATACTCCAAAGTTCAAATGAACTTCTAAATTTAACTCGAGTCTAACACAACTAGGGAACTGAACCCAATAAAAAATTTCATTATGGGCGATGATGAGCCAATGATGCTTCTTCAAGGATTCCAAAGGCTCTGGTGGCTCATGAAGGTACTGCCACCTATGCAGAGTTCTATATCTCTTCCTAAGTATAGAAATATGAGAAAACATCAGCAAACATTCATCTTAGAATTTCCCCATAAATATTTACAGTGTCAGAGCTTTTTATCTCTGTAGGAACCTTACTCAAACCCATAGAGTTTCTATTGGAGAAAAGTCCTACCCATGTAGGTGCCCAGCCTAGAGCTGTTGCTCAAACTCAATTTCATATGAATCATAAGGGATAAAAACCATAACCATATGGGGTAATGCCTTTATTTGAATTTAACATGTTATTGAATATCAAAGACTTCATATGGTACAATAAGGACATATATAAATTAATATATATTAAACATATATTACATTTAATATTACAAATACATATTGCCTATCTATCACATGCCTATTACATAGCTATTGCATATCTACTCCATACATTACATATCTATTCCATGTACATGCATAATATATTGTATATTTTAATGGACATGGGAAAGCTTTGTAATGCTTATGTTCTTTGTCATTGGCATTAAAATAAAAAAGAATTCACTGGAAATTCCTTCATTCAGTTGAAGTTTCTAGTCATCATTCATTGACATAGGATACAGATTCAACTGGGTGACTAGGAAACACTGAGCGCATGAGGGCCTGAGGGCCTGGAAGGGAGAGAGTCCTGAGGCTCTATCTATAGAGGAGGGTAATGGGTTTCTGATATTTATCTCTGTAACCTGTCCTCTTCTCACATTCCTTCACTTTACATCTAGCCATTAGCTTCTGTCACTCCTCATGTCTGCATCAGTTGAGTATTCACCCATAATTCTGCATGAAAGCAGCAGTCTATAGTCCCTGGACTCTGTGTTTCTGCAAATCCTGGAGGATGTGACACAAAGTAAGGGAACAGATAACACCAAGCCAGAGGGGTCTGTCCAAATCTAGTACTACTCTGCAGTTTCGGAATGTTCATTGGCCACTATTAATTTGTTCAATTTAATCATCAGCTCAAGGCCATCCAGGGCAGGAAAAGATGAGACTCCATGTCTAAGTAACCAGTAAAATGCCAGACTAGAAGCATGGCTCAAGTATTTTAGTGCCATTCAAACAAGCCAAGCAAATCTGAGCCTTGAGTTCAAACCCTACTATTGACAAAAATAAGTTTATTAATTCATGAAGATTTTATATTGACCTAATACATTTCTCATAAATCCAGAACTTAAATGAATGTGTGATTGTGTACAAAAACCCTCTACTATGTACATGGGAGTGAGTGAGCTTGTAAAGTAAAATAAAAAGTTTTGATGTAACTGCATAATATATGTATATTATGCATAATATATGTATATTATATAATAGCTACTCAACTTGATATGAAAAATATCATATTTATAAATATTAGGATAAATCAGTTTTAATATGATTATACTGTTCTAAAGGTGCTAAAAATGAACTTTCTAGTGTTTGTCCCATTCCATGGTTTTCTTAACATGATAAATCTAGTATATATAGCTTAATTAGTCTGAGAAATTAGTAAAAGCTTAGAGACAACATTAAAAAATACCAGAAAATGAGATTTCATGAAACATACCTTTTAGACATATAAGAGACATTCAATGCCAAAAGTTAATTCAATAAAATAATGCAGAGGAATACACACAAAATAAAAGTATCAGAGGTCTAATAAATTTGTTTGTGCCTTGCAGCTGTCTAGGTGTTTAGTACTGCTCTGGCAACAAATACTAAACTTTAAATACATAACATATATTAATATTACATTAAACATATTAAATGTGTATTAATTAATATATGACATAATTTAATATATTTTATATAATTATATTGTATACATTTATATTATATTATATTATAATATACTTAGTTTTATTAAATATATTTATGTATTGTGCTATACATAAATATATATTTAGTATTATTTTATAATTATTATATATATATATACATTTTTTTTGGTCAGTCGTGGGGCTTGAACTCTGGGCTTGGGCCCTGTCCCTGCGCTCTTCAGCTCAAGGCAAGTGCTCTACCACTTGAGCCATAGTGCCACTTCTAGTGGTTTATTGGAGATAATCTCATGGGCTTTCCTGCCAAGGCTGGCTTTGAACCATGATCCTCAGATCTCAGCCTCCTGAGTAGCTAGGATTACAGGTGTGAGCCACCGGCACCCAGCTTAATGATTATATTTTATATAATATAAAGTATATATTAATTTGTTCACTATATATAATTAAGATTATATATCAGTGCCCTCCTGGCTTGACAGTACCTTCCAAACCTCAGGAAAAGTTTATCATAATAACCTGGCTCTAGACTGACATTTACAATTCGTTTTAGCTATAGAGAGTGCACAACCTCTTCCATATTAAATTAAAATCTATGTAACATCCAAATACCTCACTCTGCCTGACAATCATCTTTTACTTTACAAACCAGAGTATCTTTCTGGACATGCATGTCCCGACTGAAGATGGATGGAGTTCATTTGTTTCCTCCTCGAGTCTCATTCATATTTTTGTTTTTGTATGTGGGGCACTGGTGCTCACATCTCAGGATTGGCACAAAAATAAAGAGAAAATGAAAAAGGAGGAACATGGAGGGGAAGTCCCAACAAACTTTTTGTGTGTTTTTGTTTGGTTCATCATTTATGGGGCAGTGGTGCTCATTCTAGCTCCCTCAGGAAGCTGAAATCAGGAAGATCTCAGTGGGAGTCCAGCCCTAGAAGGAGGAAAGGCCATGAAAAGCATGTCTCCAAACAGCTAGCTCAAGCTAGAAGTAGAGCTGTGGCTCAACTTTTAGATCGCTACCATGGAGTGAAAAAACTGAGGGAACAGCGCAACTCAGACACTGTGCTCAAATCCCAGGAGTAGAAAAAAAAGAAAGAAAGAAAAAAGGAAAGAAAAAAGAGAAAGAGAATGTAAGGCAGATCATTACAAAGTATTTGTGGGTTTTTTGTTTGTTTTGTTTTGTTTTGTCCAGTCCCAGAGCTTGAACGCAGGACCTGGGAACTATCTCAGAGCTTCTTTTGCTCAAGTCCAGTGCTCTATCTACCACATCACAAACACCCCAACAAATTCAACTCAGGCCCTGAGTTCAAATCACAGGAGTTGCAACAAAAAAGATAAAAAAAAAAAAAAAAGAAAAATGAAAAGGAAGAGGATAAAGGGAGATCCAATAAAATTTTTGTGCTGTTTTTGTTTTTGTTTTTGCCAGGCCTTGGGTTTGAAATTAGGGCCTGGGAAATGTGCCTGAGATTTGTTTGCCCTATGCTGGCATGCTACCATTTCAACTACAGCTGAACTGGGCAACCCAGGCCCTAGGTTCAAATCCCAGGACTGTAAAACGAATGGTGTGGAGATCACAATAAAAGGTTTACATATTTTGCCCCCTTCAAAATACTGAAGCATTTTCTCTTTGCCAGTCTTGGGTCTTGACCTGGGAACTGTCTGAGTTTTCTTAGCACTAGGCTGGGGCACTACCACTTGTCCCACAGACAAACTGGGCAGTTGAGGCCCTTTGTTCAAGCCCCAGGACTGGCAAAAAACAATGGCCAGGAGGTTTCAACAAACGTTCTATGTTTGCTTTATGTTTTCCCCACCTTTGCCAGTCATGAGTCATAAAGTGAGGGCCTTGGGACTGTGCCTGACCTTTTTTTGCTCAAGAGTGATGCTCTATCACTTGACACACAACTGAAACAGGAAACCAAGACCTGAGTTCAAATCCCAGGAATGGCAAAAAAAAAATTAGAAAGAAAATGGCAAGGAGGTCCCAACAAACATTTTAGGTGTTTTTAAAAAATTCATTATTTATTTATTTTGGTGCCAGTGCTAGGGCTTGAATTCAGGGGCCTGGGAATGGTGTTTAAATTTACTTTGTCTTATGCTGGCACAATAGCACTTGACCCACAGCTGAATGAGACAACCCAGACCCTAAGTTCAAATTGCAGGACTGGCCAAAAAAATGGTGAGGAGAACCCAACAAACTCTCTAAGTTTTTTGTTTGTTTGTTTGTTTCCAGCCCCAGGGCTTGTTCTCTTTCCCAGTCCTGTGGCTTGAAGTCAGGGCCTGGGAAAAGTGTCTGAATTCCTTTGCCATATGCTGGTGCAAGAGAACTTGACCCACAGCTGAACCTGGCAACACAGGCCCTAAGTTCAAGCCTCAGGACAGGCAAAAGAAAACAATACTGGGAAAGTGTATGAGTGATTTATTAATATTGTTGCTGTTATTATTATTAAAAGAATAAATGGCATTTCATTCCTCAGATGAATCACACGGTCATCCTGTTGGCAGCCAGGCCATATTTATTAGCAGATTCTCTCTTTCTCAGAGAACACTATGGTGCCATGAGCCTGAGGGCAGCTGGAGGAGTTACCCTGGGCTATGCCTGCCTTTGTACCCTAAAATAGTCAGATTGACCCCTCATGGTCATCCCTGTGGGATCTGCCTTCCACGCCTGAGTTGGGACGGCAGTTAGAGGCCCCCTCCTCCCTTCCCCTTGCTCACAGTAGGCCGCCGTGACCACCGCCTGTGGTGGTGGGTCCCTGTGGTCTCCATGTCCACTGTGGGATCCATCTTGGAGAGGCAGAGCCATCAGGTGCTAGGGCTCTGAAGACAGGAAAGGTTTGTGACCACTGCAGGGAACAGAGGTCTGCCATTTTCCCACTCAGGCCAGTGATGGGCCTGTACTGTGAAGATGAGCATGGAGCATGATGTGGGCCTGCATGCAAATTCTGGGAAGCCACCACAAGTCAGCATGCTCAATGATGTCTGAGCACAACAAATCTCAAAATATGTGGCTTGGTGGATGAGATGGAGGGCAGGGAGGGGTGGAGAAAACAGAATTAAGCATTGCTCCATTTTCCCTAATGTTTTCATTCATCCCTGCTCTGTAGACCAGACAGGAGACTCAGAGAGGTGATGAGACAAGTCGGTGGTCACACAGGAACAGAATTGGGATGCTATCAATCTGTTGGACTGCAGTGTCTAGCCCCTTCCTTCAGCATAAATTGGTGGTGTGGTCAGAGTCTGGAACTGGCTGTTTGTGCACAGAGCCAACTTTCAAATAACCCCTGTCCTTCCCCAATCTGAGAATATTTAGAACTTGTCACCTCTTGCTCTCTCCTTTTCTACTTGAGGCTACGAGGATCTGTGGTTCCAGTCTTTCCTCAGCATCTGTAAATTTATGAAGCCTTCATATATTCATAATGAAATTTCAACAGCTTAAACTTCTAAAGTCAAAACTCTGATAACCCCTGCCTCAACTTGTAATTACCTTGAAGGACAGTGTGCCTAGTATTGCCCAGATCTTGCATATTTATGTGCTGGTCCTCAGGCTTGAAATCAAGTACTGGATTCTGTCCCTGAGCTTTTATCTCAGGGACTTGTACCACAGATTTACTGCTGGCTTTTTTTGTGGTTAACTAGAGATAAGAGTCCCATAGACTGTCTTGCTCTGGCTGGCTTCAAACCTTTGTCCTCATATCTCAGCCTCCTGAGTAGCTAGGATTACAGTGTGAACCACTGGCATCCAGGAGATCTTAGACATTTTAAGAGAAGTTAGAAGTATTACTGGGCACTGGTGGCTCACACCTGTAATCCTAGCTACTCAGGAAGCTGAGAATCTGAAAATAAAAATTCAAAGCTAGCTCAGTCTTTAAAACTCTTATCTCTAATAAACTTCTCACAAAAAGCCATAAGTCATGATGTAGCTCAAGTGGTAGAGCATCAGCCTTGAGCACAAAGAGGCTCAGGGACAGTACCCAGGTCCTAAGTTCAAGGCCCAGGACTGGCAAAAAAACCTTGTAGATGATGGAGGTTATAAACTTAGGGCTTCTTGTTCTTGCTTAGCTCACATGCTGATGGCTGGTACTCTATCACTTGAGTCTTGTCTCTAGTCCAGCACTTTTGCCTCTAATTGGAGATGGGTGTCTTGTGGACTTATCTGCCTGGGCTGGATTTGAACACTAACCCTCAAGGTCTCAAGCTCCTGAAATGCTAAGAATATAGATATGAACCATTGGTGTTGGGTTAGGAAGTGTAAATCTTTATATTAAATACATGTTTTAAAATGGCTCATGCCTGAAATCCTAGCTACTCAGGAGGCTGAGATGTGAGGATTGTAGTTGGAAGCCAGCTTAGTGTAGGAAAGCCGAGGAGACTCTTATTTCCAATCAACTAACAAAAAAAACCCCTGAAAGTGGAGGTTTGGTGCAAGTGGTAGATTGTTAACCATGAGCATAAAAGCTCATGGCCCTCAGTTCAAGCCTCAAGACCAGCACAATCAAAAAGATGAAAAAGATTTTCTTCCATGTTATAGAACAGAATGTAAACAAAGCTACTGATTCTGGCATAATTTTAATTAATTTTAATTAATTAATAATGATTCCAAATAACCTATCCATTATCTGAAATTCACTCACATCATGGAATATTTCACAGTTGGAAGAAAAGAATAGGAAAATCTGTATGTATATGGTGTGATCTCCAGGATCGTTTATATAAGAAAAGCAAGGTGTAGCCCAATGCACTGAAAATTGCTATGCAAACTTGAAGCTGATGCCAGAATGCATGTACAAAGCATACTGCACTGTCTGCCTTTTGCTGAGGGGGTAGGAAAAAGAAGAGAAAGTGAGAGAAAGAATATTCAGTAACTAGGGACAAGAGGTTCATTGGCTAAACCAGTGTCTCCCTTGGTGAACAGCCCAGGTGAGTTAGCATAGTGGAACTTTTCCTGAATATTGAACTTAGATTCCAGCAAGAATTAGTTCTAATACTAGATCTGCTCCTAACAGCCATAATGACTTTTTCCCTTGCTGCTACCTAACACAATTGTTAAACATGGAATGATTTATGTGAGACTGGGATCCATTTGCCTGCCCATCATTGAATCCTAGCACCTGCTAAAGAACCTGGTGTGTGATAGGTTGGTTTGTGGGAAAAGAACCTTCTTTGTTTTGTGCTAGGGCCTTATTTCTTTCACTTGGCTTTTTCTGCTCAAGACTGTCTCTCTAGCACTTGAGCCACAGTTCCATTTTTTATATTTTGGCTGTGATTGGAGATGAGTTTAATGGACTATTATGCCCAGGTTGGCTTTGAACCTCAATCCTAAGATCTCAGCCTCCCAAATAGTTTAGGACTACAGGCATGAGCACCAATGCCAGGCATGGTAAGTTATTAAATATGTGTTGAATAGATGAGTAAATAAGTGTGAAAGGGGATGGCTGGTTAAGTTCTCTTATCTGAAAAATGGAAATGAGAATAGAACCTACCTAGGATTTGGTGGGAATTAGTGAGGTTATATCTGTAATTGCTTCCTTCTTTCCTGTGTGTTCCTTGATCTCAGAGTCTGAGAAAGTCTAAATGGCTCAGCTAATCCTCTACCTTCTGATGCCAGCCAGGCAGATCCTAGGTAAACATCTAGCCCATAGAGGAGGTGGAGGCCAGCCCACAAAGCAGAAAATTTAGCCATTTTAGAACAGGGTGCCAATCAGGAGTTCTTTCTTCAGACATCTGAAATATGTCTCCTAGAGCAGGCCTAAAGGGGAATTATAAATTCCCATTTAGTAGGCAATAAAAAATCAGCATTCTTAGGTAATTTTTGTGTGGGAGGTCAGTTGGAGTAAAGACACAGATGATGTCAGGGGTTGAACTGTGTTGCTTCTCAGCTCCACTTTCCTCTGACTTTTTCTCAGAAAAAATTAGGGGCTTGGTATTCTTACTCTGGAAAGTTTGAGAATTGCGTAGAACAATAGGATAAGGTAGGGGTGATCGCAAGGGATAATGTAGTCACATTAGGCTAGAAACAGTATGGGCTGCTCAGCCCTAGAACTGTCAGGTGCTGGGAAGGGCAGTGATGGAAAACCCAGAGACAAGGTAGTTTCAAGAAGGTTGTGTGAGAGGAGCTGGGACATGGCTTGTGGACACAGCCAACCTGTGGCACAATTCTAGATAGAGATCTGGAGAAAAACAAACCACCACCAACAGAACATCACTTTACTGTGGCTCTGAGCCCATTCTGTCCAGTGACAGTAGAAAAGACTTCTGTGCATGCATTTGTCAAGAGAGAGATGAGGGGAATCTGGGATAGAACACTTGAGCTTCTGTCCTCTGCTTTTAATGGGTCAGAGAGGATGTGTTAGCTTGGAGTGGTCTCAGTTTATGATCAAAGGTCAGATTCAAGAGGTAAGTAACAGGATATCAGGAAGCAGTATGGATTAAGGATACTCAGGGACAGGTCTTCAGCCAGGTGTAAGTGGCTCATGCCTGTAATCCTAGCTACTCAGGAGGCTGAGATCTGAGGATCATGGTTCAAAGCAAGCCCGGGAAAAAGTCCCAGTAAGACACTTCTCTCCAATTAGCCACTCAAAAACCATAAGTAGTGCTGGGGCTCAAGTGGTAAGCACTAGCCTTGAGCACAAAGGGGCTCATGAACAGCACCCAGGCCCTGAGTTCAAGCCCCATATCAAAAAAAAAAAAGAATAGGTCTTCACACTGATCACTAGGGTAATGTCATGAACTTCCTGATGTCCTGTTATCTATCAGAATCCTGTGTAAACACAACAGGGCAAACACACAAACCAGCAGCTTTCTGCTGGCATCAGGCTTTCCCTGCACACACCATTCAATCATGCTTTCTGCAATAGTCTTAGTTCCCAAGGGGCTCCTGGGTACCACAGGAAACCTTGGCCTTGACAGGTCCCCTACCTCCTGCCCCTGAACCCAACAGGAAAACAAAACAAAGAAGCTCATGGAGGTATTCTGTATGGTCTGGCTGAGCCTAAGCAAGATGTCCTGGATAAGCCTCACATGGAGACTTACATCCAATAGTGTCTCATCTGAATGGAGAGGCTACTATTCCTTGACTTAGTCTACATAACACCTGCAGAATTGCACCTCTTGTTTCACATTTGCCTTCTGGAGTCCAGATGCTCCCCTCTGGACTGATCCCTGTAGCCAGAGAATAGAGTGTTCTGATTGTCTAAGCCAGCAGGACAGGGTGGAGTCAGTTCTGATTAGATTGGAGCTGTCTCCTTTCCTGGCCTGTTTCCTAACAAGGACCAGTCTTATCTTTCTGTAGCTCCTACACTCACCAGCAAGTTGCTATCCAACAAATTCAATCTTTCCATACATGGCAGACCCCTTATTGCCAGCAAAGACCACCATGCCCTGCTTTCTGTATATCCTTTGACATTAGAGCCAGAGCAAGATCTCTCTGGTCCCACAGAAGTTTGCTGGAAGATGCCATCTAGTGGAATGTCAGCTGACCTACTGCTTAAATGAAAAGGCCTACTGGTGTTTTAAAGCTCAGAAAACAATTGGTGGGACAGTGACCTCTCAAAATGACCATCAAGAGAAATCACTAGGCTATGTCTGGGTCAAGTTCCAGCCTTATTGATTTATTGGCCTGGGATAGAGGGTGAACAACTAGGATTTGTTTTTATTTGTGTGTGCTGGTAGTAGGGCTTGAACTCAGGGTTTAGGCACTGTCCCTTAGCTTTTGTGCTCAAGCTAGCACTCTCTCATCTGAGCCACACCTCCACTTCTGGTTATTCGCTGGTTAAGTGAACATAAGAGTCTCAGAGATTTCCCTGTTCTGCCGAGCTTTGATACACCATCCTCAGTTCCCTGTCCCCTGAGTAGCTAGGATTACAGGTATGAGTTAAGCCACCAGTGCCCCAGGGTTTTTGGCTCTTTTTTTTGCCAGTCCTGGGGCTTGAACTCAGGGGCTGGGCACTGTCAAGCTTCTTTTTGCTCAAGGCTATTGCTCTACCACTTGAACCACAGTGCCACTTTTGGCTTTATTTACATAATACTAAGGAATCAAACCCAGGACTTCATTCATGCTAGGCAAGCACTCTAAGGTGGTTCCCAGTCCTATATCCAGGGTTTTTTAAGTCCTTAGCAGATTCTAACATGCAGGACTGGGTCCGGCATAGTATCCAACTCCCTCATTTATAGGGGTGCCCACAGAAGGGAGACACCCTTAAAGAAATTCAGATTGCTAGGAAGATCCTTTTGACTGGCACTCACATCTAAATTTAATTTGTACTTTGTTCTTCCTCATACTGAAATGAAAAGTAATTTAACAGGCAACACTCTTTTTTCTAAGTTCTGACAATTCTGTGATAGGGCCAAGAGGCTGGTTCTCTTTATGTATCTAATGTCTGCAGCTGACTCTACTGGCTGATGTACCTACCAAATGACACAGTCTATTTATTTGAGATTTGTAGCCTTCTCTGTTTGCTTTTTCAGAGACTAGCCTCCTTGAGGCATCTTACCGTATCTTTTTTTCTTGGTCATTCATGGGGCCTGAACTCTGAGCCTGAGCACTGTCCCTCGGTTCTTCAGCTCAAGGCTAGTGCTCTACCACTTGAGCAGTGCCACTTCCAGCTTTTTCTGCTTATGTGGTATTGAGGATTTGAACCCAGAGCCTCATAAATGCAAGGCAAGCACTCTACTATAAGCCACCTTCCCAGCCCCTCTTGCAGTGTCTTGATTGAATAATTTCCCTTTACAGTTGGCAGGTTTGGTTGATTTAATTGGCATTGTATTTTGGAAATGACAAAGTAGACTCCAGGACACAGAGAGGCAATTCCCTAACTAAAGGTCATTTCAAATACATACACTGAAAGTCTCTTATTTTTATTCAAGGTAGGAGCTAAAATTCCACTAAATACAGCCTCTAGAGTGGTGTTCTCTGTCTGACCCTTTTACTCCCATCCTGCTTTGCAAGACTGTGCCCCAGAAGTTTAAATAAAAGGATTTGAAAGAGGGCTGCGAATGTGGCTCAGTGGTAGAGTGCCTGCCTGGTGTGCATGAAGCCCTGGGTTCAATTCCTCAGTACCATACGTATAGTAAAGGCCAGGAGTGGTGCTATATAGCTCAAGTGGTAGAGTACTAGCCTTGAGCACAGAGAGACTCAGGGACAGCCCAGGCCCCAATTTTAAGCCCCAGGACTGGCCAAAAAAAAAAAAAAAGAAGACTTGAAAGAGCTGGGACCTGGCAGCTCATGCCTGTAACTAGCTTCTCAAAAGGCTGAGATCTAAGGATCATGGTTTGAGGCCAGCCTAAACAGGAAGTATGGGAGATGCTTATAACCAATTAACTACCAAAAACACCAGAAATGGAGCTGTGGCTCAAGTGGTATAATAGAGTGATAGCCTTGAACAAAAAACCTCAAAGACCTGAGCTTGAACCTGAGTTCATGTTCCAGGACTGGTGGACATGCTCACGCACACCTGTATACACACACACACACACACACACACCAAAGCAGAACCCTAAATGCAATTTGTAAATAAATGATACTAATTCTTAAAAGGTTACCAATTATATGACATGCTATAAAAGGAAAATTATATAGCCAGCAAAAAAGTTATATACCCCATAAAAAGATCAGTGCTTGCCACAAGTAGGGTTGGGGAAGGAGGAAGAGGAATAAAGAGGGAAGAATAGAAAGGATTTTTTGTTGTTGTTGTTGATCATGGGGCTTGAACTCAGAGCTCTGTCTGGTTTTTTGGTGGTTAATTGGAGATACCTGTCTTACAAACTTTTCTGACTGGGCTGGCTTTGGACTAGTAGCTGGGATTACAGGTGTAAGCCACTCCCACTGGGAATTATAAGCGAGAGCCACCACCACCTGTCTGTAAAGAATTTTTCTTTTAGGGCAGTGAAACTCTATACAATTCTGCAATGGTGAACATGTCATTACACAATTGTCCAGAGCCAATGAATGCACAACACTAAATGTGAACCCGAATGTTCACTATAAGCTCTGGATAATAACTTGTTAAATAGTGTAGTTAATAATGTAGTAAGATAAGAATCTCACAGACACCCAGTGTTAGTGACTCAAGCCTGTAATCTTAGCTACTCAGGAGGCTGAGATCAGAGGATCAGGGTTCAAAGCCTTCCAGAGCAGAAAAGTCAGTGAGTCTCTTCAATTGATCACAGAAAAGGCCGGAAGTGACTTTCATCAATATTAGTATGCATGCTTTCATGAGTGTGTGTGGGAGGAGGTGTAAAGGAATACAAAACATCTAAGTACCTTCTGCTCCATTTGGTTGGGAACTTAAAATTGCTCTAAAAAATAAAGGCTACTAAAACCAAACAAGAAATAGCAAAATGTGCACATGGTCCTCCTCTTGAGGCTTACAGCTCAATGGGAAAGCCCAATGTCAAGTGTTTCACAGCAACCATTAATGGTGTGTCCTTGAGTAAGGAAGCCAAAGTTAAAAGTACACACAGCAGGGTGTGGTGGCTCATGCCTGTAATCCTAACTACTCAGGAGCCTCTGGTTGGTGGATCTTGGTTTGAACCTGGCCTAGACAAGAAAGTCCAAGAGACTCTTATCTCCAAATAAGCATACATACACACACTCACAAACACACACCAGAAATGGAGCTGTGGCTCAAGTAATAGAGAGCTAGCTGTAAGTGCGTGCATGCACATATGCACATACACACACACACACACACACACACACACACACACACACACACACTCACCAGAAATGGAGCTGTGGCTCAAGTAATAAAGAGCTAGCTGTAAGTGCATGCATGCACATATGCACATACACACACACACAACATAAGAAGTGTGGGAGGAGAGATTATTTTCTTTTGTCCAAGGAGATCAGGATTCTCCAGGAATGTGTTAGTTGAGCTTGGTGAGCCCCAAGAGAGGAGGAGGACTCACTGGAGATCCAAAGACACACATTTTTTCAGGCTTGCTTTTGGCTAAGCAGATCTCTCAGTTTCCAGCCTGGAAATCACACCATTACACTCCTCCTGATTTAGTAGATAAGGAAATGGGGGCTAAAGATTTCTGATGATTAGGTGGGAAACTGGAGACACAGTCTGTGAATAAGCAGTTCGTTAAACAATATTAAAACCAAGCCATGCACTGGTGACTCAAGCCTGTCATCAAAGCGACTCAGGAGGCTGAGATCTGAGGATTGTGGTTCAAAGTCAGTCTGGGCAAAAAACCTTATCTTCAATTAACCAGTTAAATAACAACTACAGTGAAAAGCCAGAAATGAAGGTGTGGCTAAGTGGTTGAGCAGAAAACTAAGCAAGAGAGCAAGCCCTAGTACCAGCACACACATAAAAACAATCAATCAATCAATCATTTTGACCCATATACAAGTGCCTCTATCCATTCTTCTTTCACAACCCTTGGCTCAAGGCTTTGGCCTCATTAGCTTAAGGTCCCATGATGAATGGCATTAGCATTGAAGATCCCTAAAAAAGCCAAGGTAAGGACAGATAGTAGGAAAGGTTTTGTATCCTCACCAGGAAGGTTGAAGACCTGCACCTGTTACTTCTCCTCTGGGTGACATTTCCAGTTACTAATAACAAGATGGAAAACTGGAAACACAGTCCATGTATAAGCAGTTTGTTAAAATAAATAAATAAAAAGGGACCTGGACCCTGGTGGCTCATGCCCGTAATCCTAGCTACTCAGGAGACTGAGATCTGAGGACCATGGTTAGAAGCTAGATTTATTTTTTATTTTTTTTATTTTTGCCAGTTTTGAACTCTGAGCCTGGGTGCTGTCCCTAAGTTCCTTTTGCTCCAGGATAGCACTCTACCACTTGAGCTACAGCACCACTTCCAGTTTTTTTTCTGTGATAAACTGGAGATAAGAGTCTCACAGACTTTTCTGCTCTGGCTGACTTTGAACTGAGTTCCTTAGATCTTAGCCTCCTGAGTAACTAGGATTACAGGTGTGAGCCACCAACAATAGGTAGCTCAAAGTGTAGCTGTGGCTCAAGTGATAGAGTGCCAGCTTTGAGCAAAAAACTCAGGGACAGGACAGCACCCAGACCCTGAGTCCAAGTCCCAGAACCAAACAAAAAATAATTAAAAATGGGGTAGCAAGGAGACAGTGGGAGGAGAGAGAGATTCACCATTTATCAGGTATATGTCAGGTGTGAACAGTCCACAGTGTAGGCTAGGAGCAGACAAGGCACCCACCCACGGAAAAACCAATCATCTGTTTTGGAAAGCCCAATGACAATCAAGTAAATGCACAAATATATGAAGCAACCATAGTAAGATAAAAAGTGCAGGTCAGGGTGCTTAAAAGAGTCCTTGTGAATCCAGCACTGGTGGTTCACGCCTCCAAATATAACTATTCAGGAGGTGAGATCTGAGGATCATGATTCAAAGTCAGCCTAGACAAAAACGTCTGTGAAATTCTTTTTTTTTTTTTTTTTTGCCAGTCATGGTGCCTGAACTCTGGGCCTGGGCACTGTCCCTCAGCTCTTCAGCTCAAGGCTAGTGCTCTACCACTTGAGCCACAGCACCACTTCCAGCTTTTTCTGCTTATGTGGTGCTGAGGAATCGAACCCGGGGCCTCATGCGTGCAAGGCAAGCACTCTACCACTGAGCCACCTTCCCAGCCCCAACGTCTGTGAAATTCTTATCTTAAATTACCTAGCAATAAGTCATAAGTGGGAGCTGTGGCTCAAGTGGTAGAATGCCAGCCTTGAGGGGGAAAAAAGCTAAGCAACAGTGCCTAGGTCCTGAGTTCAAATCCCAGAAACACACACACACACACACACACACACACACACACACACACACAGGGTCTCTGTGAAGAGGTGGCATTGAAGCCAAGATCTGTAGGATGAGAGGGAGCCAGCCTTGGGGGCAGTATGGAAAAAAAAAAAAAAAACACCAGTCAGAGGCAATAGCTAAGGTGAAAGTTTCGGGGCTACAATGAACTCAGGACCAGGAGGAAGAGGTGTGTGGCTGGTTCTGAGTGAGAAAGAGAATGAGGGGAGGTGACATCAGTAACTTGGGGGGCAGCCAAACCCTGGTGGCTCATGCCTATAATTCTAGCTACTCAGGAGGCTGAGATCTGAGGATCAAGGTTCATAGCCAGCCTGGGCAGGAAAGTCCATGAGACTCTTATCTCCAATAAACTCTCAAGAAAAAGCTGGAAGTGATGTTGTGGCTAAAGTTGTAGCACTAGCCTTGAGCTCAAGGACAGAGCCCAAAGCACTGAGTTCAAGCCCCAGTCCTGACACTTCAGCTTCCTGAGTAGCTAACAGCCATCAGGGCTAGATAACACTTTATTATATATTATCTCATTTAATGCCCATGACAGTCCCAATAGGAGAGCTCAGTCCTGAAAGTACCAGTTCTGGTTCAGTTTCAGTCAGTGGTTACTCTGGTTTTTTCCCCCTGGGAGTAGTCTTGTCACTGGGAGGAAGATAAAGGCCCAGAAGGCCCTCCCTCTGCTGGTGCAACCTATACTGTAAAAGTGATGAAAGAGGTCCAAGATTAAAGCTGGATTCTTAGAGCAAAATCTCTATGGTGGGAAGACTGGGCTGGTGTGCAGCTTTGATCAAGTGACCCAGGGAAAATAAAATAAATAAATAAATAAAATAAGACAAAACACCTCAAATCCAATTTCCTTTGGAGTCCTCTAGGGAGCTAGAGGAGGAGAGCAGAAGAGGAGACTCCAAATTGTTTCCTTCTTGTTATGACCTTCATTGCTATACTTTGCTCAAGCAGTAATTACTGAATGTAGTAGTTAAAATGTGCCTTTCCTAGGAAGGTCCTCCGTTTACCTTCCCATGGTTGAGGTGTGTATGAGCTAAAATCCTCAGGTCTCAGCTTTACTTGGGCTGCTTGGCCCAGGGAAGAGGGAGGACCCTTTTGCAAACTCCTGTGCCCAGAAGCAGAGCCAGTTTTCTGATTTTCAATAAAAGGAAGCAGGGTCTGCTAGAGATAAGGGTGTAATAGAATAGAGTGTGAGCTTGTAGTTCACACACTGTAAAGGAGGCTCAAACTGAGAGCTCCTCTGAGGAAAAATCAAGGAACTGGGGAGGAAAGAAGTTCATATTTTATTTAGATCAACCGGCTGTGGTAAAGCTTGCTGAGGCAGAACCACTGATCTACTCCCTGAGAAGATAGAGAGAGCCACACAAAGGTTTAGTTGTACGTGTGTGTGTGTGAGTGTGCATGTGTGCACACATGTGCTAGTGCTGGGGCTTGAACTTAGGGTCTTATGCCCTTGCTTGGCTTTTTCCCCAGGGCAGATGCTCTACCACTTGGGCTAAACCTTCACTTGGAGCTTTTTTGCTAGTTGATTGCAGATAGGAGTCTGTCAGCTTTGTCTGCCCAGGCTGACTTTGAACAGGGATCTTCAGATCTCAGCCTCCTGAGTAGCTAGAATTACACTCAGGAGCCATCACGCATCCAGATTCACCCAAAGGTTTAGATAGAGGAAGAAGTTTCTAGAGAAGAGAAGAGCAAATTTGCAAAAACTACTCAGGAGGCTGAGATCTGAACATCCTTGTTCAGAGTCAGCCTGAGCAGACAAAGCTGACAGACTGGTCTAGAGCTGGTGGTGGTAAGTCACTAGGGTCAGTGGCCGAGCTGGAAAAGCAGAACATGAAGAGGGCATGTGTGGAATGTGGCAGAGAATAGGGTATCAGGGAAGAAGCAGTTAAGGGATTAGCACTGGAGCAAGGAGTCCAGATTCTCTGTGGTCCAGGAAGTCTTTCTTCAGATCCCTCAGCATCGTGATGCACCCATTAGCAGTCTTGGGTGACTGCATGTTTGTTTAGTATTTCAGCCCAGTCATTTTAACTTCCAGGGCTTGGGGTTCCTGCACGTCCTCCTGGAGCCTGGTACAGGGTCTGGCATATGGGTGCCAGCTGATGCTTTGCCAAATAGGGCTGAATGGAGACAAACCCTGAACCGAAAGTTTGGAGAAGGGCTCCATGCACGGGCTGAGTGTCCAGAGGATGCATGGTACTGGACCTGCGTGTGGAAGGGGCCCAAGTACAGGTTCGGGTCACCTCCCCACCACTTTGGTAGGGAGAGCAGGCAGGTGTCACAGGGCAGAGGGCACTGACTGAACTCAGTTCTAAACATAAGTGTACACTCACCCAACATCTGGGGTCTTTGATAGGAAGAAACCCAGAGTTCGTGGAACAGTGCACACGGATCACAGCGTGGACCACATTCCATGGCTGAGGACACTAAGATCCCAGGGTCAAAGCAGGTCTTGGTGTTTTCAGGCCTGGGCCAAGGCAAGTGGAGAGCCCCAAACCCCTGCTGTGCATCGGCAGGGCTCCAGCAATAGAAGCAAAGCAGGAGGAGCTCAAATCCCTGGTCCGAAACATGCCCAGCAGACTTGAGGCCAGGATCAGATCCTGGAGTGCACAGGAACCGCACAAAATGCACCTGGTGCACCACCACTCAGCGTGTACCAGTCAGAGCCCAACAACCCAACTCTGGCACTTTCTTATTGCTCCTCCAGGTAGGGGAGCACGGGCAGAGCGGGCTGCACCATTGTGACTCAGGAGGGGGAAGCCCTAACATCGGATGTCAGGGTCACCCCGGGTAGACTGAAACCCTTCACGAGAAGATGGAGGTCGACGTCTACAGGTGTTTGCTAGAAAGTCTGTAAGAGGGTGTTGCAGGCCTGGCTGCTCCACGGTGCCCGACATCGGTGTTGGCGGAGAAGACCCCCCCCCCCATGGCGGTGACTTAGTGGTAGCATCCGGTTCCCTGGTTGGCAAATGTCGGGCCGGTGCTGCAGCCGCTTGTGCTTGCAGAGTTGCTGCCAAAGCCGCCAGGCGTTCACGTGGATGGGCGCGGAGCCTGGAGTGGGTGGAACCGGTAGGGCGCGGCTGACTGTCCCAATGAGGCATAAGGAGAAGTGGATTCTGCAGGCGGTGTCTCTGGTACTGGTGGCCCTAGTCTTCCTGCCGAACATGGGGCTGTGGGCTCTGTACCAAGAGCAGCAGCCAAAAGGCATGCCCGGGAGGTCGGGAGCAGCATGGTCTCCACGGTGGGACAGGTGAGTGCCTTGGGTGTGGTGGGGCTAGGTGGGGCCATCTGATTTCACTTCAAACCTTAAGCTCCTTCTCTCTCCTCCTCCTCCTGTCGGTGTCCTCAGAGGCAGCCCCTGAAGACTCTGCACTTTTTTCCATTCCTCCCCCACCCAGATGGGGTAAATTGAGGCTCCAAGGACAGGGATTTGTCCACTAAGCAGAGTCAGAATTAGAACCCAGGGCCCTTAGTGCCCATTATGAAACTCTTATTTCTATTTTCCATACTTTACAGTTTGCCTGCCTTTCCGTTGCCCTCTCCTGTCCTCTGACCTTGTTCTCTTTCTGGGTAGTACCCTGTTTGCACAAGCCTGTATCCCCAGGGTGTGATTCTTTCTGTAGGACCGGTTCCCCCATCACTTCTGCTCCCCTCCCTCACCCCCACCTGCTGATCCTGCTGTTTTTACTCAGGTCAGTCCCTTTCATGTTTTGCCATTTGCACAGGGACCCCTGGAACTCCCTGCCCCTTTTACCTATTCTTTACCTGTCCTATTTCTGTCTCAGATCCTGTGAATTCCTTGGGGAGTGAGTGCAAAGATCCTCTTGGAGCTTTTGGTCCCTTGGATGGGGTGAAAGGTCAATTTCTGGTTCTTGAGGAATTTGCCACCTTTTATCCTCTAGGAGTATAGAGGTGTCCAGGTAGAGGGATCCCCAAAATTTCCCAGAGCGCTGTCCCCTGAGGGCAGAATGCCACATACATTCCTTCTCTACTTCTTTCTGATAGGATGTGCTATTTCTTGCAGCCCGAACTGTGATAATAATTGTTTTTGCCTCTTTGAAACTCACCCATGTCTCACGTATGTGTACCTGCATATGGAATAAATGATGATTTTTCTTCATGTGCATGTGTGTGCATGTTCAGATCATGGCTCTTGAACTCAGGCCCTGGGTGTTGTCCTTTAGTTGTTTTTCACTCATGGCTGGTATTCTACCACCTAATCCACAGCTCCACTTCTGGCTTTTTGGTGGTTCATTAAAGATAAAAGTCCTACAGACTTTCCTGGGTGGGCTGGCTTAGAACTAGGATTCTTAGACCTCAGCTTCCTGAGTAGCTAGAATTACAGGTGTGAGTTACCAGCTCCTGGCTTGGATTTACATTTTCCTGCACAATCACATCACTCTACCTCTCTCACCTCCTGGCAAATCTATGCATGCTTGAATTGCTTTGTATATTGGGACATTTCAGATTTGCTTAGGGGATTTTTGTGGTCCCATGGGAAGTGGATAATGTTCATATCAGGGTTGGCTGCCCTCAATGGAAGAGGCTGACTTTTTGAGGTTGATTGGTTTTCCTTTCTCCTCAGTGTCAGGCCGTTGCCTGGCCTTTCTGGTATCTTGAGCACAGACAGTTCTTTGCCACAGGGGGGATCAATTGGAGCTTAGCAATTACCCTAGTTAATTGTTGCAAACCATCCAAGAGGAGTTGGCTTGATCTTTCTGGTACATCTTAACTGTTCAGAAACTAAGGAAAGTTAGCAAGGTCCTTTCCTAAACCCTGAGTTCAAACCCTGATAGCCTGCCTAGCCTTTTCCCCCTTAAATTCTGTGTCTTGTATGTTTTCCTTTCTTGAAATCTCCTTCAATTCCTATCCTGTACCAGTATCAGGGAGAAGAGGCCAGGGCTGTGTTTGGCTTTGTCATTAACTTGCTGTATGTGCTTATCATCCACCAACTCCTTCTCTTGGTTGAGTTGCCAGCATTCTGTGATGTGATCAGTGAGTGGACACAGGTCTACTGCTTTTTCCTGTGGTATTGTCCCTGACAGCGTCCCTAGGTTCAGGGGTTCTATATTGGCAAAGCCCCAGGCAAAGGGGGTGTGTCCTGCCCAAGTGCACGTCTCCTGTGGAATAGCTGTGACCAGGTCTAAAAGAGCTCTTGACAGTCTGCCTTTTCCTAAAGAAAGCTGTCATATTTCAGTTGAGGCAGGTGCCAAAGAAGTTCTGATTTTCATCTCCTATAGACTTAGATGTGTAGAGAGAAGGTCAAAGTTAACTGCCAGTTTGGCCTGAGCTTTCAAAGAAAAGTACTCACATGTACAAGAAGGTATTGATTGAATAAAGCAGTCTTTGGGGCAGAAAGAGAGGAGAGCAACAGCTGGATGGATGCTCCTTGGAACACACCTGCAGTGTGTGGATAGCTCAGGGGGCAGGTTTTATTCCTGTTTAATTTCTTTTTCTCTGGAATAGCATAAAGAGGAGGAGGAGGAGGAAGTGGGGAATGGGATTGGTGTTTCAAGGGTTGTCAACTGGCTGTTCTTCCTTTACAGAAAATTTCTCCTTCCTGGGTGCAGCAGAAGAGCTCTTTTGCAATGATAGGCTTTTCTAGGTGCTATAAGGTTCAGCATTCAGCTGCTGCCTTTCAGGAAGATCCTGCCAAATTTCCACACAGCCCTTTTGTGTTCTACTCTCTTTGCAGAGGAAGAGCCCTGGGCTTGGCCTTCCCAGTTAGTTCCTTGTTTGCATGGCAGTTGGCCTTGAAGGAAGAGGCTGACTTTCTTCCAGTCTTCATTCCACACTATCCCTGTGCATGCATGCAATGCATCAGGCTGCTGTCTGGGAAATCTGCTATCTGAAGCACTCTGCGCTGTTATGAATGGTTGACCAGTTGGTTCTAAGCTCAGTCTGTCACTCTGGTAATTGTTGAGAACCTTCCCACAATACCTCCTCATTGATCTTCCTCGTAGAAGTAACCACAGAGGCTCTGGAGGGAAGACTTGACAGGACTTTTGTCCAAAAAAAATTAGGTTCCTTGTGGATTTGAGAGAAGTTTATCTGAGGGCAATGAACCCACTATTTGAACAGTCCTCTTTAACTCTTTGATTCTTCCACTGAAGATTAAAAGAGCACTTAGCTGTCATTTGCTAGAATGTAAGTCACAGAACTGCCACCTAGTTCATCCTGAGTGTGACTCTGGAGCTAGGCAGGACATCTGATTTATAAAGGACACATAATGGTCACATCTGAATTTGTTGTGGCCACACCTTTCTCTACCCATACCCTAGATAAGGCCTACCCCAGGCCCAGATGCCCTCTCTCTGCTCTTTTCTAGCTCCTTCTCAGCTCTTTCCTTCCCTTCACCTTCCCAGTTCCCTTCTCTTTCCTAGCTCTCTCTTTTCCACCTTACCCAGATGCTCTCTTTTCTAGCTCTTTTCTCTCTCTTTCCCAGCTCTCTCTTTCCCAGGCCTTTCCCAGCCATGTGGAGGTCCATCGTGGCCTGGTGCCAGCCGGAACAATGAATAATCCTACACCTTACCTGAAAAAATAAATAAAGGACACATAATGCTTCTAGGGTTTCTGAATTCATGTGGTCAGACAGCTGGCTTCTCAGAAAGCTGCAAACCAAGTAGGAAAGCCAGCCGTGACGCCATCTTTCTTTTTCTTTTAATTTGTGGCTTGCTCTCATTACTATCCCCCCTGCTTATCTGCCTAACACTTGGTTTAATTCTAGAATCTGTTTCATATTTCAGGCGTGGGAACTGGTTATTAAAAGCCCACATTAGGAAACTTGATGCGGTCCCTTCCTACTTCTGAGCCATAATCTCTGGTGAGAACTGACTTAATTGGATAATAGCTTCAGTGGAATGGAAATTGGTGGGATAATGGAGTACCAATGACTTTAATTTTCAAGGATCAGGAGTTTTCCTCATATCAGAGCTGAACTTTATTTTTATCACATGCAAAAATTAATACTTTCCTCTTCACCCCGCCTCCCTACTTCCTTTCATTCTTCTCAGCAAAATCGCACCCATCAGAAAGTTAAGTGCTTGGAAATGTAGCCTGGAATGATTTCTGTAATTTTCTTCATAGGGGCTGGTGGCCTTAGATTGCTAATCTCTGCCTGCTTAGTGTGGTGAAATCTGATGTCATTTGGGAAGGACTGTTGATTTAGCCAAGCAAATCTCTGTGTGTTGTTGTTTTTCTTGGCTTGCTTCTACCAAGGAGCCCCACTGATGATAGTCTGGGGAGAGAGGCCTGGTTTCTGGTCTTCTTTCCTGCACTAAACTCCCTCAGTGACCTTAGGAAAGTGGTTTAACTACTCTGGACTTGGATTACTCCTTTGTGAAGTTAGTTTAAATTCCAAAGGAGGAAAGGCGAAAATGTATTAGAATGGTGTTTCCTCTCCTGTGGTCAAGACAGATATTATTAATCCATCTCTCCCCTCCCATGGCTAGAACAGACATTACTAATTAAGTCTACTAAGCCTGGAATCAGCTGGTCTCAAACTAGTTCTCAATACTGCTGCTCAAGTGAAGTTAATGATGGAGTAATTCTGGTGAGGTAAGAAATAGATATTTTTGACACAGGGGAACAAACTCAGTGGTAGTACTCACTAGACCATATGTGGCAAATGAACTATACAAGTTTTGGATGGGAAAGGGAAGGAAAAACTGGGAGAAGGTGAGAGATGGAGTGATATTGCTAAAAAGAATCGTACTTTTTTTTCCAACTAAAATAATTATAGCCCCTCTGCACATCACCTTTATACTAACAATAATTATTTTAAATGACATAGGTCTTTGTTAGGACTTTCTATCTCTAAGGTCCTGTGGTTCTGAGTTTAGCAGCACATATTGGAAAGCTTTGGACTTTAAGACTTCGAATGTAATCTTTGAGGAGGCCCTAACTTGAGAGCTTGTTCATATTGTAATACCATCTCTCAGGTTTTGGTCTAAAGTTGTTCAGCCTTTAATCTGTTGGCTCTGGTGCGAGATAACAGATAAGGGAATCAATAATGGAAAAGCAAAGGCTTATTGAAAAGATAACCATGTAGCAATGATTAGGTAACCATTTAATTATTTCTTGTCCACAGTCAGCTGTTATATTGAGATGGCATCAAGAATATCATCACTGTGTAAAGAAATACCTGGAGGTGAACTTGGCAGCTGGAAATATGTCCTGTACTACCTAATTTTCCCTAATGATATTTGAGTTGTGTGAGCCAGTTGTGTGCGTGTCTTAAGTATTTTGCGTATACCTGACCTTTGCATCTTATATTTGGGTCATAGTCAGAAAGAGAAAGACTTAAATGAGACTTTTGCTTCTCCAACAACCACAATGGCATGGGGAATGGAGGTAGCTTATCTAGCCTTTGTAGCATGTACAATTTAATGGGGAAAGGATGTAGCCTGTTGCGGTTCCTGTGGCTAAGAAGTGCATCATGGCCTCAGTAGGTGGAGATGTCTTGACACTGTGTTCTTTAAGTACATAGCACATGGTGTGGCACTTGGAAAACTGGATTTTTGCTGAGTGAGTGTTAAAGTGGAGGGAGGTGCTTGAGAAGTCACTAGTCCATTATGGAAATAGGCAGCAAAAGGGACATCACATACTCGAGTTCTCACAGGAGGAATGCAGACATGAACACAGTGCTCTCCAAGTCCTCTGTGTTCTGCTGCAAAGACTTTCTTCCCTCCACATACTAGATCCATGTCTACTGTTATTTCCCTCATGAGTCAAATTAGCATGCCTCAGTTTTGGTAGCCAGTACCTAATTACACCATTTGGCTGCTAGAACCTCCCCACTCAACACACACACACACACACACACACACACACACACACACACACACACACACACACACACACACACACACACACACACACACACACCCCAGTCTTGGAGCTTATACTCAGGGCTTGGGAGCTGTCCCTGAGCTGTTTCGCTCAAGGCCAGTGGTGTACCATATGAGCCACATCTCTGTTTCCCACTGGGTTCCCTCCCCGCTTTGGTACTTAATTGGGCATCAGAGTTTCATGGTCTTCTTGCATGGGCTGGCCTTAAACCATGCATGATCATGAGATCTTTTTTTTTTTTTAATGATCATGAGATCTTAGCCTCCTGAGTAGCTAGTGATACCTGACTATTTTTGCAGATCCATTTTTGTAAATTTTCTTTCCAGCCTTTTACTTAATATTATTTTTGATGGTACTGGGGTTTGAATTCAGTGCCATGCATTTGCTCACTTGCTTGCTTCATCCACGCCTCCAGCTTGCAGTCTCTCTCTCTCTTTCTCTCTCTCTCTCTCTCTCTCTCTCTCTCTTTCTCGCTTGCTCTCTCACTCACTCGCTCAATCCTTTTCTCTGTCTCTCTGGTTATTTTTATATGTATTTTATTATTAAAATACTGTATAGGGGGATTACAGTTACATAAAGAAGGTAATGAGTACATTTCCTATCCAGTATTGTTGTTACCTCCTCCTTTGTTTATCCCCTGCCGTCCCTTCCCTCCCCACCTCCCTCAGCTACCCCCATCTTCCTCTACTCCCCCCAACGGAGTTGTTAAGTGTCTTTTACATCTCATTGTTACAATGGGTCAACCTGTATCCTTATTTAAGCATTTTCTTATTTCCCTTACCTCGCCAAATTACAAAAATGTATATACAAAATGCAGGGCACTGGAATCAAATACAGTGAAAACGGCGGGGAGGGGGGGAGAACAAAAAAACATAGTACATTATAAATATATTAATAACAATAGCAAGAAAGGAAAAACCACTGTGTCCCTATCATGGGGTTCCTTTCACTTAACATCCTCTTATATGGTCATATGTACATAGCTTTTGACCTTTTCTGCTTGTTCTAGACATATACTAGTTATTGCAAATAAGGGAAACCATAGGACCTATGTATCTTTGGGCCTGGATTACCTCACTTAATGAATTACCTCACTTAATAAATTTTTTCCAAGTCTTCCATTTCCTAACAAATGGGGGCAATGTCATTCTTTCTGATGGAGACATAGAATTCCATTGTGTGTGTACACACACACACACACACACACACACACACACACACACACACACACACACACACATATCACATTTTCTTGATCCACTCATCTACTGAGGGGCATCTGTGTTGCTCCATATCTTAGCTATGTAAATAATGCTGTGATAAACATAGTTGTGCTGTTTGCTGGTTATTTTCTGAAATGAGGGTTCATGAGTGTTTCTACCCTTGCTAGCCTTAAACTGTGATCCTCCTACTCTCAGTCACCTGAGTTGCTAGAATTATAGGCACTTGGCCTGTAATTTTAAAAAAATGTGGTTATATTGAGGATTAAACTTGGGGCTTTTCCCTTGCTAGGTAGGAACTTAGCACTTTCTCCATGCCTCTAGCCTTATTTTGTATTGGTTATTCTTAAGGTAGGATCTCATTTTATGCCTGCGCTGTGAACCTGCTGCTTCCTATGTCACTGGGAAAGATAGATATGTGCCATTGTGATTCTTCCATGGCTGAGATATCAAGCATGCCCCACTGCTTCAAGTCATTAGTTGAGATGAAGTCTCTCAGATTTCTTGTGTTTGTTTTTTGACTGAGGCTGGCCTCAGACTCTGATCCTTCAGTCTTTACCTCCTCAGTTGCTAGGATTACAGGCCTGAATCACCATGCCTGGATTACTTTTAAAGTAAGGGAAAGTAAAATAACCTGAAGTTAGAATAACCTGAAGGGATTCAAGAGGAAAGTAGAGAAAGTAAATCACATGTGCCATGTGGCACTGTCGCTGCTATGCATGGAAAGTAGGGCCACTTCACTATCAGGTGCAACTAGTGAATTGAGCCAGGCAGGCTTAAATGAGTAAGAAGACACACAAGGTCTAGTTGGCTTCAGGTATGGTATGATCTGGAAGTTTGTAGTACTGTCAGGGCGTGGGCTTCTTCTAAGTTCTCTTGGTTCTGCCTTTATATTAGACTGAACACTCTGTACTCCCCATGCCCCTCCATACCTTGGTGGTAAAATATGATAACACTTTTTGACCTTATATCCATACCCAGACCCTAGAGGAGAGACTCTATCTCTGTTGCCTCTGTAGAAAAGACATCTTAGCATGATCTGTTTAAATCTTTTATTTTATTTTTATTGTGAAAATACTACAGAGGGGTTACAATTACATGGGCAAGGTAATGAGTACATTTATTACCAAGCTTTCTTGCCTCCTCCTTTGTTTCTCCTTCCCATCCCTTCCCATCTCCCCCCACTCCGCCATCCCCCCACGCCAAAGTTGTAAAGTTCATTTTTCGACATAACATCTTGTACAATCTTATTGGTCCACTTTGGATCTGATGTGTTTATTATGATAGGATTCATTCACAATCACTAGTCAGGAAGATGGGCTGTGCTGGGTGACTTATCCTACTTAGAGCTAGGGATGGGATTGGGCCACCTCAGTCATATGGAAAGAGCATTTACACAGAGAAGAAGCTGGCTACTCCTGCTTGTGGTGGTGGGAAAGATAGTTGAGAAGAGGCTGACAGATGTCCATGTCAGAGCCCTGCTGACATCGTGGGGATTAAACTTGACCCTCAAAATGCCACCACTTTGCCACTCTGGCCCTGTCTTTGTGGAGTGTCACGACCACCTCGACCAGCAAGGAAGACGCGACACCGAGCTCTTCTCTCTGCAGTTTATTCAGGACCTTTGAGTAATCTTCTGACCCCAACCCCGGGGAGAATTCCCCACAGCCTTAAGTACCCGATGGGTAGCCAACCCTGATATGCCACGTGGGATCCACCAATAGGCTCAGGTGCGCGGAAGCAAGCCAGATTCTTTGCCTTAGCCATATAAGGAGTTGTTTACCACAGAGAGCACTCACCATCGGGAAGGCGGAGGGTGGAAGCCGGTGCCATCTTCCAGGTGCGGCCTCTCGCAGCTCTCTACAGTGGAGCACTGAACCTGTATCCTGTAGATCAGCACTCTCTGACACCGCTGGGCTGAGGTGCTAATGGCATGGGCCTCAGTTTCTCACTGGGGAGAGCTTGAGTGTTAGGATTTCCAGCCTTGTTACCTCAAGATGATTAGTTGAAAGCTGTCTTCATTGAGAATTTTCTTGTCAGTTCTGTGGCTGCTTTCCTCTCCCTGCTCTGAGAGCTCCTCCTCTCTCATGTGCATGAAAAGTCAGCTCACTGAAAATCTCTTGAGCTGAAAAAGAGCTTCTGTCTCTCCAACTTCCCCTGCTCTTCCTAGCATGAGGAGGTAGACTGTTCATACTTTGGAAGCTAGAGGAAGCTAAACAATTCCACTTGCTGTGGGGGGGGGGGTGTATTTATGCATGTGTAGCTGGTTCTGCATGTGGCTCTCTTTCTCACTCTGATCTATCCATGCTTTCTGTTTGCTGCCCTCTGCTGAATAGAGATAGGAGAAGGAAGGGGGAAACAAAAAGCAGCCCCAGTTTTTCTTCTTGTTCTTGGGTTTTTAAGAAGTTGAAGCTGTGAATGCTGAATTTTCCTCAGCTTCCTTAGATGATGGAAGACACAACATAAAATACTACTTGTAAGAGTCTTAATGAGGAGGATATATGTAGTAATAACTGGCTGCCATTCATTTAGCCCATCACTTTTGTTTTTTTTTTTGGTCAGTGGTGGGGCTTGAACTCTGGGCCTGGGCACTGTCCCTCATCTCTTCAGCTCAAGGCTAGTGCTCTACCAGTTGATCCACAGCCCACTTTCTGATTTCTGGTGGTTAATTGGAGGTAAGAGTCTCACAGGCTTTCCTGCCCTGGCTGGATTTGAACCATGATCCTCAGATCTCAGCTTTCTGAGTAGCTAGGATTATAAGCATGAGCCACTGTGCCTGGCTTGTGTGGTTGCCGTGTTTGACTGAGTTCAGGAGGCCAGGCATTTAACCTCCCTAGACCCTCTGTTTCCTGGCCTGTAAATAGAGCTTTACCTGTCTCCCATACCAGCAGAATACAGCTAAAATGGGGCTTGTCAGAGCCAGAAGCCAATGACTCATGCCTGTAATCCTAGTTACTCAGGAGGCTGAGATCTGAGGATATGGTTCAAAATTTGGGAGACTCTTATCTCCAATGAACCACCAAAAAGCTAGATGTGGAGCTGTGGCTTAAGTAATAGAGCACTATCCTTGAGCACAAAAACTCAGGGCCAGCGCTCAGGCAAGCCCCTGTGTTCAAGCCCCAGGATTATCATAGGAAAAACAGAATAGGGCGGGTCTTGTTCATTTTTTGACCCATATCTCTTTCTACCTGGCCTTCCTTGGGGCAGCTGTCACGTGCTGTGGCAAGGGGTGAGTCATCCTTTATCTGCGGTGAGCTGTAGGAAGAGGGTCTTCCAGAGGTGTCGTTCCATGGGTCTGGGTACTCCTGCCTGTTTCTCCCTCCTTCATGCAGTCTCCTCCCTCTGTTCTCTGCTTTCCCCTGGCAGTGGGCAAGGCAGGGGACTGCTTCTGCCACCAAAGCACTGTCAGGGAACAATAGTCCACATTAAGAAGGGCTGCCAGGCACCATGCCAGAGGTATTAAAGGGACATTTGATGACTTTTAATGTGAATCATCAGGTTTTGTACTCTTTCTCTCTGTAGCAGATAAAGGGCAGGAAAGTCCAGGTATGGATTTCTTCCCCCAGCCTTGTGGGGTTCTCCTTGTGGTGTTAATGTGCCTCTTTGACCCCAACCCTGCTTTCAACAATCTCATCTCTCTGTGACATTCCCAATTGGTGTTGGGCTGTGTGTATGTGTGGTTGTGTGTGGTGGCTATAAGACACCATTTTGGGGTCCAGTCATGGAGCCTGAACTCTGGGCCTGGGCACTGTCCCTCAGCTCTTCAGCTCAAGGCTAGCACTCTACCACTTAAGCCACAGCACCACTTCCAGATTTTTTTTCCTGCTTATGTTGTGCTGAGGAATCAAACCCAGGGCCTCATGCATGCAAGGCAAGAGGTCTACCACTGAGCCACCTTCCCAGCCCCTAAGACACCATTTTAGAACACACAATTGCTGCACTCCTTGTCCTGTCCCTCCTTCTCCCTTCCACCCTCCTCCCTCTCCTCTTTGTGCCAGTCCTGGGACTTGAACTCAGGGTCTTGGCACTGTCCCTGAGCTTCCTTTTGTTCAAGACTAGCACTCTACCACTCGAGCCACAACATCTCTTCTGACTGTTTCTGTTTCTGTGGTACTGAGGAATCAAACCTAGGGCTTCATGTATGCTAGGCAAGCACTCTACTACTAAGCCACATTCCCAGCCCTGTCAAATCTCTCTTAACCTTTTCCCTGTCAGATGGGCAGCCATCTTTGATTTGAATACACCCCAGTGGGGGGATCTCACTCAGTATAGCTCAGCAGGGCTTAGGTAATCTGCTGTGGCCCATAGTGACTTAGAGGGTCTTCATCATTTCTGTCTCCTTCTGTATCTTTCCTGGCAGGTAGAATTCATCTATGTCTTTTGGAAATGTTTATAGAATGTAATTTGTACAGCATAGTGGCATGGATGTTATGGTGGGTTTGTCATTTTCCTAAGGCCTTCCCTGGAGTGAAGTAATGTTGAAGGATTCCTCTCAGCAGGACAGCCCCTAGGGTGAGCCTATGGCTAGGGAGAAAGGATTCCCAAGATTTACTCTCTGAACCTTACACTTCTTTTGTCTCTGGCAGCTCTAGTTCCAAATATAACCAGTGTGTTGTCTGTGATCATGTAGTTCAGAGCCTAATATATGGTTTTGTAGATAATACAGTCTCCAGTATAGCCACTCGCTTCTGCCACTGTAGTATGTATATAACCACACACAGTACATTCATCACCTGAATATGCTGTTTCAATAAAGCTTTATTTGCAAACCCCTATTCTGATTTCTTCCTGGTAGAAGTCCTGCATTGTGAGGTGGGGGCCATCCTGAACTATTTGACTCTGGGTAGACCCTTGACCTGGGAGAGCCTCTGTGTCCTTATCTGTATGTTGTGTGACTTGGGAGAGTGAGTTCTAATGTTCCTGCTTTAGCCCTGGGATCTCAGTGAAGCTCTGAGTTCTCTACTGCATCTGGCCCAAACCTTGATTCTGACTCCGCCCATTTCCCTCCTCTTACCCTATCCTAGCTTTCCTGGATCCCTGCTCAATGCTCCTAGCTCTTCTCCCCACTTCTGCTGGAATCTCAGTCCATTTTTAACACCCAGCCAGAGAATGCATTTATGAGTAAAATCAGAGGCTCCTATCTCTTTTCTAGAATTCATTAGTGCCTTGCAGCTACTGCTCAAGTTCAAGCTCCTGCCTTGTCTGGCCCTTTTGTACCCCTCCAGCTTCATTTTGTGTGTGTTGGTTGTGTTCACCATCACACTCCAGCCTGTTGGCTGTCTTACACAGGGGGCTCACTTCCTACCTTAGGTTTTTGCTCAGAGAATGAATGAATGCTCTTCCTAACAACTTTGACTTAGTTCTCTTCACCTTTGAGGTTTCAGCTCTAGTCACCTCAGACAGCCATTTTTTTTTTTCTGGTCGTGGGGCTTGAACTCTGGGCCTGGGTGCTGTCCCTCAGCTCTTCAGCTCAAAGCTAGTGCTCTACCACTTGAGCCACAGTGCCACTTCTGGCTTTTTTTCTTTTTGCTTATGCGGTGCTGAGGAATTGAACCCAGGGCCTCAGGAATGCAAGGCAAGTGCTCTACCACTGATCCACCTTCCCAGCCCCCTCAGACAGCCTTTGGTGTTGTTATTGTTAGCTTTTTTTGTTTTCATCCTGGGTCCTGAACATTTTTGCTCAAGGCTGGTACTCTTCCACTTGAACTACCAATCCCATGCTGGCTTTTTTGGTGGTTAATTGAAGATAAGAGCCTCATGGGCTTTTCCTGTCTGGGTGATCCCTTAGATTGCAGCCTCCTGAGTAACTAGGATTACAGAAACAAGCCACGGACATCTGTTTTGATAGGCATCTCTTAGAGCTGACATCTAGAAATTCCCTTATCACTCTGCAACATATCTGTGAATGATCCACTGACTAGAATCTGCTTGCTTGTTGGTTTACTTGTTTGTTTTTCTGCTTCATTAGATCGTGAGCACCATAAGATTCAGGATCTCATCTGTCTTATGAACTGATTCTTCCAAAGACAAGCACGTAGTAGCACTCAGTATCTTGACTGTTGTGTTCCTGCTGAGATTCCGTGTGTGTGTGTGTGTGTGTGTGTGTGTGTGTGTGTGTTTATTGGTGTTGGGGCTTGAACACAGGGCCTAGGCACTGTCCTTAGCATTTCTTTCTTTTTTTGTAAGTCGTGGGGCTTGAACTCTGGGCCTGGGCACTGTCCTTCAGCTCTTCAGCTCAAGGCAAGTACTCTATCACTTAAACCACACTGCTACTTCTGGTTTTCTGGTGGTTAATTGAAGATGAGAGTCTTACAAACTTTCCTTCCCAGGCTGGCTTTGAATTACGATCCTCAAATCTCAACCCCCTGAGCAGCTAGGATTACAGGCATGAGCCACCGGCTCCTGGTTGCCTTTAGCATTTCTTGCTTAAGACTGTGAATCTACCATTTGAGCCATACTCTACTTTTGGCTTTTTCGTGATTAATTGGAGGTAAAAGTCTAATGGACTTGTCTTCCCTATCTGGTTTTGAATCTCTATCCTCGGATCTCAGCATCTTCAATAGCTAGGGTTATAGGCTTGAGCAATGGATGCCGGGCATCCAGGACTCTTTATCTGCTGCTGTTCCCTTGTATGTCATTTGGAAGTCTTTCTGCTCTTGGTGCTAGGAGAGACTGTACACATTCTCCCTCAGGAGGCTGCATTCTTGTGCTTCCATTTCCTCAGGTAAGATCAGATACCTCAGAAGGATGAGCTTCCTGGAAAAGCAGCTGGTTCCTGGCCTGAACTGATTGACTTCCTCTTAAACTGTCCATTAGCATCAATCTGTCCATCCCCTTGGCCTACATGGCTTTGTGGGTGGTGTCTCTGAGTGAGGATCTGTCTAGTTCTCTCCCTTCAGATGGTCTTTTAAGACCATTTTTTACCACCATAATAAAGATGATGTATAGAGGGTTACAATTTCATAATTCAGATGGTCTTTTTAAGCACAAAAGAGTCTCTTTGGGGTAAGATTTTGTTCTTGGAAATGTGGACCTCTGTTTACTGTGTTGGGGGGAAGGTGTTTGCTGCAGCTATGGTGAAGGTCCTGTGGGACCAGAGGTAGGTCTCTTAAGGAGGAAGGTTGCATCCCAGTGACTCAGTCTTTCCTTAGGCCCCATGAAGGGGTAAACAGATTCACAGATGGAATTGTTTCTTCAAATAAGATCTGTTATACCAGTGGCCCACACATGCAATCATAGTTACTCAGGAGGCTGAGATCTGAGGATCACAGTTCAAAGCCTGGTCAGGTAGCAATGTCCAGTTAGTGTCCAGTTAACATCAAAAAGTCTGAGTGAAAACACTAAGGGACAGCTCCCAGGCCCTGAATTAAAGCTGCAGTAGCAGCACGACACACACACATACACACACAAAGTAACAACCTGTTAAAATTCTAAGACTCAATCCTCAGAATATGACTTTAGTTGGAAACAGGGTGATTGTAAATAACATGGTTAAAGGGTGTTCCTGCTGGAATAGAGTGGGGCCTTAATCCTACACTACTTTGTTGGAAAGACTACCCCTGCAAAGACGAAGTCAGAGATTGGGGTTATGCTTCTTTTTTGGGGGGGGGGTCCAGTCATGGGGCCTGAACTCTGGACCTGGGCACTGTCCCTCAGCTCTTCAGCTCAAGGCTAGCGCTCTACCACTTGAGCCATAGCGTCACTTCCTGCTTTTTTCTTTTTTTTTTGCTTATGTGGTGCTGAGGAATTGAACCCAGAGCCTCATGCATGCAAGGCAAGCGCTCTACCTCTGAGCCACCTTCCCAGCCCCGGGTTATGCTACTTTTGGCCAAAGGACACCAAGGGATCCCAGAGGTAGGGATAACTGTCTTGATCTCTTCTAGCTCCTTCTGTTCCTTTTTTAATTCTTACAAATGATCCTTCCTTCCATGGAGGATTAACAAATCCCACTGCCCATATGTGTTCTTTAACTAAAGCCACTCTCCTGATTAAGAGATCTCCATCAACATCATTGTCTGAATATGTGGTCCTTGTGTTTTGTCACTCCACTACAATGTCTCTCAGTTTGATCTGAGTTCCATCTACATTGACACCAACAGTTTTGTTCTGGATCCAAACTAAATTTGGGGGAGTTCTGTGTGGTAGTTACAAAAAACCACTCCCAGGGCTGGGAATGTGGCTTAGTGGTAGAGTGCTTGCCTAGCATGCATGAAGTCCTGGATTCCTCAGTACACATAAAGACAAAGAGCCAGAAGTGTTGCTGAGACTCATGTGGTAGAGTGCTAGCCTTAAGCAAAAGAAGCTCAGGGACAGCACCTAGGCCAAGTTCAAGCCCGAGGACTGGCAAAAAGAAAGAAAGAAACAAACCCAAACACTCTCAGTGTAACAGGGAACACAAATGAGTTGACAGCGCTGTAGCATGCAAGGCATGACATAGAATAATTCCCCCTGGAAGAGGAGACCAGTGTAATGTTTTACCAAGAAGAGATTATGCTGTGGAGATCTGAAAAGGCTTCTGCAAGTGATAAGATGTTTTTTGTTGTTGTTGTTTTTGATGCAAATACTGAGGTTTGAATGTAGGCTCTGAGTGCTGTCCCTTAACTTTTTTGCTCAAGGCTGGTGCTGTGCCACAGCTTCATTTCTGGTTATGTGGTGGTTCATTTGAGAAAAGAGTCTCATAGACTTTCCTGCCAAGGCTGGCTTTGAATCAAGACCCTCAGATCTCAGCCTACTAAGTAGCTAGGATTACAGGCATGAGCCACTTGTGCCTGCCTAAAGTAGTGAGTAAATTTTAAGGTAGTCCTTAAGAAGATCAAGACTGTAGTGATGTGTATGCAGTATGACTGGGCCTCTCACGTGGTAAGAGGGGGGGGCCTATTCCAGCTATAACGGGTGAGGCAGAGTCACTGAACGTTCTGTTACTATCTGCTAGAGAGTAATTGCAGTGGTGGGTAAGGGACCAGGCACAGTGCTTTGATGACTGGGCTATAGAACCTGGACTTCAGGAGGCAGGGAGGCAGGAGGCAGTGAGGGAAGGTTTTTTGTTTTGTTTTGTTTTTGTTTTTGTGTGTGTGTCGATGTGTGTGTTTTAATCATCCCCCATATTGGTATTTATTACATAAACAACATTTCTAGCCAAAACAAGTAACAACTTCAGTAACTGAATTCCCAATGACCCATTAGCCAACCCAGAAAACAAAAAAGCCATAATGACAAGAAGAAATAAAATTAAAATTGAAAAGCACCTTTTCCTTGTTGTATTTAGTGTTTCAACTGAAACCCAAAGCTAATATTAGATGTAAAATCCACTTGCAGGATTCTTGTGGCTGTGGGTAGTTGTAAGCCTAGGATGAGGGAAGCACACATGTCTCAAGAAGGTAAGTGAAGGAACATGAAGGAAGCATGGAGCCAGGGAGAGCAGCAGCTGATGCTAAAAGAGAATGGATCCTTTCATTCATCTACTGTGCCCACCTGCAGGTATCCAGATGCCAAATAATCTGCAACGTCTGAGCTCAGGATATTCATCATATATAATAGTTATTGCTGGTGCAGTACTAAGTACTCTCTATATTATTGTTCTTTTTCTCTAGGGGGCTGGGGGTTCTGAGGTTTGGACTCTGCTAGGCTGGTGCTCTGCCAAATGAACCATGTCTGCAGCCCTGTTTTTTACTGATTGTTTTTTATGATAGGATTTCACTTCCTGCCTGAGTGAATACTTGAATGTGATTCATTTATTCTAGACTGCTGCTCTTCCTGACATCACAAGCACACACTGCCTTCCATGTAGATGAAATCTTGCAGACTTTTCTGCCCGGATTGATTTGGAAGTGTGACTCTCTTTATCAAGCCTCTTCATTAACTAGGATTGCAGCATCTGGTACCCTGCTCATGATCACATCAGCCTAATAATATATGGACCATAATTGCTCCATTTTATAGATGAGGGTACTAAGCATAGGGCAAGAGATATGCTTCACTCAGGGCCACACAGCTGGCTGCTGAAATGCTGACTGGCCTGCAGAGCCTGAAGTCCTAATCCCAGAGTGCAGTGTCTCTCTCTGGCTTCTGTGAGTACAGGTGTGTGCAAGTTCCTGGGAGAGCCTGGCCTCCTGAAAGGGGAAGCCCTGACTATTCTTTTCAAGTTGAGTGTGATGATTCAGCCAGGCCCTAAAGGCTAGGGAAGGGGTGGGAAGCCATGTGATTCTAGGCAGAGGTGCAGCACAGACAGCAGTCCAGACTGGGAAAACAGCAAGTAGTAGTCAAAGTCCCCAGGTTTGGGAGAAGCTGGGCCATAGGCAGGGCTGGGTCTGCCTAGTCTACCTTGCAGTTCATGGAATACTGTGTTTAGTAGCTAAGTCATGCAGCCAACTAATTGTTTTGTTCACCTCTGTCAGGCATTTATAGCTGGGCCAGGTGAGTCAGGGAGAAGCCCAGGATGATCCTGGGAAGGATGTGTACACTCCAGTTCCAGGCCTTGCTGTGCAGTCTCAGCCTGATGGAGGGCTGCTGGCTGAGTCTATGGTTCTGCTTCATTTACATGTGAGTCATCCATCAGTTTCTTACTGAATACTGAATGTGCCCCAGACTGGTACTCGAATATTCCTAGAGGGAGGGACCCAGTCTCTGACCTTCAGACCTGTTGTACTGCTGCCAGACAGTTAATTTCAGACATGACCTTGAGAGCCCAGTAAAGGCCATGTGGTACCTTTCAGACTGCCTTCCTTACTACCCCTTGTCTCCTTGCCTCATTCTCATTCTGCCTTAATACCAACCTTTCAAGACCTCTGTTTTGTCTGGGTTTGATCCAGACATCACTGTCCTAGTTATATGTGTTTAGATATATTATTTATTGATTTATTTATTTGGTGCTGGTCCTGGACTTGAACTCAGAATGTAGGCGCTCTCCCTAAGCCTTTCTGGTCCAGGCTAGAGCTTTATCACTTGAGCCACAGTTCTGTGTCTGGGTTTTTGATGGGTAATTGGAGAGAAGAGTCTCATGGACAGTTAGCAAAATAAACTCCCTACCCATAGCTTAGTACACTCCTTCCCTTCTCCACGGCTTAGTATGTTCCCTTCCTAGGCAACACCAGGCCCACTTGGTAAAGGCAGTAAATAATCAGCCTCCAACACCCTCTACCTTGGGATGGCTCTTCTCTGGAATAGCTACCACCATATAAGCCATGTAAGCAACAAGAGCCTCTTAGAGTGATCTTCAGGTCTGGGCAGTTGAGAGACCCCTTATATACTATTTGGACAGTAGCCATAAATCCTCATCTTCCATTATGAAGCCCCTGGCCCACACTTCCACACCAGGGTCTCTGCCTCCTAGTCCTTTCTAGCCCCTCCTAAACCTCCTAGGTTATATAGGTCACCTTAGACAATAGCTGGTGCTGCTTCTCACTTCTCCCCTGTGAGAAGGTTTCTTGCCGGTTCCTTTCCTGGCAATAAACTTTTCTTTATTCTCTGTACCTGGATGCCTGTGCGGTTTTCTGGGAAAGTCTAATAATCTAGCATGGTCTTTCCTGCCCAAGCTGGCTTTAAAGCATGATCCTCAGATCTCAGCCTTCTGAATAGCTAAGATAACAGGTGTGAGCCATCACTGCCTAGCCTGAATACATTTCTTAATCTCTTTCTTTTGTCATTTCTTTAATTTTTGGGGGGAGGGGGAGTAGAGACGTTCTTCTCCTGGGACTTGAGCTTTGTGCTTGGGTGTTGTCCCTAACCTCTTTTGCTCAAGGCTAGTGCTCTACCACTTGAGTCACAGCTCCACTTCTGGCTCTTTTGGTAGTTAATTAGAGATAAGAATCTCACAGACACTGGGGGCTGGTGGCTCAAGTCTGTAATCCTAGCTATTCAGGAATCAGATCTGAGAATCATGGTTCCTAGTCAACCCGCGCATGGAAGTTCTTGAGACTCTTATTTTATTTTTTATTTTTTTTGGCGATTATAGGACATGAACTCTGGGCCTGAGTGCTGTCCCTCAGCTCTTCAGCTCAAGGCAAGCTCTCTACCACTTGAGCTACAGTGCCACTTCTGGTTTTCTGAGTGTTTATTGGAGATAAGTGTTTCAAGGACTTTCCTGGCTTTGAAATGGGATCCTCAGATATCAGCTTCCTGAGTAGCTAGGATTACAGGCGTGAGCCACGGGGCTCTCACCTTTCATGAGACTCTTATCTCCAATAAACCACTAGAAAACTGGAAGTGGCACCTTGGCTCAAGTGGTAGAGCACTCACGTTGAGCTGAAGAGCACAAGGACAATGCCCAAGCCCAGAGTTCAAGCCCCGTGACAGACAAATAAAAAAAAAAAAAGAATCTCACAGATTTTCCTGTCCCGGCTGATTAGCACTGACCCTCCCCAATAAAATGGACATAATTATACTACTTAGTGCTTCAGGGGATAGGTTTTAGGATTAAATGAGTTTACACACACACACACACACACACACACACACACACACACACACACACACACACACACACCACTTTGAATGGTGCCTGGTGCTTAGTAACTGTGATAGCGATGCCATTGTTATGCCCAGTGTGGGTTCTCTTAACCTAGACCCTCTGTAGTGGACACACTTTAGAATTCAGAGTCAGGCTTCAACCAGGTTAACACAGAGGATTTTTTTAACTATAAAACAAGAGAATAGACTAATGAGAGATTTGCTAACGAGCCAGTTGGTCAAGCCTGTATCCTAGCGGCTCAGGAGGCTGAGATTTGAGGATGGCAATTGGAAGACAGTCTGGGCAGCAGAAATAGAGATATGGCTGAAGTGGTAGAGTGTTAGCCTTCAGCCAAAGAAGCTCAGTGACAGCACACAGGTCCTCAGTTCAAACCCCCAGAACTGGCACCAAAATAAAAAAAAAAAAAACTGTAAAGGACATAGGAATATCAGCTGTAGAAGCAGCCAATATCTGAGTTGCCATCACATGGCTGAGGAAGTGGTTCCAAACACCTTCTGCTCAGGGCCGTGGCAGAGTTCTCAAGAAAGAGTCCGAGTGGGACTTGGAGAGGGGAAAGCCATGCTATTTACCTAGTGGTGGAGAACTTACTGAAAGCTCTGCTAAGGCATAGGGAAGGAAATTGGTGGTGTGAGATGTTGGTGTTGGATGATGTTGATCTCCATCCTGTGCACAGCTAAATAGAGCAGTTGTTCTGTCAGGAGCTGGACCTGGAGAGGCCATGCCTAGCCACCATCCTCCCCCTGAAGGGTCTCACAACATCTGTTTTTCACCACTGTGGTAGTTGGAAGGTCAACATCTGGAATGGCTGTATCGCATTCTGCATAGTGGGCAATGATGGTTGTGTTGCAGCAGAGAAGTAAAATATTGATAATTAGTGGTCTTTGTCAGTGTGAGCTGAGAGAACAGAACTTGAACAGAAGATTTACAGAATCTTTTATTTCTCATATTGGGGAAACTGAAAGTCTGAGCTCAAGGCTGGCAGAGTCAAGGTCATGGTCAAAGTGCTAGTTTATAGCTAATTGCTTTCTTTCAATTAGCAATTAGGGGTGAAGACAGTGTTCAGGGGAGAGCTCCTGTTTCTTCTTTGAAGGCACTAATCCCACTCTTGGCCTCCCTCCTCATGAACTAATCACCCCCAAATTCTGGCACATTGGTGAATTTGGCAGAAGGGACCCAAGCATTCAGTCTGCAACACCCACACAAGTGTTTTTAAAATTAGGAATGTTGGCACAGTGGATACAGTGTGTTGTGGAATAGTCTTGGTTCCCTGTGATCAGACACCTCCCTCCCCCCATGGCCAAAATGTATTCAGACAACACATGAATTGGATAAATAAAGACTATTAATACACATGTCTTTTTAGATCAGACTTTGTTGCTAAATGAATTATTTATGAAGTTATTAATGTTTTAGATTTTGAAATTGAGGCAAAGGTGTGCTTGGCCTGTGGTATTTTTATGACTTTCTATACTCATCAGTCATAGTGCTCTCTGGAAATGTGAATAATGCCCCTGGCTCTCCTGTAGGAAACTACGCCTGGTCCCCTCCTCTCCTGTCTTCCCCACCTCTGTTCCCAGCCACATTGACCGCATGAAAACCACCTGCCTCTTACTACATGGAATGCTTGTTCTCCCCCTCTGTCTCTCTCTCTGTCAGTGTCTCTGTCTCTTTCATAGACACTCACACACACACATATATACACAAACTTCTTATTTTTCTGTTTATGTGGTACTGGGGAATTGAACCCAGGGCTTCATGTGTGCTAGGCAAGCACTTGACCACTAAGCCATATTCCCAGCCCACATACAAACTTCGAATTGGTCCATATGGTTCAAAACATTAAATGTAGATAGATGAGGTGGGGTGGGGGGAGAGAATGATCAAATGAATGTGGGGAATGGTCACAGCCAATATATATAAAGGCTGTGAAAAATACAAAGTTTAAAATGCATTGAATAGAACAAATAAAATGGAAAAGAGATGTTAGGAAGAGCAAAAGGACCCTCCCAGCTCCTCACTCCCCCAGGAAAAAGCAAATGTAAAAGGGCAGGAAGAGCATAGTTCCAGGAGGGCTGTGTGGTTGCCGGGGGCTTTGGGGCTGGAAAAGAAAGAGCAAGAGGTGAAACTAGTTTCCAGCAGAGTTGGCTGGAGCGGAGTATGTCAGGGCTGTGTGATTTAGCCTTTGCTAGAGGCCTCCCCCACTTCCCTCCCTCTCCCCTTCTCTCCCCTTCCCTCCCTTCCCTCCCTTCCACTCCTCTCCTCACCTTTCCTAACAAATTCTAGAATCTGGTGACTTATAGAACAAACACCTCATAGTTTCTGTGGGTCAGGGATTTGCACTTTGCTGTATGAAGTGGTCTGGTTCGTGTGAGATTGTAGTCATGATATCTAGCTCTTCATCCTTCTGGGGTCTCAACTGGAGCTGGGTGGTCTGCTTACAGTGTTGTGTTGTAGCTTGATTTCCCTAGAGCAAATGATTCAGGAAGGAGGACGAGACCAAGCTGACAGCTCTATTCCCTCTTTGACCTAAATGTAGTCTCTGAACATGTCCATGATACTTGAAGCTTGCTGGGAACCAAGTGCTGTTTGCTAGAAAACACAGCTACTACCTTCGATAAGAGCTGTTAAGCCTTGGAGCCTATTGATACCCTGTTTGAAAACATTGCTTGGCACCACCACTTTGCATAAGAACCTCCACCACTTTACATAAGAACCTCCACCACTTTACATAAGAGCCACTAAGCCTTGGGCTGGGAAGGTGGCTCAGTGGTAGAGCACTTGCCTTGCATGCCTGAGGCCCTGAGTTCGATTCCTCAGCACCACATAAGCAAAAAGAAAAAAGCCGGAAGTGGCACTGTGGCTCAAGTGGTAGAGCACTAGCCTTGAGCTGAAGAGCTAAGGGACAGCGCCCAGGCCCAGAGTTCAGGCCCCACGACCGGACCCAAAAAAAAAAAAAAAAGAGCCACTAAGCCTTAAAACTTACCTATGTCCTGTTTGACAGCACTGATTGGCACCTTCTGAAGATTCCCCACCTTTTGCAAGATATAATTTGCAGTTTTGGTGCCTAGCAACCCTATTGACCTGCTGATGCTAATTACCCTGCTCAGCGTGCTATATATACTGCTGTATAAAAAATAAAGTTTGAGACCTTGATCAGAACCCTGTCTTGGTCTGCTTCCTCGTGTCTGGTTTGTCTCTCATTCAGGTCAGTTCCTCTTCGAGCCCTTGTTGACCGACCCCGCGGGCCGGGGCAGAAGCTCTATTCATTTAGTTAGAAATAATACCTGAAATGCTGCCTCTGTGCAGGAAGAGAACCAGACTCGAGCTCTTCAGGGGAGGAGTGTGACAGAATTGGAGGCCATTTGAGAGCCTGTTGTGTGCTTGACATCATGAATGGCACAAGGGATCCAAGGTGCAGCCCCTGATGTACACTCTAGAAGTTTACATCTGCCAGAAAAGTTATGCTCTCCTCCATGACTGATCATGAGAAGGGAGACAGACTTCTTAGAGAGGTCTGAGAAAGTTGAAAGCAGAATGGATGGTAGCAGAGGGAGGCTCTAGGGAGGAGCTGGCTCCTGCCTTCATGTATTTGCAGCTTTCTCCTCTGTTTTATTTATTTATTTATTTTTTGTCGGTGTGAGGCTTGAACTCTGGACCTGGGCACTATCCCTGTGCTCTTCAGATAAAGGCAAGGATTCTGCAGCTTGAGCCACAGCACCACTTCCAGTTTTCTAATGGTTTATTGGAGATCAGAGTCTCATGGACTTTTCTGGCCGAGCTGGCTTTGAACCATGATCCTCAGATCTCAGCCTTCTGAATAGCTAGGCTTACAGGTGTGAACCACTGGTGTCAGGCTTACCACTGCTTTTTGTTCATCCTTTGTCCCTCCATTTCTGTGCACTAATTTTATTTTTATGCTGCAGAAAAATAGAAAGCTATTATCTATCCTACTTCATGAGGTTATTTGACTATTGTACCTAATTTGGTTATTGCAATTGAGATATTGTGGGCTTTAGACAGTGGTCAAATGCAAATAAGATTGATTCATTGGTTGTTTGATGGATCGAGTCATTCATTCATTCATTCAGTACATTTATTGTTGTACCAACTATGTAACCAGCAAGATATGTGCCTTACACTCTTGTGGAAGAGACACCTACGTGGTAAACAAGCAAATTAATAAATATGACAGTGGTTATTGGAACTGCGGATTTTTTTGTTGTTGTTGTTTTGTGCCAGTACTGGGGTGTGATCACAGAGCCAGAGTATTTTTGCTTAGTTCTGTTTAAAGGTTGATGCTCTACCATTTGAGGCCCATCTCTATTTCTGACTTTTGGTGGTTAATTGGAGGTAAGGTCTCACAGACTTCTCAGGTTGTTTTCAAACTGCCATCCTCACATCTCAGCCTTCTGAGTAGCTAGGATTCCAGGTGTGAACCACTGGCACCCAACAATTAAGAATACTGTTAAGGAACTAAACAGACTGATAGTAAGTGGTCTCTGAAAAGCACATAAGGTGAAGAGAAACCCTTTTTCTTTCCAAAGGTTTAAGTCTGCTGAGATCAACCAACTGGAGACAAAGATATACTCATCCTATTTTGTAGTTGGAAGAACCATAGGAGGTGATCAACCCACAATCCAGTGAGATTTAAAAACAAAAATCACTTCACCTATACTCTGCACCATGGAGTTGGGGAGTATAGGTAATTTAGAGGGATGGTAAATGATTTTTAGGTAAAAAGAGCAGTATTTGCACTTTGTCAGAGAACCACGAGACAGGTAGGTACAGAGAACAAAGGTAGGTTTATTGCTGGGAGGGGGGCTGGCAAGACCCCTTCTCACAGGGTAGCAGTGAGAAGAATCATCTGGTATTTTCTGAAGTGACCTGTATAACCTAGGAGGATTAAGAGGTGATACAAGTGACTAGGAGGTAGTGACCCTGGTGTGGATATGAGGGTCAGGGGCTTCATCATGGCAGACTAGGCTGCTGTCCAAATAATAGATAAGAGGCCCTGCATCTGCCCAGACCTGAAGGTCACACTAAGGGGCTCTTGTTGCCTTATATGGTTGTAGCTGCTCCAGAGGAGTGCCATCTTAAGTTTGTGGAGGCTGATTATTTACTGTGTTTTTAAATGGGCCTAGTGTTGCCTAGGAAGGGAGCATGCTCAGCTGTGGAGAGGGGAAGGAGTGTATTAAACTATGGGAAGGGAGCTCATTTTGCTAACATAGGGAGTCTGGGACAAGGTTCCCATAGGCTGTGGGGGAGGTAGTGACAGGCTCTGAGAACATGGGGACAGAATTTTACTAGGAATAAAACTTTCTTACTTGGCAGATAAATCTCAAGGAGTCCCTGGAGCTGCTCTAGAAGAATAGATAAAAGGTAGACATTGGTAGCTCATGCCTATAATCTTAGCTAATGTGGAGGCTGAGATCTGAGGATCACAGTGTGAAACCAGCCCAGGCAGAAAAATCTGTGAGACTTTTCTCTCTGTTTAACTATTAAAAAGCCAGAAGTGGAGGTGTGGTTCAAGAACAGCAGAGTTGAGGAAAAATGACAAGTGAGAGCACAAGGCCTTAAGTCCAAGCCCAAGTACCAGTATCAATTTTTTTAAAAAAGATGTGAATAGACTCCTGTCTTGAAAAAAACAGGAAAAGGCAGTACTGGAAATATGGTTCAAGTGGTAGAGTACCAGTCTTTGGTAGAGTACCAGCCTAGCAAGCAAAGGCCCTTGACAGTTGAAACTGTAGTAGGTACTATCAAACCATTCTTTCAAACTTCATTTTTTTTTTGGTGGGGTCCAGTTGTGGGGCCTGAACTCTGGGCCTGGGCGCTGTCCCTCAGCTCTTCAGCTCAAGGCTAGCGCTCTACCACTTGAGCCACAGCACCACTTCCGGCTTTTTTCTTTTTGCTTATGTGGTGCTGAGGAATCGAACCCAGGGCCTCAGGCATGCAAGGCAAGCGCTCTACCACTGAGCCATCTTCCCAGCCCCTCTTTCAAATTTCTTTAGAATGCAGAATAGAGAATATTGTAGAGTGGTTAGAGTGTGGGATCATTCATTACCCTCCTTTCATGTCAGCCCTGACCCCTTCCCTCTTCCCTCCCCTTCCCTCCATGCCTTCCTTCCTCTGTCTCTTTTTTGGTTGTACTAGCATTTGAAGTCAGAGCCTGCTGCTTACTATTCAGTTGCTCTACTACTTGAACCATGCACCAACCCACTTTCTGAGCCTTTCTGAACCTCAATGCCCTTATCTGTATAATGAGGACAATTATCTCTGAGCTCTATAATTTGGAGTATTTTCAGGAAAATTTTATAAGAATAGTTGAAGTAATAGATATGAAAACACCTTAAGAGCATTATTGATGAGAAGGAGCACATCTTTTTTTTTTAATACATTTTTTATTGTACAAATGCTGTACAGAGGGGTTGAGTTACATGAGTACGGTAATGCGTACATTTCTTATAAAGCATTGCTGCCTCCTCCTTTGCTTTTCCCCTACCATCCCTTCCTTCCCACCTAGACAAATACACTCCATAACCCCCACACCCCCTACCCACGCCTAAATTGTAAAGTTCATTTTTCAACATAGTGTCTTGTACATCTCATTGTTACAATGGTTCAACCTGTATCCCTATTTAAATATTTTGTTTTTTCCCTTTCCTTCCCCAAATTAGAAAACTGTATATACAAGATACAGGGCATTCACATCAAATACAGTGAAAACAGGGGGTATACCTTGGGGGAGTAACATACAAAGAAACAAAAAAAAATCACATGGTACATTATAAATACGTTAGAAACAATAGCAAGAAAGAAAAAGACAAAACTTGTGTCCCTATCTTGGGGTTCATTTCGCTTGACATCATCTTATTTGGTCATATGTACATAGCTTTTGACCTTTTCTGCTTGTCCCTGACATATACTAGTTATTGTAAGTAAGGAAAACCATGGGACCTATGTTTCTTTGGGCCTGGCGAGAAGGAGCACATCTTCACTCCAGATTTATCCTTTGTGTCCTGGGCTTTTTTTTTTTTTTTTTAACTTTTTTTGGCTTTGATAATTGGATGCTCTCAGATGAGATCTCCTGGTGTCAGGTTAAATCCATGTTGCCTTACAGGTGGGTGGCTTGTTCTAGGATTTGTCCTAGTTTAGCAACAGTGGTGTTCCAAGGAAATGAAAAAGAAATGAATTTAGGCTGCTCCTGCAAGAGTCTGTGTTACAGGAAGCTCAGCAAAAAGGAGATGGTGTCTGCTATCTCTGCTGGCTTCTTAGAGACAGTGTGTGGCACCAAAGCCCTGGTGCTGGGTTATCCTGCATGTCACCAGTGGCACTGAGAGCATATTGTAGCTCTTTTCTCATTGATTGATTGGTACTGGTACTGGGGCTTGAACTCAGGGCTTCCCGCTTAGCTTTTTGCACATTACTAGTTCTCTCCTACTGGAGCCACACTTCTACTTCCCAGAGATTATGGCTTTTTCAGAATGCTACTCCAGTCAGTCTTTGTACCCCAGCCCTTCTTCACCTCTGGCATTGTGTAGCAGTCACTATCAATTTGTGACTGGTCAAGTGCCTGCCATGTTTCTGAAAAGGACAATCAAGATGTCAGGGTGTTCGCCCATCTCTGCCCTCAGGGCTAGGCATCAAGGCTGGGCTGTTACAGTGGAGCAGAATGGCAAGACCTGATGGAAATAACCCCCCCCCCCCCATACCTTGGGGAGAAAACAATTGAAGCTCCTAGCTAGCAGGTGCTAAGCTGAGTTGGGTTTGATTTCTGTCTTCAGAACTAGAGAAAGCAAGTATAAGCAAATATATGGAGAAGCAATAGTGCTTGGGGCATTGGTGAGAAAAAGGTTGCAGGCAGAGTAGCTTCTCCCACCCAGGCTTGGCTGGAACTCAAAACTCATGTTGTTGTACGCCTGTTGCAGGACCCCCACCAAGAAGATCACTTCAAAAGCAAGGCTTTATTCAGGTGGGCTGCAGCTCCGGCTTTGTCCCACACACTGACTCAGCAGAACTTAGGAGGAAGCCTCAAGCTGAAATTTCACAGTGTTTATAAAGGCAAAAACTACAAAGGGATAAAAGGAGAAGAAAAGAAGAAATCACAGACTGACAAATTTAAGGCAACAAGAGGTGTCAGCAGGGCATTCCAAGGCAATAAGGTGTTGTAGGGAGTTATCAAACTGGCTGGGTCTTAAAGGGCATTCCAGAGCAGTTAAAGCTTAGCAGGGAGTTTCCTGGCCAGTTGGGTTCTGATAAGCTGTAGCTGGGATAATTGGTGGTCTGGGTTTATTCACAGGGTCTGTTTATCTTGGGCCAGCTTGGTCATCTCCTGAAGTTTGTGGGGACCCAAGGCCAGCTATAGTACAAAGTGGGGCCTGACTTCAAAGTAGCTTTGTTCAAGTAATCTATGGTTCAGCAGTTTCAGCACAAACAAGACGGTTTCTGAAATTCAGGTGGGCCCAAGGTTAATATGAGCAGCAGAAGGTATACTGCTTCTAAACGAAGCCACTTTTAACTCTTCAATGTCTCATATCCACACTAGCCACTTCCATATCCCAGGACAGTTCTTGTGTCCTGGGTTCCTCTTCCCTCACTCCCTCCCTTCTTCCCTTCCTCCCTTCTTCCCTTCCTCCCTTCTTCCCTTCCTCCCTTCCTCCCTCCCTCCTTTCCTTCCTTCCTTCCTTCCTTCCTTCCTTCCTTCCTTCCTTCCTTCCTTCCTTCCTTCCTTCCTTCCTTCCTTCCTTCCTTCCTTCCTTCCCTCCTCTTCCCTCATCCCCTTGCCCCCTCTCCCCTTCCCCTTTCCTTCCTTCCTTTTTTTCCCCTTCTGGAGTTGAGACTAGAACTCCAGGCATCACTTTGTCAACCTAGCTTTTTTTCTCAAGGCTGATGATCTCCCACTTGAGCCACACCTGCACTTCCAGCTTTTTTTCTGTTTCATTGGAGATAAGTGGCTCATGGACTTTTCTGAACAGACTGCCTTTAAATCATGATTGTCAGCCTTCAGCCTCCTGACTAGCTTGGATGACAGGTGTGAGCCACCAGTACTGATCTAGCTCTACTTTCTTTACCAGTTCAATCTAATCCATAACTTTTAACACTCTGAGTTTGGGTGGTGGCCAGTGTCAGATTCACCATAGGCCTGAGCCCCCTTCCTTCCACTCTGAGAATCTCTTAACAGTTGGCCATCTGATATATTGGTGGATCTTCCTCTTCGGTGGTGCTGGGGATCTTGCAATGGGACAGTCCATATGGGGTGACATGTCATCACTTACTGATGTATTCTGACAGTGCCTTAATTTCATATTTTTTAAGGAGCCTCTCCCTGCCTTCCAGCAACTCAACACTGGATCCCACAAAACTGGCTCCAGCCTCAGTAATGGCTGTGATTCTTCTTGCCTGGTGCCTTCATGGTCTGCAGAGGTGTCAGGAGCCAGCAGCTGAAGAGCAGTCTGCAGCTTTGAATGAGGTGATGTACAGATTACTCCTCAAACTCTTTCTGTACCTAAGTGTGTAACTTTAGCATGCATTTCAGTGCACTTTTTTTTTTTGGTCATGGAGCCTGAATTCTGGGCCTGGGCACTATCCCTCTAGTCTTTTTTTTTTTTTTTAATAATTTTTTATTGTGAAAATACCGTACAGAGGGGTTAGAATTACATGAGCAAGGTAATAAGTACATTTCTTATCAAGTATTGTTGCCTCCTCCTTTGTTTTTCCCCTCCCATCCCTGCCCTCACATCTCCTTATCCCTCAGATCTTCATCTCAAGGCTAGTGCTCTGCCATTTGAGCCACAGTGCCCCTTTTGGCGTTTTCTCTTATGTGGTGCTGAGGATCAAACCCAGGGCCTTATGCATGCAAAACCAGCACTCTACCATTGAGCCACCTTCCCATCCCCTCAGTGCACATCTTAAAATGCAACTTGTAGTATTTGAGGCACAAAAATGGTGTTTACTCTGAATTCTAAGATTCCTAAATAGTTAACTCATTTATGCCCCAGAAATTGATATCATTACCTCAACTAAGGAAATGACTAATAGTATTAGCCAATAGATGAATTCAGGCCCACTGAATTTAACATCAGAAGCAATGCAGAGGCACAGAGGCTTGTAATTAGGGTGGGTGCTAGTCTCTCATGCCTGTAATCTTAGCTGTTGAGGAGACTGAGACCTGAGGATCATTGTTTTGAAGCCAGCCCAGGCAGGAAAGTCCATGAGACATTTATTTCCAGTTAGCCAAGGAAAAGCTGGAAGTGGCCAAGTGCTGGTGGCTCACACTTGTAATCCTACCTACTCAGGAGGCTGACATCTGAGGATCAAGGTTCAAAGTGAGCCTGGACAGGAGAGGCCATGAGACTCCTATCTCCAGTAAGCCACTGGAAAACCAGAAGTGGTACAGTAGCTTAATGGTAGAGTGCTTGCCTTGAGCGGAAGAGCTGAGGGATAGTGCCCAGGCCCAGAGTTCAAGCCCCACAACCAACAACAACAAAACACTAGAAGTGGTGCTATGGTTCAATGGTAGGGTGCTAGCCTAGAGCAAAATAAGTTCCAGGGCAGTGCCCAGGCCCTGAGTTCAATTTCTAGGGCTGACGCAGGAAAAGGCTTATTCTTAGTTTAACCTTCTCCTGTTGCTATCTGGAAAGTATTAATATTTGAACAAAAGGTGCTGTGTTGTCACTTTGTACTGGGCCCCTTTACCCTGTGGCTAGTCCTGAGGAAGGTTCATGTACCTCATCCCTGCTACATTGTGTGCTTGCTCTATCATGCAATCTGGGTAAGTGTGGGGGAGTGTCAGCTGGTCCTGAAGTAGTGAGCTCCCCATCCTTGGAAGAATTCAAAGTTGAAACTGGAGGAAATTGGAATGCCAGATGGGAGGAGTTAGAGTAGGCAATCCTTAGGATCTGAGTTCCTATGAACCCTGATTCTAGGATTCTGTAACTTATCCTTCTACAATGTTACTGAATGTCAGAAAATAGAGGAGATGGGGAAAATGGTCTAGTGTGTAGGATTCTGCAAGTACGAGGAACTTGGAGTTATTTCCTTACTGTTGGCAGTAGTACTGGGCTGCTGACCCTCTGCTCTCCCCAATGTTATCTGTATGGGAGAAGCTCTGTTCTAGTGCTGAAAGTTCTCCTCTTGGTCAAAGGTCACAGCAGTGTTGTAAATGTAGTGAGCCTAGAAGTGCTAGTGTCCTCCTTCTGAGGCCTAGCAATTACTTGCCCAGCACCTTTGTTTGCTGAAGAGGGGAGTGTGTGTGTGTGTGTGTGTGTGTGTGTGTGTGTGTGTGTGTGTGTGTGTATTTGCATGTGTGTGTGCAGTGGTAAACAGGATGGACTGGAGGGCAGGAAGAACAAATGACACTCCAGACCTCCTGCCATGTATGTGACATTCCTTCTCAATGTTGGAACTTTAGGCAAGTTATTTTCATCTCTTTTCACCTCACTTTCTGCCTCTGTAAAAGGGATCTGAGAGAATGAATTTTAGCAACTTGACTCAGTTTTTAGAGATTTTCATTAATAACACAATTTATACAGCACTTTGTGTTTTTCAAAGAACTTTTCACGTATGTGAGCTCACCAAAATTGTCTTAACAACGAGAAGGTGGTATTTGCACCATTTAAGTGATAAAGGAACAAAGGCCAAAAAGACAGTGGGTGGCAAAACTAGGCCTCTATGTCCACCATTTCCTATAGGGATCTTGGCTATTTTCTAAGTTTATCCTTTTGTTCATTGAGCTAATAATGACAGGTTCCCATAATGTGATAGCCACTAGGCTGCTCCTGTGCACAAGGATTGTTTTTCTAAGACAGGATCTGTCTATGTATCCATGTTTACCTCATACTCTTAGTGTTCTTCTTGCCTCTGTTTCCTGAGTACCACAATACATGGCCACAGGGATGGTTTTTGCTGAGGTCCTCCATCCTTCTTTGGTCTGCTTTGACTGGGAATGTAGTAGGGTGAGAGCCAAGCCCTGAGTTCTAAAGTTAGATACCTTCTGTTCACATCTCCCAATTTGTCCTGTAGGTGAGTGGCCTGGACAAATGACCTTTTGGGACCTGATTTTTTTCATGTGTAAAAGAATGGTAAACTTAGCTTATTTCATGCAGGGCTGGCACTATACCACGAAAGCTATACCTCTACTTCCTACATTTCTTTCTAGTTAATTAGAGATAAGAGTCTCATAGATTTTCCTGCCTGCATTGGCTATGAACCATAATTTAAAGATCTTAGCCTCCTGAGTAGCTAGGATTACAGGTATGAGTCACTAGCATTGGGATATTAGGCATATTTTTTAAATTAGCTTTTAGGCTTGGAATTGTAGGCTTCTTTGGTTTTCTTTTTAGTATCTATTAAGTAATATTCAAGGTACTGCCTGAAGTCCCAGGGAGCCCCTGTGAACCTACTTGAAAGAAGATCTCATCACTTAAAAAACAAAACAAAAAAGAGAACTACCAGGAAAAAAAAACAACCCTGCATAACACCTCTGTGAACATGGGAGAGCAAAGAATGTAACTTATGACATCCACTTCTTGTTGCCATTTGGTATTTTGCAAACTGCCACTGCTATTAACAGTCACTTTTGAGTATTTATGATCTTGCAGTAAGTTGGAGCACTTTGATTCTCATAAGAAAAACAGGTTCACATTTAGAAAATGTGCCCTACAAGTAGCTGAGTTCCCTCAGGGAGGCTGATGGATGGGGCCCACACAGGGGAAATGCAGCCACCTCGCCAGCCTGCAGAACTTTGCCTTTTCCACACACCCTAGTTGGAAGCTGTTTTTGTTTGTTGTGGTGGTGGTTGTTTGTTTTTGTGTGTTTTTTTCCAGTCTTGGTATTTGAACCCTGGACCTGGGTGCTGTCCCTTAGCTCTTCAGCTCAAGGCCAGCACTCTACCACTTGATCTGCTTCCAGCTTTTTCTGTTTATGTGGTGCTGAGGAATTGAACCCAAGTTCTTATGCATGTGAGGCAAGCACTCTATTACTGAGCCACCTTCCTAGCCCCTTGAAAGCTGTGTGTTTATGTCTGGATCCTTACCCTGACAGGGATGGACTTTCTGTGTGGCCCTGGCATAGTGTCCCATGGCAAAAGGACATGTAGCTAAATACCAAACCACTTTCCACACATATGTCCTTGCACCACACCAGCCACAATGCTAGCAAAGACCAGAAGCTGGGGTTTGACAGGAATTTATCCCAGAGTCCTAAACTGGTTCTTGGTATGTGCAGGATAGAAGGGAGAGTTTTGGATCTGGCCAGTGTTGAAGCATCAGCCCAAGTAGAGCACCAGATACTAAACTAGAAATTGGGAAAACACTGGCTCCCACTTTGGGCCTCAGTTTTGACTCTTGCTACATGATGCTCTGAGGTCCATGAGGTGCTTCAGTGCCAAATTATACAGGACTTGTGTTCAAGAGAAGTTGGGGTTTCCAGAGAAGGAGAATTGCATTTTAGGATTATTAGTTGTTTTTTGTTGTTGGTGGTGGTGGTGGTCGTGGGGCTTATACTCTTTGCCTGAGCACTGTCCCTGTGCTCTTCAGCTCAAGGTCAGCGCTCTACCTCTTGAGCCACAGCACCACTTCTGAGAATTGCATTTCAGTGACAAATTTACAAAGGTCTTGTCACTGTACATGTAAAGAAAGCATCATCAGCTTGTCAGTGAGAATCTTTTCACCAAGTGGATATGAGGGAAGGTTGGGGTTCCTGCTCTGTCTGTGAGACTTTAGCTGGGCTCTGGGTCTTCTCAGGCTTGTTTCTACTTCTGTAAAATCCTTCCAGGAAACCTCTTCACATTGAGTTGCTATGGCTTCTTGGGCTCCTCTTGGCTGTGACAGCTTCTGACACTGCCCTTGTTTGGGGGCAGCTTGGATGGTTTTGAGGAGCCCTAGTCAGACATGCTTTAGAATCTGTTGGGATTCATCTCATGTGTTTTTGATTTTAGATTGAAGTTCATGGATTTGGGAGGAGAAAACCAGAGAAGTAAATGCCATTCTTAGCACAAAGTTGATGTATTTTCACTGTCAATTTGACCTTGATCACCTAGTCCATGGGCCTTCATAGTTCTCCAATGCCAAAAATCTTTTTCTTCCTTTTTTAAACTTTACTCCCCCCCCACCTCCCAATCTATCTCTTTCTGTGTCAGTACTAGAGCTTAAACTCAATGGTGCTGTCCTTTAGCTTTTTCATTCAAGGCTGGTACTCTACCACTTAAGCCATACCTCCAATTTAGGGTTTTGCTGATTCATTAGAGGTAAGGGTCTCTTTGATGTTTCTGTTTGTGTTGGATTTGAACTTCTATCCTTAGATCTCAGCTTCCTGCATAGTTAGGCATGCCCATCTCTTTTGAGAAGACCTGGTGATGTAACATATTATTGACTGTTTGCTGTGCACCTGGTAAAGTGTTGTGTGGCCGGGCTATGAAGACACTCAAGACATCATCTGTACTCAAGTATCCCAAGAATGAACTGCAGCTCAGATGTGTACAACAGCGCTCTCAGCGCACTGGGGAATGTGCATTGATAGTGTTCATAGGACTACAAGGAAGTTAGTTACCTGACCAGGCTTTCCAATTTCCTGACTTTGTGCTTTAAGTGAATTTCCATGATTCCCTTCCATTTCCTTCAAACCATAATATTTTTTATGGTTGGTTGTGGGGCTTGAACTCTGGGCTGGGACACTGTCCTTGTGCTCTTCAGCTCAAGGCGAGAACTCTACTGCTTGAGCCACAGTGCCACTTCAGGTTTTCTAGTCGTTTATTGGAGATAATAGTCACACGGACTTTCCTTCCTGGGATGGCTTTGAACCTCGATTCTCAGATCTCAGCCTCCTGAGTAGCTGGGATTACAGGCGGGAGCCACCAATGCCTGGCAAACCATAACATTTTAAATGTTACAAGAGAGAGAGAAAATTACAGAAGCTAGCATATTTCTTTTGGAGGCATACCCAGAGACTCATTATTTTTAAGCATTTTCTTAGCACTTCTTGTGTTGAAAGGATTTTTTAACTCATTAATTAGTAATCCACATTAATATACATATGGAATTAATCTCTTCCAGACAGAAGTTTGTCTTGAGGAAATACAAAAAACTTAAGTTACTATTCCTTTCCACCTGTATCTTCTCTCTCCTCCCCTCCACCACACTTTATCTTGTTCATTATTTAGATTATTGCTCTGATCATTACACTCTGATTGAGCGCCACAAGTGTCCTTGGAGCTTCCACAAAGTTTGGGTTGGATGTTTTCCCACTCTTCTGGACTCCAGGCTGTACATGGGTCTGCTGTGGGGACTCATTAGCACTTGAAAATGAAATTGGCCTCATAAATAGTCATCCTCAGGAAACAACGGGCTCCCCCATTTTTATTTTAGTTGCATTCAGCTGAAAACCTCTTAGCTTGTATTCTTGTTTGAGCAGAGGTTTTTTTTCCTCCTTTTTTCCTTCTTGCGGATCCTAGGGCTTGAATGCAGGGCTAGGTCTTAAATGCAAGGCCAGGAGATTTTGTTTGTTTGTTTTTTGTTTGTTTTTCCTCAAGGCTGGTGTTCTACCACTTGAGTCCCAGCTCCACATCTGGGTTTTTGGTGGTTATTTGGAGCTATGTGTCTCAAAGACTTACCTTTCTTTCTGAGCTGGCTGAAAACCATGGTCCTCAGATCTTAGCCTCCTGAGTAGCTAGGATTTCAGGTATTAGCCACTAGTATCTGGCTAGGAGGTTAGTTTTTACCTTCAGAAAAAAAATCTCCATAACATGACTACCATTTATGTCTCTCTGTGGAACAAGGGCTCCCCTGTATTTGATCAAGATGATAATTTTCCACCTTGTACAGATAAGGAAATTGAGGCCCATGAGGAGCAATCTCAAGATTGGTAAAAGTCAGAGCTGATATACATCTCCAAAGCTCTCCCCTTCCTATATTTCTTTGGTTCACCATTCTGGGCCTTCCCAGTGTGGTGCTCATGTTCACCCACAGTGGGCTGTCTGCCTTCCTCTGCTGCTGGCCTCTGGTGGGAGAAGCTTGCAGAGGATGTGATGGTCTCCTGATTATACTCTTGTCTTCATTTTGTCACCTGGTGATCTGCTTCAGGAGCTGCCTGTCTATGGGCCCCCCTGTCCTCTTCCTTCCTTCCTGTCCTGGCACAAAGGAGCCACTCTTGGTACTAAGATCTCTGTGACATCAGTTATGTAGAGAATCAGCCTATTGTCCATGTGGGGTCATAGATCTGAGGATTCTATCCCTGTCCTCTGGGAGCTCTTAGTGTTATCAGAGAAGAGCTGCCTTGTACTCCTGGGGTCCCCTTCATTGGCTCCTTTTCTTTCTGCCCTTACAGGTCATGCCTGTTTCAGTAAGTAGTTATTATATGCCAGGTCTCATGCTCACATACTGCTATCTGTGACAACCTACTCATTAGTAGGTGAAATTATTGTTCCTCTTACCAGATAGGGAATGAAGTTCCTACAAGAATTGTTTAAGGGCTGGGCACCAGGGGCTCACACCTGTAATCCTAGCTACTCAGGAGGCTGAGATCTGAGGAACATGGTTCAAAGCCAGCCCGGGCAGGAAAGTCCATGATGCTCTCATCTCCAATAAACCACTAGAAACCCAGAAGTGGCACTGTGACTCAAGCAGTAGAGCACTTACCTTGAGCTGAAGAGCTGCGGGATAGTGCCCAAGCCCAGAGTTCAGGACCCCTGACCAAAACATAAATAAATAAAAATAAACAAATAAATAAAAAATAAAGAATCATTTAAGGAAGGGGCTAAGAAAAAGAAAATACAGCTAAGAAAAAAAGAGAGCAGCAGAGATTACCAATCTCCATATCTAATAGATATAAAAAACATTCAAGTTAAAAAAACAGATTGCACCCAGGTGCGGGTGGCTCACCACTGTAATCCTAGCAATTCAGGAGTCTGAGATCTGAGGGTCCTGGTTTGAAGCAAGCCTGGAAAGAAAAGTCTGTGTATGGCTCTAATGGTATAGCACTAGCCTCGAGCAGAAAAAGCTTAAGGAAGGGCTAGGAAGGTGGCTCAGTGGTAGAGCGCTTGTCTTGCATGCATGAGGCCCTGGTTCCATTCCTCAGCACCACATCAGTAAAAAAAGAAAAAAGCTGGAAGTGGTGCTGTGGCTCAAGTGGTAGAGTGCTAGCCTTGATCTGAAGAGCTAAGGGACAGTGCACAGGCCCAGAGTTCAGGCCCCATGACCAGACCCAAAACAAAAAACAAAAACAAAAAAGCTTAGGGATAGTTCAGTCCCCAGTTGAGTGGGGCTCAGTGTCCCAGCTCTGAGTTCACTCTCCAGTACTTGCACCAAAATAGGAATAATATTAATAATTACTTAAGAAGAAACAGGAAATACTTAGGATGTGGTAGATGTTTGAATCCTAAAGCTCCCTGTTGAGTTGCCTTGTTTCTCTTGTAGTACTGTTGCAGTGGTGTGTGTGTGTGTGTGTACACAAGTAACCCTATTAGTTATTTTATTGTGACCGTTAGGACCCATGAGCAAGAACTATTATAAGAAAACAGAAGTGTTGAACAATATGCTGTAAGCTACAACAGTAGATGGCCAAGCCAGATGGACCCCAGGTATCCTTGATTCTGGACTGTGCACAGTTAACCAATCACAGACAGTATTGGCTCCTTGGTTAAACCCCAGAGAAAAAGCTGCTTTGCTAGGGATGCTGCAAGATAGACAGGCCAAGTGAATATCCTGTGTTAAAACAGGGAGAGGCAAGTCAGTAAGGTGAGGGCTATGCAATGCTCTGAAGGAAATGGGCATAAGTGAGAGTACCTGTCCTAAAGGGGCTTGTGGTAATAGTCTTTCCCCACACCACCATCATAGAAGTTGTCCCTCAGCTTTTTGCTCAAGGTTAGCACTCTGCTACTTGAGTCATAGCTCCACTTCTGGCTTTTTTGTTGCTTTATTGGAGATAAGGAGCCTCATTGACTTTTCTGCCTAGGATGGCTTCAAAGCATGGTCCTCAGATCTCAGCATCCTGATTAGGATTACAGGCATGCGCCATGAGCACCCATCTATAATGCTGTTCTTCATGGCAGTGGCAGTCAGACAGGGCCTTCATCCGTGTCTTATATGGTCTCATCCTAATAGGTACTGTCCTCAGGCTAGAGTGTAGGGGACTGACTGGAAATCTCAGGCCTGGCCACAGTGACAATTGAATGAGTTACATTTCTTGAATTTGGATGCAGGCCACCTGCTTTGCTTCTTGGGTTTCTGCTTTCAAGTGCTCTGCTGGACTATACCTGGGGTCTCTGGTGAGACGCCTGGGTGAATGTGGGCACTTTTCAGAATGGCTTAGAAGCAGCTCTTGGTGGCTTTGCAGCTTGGTTTTCATTTCTGGCATGACAGTGCATTGGGAAGGTTCTGGATCGAGTCAGGCTTAGCTTTGGGCTCAGTCTCTGCCACATGCTAGCTTTTTCTTCCATTCCAGATGAGTCACTGTCCATCTTTAGGCTGCCCTGTCCTGTCTCCTCCTCATATACCTGTCTCTGACTTGGGGCCAGGGATCTGATGAAGAAATTCTCTTCAGACAAATAGAGATTCCATGGAAGGAAATTGATCATGTACAGCTGGTTTTTCCACTGGCAGTTGTTTAATCTTATTTCCCTTTCGTTTTTCTTCCTCTTCTCAGGGATCACTGCCTATAAGAACTTGATAGCAACTAGACTTAGATGGTTAAATGTAAATTGGAGCTGGCTTCTGAAACTCCAGGTGAGTTTCTTCAGGCCTGGAAGATTTTTCAGAGCCCTATGCACCTAATGCATTTTAGCCTTTATTTTTATTTTTCACCTATATTTTTCTTCTTGTATTACTTCTAGATGCCTTTTATTTTCGCTTAGGACTCAAGCATAATTTTGGTTGTTTTTAGGTGTAATTATAGAAGGCCCAACTCATTTCAGTGACAGGAAGATTTATTATTTCACATAATAATAACCATGGTGGGGCTGGGGGTTTAGCCAGGGGAAGGGCACCTGCCTGGCATGTGTGCAAGGCCCTGGGTTCAGTCCTCAGCCTTGGAAAAAAAAAAGAAAAAAAATAATAACCATAGCACAAGGGAGACTGTAGAATTCATTAATTCAGTGGCTCAGTATTGTCTTCTTTTTTTGTCTTTTGTTTTGTGAGCCATGGGGCTTGAACTCTGGGCCTGGGCTTTGTCCCTGAGCAACTCAGCTCAAGGCTAGCACTCTACCACTTTAGCCACAGGGCCACTTCTGATTTTCTGGTGATTTATTGGAGATAAGAGTTTCACAGGTTTTCCTGCCTGGGCTGGCTTTGACCCATGATCCTCAGATCTCAGCTTCCTGAGTAGATAGGATTACAGGCCTGAGCCACTGGCACCTAGCCTGTTTTCTTATATTTATATTCCTACCATCTTTTGAATTGACCATACTGGGTATATTCTCCACAGGCTAAAGTTCATCATCCCAAGTTGGCTGTTGCAGCACCAGACATCCCATGTAAACACAGAAACCAACAGAATGGATGATGAGACAAAATTGGGATTTGTTTGCAAAGAGGACTGAGAAGTGACCACTGAGGTGGTATCAATCCTTGATGAGAAACATATACCTTTTCTCTTTTGCTTGACAGGTTAAGAACAAATATCTTGTCATGGCATAATGAGATTACATACTGTGCCCTCAACTATTTTATTTCCTCATTTTATTTCCTTCTGCTCTCTACACTAGAAGGCCAAACAAGACCACTAGCTATTGTCAGAACTATGTACACCTCATTTTTACCTCCTTGTTCTAGGCAGGCTGAGCCTGTGCCTGAACCACACCCTGCCCATGTGGCTTGCCCTGCAGCTGTAGCATAAGACAAAAACGGCTAGAGTCAACAGTACAAGCAGAGCCTTTCCCTTGTTCCCTCCCAAGTATGTATTTTGAAAACAATCTTCTTATTTTTATTGCAAGATAAAACAGAAAATATAGCTGGCGCTGTTGGGTTATGCTTGTAATCCTAACTCATCAGCAGGCTGAGATTTTAGGATTAAATTTCAAAACTAGCTTGGGCAGGAAAGTCTGTGAGCCTCTTCTATCCAACAAACCATCAAAAAGCCTGAAGTAAAGTTGTGGCTCAAGTGGTAGAGTGCCAGCCTTGAGCGAAACAGCTAAGAGACAGTGCCCAGGTCTTGAGTTCAAGCCTCAGAACTGGCACTCCCACTCAGGATCCATCCAGGATCCTGCTTTCCCTTGATCTGTCAGACCTCCTCTACCTCCTCCTGTCTGTGACATTTCCACTGTCTTTTCTTTAGTATGAGCTTGACACTTTTGAAAAGGGCAGCTACTGATCCTGTGGGAAGCCTCCCAGTGTGACTTGGGTGGGTGTTTTTTTTATTTTGGCTGGTCTTGGGGCTTGAACTCAGGGCCTGGGTGCTCTCTTTGAGCTAGTTATAGGCTATCACTCTACCACTTGGAGCTACAGCACCCACTTCCAGTTTTCTGGTGTTCACTGGAGATATGAATGTCACAGACTTTTCTCTCTGGGCTGGCTTTGGACCAACATCCTCAGATCTGAGCCTCCTTATTGGCTAGAATTCCATGGGTGAGCCACTGGAACCCAGCTAGGCATATATTTGGTTGTTTGTTTGTTTGTGCCTAATTTTATAACTGAATGAGAAAGCTCAGTTATGTCATATCAATTTCTGGTGTCTCATTGCCTGGATGTATCTTTGGTCATCTACTTAAGGTGATCCTTGCCAGTATTTTTCAGGATGAGGCCATTGTTTCTTACATGATAATTGGCAAATAACATGAGTCTATAGTTCAATTGTAAAGAGATTTTCTTCAAAGAGTATCTCTGTGCAGGTTTAGCTTAGTAAACAGATGGGAACCAGATGCTTTGCTTGAGATGGACATGGGCCAGGTTGTATTCCAGCAAGATCTTCTGCCTCATCTCTAAATGGCCCAGCTTGTGAAGTGCCTGTGCTTCATCCTCAAGTTCTGTTTGAGAACCTAGCCTGATGTTGGAGATTTGCCTATAAGCTTTTCTACAAGATAGTTTCCTTCCAAACTGACAATCACAAAGTGAGTTAGTTTTAATATAAGCAACACAAAATGGAACTGGTATCAAGCAACATTTATTTAGTGTCTCTATGTATCTGCTACTATGTTAAATCTAAGGAAGGTGAAAGTCATAGTCTCTGTCCATGAATCCAGCACCTTTTCTTCAAAGTATGGTCCTTTGAGCTCCTGTTCTGACACAATTGTTTAACTACATTGGTTTTACTGTTCTCTTTAAATAGATTTTCACCTGTGAGACTCATCTTCAGTGAAACACCAAAAAAAATCTGGAAGTGGAGCTGTGTTCAAGTGGCTAGGCCCTAGGGTAGAACAAAAAAGCTCAAGAGCAATGCCCAGGCCTTGGGTTCAAGCCCCAGAAATGAGGTAAGAGGAAATTAGCAGCTACTAGATAAAACAGAAGGTTAAGAGGCCAGAGCTAGAGTGGCTCAAGCCTACGATTATAACTAACTAATGGATTGGGCTGCTTGTACCAGCCAGGAAGAGGTGCTATGCCTGGGAGGGTGAGGCGAGTTTTCGTGCTGGCTCTGCCTTCTGAGATTTCTGCTTGTATTCTCTAGGTTGGCACCACCTCTTGGCAGTCTTCTGAGAGCCTTGGGATGCTTGTGAGTGTGTGGTCCACAGACAGTCCAGAGCCTGGCCACTTAAGGAGCTGGGCATGAAACCCCACCAATTAAGCTGCTTAGTGTGGAGCCCCATCACCAACAACGGGTGGGGGAAGGGTCTTCCCACTTTACTGTCTGTGTAGGTTTTTCCCTTTTCTTTTTTCACTTCCTGTATCTCTCTGAGTAATTGCCTTTTTTGTGGGTCATTTCGAGAAACAGAGCATTGAAATCCAAACTCTGTATTTGGTTGGAGAGAGCTGAGGTGTTTCCCTGCTGTTCCATCAACATCTTGGCCCCTCCCTTTCAGGTGGAGTTTTTCTTAGGTGGCCAGTGGGCCTTGATTACCAAAGGATAGGTACATAAAAGAATATGTTTTAATGCCTGCAGTCTGTAGTTAGACATTTCTGTTAATATAACCTTCCCAAGTTTAGGAACCAAAGGGGGTGGTCTACACTAAAGTATTTCAAAGGGATTAAATCCTTTAACATAGAAGCTACATCTAGCTCAAAGGAGAGCAAAGTGGAAGAGGCTTACGTAGCCATGGCCAGTATCTTTATTTAATTTAGTTAGTTTTCTTTAAGGTCATATTCATTCTTTCTAGTGCCTTGAACTCTAAGGTCTATAAATGGATTGTAACTTCCAATTTATTCCTAGGTTGTTAGTTAATTATTAAGAACTTGGACCATAAATGCAGGGCCATCTTTGGACCCCAAATCTAAGGGTAAGCCAAATCAAGGAATTAGTACACACCTCAGCCAGCTCAGCCTGAAAAATTGTCCACTATTACTAACAGATACCAATAGCCATACTTTCCAGGCTTTACATCTGTGGAGTCCACTTTCCCAAATTCATGATCTGAGGTTCTTCATATATGAATTCTTTCCATAGGTTCCAGCTTTTCAGCATTTACCTGATGGAAATTACCTACACACATTACAAAGAATTGTCAGGCTGAGGCCCCACTAGTTTCAGAAGTTTTAGGCAGTGGCCTCACTCAATTTACCTGGGTGCAAATATCTTTATGTAAACTAACAGAAAGCTTGAGCCTGTATGTTATTTTCACAAGTTCAGTATCAACATTTGCACACTTATTACTATTGTGTTCGCTTCTTCTTTTAATCTTAACAACTAGTAGCTCTAGAGAACCAACTGGTTTTAGAGTGGTCTCCCAAGCTACGTGATCAGCTCAGATGTTTCCCTGTATCTTAGGGTCTCTAGTTTCTTTACTTCCTGTATTGTACTCTGAACCTTGGAGTCTTCTTCCATTTTATTCTCCTTTTCTCTCAAACTTGCTTTCGTGATCCCACTCTAGTTCTCAATGTGCTCCTTAACCTGCAAGTGTTTTGGCAGGGTCACAGGAGAGTTCTTTGACTAGCCAACTGCTGCTCCTTCTCACAACACCTTTGCTTGCTCTTCAGCTCCTCCCTTAAGTTCACAAAGGTGCTATTGAGAGGTAATTTTTCCCACCTCCACCTGTTCCATTGGGACATGAAGTTTCTGCATTACATTTATGGTGAAGATCTCAGCAGTCTTTTTGGCTTTTTATTCTAGTAGTCTCTCTTTCTAGTTTTCCACTTCAGTGTATTTTTGTGACAGATCTTCCAACTGTTTGTTTAGCTCTTCTGTTTTTGTTCCTAATGCTCTTTTCCTTTCCCCGGCACTCTCTGTCAGAGCATGTGGTCCTTTAACTCTTTCTGAATAGTACCAATCTCTTTCTTGAGCCTGATATTTTCCAGTTCACTTTTCCTGGCCTCCTCTTCTATGACACAGCACTTCCCCGTCTTCTCTGCTAACTACTCTTTCCTTCTTTCTCTGTTGCTTTGACTTTCTGGTGACACTCTTCAAAGCTTATAATCAACATGTACTTCAGCCTAATACATTCTTATATCAGGTCCAGCTCCTTTGTCATGGCGATGGTTTCTTAATGCAGCATTAGGATCTCTTCTTGGCCTCACTTGTGGTTAGGAAGGATGGCAGCATTGCTGTCCTGTGCTTGTTTGCCTCTGACCTGTGGTCCCCTAATTTGCCTCATGCTCACCCAGGCTAATGTACTTGAATTTCATTTGATTTTGAGTGTTTTCTAGGTTCTTTTTAGGATTTTCTTCTCCTTTTTGACTCGCACAATTTCTTAATTTATATCTTTAAATCTTTTCTTCACGTCAAATAATTTTCTCTGTTTTCTCCAATGTGCTCTTCTATGTGCTTTCAGTCTCTTAGTGGGTTTTGACTGGTATATATTGGAGACTCAGTCTTTTATAAGACTATGTTTTGAGATAGAATGGTGGAATTTTTTCTTTGCCACATTTCTTAACTTCAGAGGGCTGCTTTTTAAATTAAACATAGTTGGAATTCAGAGCCCCAAGCTCCTTTGCATGTTTCTCCAGATATATGAACATATTTTCCAGGTGGTTAATGTGATTAATTAACCTGTCATTTTCTATCTTTCTCCTCCTTGGGCATTCCTTTTCCCAATGTCTATTTTGTTTGCAATAAGCACACTGATGTAGTCCTAGAGGTTCCCTATTGCCATTTGCAAATGAATTGTACTGTCTTTGCCAAGGGTTTCTTGATCCCTATTCTGTTGTTCCTACCAAAACTCAAACCCTTTTCTTAGACTCTTTTTCCCAGGTATCTCTGTTAACAAACACCCTCTGGATGACTAATTCCAAAGTAGAATAAACTTTTCCCTCAAAACCTTCTGACTTTTGAAGCTTTATTCTAATATTTGGGGCTGTCTGGGTAACAAATGCCATATTTAGGAGGACTCTTTCATTCTCCAGGGCTTCAAGATCTATAGGCCTATACATCCTATAGGCTTCTGGGAGAAGTTTCAGAAAAGCATTAGGGTACTCACTGGGGAACTGTAAAATCTCACCCACCTTAGATTGATGATTTGGCTTTTTAGCCACTGCGGTATCCCTGCTAACAGAACCTGGCAATAATAGGTAAGCACCTCCATACCTCAATTGCTGTTAGTCTCAGCTTGGGTAAGTCTGTGCAAAGACTTGCTGGTTCAATAGAGGGGCTACTCTCTGGTCGAAGGACCACCTTCAAGTCACCAAGCAGGATTCACTTCCTTTTCTACCAGGTGAAAAGTGACTGTAAAATTTGCTGACACTCATCCCAGATGTGCTTGTGTTTGAAAATTACTGTCTCTAACGAAGTAATGAGCCCCTTTTTTCTGAAAAGCATGGATTTTGCTGTTTCCAGTTATACAGGTCACTAGTTGTAAAGGGAACATATATTAGAACATATATTGCCCACCATCTCCTCCATGTTCCTGTCTCAAAGGTAATAAGGGTAACATACCACATTGTACCACCTCAGATTGGTACAAGTAACCACTTTTGGTATGGGAGGACTTAACATTAGAGGTGATGATGGCAAAGAATAGGAGAGAGAGTACATCAGTGCATCTTCCTCTGAGGAATTCTGTAAACCTGGAGGCGAATATGTTTTGGATATGACACCTTTAGGCCTTGTTCTCCCATCCTGAGAAAAGGAGTAAACAGGTGCATACAGGACACAGAACTATCAGCATACATACACAGACCAATAGCCACAGACAACCCACATCTCCCATGCCTCTCAATGTTGACCTCTACAGGAGGTCCCAGATGACAGAGAGAATGTCCCAGATTGTCTCTTGAGGAGGCCACAAATGATCTTTGGAGGATGTCACATATGTCATTCCTAGGAGGCCCTAAAAGACCTCTCATGGAGGTTTCAAATGGCTTCCCAAGGAAGTGTTAGATGACCTCCAAGGGATGTCCCAGATGTCCTCTCAATGTGGCTGAGATTACCTCTCGAGTAGCTCCCAGATGGCCACTCACAGAGGCCACATATGAACTTCAGAGGAGGTTCCAGATAACCCTCTTGAGAAAGCCACAGATTACATCCAGAGAAGGTCCTATATGGCTCCTTAAGGAAGTCACAGATGATGTCCGAAGATAGTCATACATTTCTCATCAAGGTAACCCGAGATGACCACCCAAAGAAGCTCCAGATGACCTCAGGAGGTGGTCCTAGATTGCCTCATAACGAAGCCCCAATGACTACTTTTGAAGAGGTCTCAGGTGGCCTCCTGAAGAAGCCCCAGATGACCTCTGGAGAAAGTCCAAGATGGCCCCTGGAGAAGGCCCCAGATGAACTCCAGAGTAGGTCTCAGATGGTTTCTTAAGGAAGTCACAGATGTACTCTTGATGAGGTTCCAGATGGCTTTCTTTGGAAGCCCTACACAGCCTCTCAAAGAGTTCCCAGATGGCTTCCCAAGGAAGCCACACTTGACCTCTAGAGTGGGTCCTCAAAACAGGCTGGCAAGCTTGCCCAGACGTAGCCTTAGAGGTTCCTAAATGACTTTTGTCCCTGTTGGTCCTCTGGAGACAAACACTCGAGGTAAACTCTCAACCCTGAGTGCTGACACTCTCTCCTATGGGGAATTTTCTCTGGGGCCAAGGACTGTTGCCATCCAAATGGATTATGTCAATGTGGTCTCTAAAAATTAGGACCTTTATAGTTCAAGAGAATCCATCGAGACACAGTTAATATAATAAATGTTCTCCAAACCATCAACCCCCAAAATTATGATGTCAAGAGCTCCAAACATCAAAGGGCAAGCCTTTTTCTCCCCATCCTTTGTCTCTCCTTCACAGTCCTATACTTCCTTCGAGGTCTTTCCCTTTTTCTCTTCTACCAGTTCTTTCTTCTCTTCAGGCCTCTCCACTCTCCACAGGCCTGAACTGCTTTGCCTGGGTCGTCAGTTGCCATTCTTCACCTCCTGCTCTCCCTCAACATCCTCTCCTCCGAGGTCTTTCCCCTTATGCTATCACACCACTTTTTTCCTTCCAGGACTTTTCCCTTTTTCTCTCCACTTCTATTGAAGTCTGTACCCCTTCTCCACTCCAACTGCCTAACATTTTTCAACTGTCACATCCCAAACTGCCCACAGCCCAATAAATTCTTAACAGCTCAACACGTGGAGATTAATGCACCAGCACCTCTCACCAAATGCCCCACCTTCTTTGGTGGCATACTTTGTCCTCTCCAGCTTGCCAGGAGATGGGGCCACGCTGATTATTGGACTCTATATATTATTGGGACCCTGCTGATTATTACAGTATCTTCCTTGTGAACACTGGTAGCAACTGAAATTGGAAATTTGATTGTGATATTACAAACTCGTTGTGACATCACAAACACATTTTGACATCATCACCACCACGACATCAGAAAGCAATTGTGACCACATTGTCATTGTTACATCATGATTCCATTGTGACATCTCAAATCTATTATGACCTCTTAACTCCTTTGAAAAATCACATGCCCTTTGTGTATCCAAATCCTTGTTGTTAAGTAATGACAATTGAGATCAGACATGCCACTATAACATCAAAAAGTGTTTGTGACATCCTCAACAGTGTCATGTCACTTTTTCATTATGGAAACATCAGCTCATTGTGACATCACCAAACTCAATGACATATTGCATTATGACAACAATTCTCATTATAACATCATAGACATATTGTGAATGCCTATTCTGTGATTCTGTGGTATGAGAATTGATATGAGAAAGGCACTTTTGTGCCTACATAACCATTTTGACATCATAATCACTTTGTGACATCACAGTGCCATTGTGCTATCACTAACACAATGTGACAACACAAACTTCTCCTGTCCTCATAACTTTTGTGACATGCTGACATTGTGATACCTTAGACCTTTTGCCCTCAGAATTTGTTTTCAACCTCATATTTCATGTGTTATATGAGATACCAGAAATCCACTGTGACATCATGACAATTGTGATATCACACTGACAGATGTCATGATCATCGTGTAATATTATGACTTCACAAATTTTGATGTCACAGTTAGTTTCTGATGCCATACAGATAAGGGGTAATCGTAGGTCTATGATGTCATAATTGGTTGGTGATATCCAAATGATAAAAAGAATCCCATTTGTCATGAAATCACAGAGAATAAGAGTTCACAAACAGACTGAGGTATCTCCAAAGGCAGGTGTTGTCACAAATGTCCTAAGAGGCTTGTGATGTCACAGTGTGACACAATATTCATGGTGTCTGTCAGTATGATGTCATAATGATCATGATGTCACAGTGGATTTATGATGTCACATATCATAACTGAAATATTATAAGGTTTAAAGCAGATTACAAGCTTATAAAGGCCCTAAGACATCACAATTGCAGCACATCTCAAGACTTATGAGGACAGGGCAGATTTGTGATGCCACGGTGTGTTAGTGATATCACCATGGCACTGTGATGTCACAAAGTGATTATGATGTCATATATTTATGAGATCACAATGGTTTTCTGATATCAACCCACATGCCACATTTGAAATAGAATGAAATAAGAGAATAGGCATTTACAATGTGTCTATAACATCACAATGACAATATAATGTCATAATGCTATGAGGTCATTGTAAATTGATGTTGCAAGGAAGTAATGATGTCATAATGAATATGTGGTGATGGGGTCACAAAGGGTATGTGGTGTTACAACGGCATATATGAATTCAATTGTCATGTGTTCACAATGAGGATATGGGTACACATATGGACTGTGATGTCACAAATGCCATGTGTGTTTTCAGAGGTACTTAGGGGTCATGATAGCTTTATGATATGCAGTTGTGATGAGGTCACCATGGGTTTTTGATATCATGATGATTTTGTAATATCTCAAACACATGTCCCAATTCAATTGCTAGTATTTCACAATGTGCATAAAGTTCACAAAAGGGGCTTGAAGTCCTAATGGACATGGATTTTTAAAAATGTTATGAGGTCATATTAGGTTTGTGAATACACAATAGGACAGTGATATCACCATGGCAATATAAACTCACTACATCATATCAAAATATTCTTTTGGTGTCACAATTAGTTGATGATGCCACATTCGTGATGAAGTCACAAAAGATCAGTGATGTCACAATGTGTTGGGCATGTCACAATTACATGATGGTTCTCAATTGTCTTTAACTTACAATGAGTATATGAATTCACAAAGGTACTGTGGCTTCTCCAAAAGTATGTGTTGTCACACATATATTGAAATCCTAAAAGATTTGTGATGTCAGAATTTGGCACAATGGTTATGACATCTGGCAGTGTGATCTCACCATGGTCATGATGTCACGGGGAATTTGTGATATCAAATGTCATATGTGAAATCTAATGAGGTCGACAACAGATTATGAGGACAAAAAGGCCTAAGGTATCAGAATTGCAGCATGTCACAAAAGATGATGACAGGATAGGCTTGTGATGTCACGGTGGGTTTGTGATATTACAATGGTAACGTGATGTACAAAGGGATTGTGATGTCACAATGGTTATGAGTTCATGATTTGTTTATGATATCAACCTACAGGCCACATTTGAAATAGAATGAAATCAGAAAAGGCATTCATACTGTGTCTATGATGTCACAATGACAATGTGAAGTTCTAATTCTATCATATCATTTTCATTTTGTGATTTCACAATGAGCAGATGGTGTCAAAACTTCAATGTGATGTCACAATTGTGATGATCTCACAAATTGTTTTTGATGTGAAAATGTCATGTATGATTCTCAATTGTTACTATTTCACAGTGGGGATTTGGGTGCACAAAGGGACTGTGATGCCACAAAGCTATGTATTTTTTCAAAGGTTATAAGAGGTCATAATAGATTTGGGATGTCACAGTGTGATCCTAGTGTCAAAACAATAATGTGATTTCACAATGGGTTTGTAATGTCACAGTGGTGATGAGGTCACAATGGGTTAGTTATGTCACAAGTTGTAATATCACAATTATTTGTCCAATTTCAATTGCTCCTAGTTCACCATGAGGACATTGTAATAACCAGCAGTGCCCCTATAATCCACGGGAACAGATAGTCATCATGGCCTCCTGGTCTAGACCACCGGAGAGGGGAGTACATGCCACTGGAGGGGGAAGGACATGCTGCTGAAGGAGATCGGATGTCAAGCCCCACATGGTGAGCTGCCAAGAAGTGATTTGGCATGGACATTTGGGAAGTTATGTTTGAAAACCCTTATGCAGGAAATATATTCCATTGGGGGAAGGGTACAGCCTATATATAAGATGCATGTTCAGAGCAACAGAAGGGGAGAGAAAAAGGAGAAAGTCCTGGAAGGAAAGAAGTGATGAGACTACAGGAGGGTAAAGACCTGGGAGGAGAGGAAATTGAGGGAGAGCAGGTGGTGAAGGATGGCAACTGGCCACCTGGACAGGACAGGGCAGGTCTGTAAAGAATAGAGCAGCCTGAAGAGAAGAAGGGAATGGTTGAAGGAAAAACTGAAAAGACCTGAAAGATAGGACAGGTCTGGATAGAAGTAGGATGAAGAGAAAGGAAAAAAGCCTTGTCCTTTGAAGTGTAGAGCTTTGGAGTTCATTATGTTGGGGGCTGGTTGTTTGCAGACCAGTTAACAAATGGCTGGGTTGATCTTGAGAGGTCTGAGGATTCGTGGTTGAGGCTGCATTTAGCTCTGGGCATCCAGCTCAGGTCAAGGTAGTCGCTTATTACAAAATTTGTAAGGTCAAGACAGGTTTGTGATGTTACATTGCATTAATAATATCACAATGTCAACATGAGTTCACAAAGGGATTGTAACGTCACAATGGTGATGTGGTCACAATAGGTTTCTGAAATCAACCTATATGCAACATTTGAGATAGAATGAAATCACAGAATAGGCAATCACATTGTCTCTATGACCTCACAATGAAAATGTGATGTCATCATGCTATGAGGTCATTGTCATTTTGATATGTCACAATGGGCAGTTGGTATCATAACAACGTGATCTCACTCGAGATGATGTCACAAAGCATTTGTAATGGTACAATGGGATGCCTGATGTCAGTTGTCCTTTGTTCACAATGAAGACATGGTTATCCAAAGGGACTGTGATGTCACAAACACCATGTGCTTTTTCAAAGGTGCTAAGAGGTCACAACAGGTTTGGGATGTCACAAGGTGATCATGATATCACTGTGGTAAGGTGATGTCACAAAGGGTTTGTGATATCACTTTGGTGATAAGGTCACACATGGATAGTGATGTCACAATGAATTTGTGATATCACCATTATATGTCCAATTTCATTCTACTAGATCACAAGATACGAGTTCACATAAGGAGCTAGAAACCAGAAAGGCCATGAATTTTGTAAAATACTAGGAAATAATAGATTGGTGAAAATGCAATGGTGAAAATCCCATTGACAATGTGATGTTACCATTACATGAGATAGTATTTTTTTGAAGTCACAAACAGTTGGTGATGCCATACAGGTGAGGAGGTCACATAGATTTGCGATTTCACAATGGGATGGTGATCTCACAGTCTCATGCCAGATCTCTAATTGACAATGAATATATAAGTTCACAAGTGTTAATGGTCTCTCCAAAGGAATATATTGGCACAAGTTTAATGAGTTTTAACAAGATTGTGTCATAATGCGACTCAGTGGTCATGACATCTGGCAGTGTGATGTCACAATGGTCATGATGTCACAGTGGATTTATGATATCACGTGTCATACCTGAAGTATTATGAGTTAAACAATTTATGATCTCAGAGAAGCCAAAGATAACACACTGGAAGCATGTCAAAAAATTATGAGGATAGGACAGTTTTATGATGTCACAGTGGGTTAGTGATATCATAATGCCAATATGGTGTCATAAAGGTATTGTGATATCATAATGGTTAGTGGTCACAATGCATTTCTTTTTTTTTTTTTCTTTTTGGGTCCGGTCATGGGGCCTGAACTCTGGGCCTGGGCACTGTCCCTCAGCTCTCAGCTCAAGGCTGGCGCTCTACCACTTAAGCCACAGCGCCACTTCCGTTTTTTTCTTTTTGCTTATGTGGTGCTGCGGAATCGAACCCAGGGTCTTGAGCATGCAAGGCAAACGCTCTACCACTGAGCCACCTTCCCAGCCCTCACAATGTATTTCTGATATCAACTCACCTGCCACATTTGATATAGAATGAAATCACAGAATAGGCATTCCAAGGTATCTGTAACATCACAATGACATTGTGATGTCATAATGCTGCGATGTCAATGTTGTTTTATTATGTCACAATGGGCTGATGTTGTCATAATGACAATGTGATGTTACACTGGTAATGATGTCACAAAGGTTTTGAGATCTCAATTGTCATTAGCTCAAAGTGATATGGGTACACAAAGGTCTGTGATGTCACAAAGGGCATGCTTTTTTCAATGCTTTTGAGATCACAGTAAGTTTGAGACATCACAATGTGATCATGGTGGCACAATGGCAATGTGATATCACAATGAGTTTGTGATGTCACCGTGGTGATGAGGTCACAATGGGATAGTGATGTCTCATCAAGTTTGTTATATAACAGTGACATATACAACTTCAATTTCTTCTAATTCACTATGAGGATACTGTAATAACCAGTGGGCACAGAATTATCTTTGGGAGCTGATTATCATTTTAAATTCTTGGCCTGGCCCCCCGGAGAGTGTGGGGAATGCTGCCAAAGGTGGAGGTGTCTAACCTCACATGGTGAGCTGTCAAGAAGTGATTGAACATTGGGCAGTTTGGGAAGTGATGGTTGAAAACTGTTAGGCAGGAGACCCGTTTGAGTGAGGAGGGTTACAACCTATATATAGGTTGCATTTTCAGAGCACTGGAAGGGGAGATAAAAATGGGAGCTCACGGATGGAAGAAAGTGGTGGGACAGCAGGAAGGAAAAAATCTGAGAAGAGAGGAAGTTGAAGGAGAGCAGAAGGTTGGCAAGTGGTCACTGGCACAGAGAAGGGCAGGCCTGTGTAGAGTGGAGTGGCCTGAACAGAAGAAGGAAGTGGTGGAAGGGAAAAAGGGAAAGACCAGGAAGGAAGGACAGGTCTGTGGCGAAGGAGGGAGGAATGGAAAAGTAAAATGCCTTGCCCATTGAAGTTTGGAGCTTTGGACATGATAATTTTTTGGATGTTGGTTTGCAGACCAATTAAGAAAGGCTGCCCATTGGAGGTCTGAGGTTTGGTGCTTACGGCTGCTCTTGGACCTGGGTATCAAGTCCAGGGTAAGGTAATCAGTCCCCTTTCTAGTGTAAATTGGTTTATTATATTAAATGTGACTCAATGGTTTTTCTCCTTGCCTTAGAGGTCATAAGTACAGGAGTTCACAGAAAGAGCTTGAAGTCTCAAAGGCCATGAATTTTCTAAGATGTGATGTGGCCATAATAGGTTTGTAAAAACACAATGGGACAGTGATATCACGCTGGCAATACCACAATGTCATGTCAATGCTTTAAGACCACAATTAGTTGTTGATGCCATTGTCATCATGAGGTTACAATAAGTTTGTGATGTCACAATGGGTTCATGATGTCAGAGTGGCATGGCAGTTCTCAATTGTCATTAATTGGCAATGAATATATGAGTTCAAAAAGGGACTGTAATGTCCCCAAAAGCATGTGTTGTCACAAATGTGATGCCATTCTAACAGTTTTGTGATATCACAATGTGACACAATGGTCATGACCTCTGGCAGTATGATGTCACAGGGGATTTCTGATATCACATGTCATACCAGAAACATGAAATTGAAAACAGATTGTGAGCTCGCAAAGAGCCTAATATATGACAATGGCAACATGTCACTAAACTTATAAGGACAGGACTGGTTTGTGATGGCACAGTAGGTTAATGATACCACAATGCCAATGTGATGTCACAAAGGATTGTGATATCAGAATGGTTATATTGTCAAAATGGGTTTCAGAAATAGAATGAATTCCTAGAATAGGCCTTCACACTGTTACATCTATGATGTAACAATGTCACTGTGATTTATAATGCTATGATGCCATTATCGTTTGGTGATGTCACAATGAGCTGATGGTGTCATAATAACAATTTGATGTCACTGCTGATTTATAATGCTACAATGGTTATTAGGTCACATTATGTTTCTGATATAAACACACATGTCAAATTTGAAATACAATGAAAAAGTTGGGCGCTGGTGGCTCAGACCTGTAATCCTAGCTACTCAGGAGGCTGTGATCTGAAGATAACAGTTCAAAGCAAGCTCAGGCAAGGAAGTCCATGAGACTCTTATATCCAATAAAAACCACTAGAAAACCAGAAGTGGCACTGTGGCTCAAGCGATAGAATGCTCACCTAGAGCTGAAGAGCATGGAGTGCACCCAAGCTCAGATTTCAAGCTCCACGACCCACGACCCACACACACACACACAAAAAGATTAAAAATAGACATTCACATTCTGTCTATAACATCACAATGAAAATGTGTCCTCTTATCACTGTAGTTTTGTGATGTCAAAAGTAGTTGATGCTGTCATAATGAGAATGCTATATCACATTGGTGATGTCACAAAGGGTTCGTTATGTTACAATGGCATGTCTGATATCAATTGTCAGTTCATAATGAGGGTATAGTTACACAAAGGGATTGTGATGTCACAAAGGATATGTGTTTTTTCAAAGGTGCTAAGAGGTTCTAATAGGTTTGGGATGTCACAATGTGATAGTGATGTCAAATGACAATGAAAGCTCACAATGGGTTTGTGATGTCACATTGGTGATGAAATCAAATAATTTTGTGAAGTCACATCTCATAATCACATGTCCAATTTCAGTTGCAACTATTTCACAATGAGGATATGAGTTCACAGAAGAAGAATGAAATATAAAAGGCCATGAATTTTCTAAAATGCTATGAAGACATACTAGATTTTTGAAAAAACAATGGAACAGTGATATCACAATGGTAATGGATGTTGCAATATGATGACAATATAGTTTTGATATCACAATTGGTGAGGCCACACTGGTGATGAATTTACAAGAGGTGTGTGAGGTCACAATAGGTTGGTGCTATCAAAATGACACATATGATCTCAATTGTCATTAACTCTCAATGAGTATATGAGCTCACAAAGGGACTGTGATGTCTCCAAAGGCATGCGTTGTCTCAAAAGTGATGCAGTCCTAACAGGTGTGTGTTGTCAGGATGTGACAAAATACTCATAACATCTATCAGTGTGATGTCACCATGATCTAGATGTCAACTGAATTCAGGTATCACATTTCGTTCCTGGATTGTGTATGAGAGCATTGCAATTTCAGAGTGGGTTAGTGATATCACAATGAAAATGTGGAATCACAAAGGGATTGTGCTACCACAATGGCTATTAGAACACAATGTGTTTCTACTATAATAGGTTTGTGTTGTCACAATTGGTTGGAAATGTCACCATGCCATGCCAGATCTCAAATGTCATTAATTCACAATGAAGATATGAGTTCACAAAGGGACTGTGTTGTCTCCAAAGTCATGTATTAGCACAAATGTGATGAAGTCCTAACAGATTTGTGAGTTCACAATATGATACCATGGTCTTGATATCTATCAATGTGATGTCACAATATTCATGATGTCAGAGTCAATTTCGAATATCATATGTCATACCAGAATTATTATGAGTTTGAAAACATTATAAGCTTACTAAAGGCAGCATATCACACAAGTTATGATTAAAAACTCAAGGTCTTTGGAGCTTAAATTTCTTTCTTCGAAATTGTTTCCTCATTGTGAACTAGTAGAAATTGAAATTACACATGTCATTGTGATATTACAAACTCATAGTGACATCACAAATTCATTTGGTCTCATCACCACTGTGACAACACAAACCCATTGTGACATCACCTTGCTGTTTTGCCTTTGCAATCACATTGTGACATCACAAAGCTATTGTGAACTCTTAGCACCTTTATAAAAGACATGACCTCTGTGGCATCACAGACCCTTTGTGTACCCATATCCTCATAGTGAACTAATGAAAATTGTGATCACACATAGCATTGTATCATCACAAATACTTTGAGCAATAATTATGACTGTGAAATCACATTGTCATCATGACATCTTCATCTCATTGTGACATCACCAAACCCCAATGACACCATATCATTTTTTCTTTTTATTTTCTTCTCTGTTATTTATTGTAAGTATAGTGTACAGAGGGATTGCAGTTACATTAGCGAGATAATGAGTACATCAAACATTGCTGCCTTGACATTATATTGTCGTTTGGATGTCATAGACCCATTGTGAATGCCTATTCTTTGATTTCATTCAATTTCAAATGTGCCATGTGAGTTGATATCAGGAAACCATTGTGAACTCATAACCTTTGTGACATCAAATTTCTTTGTCACAGAACATTGCTTTTGTTATATCACTAACCCACTGTGACATCAAATACCTCTCCTGTCCTCATAATTTTTGTGACATGCCATTGTGATATCTTAGGCCCTTTGTGAGTTGAAATACTGTGTTCGACCTCATATTTCAGATATGACATGAGATATCTAAAATCCAATGTAACATCATGGTATCACAGCACTGGACATCATAACCATTGTGTCACTTTGGACATCTCAGACCTGTAAGTTCTTCACCTTTTTGATTACATATACTTTGGTGCCATCAGAATCCCTTCTCAAACTCATATATGTATGATGAGTTAATGACAATTGAGATCCTACATGCCATTGTGACATCACCAACCCCTTGGGACATCTCAAATCTATTGAGACCCCTTATACGTATGGCGTCACCAATTGTGACCTCAAAACATTATTATAACAAGATGTTAAGACATTACATTGTCATTATAAAATCACTGTCCTATTGGGTTTTCACATGCTATGACCTCATTCTATGAAGCTTCTTCTATCACCTGGTATCCTCACATTGAATTATGCGTAATTGGAATTGGATTTATCATTCTGATATTATAAATAAACTGACATCACAAGACTTTTGTGACCTCATCACCACTGTGACATCAAAAACCCAATAAGACATCTCATTTCCATTGTGACATCTCATTCCCATTGTGACATTATGGATTACATTTTGCCATCACAAACCTATTATGACTTCCTACCACCTTTGAAAACACACGTGACCTCTGTGACATCACAGAACTTTTTTGTATCCATATCCTCATGGGGAACTAATGACAACTGACATCAGACATACCATTGAAACATAACAAATCATTTTTGACATCACCATAATTGTGAAATCATGTTGCCATTATGACACCATCAGCTAATTTTCACATGTAAAACTACAATGACATCATAGCATTGTAACATCACATTGTCATTCTGATGTCATATACACGTTGTGTTTGCCTATTATGTTATTTGATTCTATTTCTAATGTGGCATGTTGGTTGATATCAGAAACCCATTGTGAGTTCATGACCATTGTGATATCACAGTGCCTTAGTAGCATCACGTTGCCTTTGTTATGTCACATTGCCAAATTGATGTCACAAAGGGATTTTGATGTGACAATGGTTATGACATCACAATGAGTTTCTAATATCAACCCATATGCCACATTTCAAATACAATGAAATCACAGATCAGGCACTCATAATGTGACTATGATATCACAATGACATAATGGCAAATCCTATAATGTCATTGTCAATTTGTGATGTCACCATAAGCTAAAGATGTCATAATAACAATGTGATATGACACTGGTTATGATGTCACACAGGGTTTATAATGTTACAATGGTTATGAGGTCACAATGTGTTTCTGATATCAACTGATATGCCACATTTGAAATATTATGAAATCACAGGATATATATTCACAGTGTGTCTATGGCAGCAAAATGACAATGCTATGATGTCACTGTAGCTTGGTGATGTCACCATGAGCTGATGGTGTCATAACGACAGTCTGATGTCAAATTGGTGATGATGTCACAAAGTGTTTGTGATGTCAAAATGGCATGTCAAATCTCAATTGCCATTAGTTTATAGTGAGGATATGAGAATGAAATCATAATGACATACACAAATGAACTGTGATGACACAAAGGCCATGTGTTTTTGTCAAAAGTGCTAAAATTCCTAACAGATTTCAGTTTTCAAAATGTTAATGATATAAAAATGGGTTAGTGATGTCAAAACTAGTTTGTAATGTCACATCTTATTTCAAATTTCAATTGCTACAAGTTCATAATGAAACACGTTCATAGAAAGAGCTTGATATCCCAAAGGCCATGAATTTTCTAAGATGTGATGAGAGCATAATAGATTTGTGAAAGCATGATGGTACAGTAATACCACAACTGCAATATGATGTCAAATTATGTCATGAGTGTTATGTGACAATTAGTTGGTGATGCCATAATAGTGATGAGTTCAAAATACCTTTGTGATGTTGCAATAGATTGCTGATGTGACAATGGCATGCCAGACCTCAATTGTCATTAACTCAAAATGAGTATATAATTTTAGAATGTGATTGTGAGGATTCCAAAGGCATTTGTTGGCACAAATGTGATGAAGTCAGAACAGATTTGTGATGTGACAATGTGACACAACAGTCATTACATCTAGCAATGTGATGTCACAATATTCATGATGTCACAGTATATTTCTAGTATTTCCCTAATTCTAATGACAGCTTGTGGAATAGATCTATGTGCTGAGTCCTTCATTGCATGCTCTGTGCTGAGTCTTGCACAGGGAGCTATGTGCAGAGTCTTTCATAGGGTGCAGTGTGCTGAGTCTTGCATTGGGTGCTGTGTTCTGAGTCTTTCACAGGATGCTGTGTGCTGAGTCAAGCTAAGAGTGCCATGTGCTGAGTCTTTCTCAGGATGCATTCTTTCATTGGGTCCTTGTAAGAGCTACATACTGAGACGATTATGCAGACAAGAAGTTTGAGCTCAGATATGTCTCCATGGCAGGGACAAAATTATGTATTACTGAAGACTAGTGAGTTGTCTCCTGAAGACAATTGTTTTGTTCTGCTTTGGCTAAGTCATGACCTTGAACTCAGGGCCTAGGCTCTGACCCTTACCTCTTGGGCACATGGCTACCACTCCACCATGTGGAACCACAGATCCCCTTGCAGCAGAGTGCCATGACCTAGGGGTTGATAGCTGCCTTCTCAGGAAGCTGAGATCTGAGGATCTAGGTTCCAAACTATCCCAGACACAAAAGGTCCTATGAGACTATTATGTCCAATTGAACCCTAAGCAACCTGAAGTGGAAGCTTGGTACTTTTGGCTCATGCCTGTCATCCTAGCTACTCAGGAGGATGAGATCTGAGGATCATAGTTCAAAGCTAGTCTGGGGCAGGAAAGTCTTTTAGACACTTAGCTCCAATGGGTCACCAGAAAACCTGAAGTGGCTCTGTGGCTCAAGTGGTAGAGCACTAGACTTGAGCTGAAGAACTCAGGGACAGCACGCAGGCCCATGCATCATCTCCTACAACCAACAACAACAAAAAAGCAGAAAAAAATCTAACAAACCTGAAGTAGAGGGCTGGGAATGGGCCTTAGGGGTAGAGTGCTTTGCATATATGAAACCCTGGGCTTCATTTCTCAGGACCACCTCACTAGAATAAAGCCTGAATTAGCTCCGTGGTTCAAGTGGGAGAGAGCTATCCTTGTGCAAGAAAAACAAAGTACAGTGCTGAGTTCAAGCTCCAGGACTGGTGTATGCGCGCGCGTGTGCGCGCACACACACACACACACACACACACACACACAGACCAAAAGTGAAACTGAGACACAGAATGGTAAAGCACTGGGCTTCTCCATTGAGCTCATGTTCAGCACCCAGGCCCTGTGTTCAACCCAAACCTAGCCACCCAGGGCCCAACAAGGAGAGGTCAAATGTTTCAAAACATGATGAGATTCACCAGCCCTAGATGACAGGAAGCTTTCTGTTATGTGATATGTGCTTGGATTTCCCAAGATTCCAGAAACCTAGGAAACGCATCATAGGCCCATCATCACCTGCAATTAAACATTTCATTAGGTTCAATATCTTAGTTTTCTGCCAGAAGAACTCCTGAATTTTATTGAGCACTGTATCTGAACACCGGAATATAGTCTCACAAAGGCAGGATAAGTGCAGGGAACTTGGCCTGCCAATGGAGGTTACACAAATGAAGGCATCCTGACAAAACAGCGAACTGGGGAGAGAGATAGCTTGGGGTGCAAAGAGGCCTTTTTCTCTGGGCCTTCAGAGCCTACGCACACTCATCCTCACTAATTGGCCCAGATGGAGTTGTTTCACCGCTGTACAGGAGTAAGGCCTTTTGTTTTCCTGTTCAGACAATGAGTGAGACTTCTTCTCACAGCATGGGGTAGAGAGAAACCCTCAGGCTACACGGAACAGTAAGGGGAGTACCTGAACATGCACTGTTTCGAAAGCACTCTCTATGCTATGAAATCATTGTATTATAAACAAATTTCCTAGTTTGGTGCTGTTCATTATAACTACTCTGGAGCTACACCTAAAGGAACATCCATACACACGCAAACACATGGAGGTACAGGACCTTTTTGTGGGGGCAGGTCCTGGGGTTGGATTATGAGCGTAGGCATTGTTCCTGAGCTGCTTTTGCTCAGGTATTGCATTAAAAGCCCCACATCTGGGCTTTTCTCTGAGCTCTTAGAAATAACAGTGTCATGGACTTTCCAATACTGGCTGGATTCAAACTAAGGTTCTCTACATCTCAGCCTCCTCAGAGCTGAGATTAGAGTCAGCAGCCACTGGCTCTTCCCTTTCTTTCCTTCTTCATTTTTTACTCTGGACAAGCTGACTTCTTAACAGGGTCATTCCATTGGTTTGAATTTATAAGTAAACTACCCAATGTTCTTTATAGCTGCTTTCTCTGAAAACGATTTTCTCTCCTCATCTTCTCCTCTGGTCACAGGCTTGCAACCAAAAGTGAGAAATGAGTGTTCCAGGATTTGGGAGCAAATGTCCACAGGACACATCAGTTCAGTCACTTAGCATTGAGCTGCAGTAAATTTACTGTCTCAGGATGAGTGGAACAAAAGCTGGAATGATCCTCATGCAGTCTGCACTGCTCCTTTTGCCTATAAAATGACCTACTAATTATGAGTGTTTCCAACCTTAAGTATCTAGAACACACTAGAAACATCTTCCTGTTTCTGTTTTTCTCCAGTACCTCTCGAGATTTAGACTAAAGGTTTGTGTGGAGCGGTTCCTCAGCGAATCCCTGAGGAAAGTTGCTTGAATCTTCCTCAGATCGCTGTCCAAAACCAGCCTGAGCAGGAAGTTGTGAGTCTCTTTTCTCCAATAAACCACCAGAAAACCAGAAGTGGAGCAGTGGCCTAGAGGGAAGAGCTCCAGCTTTGATAGAGAAAGCCAAGCAGGAGATATTGGCCAGAGCAGGCTGGAAAGCCTGGGAGGTGCTTATGTCCAATTTTTATCGACCAGATGGCTGAAAGTGGAGCTGTGGTGGTGGTAGAGACTCAGCCTTGAGTAACACAACTCAGAATTGTATAGGGCCCTGAGTTTAAGCCCTGGGATGACTACAAAAAAATGCAAAGGGAGAAGGCCAAGTTATGTATCAGTGCCTTACCTACTTATGTGTGTATTACCTCCCTGAGTGCAAACAGACCATATGCAATGCTTCTGCTTTTATTTACTGATTTATTTTTCAGAGATGTCTGTTGCACAAACTGCATCTTAATCTTCATTTCAGGCCCATTGCTTTTCTCTTCCAGGGTTTCAGGCCTGTGTCCTTATATGATGCACACTTAGGCTTTCAGCAGGGTTTATTTACATTTTATTATGAGGCCAACACAGGAACAATCACAAATCAGGCAAGGGAAGACAAGATCAGGTTTCTTAGAAGTAACCGGTATTCAGAAAAATTAACTTGCGGATGAAAAATGGCAGCATACTTATGTAAAAAATACCATTAAGAAAAAGATGAGAGGGCTGGGAATGTGGATTAGTGAGAGACTGTTTGCCTAGCATGCAAGAAGCCCTGGGTTCAATTCCTTAGTAGGACATACACAGAAAAAGCTAGAATTGGTGCTGTGGCTCAAGTAATAGAGTGCTACATATAGTGCCCAGGCCTTGAGTTCAACGGAGAACTGACAAAGAGATAGATAGGTAGGTAGGTAGGTGGGTGGGTAGATAATAGATAGATAGATAGATACAAACATGATAGATGAATCTGCTCTTGGACGTCAAGAGGGAAGAAGGGAACAATTAGCAGTCATGAGGCCTTCTGCAGTGTGCCAGGATACCAGCATCGCATTCACATAACCACAGAGCAGGAAGCCTGTCTCTCTCCCACTTCTCAGGCAGCTGAGGTCCCCAGAGCCAAGAGGGAAGAGCCAGGTGCTTGGAGAGAGAAGAGAAATGGCCCTGCTTCTCCTTGGACTGGGGATTGGCATTAATAATGTGCAGAAGGAAGGAAGGAGATTGGACTCACCGAGATAGAAGAAGGGCCTTCAAACCTGAGAAATGAAGAGTGAAAAACCCACTCCTTAAAACCAGAGATCAGGGTTTTCAACTCTGTTCCTTCCCCCCCCCCCCACACACACAAACACTCGCACACTAAACTGGCTCTCTGTTGGTAACCTAAAGATAGTTTGAGGCTCCCTTCACCTGAGGGAGGAAGGTTAATCAGTCATTGTTTGAAGAGGCTGAGAAAAGCCTGACCCTGGTATAACTCTAACAAATGTTTGAAGTCCCCCCTCCCCTGTTGCTGGTTGTGCCTGGAATTAATGAAGTGGTTTTGCAGCTCACTTTCCTGTTGAGTGTGTACATTCTGCCTCCTAATCCTGCAGGCCTTGGTCTTTTCACCTAGCCTGGCTTTTGCAACTATTTTCTGTCCTTCAAATACAGTGATATAATGGAGTTCTTCCTGCTAACAGGGCTTTGACCCTGAGAACTTCATTTGAACCCATGATGGGTCAATAATGTTTCTTTCCTGCTTCTATAGCTTGAGAACTTTAAGAACATTTAGAGTGCAAGTAACTTCTCATCACCAAGGGAAACCCAGGAAGCTCTTGAACATCTGAGGTTTCAGAAGTGGAAGTCAGAGTGTCATAGACTTTCCTACTCTGGCTGACTTTACCCTGTGATCCTGAGACCTCAGCCTCCTAAGATAGGGTGATGTGCGTGAGCTACTGATTCTCTGCTAGGTTCAGAACTGTAATGACATTGTCAGTACAAGTCAACTGCTTATCACAAAGGGCTTGGGGAGCATATTAACCCTTTCAACATTGGATCTTTCAGAACCCTGTAGCACACAAGGTTATAATGCTAGAGTCTCAGAGACTGGGCATATGGACCTACTAAACTTGAACCTTGAGCTCTGACTCCAATTCTGGTATACATCAGCATTCATTTTCCAGAGAATGTTCTCTTAATTAGCAAATAGGAAAAGTACTTTGATTAACCCTCACATTTTTCCAGTTGTGTGTCTCGAACTCAAGCCTGGGCACTCTCTCTGAGCCCTTCAGCTCAAGGCAAACAGTACCACTTGAGCCACAGTGTCTTTTGGTGGTTCATTGGAGATAAGAGTCTAACAGGCTTTCCTTGCTTAGCTTTTCTTTGAACTGTGGTCTTCAGCTCCCAGTCTCCTGAGAAGCTAGTTTTCCAGATGTCAGCACCAGAATCTGGCCTATTATTTTTGAAAATCCTGGGGCTTGATCTTAGGGCCTGGGCACTCTCTGTGAGCTTCTTTATCTCAAGACTAGAGCTCTACCACTTGAGCCACTCCACAGCTTCTGGGTTTTTCTGAGTATGTGGCACTGAGGATTCAAACCATGGCATTCATGCATGCTGAGCAAGCTCCTTACCACTAAGTCACATTTCTAGCCCCACCCTTAAATTTTATCCCTCAACTTGCCTATCCTCAAGAAAAGGCCTCTGATTATAAATCATCTAAAGAAATCCCTATAGGAAGGTTTCCAAAGATAAAGAAGACAAAGCTCATCTGTGGGCGAGACTCTAAACATGTGAAGACTGTAACAAATGCTTCCATTTAATTATGTATCATGTTTCAACACTTAATAAAGTATAAATGAAAATGAATCAATGTCTTAAATTATTGTGAATCATTTTATAATAGATGTAAAACATGTACTAAATATTATGTGTATAATAATACTAAATACAATAAACAATAAATAAATGAATCAAATAAAAAATAAAATACAAAATCAATAATAAAATTTATATGTAATAAACATACATATGTAAGTATATATCATATATTACACATGTATAGTAATATTATTTTCCATTGCAGGGCATTCATTTGGGCTTTCAGAACTCTAGCCTGAATTTGTTTTCCTCAAAGACAGTAAGCTTCGTCTTCACTCTTGGTGCAAAAGAGTTACCTGGAGGGTGAGATCAAATCACAGCAATTACAGAAATACTGACCCCAGTTCCACGACAGTAGCTTAATTTTTTTTTTTTATTGAAAGCAGTTATGTTCATTCAGTTTCATACAGAGCATTAAAAAAAAAAAGCAGTGTAGAATTTTATACAGCTTTTCAGACATCCTTCCATTATCCCCAAAGTGCTTCTCTGAGCACTACATTTTTTCTTTTTTTGTACATTTTTATGGCAAAAATGTTGTATAGAGGGATCACAGTTACATGAGCAAGGTAATGAGTTCATTTCCTATTGAGCATTGTTGCCTCCTCTTTTGTTTGTTTTCCTCCTACCTTCCCTTCCCTCCCATCTCCACAACTACTCCCCCTGCCGAGCTCAGTGACTTTTTTTTATTTTTGGCTTGGCACGGGGTTTGAACTCAAGTAGTGGCAACGCTGCACCTTCCCTCACATTGCTACAGATTTACCAAGACCCTGAGTACAAATTCCAGGTTAAGGAAGTAAACTGGCAGAAATTCCAAACCAGAGATCTTTATTTCTTCTTAATTTAGTTAAATAATTAATTAATTGTTTTATTTATTCTTTATTTTTAACCATGGGGCTTGAACTCAGGTTGTGGCTATGCTGACTCAGCTTCCATCACCCTAGGCTGTGGTGCAGTCTCTGGACCCATAGCCCATCCTGGGATCCTAGGCCCTGAGGGTTTGCAGGAAGAAAAAAAAGTAGGATACCACAAAAAATGGCGAGCTTCAGAGGGCTGGGGTATTATGTCTTTTTCTTTGCACCGTGGTTCTGAATGACAAGGCTACAAAGTGGACATGACCTGCCGTTGCTCATACATGCAAGGCAAGCACTCTACCACTGAGCCACCTTCTATTTTCTCATTCCTGGGAGAAGCTGCACATGATCCTCATTTTCAGTCTGTACCTTTGGATACGGAGGAACATCTCTCCTTTGCTCTCCATCAATTCCCTACTTTCCAGTTAGAATGACTTAGAATAATAAAAATGTAAAAAGAGAAAATAAATCATCATGAAAAAAACAGATGCAGAAAATTCACTATATTTTTCCCACAAGTTCAACCAATATGAACTATTGGGGAAATACATGGACACCTTATTCCCACTGGCACTGAAAGACTCTAGTTAGGCAATTCTGATGAAGATGAGTAACAAAACAAAAAAGTGAGAAATCGTATCAATTGCAAGAAAAAAAAATGGAGTAGGATCCAAGCAAATTTCTTCTTTGTGCTGCTGAAAATAATTGGCTTACTATAGTGTGGTGACTACTTTCCATAAAGGCCACTCATGTGAATACTAGGGATGGCAATGAATATACCCCTCTTCATCGGGAAGCCTACAGTGGACATGTAGACATTGTCCATGAGTTGGTGGCTCAAGCAGCAGATATTCATGCAATAATTGTTAATGGCTGGATACCCTTGCGCAGTGCTTACTCGTGGAATAATATCAGTGTGGCGTCTTCTTACTTCATCATGATGCAGATACCAATGCCCAAACTAAATGCCTCTTGACTCCCTTGCATCTTGCTGCTGGGAATATAGATAGCAAAGATACACTAGATCTCCTTCTGTTGAACCATTATATCAAACCAGGTCTGAAGAAAAACTTGGAAGAAACTGCCTTTAATATTACCAAAAGGATAAGTATGTATCACTACTCTTTGAAGTTGTGGAAGTTTGTACAAATTGTTCTATTAAGTTGTAATGGTTCGGTTAAGTTTCTTTTCTTTTATCTTTTTTTTTGTTGAATTTTATTATTTTACTGTGAAAACACCATACAGAGGGGTTAAAATTACATGGGCAAGGTAATGAGTACATTTCTTATCAAGCATTGTTGCCTCCTCCTTTATTTCCCCTTCCCATACCTTCTCATCTCCCCCCCACTCCCATCCCCCCTCACTACCCCTCCCCCCCCGTCAAAGTTGTAAAGTTCGTTTTTCTACCTGACGTCTTGTATATCTCATTGTTGCAATGGGTCAACCTGTATCCCTATTTAAACAATTTGTTTTTTCCCTTCCCCTCCACAAATCATACCAACATCAAATAAAATTAAAGTAGGGGTTTTACGGTGGTGGAGGGACATACAAAGCAGCAAAGATATCATCTTATAAATATGTTAGAAACAATTGCAAGAAAGAAAAAAGTAACATTTGAATCCTTATCTTGGGGTTCAATTCAACTAATATCAACTTATCTGACCATTTCTGTTTGTCTCAGACATATATTAGTTATTGCTAATAAGGGAAACCATGGGATCTATGTTTCTTTGGGCCTGGTTTACTTCACTTAATATATTGTTTTCCAATTCTTTCCATTTTCTAACAAATGGGGCAATGGCATTCTTTCTGAGGGAGGCATAAAATTCCATTCCATAGAATTCTATTTTCTTAATCCATTCATCTACTTAGGGGCATCAAACAAGACCATACTAAAGCTACCAAAACAACTATGTTTATCGCAGCATTATTTAGCATAGCTAAGATATCAGTTACGTTTCTTAAACATCAAAATGCCAGTCCATTCTTTGTGTCCATACAAAATATTTTCACAATCCAAATAACAGCAATATCTTACTGTAAAAATTCCGTGGAATTTTTCCAATTGAATTGTCTGACTTTGATGTCAAAATGTATTTGAGTTGTTTGTGTACATCTATAATGATTTCTGCAGAGTTTGTGATTTTTTAATCAGAAATAATTTGATCCTATCTGTTGAAATGAGTGGTACAGAAGCTAAAGATATTTCTGGTTCTTGACTGAAAAAGGTATATTTTAAAATATTCTATATTCTGTGTTTGCATAATATCCATAATCTATTTAATTCTTTCCTAGATATACTTTGAATTCAACATTGTTTTATAATATGTTATTTATTAATAAATGTGTCCTTTCAGATTGCATTTCATATAGAAAATTTAAGATTATATTTTCTAGGTTCTTTTTTTTTTTTTGGTCCAGTCATGGGCCTGAACTCTGGGCCTCTGAACTCTGAACGCTGACCCTCAGCTCTTCAGCTCAAGGCTAGCGCTTTACCACTTGAGCCACAGAGCTACTTCTGACTTTTTTCTTTTTGCGTATGTGGTGCTGAGATATCGAACCCAGGGCCTCAAGCATGCAAGGCAAGCGCTCTACCACTGAGCCACCTTCCCAGCCCCTTTTTCTAGGTTCTTATAGTAGTTTGTTTCTTTGGGATAAAATGATAATGTTAACTAATTTCAAAAGTTTTGTGAAGTTCTATGTAAAGGCCTTTCTAAGGTGAAGATTTAATACACTGATGTCAAACTAACGTTTAATTCTAACACTTGCATATATTGTTACACTTGTAATTTTGTAATTAACCTTTTAATAACTGTTTTTCATTTCTGCAACTGAACAATGAAAAATATGGAATACTTCACAAATTTTCATATTATCCTTGTGCAAGTGTTATGTTAATCTCTGTATTGTTGTAATTTGGGTATACGTGCTGCTGAAGCATGTAGTATCCTCTAAATTTAAGTAGTTAATGATGCAATCTTTATACAGGCTTATATCCTTGGGTGCCTATTTGTAGCAAGGAAACCTTATTGTTCCTAACAATACTATTGATCTTATTTCCCTAAAATAATGTGTATAGTGGAAAAAAAATTATATTGTTCGGTCGATTGCTCACATTTGCGCTTTTTTGTCAATGACAATTTTAAGGCTTTTTCATTTTAGATTTGATCATACTTTGAAGCACTTATAGCTAGGTCCTAAGGTGATGGCTTTTTCAAGTTCTTATTTATGTAACTGAGTTAGCTTTGTGGAGCTAATAGATTCAACGTAAGCCTTGCTTAAGAGCTACTTCTAAACTTCTTCAGCTTAAATTTTCCAAATGAGGTCTTACTGGCACAAATTTCTACCTGACCCTTTATCCTTCTTCCATGTAGGAACAGACCAACCAGAATATCCTACCCTGACAGCATAGATTGTCTTACTGGAACAAAACTAATCTTAGTTACAAGGGATCATAGAGAGATGAACAGTTCAGCAGAACTGTTCAGACTAGAAGGTATTTTTTCAAAATTTAAGTGTCTATTATACCTACCATTTCAAAAGTAACTAACGCCAAGGTGAAAAAAATTCGTCATATGCATGATTTCCTAATGTCTGGACTGTCTACCTTCCAACCAGGCAGGAACTTACACTATTGCCTTTCTATCACCAAATATTTCCATAGCTCCAGGAGAAGTCCATGTTTCTCCTCATTATTAAGCCTTAAATTGGTAATGTTTTAATCACAGTGTTTCCTCTTGCCTCCAGGCTGTAAATCTACAAATGCTAAAGATTTAGGTCTAACTCTACCTATCACTGAGGTACAGATAATGCAATAATACTTTAAAACAGAGTTGTCTTTGATACCCTAACCACAACAGAACAATGCAAAACATGTGCCCTTTTTATTATATTATATATAGTTATATATTTTATATTTATATGTGCTGATTTCATATTTCACACAGTGAAACTTAGTAGAATTAATTGATAATTTGACAAATAAATTGATAATTATTTATTCCAATAAAGAGAATTAGAATACAAATAATTAGGTTTAGAAAACAAACTAGAATATAAAAAGTATCAATGTAATGTCTTCACTATAAACTTGTGATACCTTCTAAGTGTTCTTGTTCTTCTGAATTCACATGGTAAAAAAAAAAATGTTGATTTCCTCTAAAGTATAAGGAATTTTACTCTGCTGCTCTGTTTATTGTTTCAACTCGCTTGTTCCAAACTGTTTTTTCTCCATATTTCTGAAGCATACCTATTGATTATACCCAAATTTTTCTGATATTATGTATACAAGATATTATCTTCTGCAAGATGTATGGGTCCTAGGATCCCATGTCCCAGTTACCCGCATCATCATATAACAGGGTCAAGACTTCTCAACTAGGCCCAGGCAACATGCCAACAGAAATAATTGAAGAGCCATGTCAATTTCTCATTTCCAATAATATTTCAGGGCCCCAATTCCTTGAGAAGCAGGAATTAGCAGTAAGCAATAGTGAAATGCAAGTCAACTTAATATGAAGGATGAGACCACAAAATCTTTGAGAAAGTACTGCAATTCAAACTTTCGGTTTACAGATGACTAGCCCATAGGAGTGAACAAGATCACAAAGTGTCACAAGACTATTTTTAATACCCCTTCCCTAATGATTAATGAACGATTTCAGTCCAGCATAAGTGGGCCTGAAAAATAGCTCCTGGAAGGATAGATCCACAATTGGTCTATAAAGGTCAGGAAAACTTGACTTAGAGGTCAAATGTAATTCAGAAAAAAATTAATTGAGAATATCCTTAGTGTTTGATAACACTGTGATATGTACAAGTTGCCATGTCGAAAACAAACTTTACAACTTGTGTGCGGGAGAGGGGAGGGAAGATTGGGTCGGGGCGCAGGGGGAGGATGCTAAAGGGTGAGAAGTGGAAACAAAGGAGGAGGCTACAATGCTTGATAAGAAATGTACTCATTATCTTCCCCACGTAATTGTAATCCCTCTGTACAGTATTTTCACAATAAAAAAAATACACTGGTACTTCAGTAAAACTTGGTTCTGTGGTATAAAAATGTTGTCATTCTCAAAATATTTAATCTCCTGAAAGTGTATTCTTTTTCAAATAATCTATGAAAAATCAAATTCGCAAACCAGGTACTAGTGGCTCACGCATGTAATCCTAAATACTCAGGAGGCTGAGATTTGAGGATCATGGTTCAAAGCCAGCCCAGGCAGGAAAGTCCGTTAAACTATCTCCAATAAACCACTCGAATATCAGAAGTGGCACTGTGGCTCAAGTGATAGAGTGCTTGCCTTGAGCTGAAGAACACAGGGACAGTGCCCAAGCCCAGAGTTCAAGCCCCACGAACTACCAAAAAAAAAATCACATTCGCCAAAATAACATTTGACAAATAAATGATACTTAGTGGCAATAGAGTTACAATAGAGGTACAATAGAGTTGATTTACTTACCCAGCACTAGTGCCAATCAGGTTCAATCATTCATTAAACTGTAGAAATAGTACCACCCACCATTTGTTTTATTCATTAGGTGCCTTTCAAATTTGTTAAATGTATCAGCCTCCCATATTTCAAACCCAAACGTTAGATAATAAAGTAAATTTCATCATTTAATAAGGTACATTTTAAAAAGTCACAAATAGTTGCCTTATCATATGTTATTTTATGTTTTTCCTATCTGTCTAACATAGTAAATCTTGAATATGGGTACTCGTCAGAGATGTGACAAACATAAAATCTGTCTTCTATTTCTATCATATTCCTCTATAATAGTGAATTTTAATTTTCTTTTTTTCAAAACTTAAATGTACTACAAAATATTATCCCATGTAAAATAAAATAATCACACACCCTTGTACAAAGCCATTTATAAAAATTGGTTGTTTGGAATACATTCTAAACCATTTTTAAACTTTCTTGTTGACTAACGATTAATCTTCTAAATGGATGAGAATTAAATCATGTCTAGGTACTTCACGCCTCCAGTCTTGCAAATTATTATTGCAGATGAATGAATTATGGAAATATAAGCTGACATAAGTTCAAGTATATGCAGGATTGAAACTCCATGGAATGTATATAAACCTTTCAAACTATCAACAGAGAGTTTAACAGAATGACTATCAGGAAGTTGAAGCTAGAGAGGAATAATTGTAAATACATAGAATGAATGAAAAATGGAATAAGGGGCAAGCACAGCTAGAATATCAATGTACACAAGTGATAAGGAAGTGGTAAATCTGAAATACATCTTGGAGAAGGAGTTGGTTGACTATGATAGAAGGAGTGAAATCTGATCCAGGAGCATTGGACAATTAGATGGACATATTTAATTGTAACACACTTGCACAACCTTTTGAAATTCAGTTAAAAAACACACAAAAATTATAACCAAAGAGCAATCTCTAGAGAGTATAAATATGACCTCTCAAAATTTTAAGCAGTTAATGAAGGGCAGTATTAAGAAAAGCAAACAAAACTATTAAAAGAGGGCAGTTTGGGGTAGGGGAGAAATTTGAACAGATTTAAATAGATTGTCTCAGGTTATAAATCACCTATATCTGCTGCAAATGTTATCTTCCTTCTGCGAGTTCTCTCTGAACTGGATACTCCACTCCTGAGCCACACTTGATAGCTTGTGAAGATAGAATGCAAGAGAAAAGATCAAGAACCCATTACTCCGCTGGAAAGAAAACAATTCTCTATGTTTTCTTTCATCTCTCTTCACTACTCTTTCTTCATACTTTTAAGTCAATTAATTTTGAATTACATATTTCCTTCTTTATTCTGGAAAAGTAATTGGTGAAAGTAATTCACTAAATATTATTTGCAATTTTTTTATCATGCTGTTTACTTGTTCGAGGGAGTCCATTAAACTTCACCCCTGCATTTGGTTGCCATAAGAACCCAACATTGATGTTAATCAGGACAAACTGTAATGTAAAACTTTGTCTCCAAAAAACCAGTCCAAGAAACTGTGATCACAAATGTTTGGATATCCGTTTTTCTTTTTTTCTTTTGCCTTGAAAGTCTTCTTGTGTCGGGCTGGGAAGGTGGCTCAGTGGTGGAGTGCTTGCCTTGCATGCTTGCTGCCCCGAGTTCGATTTCTCAGCACCATATAAGCAAAAAGAAAAAAACCAGAAGTGGCATTGTGGCTCAAGTGGTAGAGCACTAGGTTTGAGCTGAAGAGCTGAGGGACAACGCCCAAGCCCAGAGTTCAAGTCCCACGACCAGACCCCCCCCCCCCAAAAAAAAGAAAGAAAGTCTTCTTGTGTCTAAAGTGCCCACAAACATAAGTACTCCAACACTTTTTGGTTCAATCACGTCTAACCTCAAAGATATCCTTTGCTAATAAGATGCTTAGAGGAAACCACAGAATACTCCACTTTTATCTTCTCTCTTAAGACTCTCCTTAGATACCATATCAGAAACAGTGAAGTTATTCTTTGCAAAATTATTTCAATAGATTATTTTTCTCTTAGTCTTGCATTTGGTCAACAAGATATATGGAAGAGAATAAAGTTAAAGCACCCATACCTTGGATGACAGTGTCTGTTACAAAGGACAATGCTTCTATGTCCTATTTCTATGTCCTCCTCTTAGCTCTTGCCTGATTTCCGATTAATCACAGCTTCTTGGCTCCAAGTCTAGTGAAGGTGAAGGACTCTAAGACCTCCCCCATTGCTACATCTTCATGGTTTCTCCTTTAAAACTCTTTTAAGTTGCCTCCATTGGATGTGGGATTTATTTTCATGTCTTCATTCAATCAGTTCTGCATTGTAGTGAGCCAAATCTGCTCTGTAAAATCACTTTAGGTAGCAAAAATATTACAATCTATATCAAAAAGTTTTGGCCTCCCTCCACTGTTGAAGCCAATTTGCTTAGCTAGGGCTTCTAAGAACACTCTTTTCTTACTTTTTCCATGTGTTCAATTCTTTTCTGATCCCAAAACTTTTTGGCTTATGTAATAAGAGAAGTATTCACTAGCTCATTTTAATAAGGATTTATATTTGTGAGCCACTTAGAAATGTGAAATCACTGGTTTGAAGTATCCAATCAGAATTTTTTCTGTGTTTCAATGATTCACGTGCAAAGAAATTGTGGAAAGTATTACAAACAAAACGTGTAAACCCAATAGATTTTTTCATTGTGGAGGGCACTTTCTCCCTAAATATTTTGACCCAAATTATCTTTTTCAGAGGATTACTGTTTGGTAATTAAAGGTCAATTCACAAATTTTGATGTCTTTTTTTTTTTTTTAAGAAATTTGAATTAAATTGCACTATAACCTTGTTTCACACAGTGAGAGAATATTTCCTGGGTAAGGACAGTTTTCAAGGAAAGCTACAGGATTTACAGCAAGGTTTCTGAGGTTTGTTTGTTTAGTGTGAAAATGAGCCATCTTCACTCACATTGCTCCCTTTCCACTATGTCTCCATGGATTTCTTTGCATGAAAGCCTATTTTCCCAGGCAATTTTAAATTTTCTTAATAGGCTACGTTGTTTAAAAGTTTGAACAATTAAAATTTATGTGTCATATTTTTAAAACTCTTTTGAAATTCCTTTATCAAAACCGCAAATTCACCAATCCTAATTCCACCTTTACCATCAAAAACAGTTAACATGTTGTTTTCACGATATAGTGTCCATGCAACTATTATTTTCCAGTGGCTTCGTTATGCATATATATGACCATATAAGCTGATGTTGAACAAAATGAACTCCAAGATATGGAATCAGAGAATTTTATTTGCGGTTGTTGTTTTTTATGTATTATGTGATTTCTATTTTCTTTGGTTTTTCCCCTTTGGTTTATCCTTTGCTGTATTTGATTTTGGTACCCTGTGTATTGTGTATACATTTACCTTAATTAGGGAAGGGAAGAGGAACATCACAATGGTGACACAAATGACAAAGGTCAAACCAATGCATTAGCAATACTCACAAGACAATATGTTGGAAATATACATTACAACTTGTGAGGGGGTACGTAGGTGAAGGAAAACTGTGAGAAAAGTGAGGGAGGGGGTAACAAGTTTGAAAAGTTGGATATTCACTACCTTACAATCACTGTAACCCGACTGTACATCACTTTGACAATAAAATTATATTTAAAAAATAAGCTGCATAAAATAAAATTTCACTGTATTGGTATAGTTAACATTATTCTTTATATAGTAAAATTAAAAAAATCAATACTATTTGGCATCTAATTTAATTACCCTTTCTTTATCAGAAGGTCGTCAACTTGAATGTTATCCAACTAGACAATATTTTCACAATATATTTGCATATTTTGGAAAAAAATAAATTTAGCACTTCACACACATAACACCAAAAACAATTTACTTCTATGGAAACCCATAACTTTTAAAATTAAATAAGTTGTGAGGACAGAATATATGTGTTCTTCAAAATTCCTATGACTAATAACTACTCATTTTCAGATTCTGAACATTCCATACCTGAGAGATTCAAAACAGTACTTGTTTTCATGTTATATAATTCTGCCATGGATGCAGATTCCAATGGGGTGTTACACATTGAGAAGTCAACAGAAAAATAGCCACATTCTTGTAGAGGATAAAACTATGAAGCATCTGTAATAATTCTTCAAGAGTAAGCAATCCCAAGCTTTATGCCATAAAGTCATCCTAGCCCAACAGTTTCCAACTTGTAAGGTGCACCTTAAAATTCCCTTATTTCACATCATGAATAGCTTATCTGTACTGTGAAAAAATACTGCACCTCTGGTATTGTGATGCCTTCCTTGTTCTGCAAAGAACACCACAATAAACTCAGTTGCATCAATTTTCCCCCAGTGGTATTCTTGAGATCAGAACTCTTGCAAATATTATTTATATTTATACTTTTTAACTATCATAGATATTCAGGATACTAAGATCAGAAGATTATGGTTCAAAGGCCATCCAGGCAGGAAGGTCCCTTAGAATCTTATCTCCAATAAACTTCTCAGAAAAAGCCAGACACAAGTGGCACTGAGGTTGAAGTGGTAGGGCAGGAGCCTTGAGCTCAGAGACACTGTCAAGGCCCAGAGTTAAAGTCCTAGGTCAAACCAATAAAACAAAAACAAAAATTGGGCTGGGAAGGTGGCTCAGTGGTAGAGCAATTGCCTTGCATGCATGAGGCCCTGGGTTCGATTCCTCAGCACCACATAAGCAAAAAGAAATAAAGCCGGAAGGGACGCTGTGGCTTAAGTGGTAGAGTGCTAGCCTTGAGCTGGAGAGCTGAGGGACAGCATCCAGGCCCAGAGTTCAGGCCTCACGACCTGACCCCCCCCCAAAAAAAAACTAAAAATTAACCCAAATCTAGCATTTTTCTCATTGTATACAGAGGCACATAATTAAGGAAATTGCTTCCAGTGTAACATATAAGTAGAAGAAAGAAGATGTCACACAATTATTCTCTTCATACCATGTTATACCAAACCCTCAAAAAGTGTTTTTTTTATTTATAAATTAATATCATCCATTCGTTGGCAACTCTGTCTAGATTATTCACATTATCATTTTATACATGAACTGTTGGAATGATCTATTAACTAAGTTCTAATTATAACTCTCTTGAAAGAATATTCTAGGCAAATTGAATGCCAGAATCATTTGTGAATTTGTCAGTTAAAACCTCTACTTAAAAAGAATTTTGTAGTATCCAATAGAATATGGAATTACAAAAAGAAACAATTTATTTTGAATCTAAATTCTAATTTTGCAAGGTCCACAAAGTCCTACATTAGACGAACTGTGCTATTTCTCCGGGCTTAAGTTTTGTAAAACTTCATCATTTCTTTGGCATCCAACAGAATGACGCTTACTTACTTTTTCAAATTTTGGATGGGAATCATGAGCTATTTTGCATCTAAGAATATTCTGTAATGAAGAGAGGTTTAAAACACAACTGAGGATTATATATTAGTTGCATTTCAACTGGAAACTTCACTTCTCAAAACATAATGACAAAATTAGCCCAAACTTCCAACTGTGTATTTCTTTCTTGTAATTTGGTTTGTTTTATTGAGACAAAATTATACTACCTGGTCCAAGGAAGGTATCACTATGTAATTCCACTCTCTAATCTCCGGTCTTAGTCTGAGTGCTAGAATTCCAGGCTTGTATCACATTGCCCTGCCATAGATTGTTGGTTTATTTAATCTAGAAACACACTAGCAATTCTGAACTTCTCTGATGATCTTATCCATTGACTGCTCAGATTGTTTATGTACAGTTTTGAAAGATGTGCTAACATTTGACACAGGATATGAACATTTTCAGATGCACCTGCAGGGGTCTCTGATTCATTCCTCCATGGATCTGATCCCTTTAATAATGACTTCTTGACTTTCTTACTATCTCTGGTCCCTACCTATATAATAGTCTCAAACTTTTTTGAAGAAAGTTCACTAGAGGACTTTTTAATATTAAAATTTATCACTTGATTCTAGTATTACTCAGGACTTATTTTCTATTGCTTTGTAACTTTTCTACATATTCGGAGAGTTGTTTCATTTGTGTATTCGTGGGTGCACATATAAGTGCCTCTGTGTGTATGCGTATGTTTGTATGTATGTATGCAAAAGCCTCAAGCTCTTATTCAACAATCTTGCTCATGAGTGGTATTCCATCACTTGAACTGTTCTTCCAATGCAGATTTGGCTGTTAATTATAGATAGTGTCTCAAAGATTGTTCTGCCCAGGCTGGATGCAAACTGAACTTCCCAGACTCCTTTACATTCTTAAGTTTTATTTTTCCAAGAGTATCAACTTTTAAACTACAAACATTTTTGTGAGTGTTAAGTCTAACCTGTAGCCCAGATTTTTAACTCAAGAATTCATATAAAGGTAGATGAACATACACATTACATATGCTGAATGTACACTGTTAGAAATGTGATCTTTAGCTGGGTGGCGGTGAGATCTGAGGATTGAGGTTCAAAGACAGTAGGAAAGTCCCAGAGACTCTTTTGTCTAATTAACTACAAGAAAACTGGAAGTGGCACTGTGGCTCAAGTGGTAGAGCACTAGCCTGGAGCTGAATAGCAGAGGGACAGCGCCCAGGGTTCAAGTGCCATGACCAAAAACAACAACAACAACAATATATGTATATATATATATATGTATATACATATACATATATATATATATATATAAAGGAAATAAAAAAGAAATATGATCTTTGCCTCCAGGTTCATTGCTAGTATAATCCCTGCTCTTTCAAGATGGATGTTTTTTTCCAGTTAAGTCCATTCTCTTATATCTGAATTGCATGGAACCAGAATCATACTTCTATTCTACTTTTTACAAATTTGCACGATTGGAAGTGTGATTTAGAAAGGGAGTGGCCTCATACTTCATGTTCCCACTTGGGGAAACTTAAAGTCATATTTGGACTTTTTGTTGGCCATGGGACTGGAACCCAGGGGTTCACGCATGGTAAGCAATCACCGTACCATGAAGCCACATTCCCAGAGCTCTAAATGACTTTCTTAAGATGGTATTATATTTTCATTCCATAACTATGTATCATAATTTTGGCCAGTTGCTAGAAAAGGACATAGAAAACAATATTAAGTTCAATAAGGCTGGATGGACAATGAGTAACTGTCACGGTCTAGCCAGGGCACAGAGGGGCTTACCTCATAGGGCTGGTTCAACAGGCTGAGTAAGACAGTTGCTGACCCACAGCCCACCTCCAGAATGAGAGGGCCACCTTGGGTTCCAGCCACATGGGGACACTGGGCCACCTATTCAGTCCCCATTCAACCAGTTCCTGAGAGAGAGACAGAGAGACAGAGAGAGAGAGAGAGACAGAGAGAGAGAGAGAAAGAAAGAAAGAAAGAAAGAAAGAAAGAAAGAAAGAAAGAAAGAAAGAAAGAAAGAAAGAAAGAAAGAAAGAAAGAAAGAAAGAAAGAAAGAAAGAAAGAAAGAAAGAAAGTCAAAATTACAATTAAGCCGGGTGCCAGTGGCTCAGGACTATAATCCTAACTAAGAGGCTGAGATATGATGAACATGGTTCATAGCCAGCCCAGCCGGGAACGTCCATGAGACCCTTAATCTCCAAAGAACCACCAGAAATCTGGAAGTGGCACTGGGGCTCAAGTGGTAGAGTGCTAGTCTTGAGCTGAGAAGCTCGAAGACAGCACCCAGGCCCAGAGTTCAAGCCCCACGATTGACAAGAATTGGACTTCCCACCACAAGAAGTTTGCTGAATACCACACATTTTCCTAGGGACCATGGCAAAGAAGTCAGGCTGAGCTTTCTGTCAACTGGAGGGCATGAGTTGGTCACCTGGCTTCTCCGTGCCTCATTTTCCCCAGGTACATAACTGAACACAGGGAAGGATCTCCTTCCTCATAGGAATAGGATAAGGATGAAAGAGAACCGTGTTTTGTTTCATAAACATGTACATGTCACAGGAATAATAACAGGCCTCATCTGAGCCCTTTCCCAGTAATCTTACTGTCGTATGCTCACAATATTGCCAAGAACCGTATCTGACAGCCGCTCCTTCTGTGCCTGGCCCTGCTCCAGAGATCCCTCTGTATTGATCCCTTGTTTCCTCACAACTGTCCCAAGATGAGCCTGAGGTACAATGGTGGAGGCCCAACTCAGAGCTTTATGGCTGCTGTAAACTAAGTTTGGGACAATCATCTAAACTGATGACTGAGCATGGCGCTATATGTCTACCATCCCAACTAAGGAGGACCGGGCCTCGTGGTGCACACCTGTCACAGATAGGAGGACCACGATCCAGCCCAGCCTATGCACATATTGAGTGAGTATCTATTTCGGAAATGCCCAAGACAGAAAGGCTTGGCTGCCGTGGTAGAAGACCTGACTGGCAAGCGTAAGGCCTTGAGTTCAAACCCTAATACACCAAAAAGAACAAGAGTCCCGGTGGCAGAGGCTCATGTCTATAATCCTAGCTACTCAGGGGGCTGAGATATGAAGATCACAGCAAAAAATTTAAAATAGGTTTGGCCTCACCCATCAGAAGTCATAATGAGAAAACCCGGAGTCTGACTTATGCTGGTGCACTCCATACCAGCAGGGCTCACATCCTTACTAAGTGCTGGCCATGCTTTCTGTCCCCCTGGGAAGCCAACCCCTGTGGGCCCCATACTCAGGTCCTACCAAGCTCCAGCTGCCACCAACCAGGCCCAAAGGAGTAGACAGCTCCAAGGCACACAGGTCCCTTGGTCTTATAATATAATATTGCTGAGTCCCCTTCAAGTGTCTCACACTTCCAGGTCCCCAGACCTCAGTCACAAAGCCCATGCATCCCCCAAATGTAGCAAGCAGAAGTTACCAAAGGACCACGCCTCCTCATTACAATCCACTTCTACACACACACACACACACACACACACACACACACACACACACACAAATCCAGACCAGTGACAGAAGACTCGTCCATGCAGCACCTGCAATTTTCCAAATGATCACTCACCTGAGCACAGTCAGGTTACACAAGGAGGAGGATGTTATATCTCTCTCTCTCCTTCTCTCTCTCTCATGCACACACACACACACACACACACACACACACACACACACATACACACACACACACACACACAGAGTCTCAGAGAAGTGCCTCTCCAGAGTTGTTGGTTCCTCATCTGTGACAATGTGCAAGCTGGAGCACAGGAGTTCCCTTAGAAGAATCAGGGGTTCCCACCCAAGTGGAGCATCACTCTAATGATGCAGCACCACACACACACACACACACACACACACACACACACACACACACACACACACACAGACTCAGAGCAGTGCCTCTCCAGAGTTTGTTGGTTCCTCATCTGGAACAATGTACAAGCTAGAGCACGGGGGTTCCCTTGGAGTAATCAGGAGCTCCCACCCAAGGGGAGCACCACTCTAATGATGCAGCATACCCTGCCTATCACTTTCTCCAGGGCCAGACCCTTGACTCCCCATTCACCAAAAGCATAGGCCAGGACGCTGGGTGAAGGAGTTCTGAGACAAGTGGCTCCTCAGAGCCAGGAGAGGAAATAAGCAGGGGGTCATGGTGACCCCAGAGGGGTATCTGACATGAGGTGGTGGCGGTATTGGGGATATGGATGGGGTCCTAAAGGATACATACATGGATTTAGTCCCTACATCCAGCCTGCATGCTTCTGGTCCACATGGCAGATTCTTGGGAAGGACAAGGAGACCAGATGGACTGGGAGCACCAGCAGAAACTGGCAGAGCTGGGAAATGTGATCACACTGTGAGAACAGTTGAGAGTTGGGGGAGGGGACAGGCTGGGTGTATGTGTATGTGTGTTTGGGGGGGGTGTTCCTCCCAAAATTTACATTCTGCCTTGACCCCCAGCACTCTCACTTCCCTAATGAGCTCTTCTGGGACCCTCTCTTCAGGTGAAAGGGTGACCGAGTACAGAGGACAAGGGCTCACACAGCAAGAGAGACCTGCATCCAGTGCCCCCAACCCCAGAAAAAGAAAAGACCCAAGAAGGCAGGTGTGAAGGTGCTACTCCCCACCTCTGACTAAAGCCACCAGGTTCCCAACAGGAAGATGAAGGGTGCAGATAGGTGGCTGTGTGGCTCCCACTGCTCCAGTCCAGGGCCTCTGTGGTGCCCCCTCCTCACCCATCCCTGCATCTCCCTGTTTCTTGGGACACTGGCAACTAGGGATGGGGGTGGGATACACTGGTCAACACCCACTCCCACCCTTGGGGCACATTTGTGGCACAGCCCTGGCCAGACTGTAGGGCATGGGGGATCCGGAGATCCAGTCTGGAGGGGGAGGATCACGTGGTTTGGGGGACATAGGGTATGGGCCCAGGAGGAGGCCATTCACTTGTGCTGCTGGGAGAAGCTTTTGGAGGCAGCTCCGGGTGGGTTTGAGCAGCAAAGGCAGTAGCATGGCAAATACTCAGGCCTGGAGCAGAGACGGGGGGCTGGACCAGGTTGGGGCCACAAGCCTGCCTGTGGAGTGCCATCACCTGAGGACTCCAAGAGGTGCCATGGGTCCAAGCAAGCAGTGCTCGGTTTGAAATGCAGTGCCGTGTGGAATGCTAAAGGGGACCGGTGAGTGGGCAGGTGCATGGCAGTGCTGAGCAAGGCCTTTCCTCCTATGGCTTGAGTCTTTTGATCACCACTCAGCCACCTCTACCTTCCTCAACTGTTGGTAGTGGTGTCAACCAACAGAGGAATTCCAGTGCTATCAAGCAGCATGGAATGTGGGTGTGACCACCATTCTTATATCCCATTGGTCAGAAAGAACCATGAAAGAATGGGAGTGTGGCCGGAATCCTGTGATACAAGCAGAATGGGCAGAGTGAAGATGACAGTGGCTTCCTCAGCCCCTTTCCCAGGGAACTCTGTCTACTAATTCAGTTGGGGACAAGAGAGTGACTGGTTTTAGATTGTTGTGTATGTCTGTTTGTTGCCAGTCCTGGACCTTAAACTCAGGACCTGGGCACAGTCTGTAAGCTGCTTTTGTTCAAGACTAGCCCTCTACCATTGGAGCCACACAGCTCTACTTCTGACTTTGTTGGCATTGAAGTTGGACAGGGGTCTCAAGGACTTTCCTGCCTAGGGTGAGTTTGAACATGATCCTCCTATCACAGCCTTGTAAGTATCAAGGAGGACTGCTGAGAGCCACTGGTGCCTGCCAAATCATTGGTCTTGCTGATGTTCTGGCACAGACCTGAGTTCCCTATCCTCGGGTTGAAGTGGTGGAAGCTGGAGCCCACAGTAGGAATCCTGGTCTTGCCACCTCCAAATGGCAGGAGAACCAAAGAAACTCATTCTTATCCATAAGATTACCAATGGAATGTGATCAATGTCAAGATTGAATGAGTAGTTCTTGAATGATTCTAGGATCAAATTATACACAATTATATCCTAGGACACTGATCGATTTTAGTTAATACTTCATTAAGCATTTCAACAATCACATTAATTAAATGGAGGCAGAATGAATTACCTAAGAATTTGACCTCACATAATATAAAGATGCAATTTTTTTCTGCCAGAATTGGAATTAGAACTCATTGTCTCGGTAACTTTGTTGCACTGTGTGGGAAGGGGAAGCTTGCCTCCTTAAAGTCAGGAAATTCAAGTCTGTTCCTTAGGCCTGAATTAGATCCCCAGCACTAAAAAACATCCTATTCATGTACATTTTAAATATATGATTAATATTCATATACATATGTTCAATCCCTATTACACTCAGTATACTTATTCTTTTTTGTCTTTTCTTGTATTGATAATTTATTTTATTGACTATTATGACACATAGAACATCGATTACATTGATTACATAGGATTATATGTCTGCATATGTATTCCACTTTATACTTGACACCCAGGACTTTCACAGAAAAGGAAAAAAAAATGTGTCACTATCAGCTTCTTACGCCACGATTAATGGTTTGGGAGTCCTGGCATCTGAATTCATGGCCTACAAGGCCAAATTCATGAATGGGTGAGTGTCAACACGCCATCCTGGGGCAAATTGAGCTGACAGGCAGTTCCCAGGACCTGAGATCAAGCCCCAGGGGTTGACAAAATATGAACAGATTGACATGCGGATGACAGTACACTAATAAATCTATATGTTTATATAGTGCCAGAGATGTCTATACATTATTCAGTTATATAGACGACATTTCTACAAATTCTGGGGTATTTATTATGCCTCCATGTAAATAATGTTATTGTTTTCATCCTTAATGAACTATTAACTAAATCAGTGTCTTGAAATTATTGCATTCCTGTAAATAATAGTATTCTTTTAATGCTTCATAAATATTAAATAAAATCAATCAGCTTCCTCGAATCATCTTGTCTAATTTTATAGGAGAATCATTCACGTTCAACTCCTTCAACCTGACATTGAAAACATTCCTATGGGTGGGAACGAGTCTCTTAGTATCTCATGCCATTGGTAGGTGTCAGGACTGGGATTTGAAATCAGGGCCTATGTTGCCCCGTGGTCCTATGGCTTCCCCGATAGTCCACCAGCCTTCAGCAATGCAAGGTAAAATATCCTTTGCAACAGTGTCATTCGGACCCAGGAGGGTCACCTCACAAAGAAAGAAAATATAAAAAGGCCATCTCCACATTGTTCCTGTGATTTTTTTTTCTCTTCAAGGCCTAGGGATCTAGGATCCCAGGATCAGCTGTGGGTCCAGTGGCTGCACCCCAGCTTAGGGTGATCGAAGCTGAAGCAGAGTTGCCAGGACCCGAGTTCAAGGAACGCTCTGGGAAAAAATAAAATAAAATAAATTTAGCTCCCTGGCTTGCAATTCCCACCATTTATTCTGCCAGGTTTTGGATTTGAACTAAGGGTCTGGGTAAATCTGCAGTGGATGAAGGGGAAGCTCACCGTACTTGAAGATAAGAATTTCAGGCCTGTTCACTAGGCCTGAATTCAAGCCCCAGCCTTTGAAAACATACTGTTTATATAAAGATAGGCTTTGTACTTACCAATAGATGTTCAGTCCATACAAGTTTGGTGTGGTTGTTCCTTGTATTTATTGTTGTATTCATTTATTTACCATTGATTTTACTGAAGATGATGACACCCATTCCGTTCATTACATTAATGACATCCTATAACATAGCATCTAGATTTGTAGAAGTGTTCTCCATCATGCCTGACACCCAGGACTCTCAGAGAAAAGGAAAACAAATTTCACACTCAGCTTCTTACTCCATGATCCAATTGTTGGTAGTGCTGGAATCTGAACTCAGGGCCTAGCAGCACTAATTGGCAAATAGGTCAATGTGAACACACCATCCTGTGAGCAACTAAGAAGGAAGGCCATTCCCAGGATATGACATTGATCCCCACGGTCGGCCACAATAGTTATAAATTCATTGTTTAAATATAGGATCTATATTTATATATATATATGTGTGGAAAGCATCTCATGTTCGGTGTACTTCTTATTTTGTGTCTTATCCATGGAGGTATTGTGTATTTTACTGAGTATGGTAACAGATATAACAGTGTTTACATGGATGACAACCTATTTCCATGTCCATAGGGTTTCTAATGCTTTCTCCATCCTAGTTGAGACACAGGACATTCACAAGTCAGGAAAATAGCTGAATCGATTGGCTTCTCAAATCAGGATTCATATTTTCGCTGTGTTGGGATTTCAACTTAGAGCCTAGCAGACCCAATTGAGGAAAGGGTCAAGGTGAGGACACAGGTCTGTGAGCAATGAAGGTGATAGGCCATTCCCAGGACCTGACATCGAGTGCCAGGGAGAGCCAGATAGTCATAAATTCATAATTTAAATATAGGATCTATATTTACATGAATGTGTGCACAGCATCTTGCATTCAGTGCACTTCTCCTTATTTTGTTCCTAATTCATGGAGGTATTGTGTATTTTATTGGTGACAGGTATAACTGTGCTGACATGGATTACAACCTGTTCCCATGGTTATAGGGTTGCCTATGCATTCATTTTCCATCCTAGTTGAGACCCAGAACTTTCACAGGAGAGGAAAACATTTGCAACGACTGGCTTCTGACATTAGGATGAAACTTTTGTCAGTGATGGGATGTGAATTTGGGTCTGGGTAGCTCTGTTGAACTGTGATGGAAGGGGAAGCTCACCATCCTTGAAGACTAGAATGTCAGGCCTGGTCCCGGGCCTGATTTGAAGCCCCAGCATTGGACAAAATAACAAGCCCATCTTTTTTAAACATAGGATCTCTCTTTATCTAAAGGTATGTTATGCAACTTGCATTCAGTGTAGTTATTCTTTTTATTTTGTGTCTTATTCATGGATGTATTGTATGTTTTATTGAGTATGATGACAGATATAACTGTGCTCACATGGATGTCAACATATTCCCATGGCTATAGAGTTGCCTATATACTATACCCCATCTGCGCTGATACCAAGGACTTTACCAAGACAGGAAAACAGATTGATCAATTGGCTTCTCACATCAGGGTGAAGCTTTTGGCAGTGCTAAGATTTGAACTCAAGGCTTAGCAGGCCCAATTGGTTAATAGGACATGGTGAGCATACCATCCTGTGAGCCACTAAGGAGCTTGGCCATTCCCAGGACCTGAGATTGATCCCCCCAGGGTGGGGGCCAATATAGTCATAAATTCCCAATTTAAACAGAGGACCTCTATTTCCATACATGGGTGGGCAGTACCTTGCATTCTGTGTAGTCATTCTCATTATTTTGCCTTATTCAGTCATCTGATGTGTATTTTCTTGAGCATAAAATGACAAATATAACTGTGTTGGGCTGGGAAGGTGGCTCAGTGGTCGATTGCTTGCCTTGCATGCATGAGGCCCTGGGTTCGAACCCTCAGCACCACATATGAAGAAAAAGCTGGAAGTGGTGCTGTGGCTCAAGTACTAGAGTGCTAACTTGACTTGAGCTAAATAAGCTCAAGGGACAGTGCTCAGGCCCAGAGTTAAGGCCCACGACTGGAACGCTCCCACCCTCAAAAAAAAAAAGAGAGAAAAAAAAGAAAAAAAAATAACTGTGTTGACCTGGATGACAATCTATTCACATAATTACAGAGTTGCCTATGCATTCTCCATCTTAGCTGAGACCCAGAACATGCACAGCACAGAAAAAAAAGGTGCAAAGACTGGCTTCTCACATCAGGGTGAATTCTTGGCAGTGCTGGGATTTGAACTTGAGGCCTAGGAGGCCCAACTGGCCAATGGGTCCACGTGCGCACTCCAGCCTGTGAGCCATGAAGGAGCTGGGCGGTTCCCAGAAACTGAGATCAAGCCCCAGGGAGGCCACAATAGACATCAATGCATCATTGAAACATGGGATGTATATTCACATCTGTGTGTGGACTGCATCGATCATTTAGTGTAGTTATTCTCTCTATTTTGTATGCTATTCATGGATGTAGTGTGTATTTTCTTGAGTACATGATGACAGGTATAACTGCGCTGACATGGATGACTACCAATTCCCATGGCCACAGAGTAACCCATGCATTCTCCATCCTAGCTGAGACCCGAACTTGCACAGGAAAGGAAAACATGTGCAACGATTGGCTTCTGATATCAGGATGATTCTTTTGGCAGTTTTGGGGTCTGAACTCAGGGCCTAGCAGGCCCAAGAGGTGAATGGGTCCACATGAGCACACCAGCATGTGAGCCACTAAGGAGCTAGGCCATTCCTGGACCTGAGATTGAGCCCCCAGGTGGGGGTAAGGGGAGGGGGTACAGCAGTCATCCATTCATAAGCTGAAGATAGTATACAAATAAGTACATATATAGAGAGAGAGTAGGAGAGATGGCCACCTGTGATGGAATTGAATCTACTGTGTGACTACCGATTTTTGGATCTTTCCTGATGCCTCCGTTTCACAACTGATGATTATTGTCATGCTTCATCAAATCTTCATTGCAAATAAGCAATACCCCATGATTCTTGCCTATCATTTCCTACTCCCATCACGCATAAACTACTGATTCAAAGATGACATCAATCACATTCCATAGCTCTTCCTAGGTCCATAAACTAATATCTCGGGATCTCCCTCCATACCATCTTAGTATGGTGGCTGAATTCAAGCCTCAGGCCTGGAAAACAAATACTTATATACATTTTAAAGATAGCACTTATAATTCCATACGGATGTTCAGTCGATATCGTGTTTAGTGTGATTATTCATTTTATTTCTTGTTTTATTCATTTATTTACCATTTATGTTATTGACTCTGATGACACCTATATCATTTATTATATTGTTTATATCCTATCACATAGCATCTAGATTTTTAGATGTGTTCTCCATCATGCCTGAAACGTAGGGCTCTCCCAGAAAAGGAAAACATGTGTCACACTCTGCTTCTTAATTCAAGATTCAATTTTCACAGTGCTAGGATATGAACTCAGGGCCTAGCAGGCCCAATTCATGAATGGGTGAGTGTGAGCCTGGCAGCATCTAGCCAATGAAGCTGTCAGGTGGTTCCCAGGTGCTGAGATTGAGCCCCAGGTTTGGCCAAAACAGTGATACATGGTAAAAAAGTGTCAGAGCCGACTATGTATTATTAAATGACATCTACTACTTTCCTACCAACTCTTAGGTGTTTATTATACTTCCATTGAAGGAATATTATTCTTTTCATGCTTAATAAACTATTAATTAAGATCAATCAGCATCCTAGGATTCTTGCATCCAATTTTAGACTAAACCAATACACAAACTACTCTTTCAATCAGTATCCTATGCGTAGGAATGAGTCTCTTGGGATCTCCACCACTGGTAGGTGTCAGGACAGGGATTTGAACCTGGGGCTTATGTTGACAGATGGGCCTATGGCTTCCCTGATAGCCCGCCAGCCTTCAGCAATGGCAGGTCAGGTCCACTTTGCAGCTGTGTCATTCAGAACCAGTAGGAGCACCCTGCAAAGAAAAAAAATTATAAACCCCTCCAACCCTCTGCAGCTCACTACTTTTGGTGCTGTTCCAGTTATTTTTCTTCCTGCAAGCCCTCTTGGCTTGGGATCCCAGGATTGGTTATGGGTCCAGAGGCTGCAGCCCAGCCTAGGGATATCAAAGCTTAGGCAGTGTTGCCATGATCTGAGTTCAAGACCACTGGTTGGCAAAAAAGAACAAACAAACAAACAAATAAATAAATAAATTATTTAACTAAATTAAAAAAATAAAGCTACCTGATTTGGAATTTCTGCTATTTTTATTTCCTATCCTGGGATTTGAACTCAGGTTCTTGGTAAGTCCATACCAATGTGAGGGAAGGTGCAGAGTCAACACTACCTTAGTTCAAACCACGTGCCAAGCCAAAATTAAAAAATTAAGTCACTGATCTTGGCAGGGGGAGGTAGTTTTGGAGATGGGAGGGAAGGGATAGTAGGGGGAAAACAATGGAAGAGGCAACAATGCTCAATAGGAAATGTACTCATTATTTTGCTCATATAACTGTAACCCTCTGCAGATCATTTTTACAATAAACATCATACAAAAAATAAACAATGTAGTGCTCAGAGAAGCACTTTAGGGGTAAAGGAAAGATGTCTGAATAGCTATACAAAATTCTACACTGCTATTTTTTTTGAAATGTTCAGTATTGAACTGAATAAACATAACTGCTTTCATTAAAAAAATTGTCTCTGTCTTGGAAATGGGGCCAGTATTTCTGCTATTGCTGGAATTTGATCTCACATTCCAGGTAACGCTTTTGCACCATGGGTAAAGGCAAAATTTACTGTCCTTGAGGAAAACAAATTCAGGCTAGAGTTCCCAAGGCCTGCAGTAAGGCCCTGCAATTGAAAAATATTTATGATATATACTTACATATGTATGTTTATTACATATTACGATTATTGTCATTGTTTTTTATTTATTTTATTTATTTATTCATTGTTTAATGTATTTAGTATTATTACATACATATTTATTACATTTTGTACATCTATTATAAAATTATATACAATAATTTAGGACATTGAGTCATTTTTCATTAATACCTTATTAAGTGTTGAGACATGAGACATAATTAAATGGAGGCATTTGTAACAGTCATCACATGTTTAGAGTCTGTCCCAAGTATGAGCTTTGTCTTATTCATCTTTGGACAACTTCCCACAGGGATTTCTTTAAATGATTTATACTCAGAGGCTTTTTCTTGAGGATAGGCAAGTTGAGGGATAAAATAGTCAGAGTGAAGCTGGGAATGTGGCTTATAGGTAGAGAGCTTGCTCAGCATGCATGAATGCCAGGGTTTAAATCCTCAGTGCCACATACTCAGAAAAAGCCAGAAGCTGTGGAATG